>NC_049252.1:17280891-17989630 GCF_011100685.1 Canis lupus familiaris
TCTTAAGATATTCATTTTGATTCAGGAGGTTTCTTCTGAAAAATGTTTCCCATTTTGATATTGTCAATAAAAGCATATCTTACTACATTGTGATGGGATAAAAATGAAGGAAGAAGGAAAAATCTTTTATCTGGACTGAATATTTCATGCAGTTACTACTCATGAGAATAAACCTCAGAGGACCTAAATGTCACTAAAACCATCTTGAAAGTATAATTGCTTGCAACTCTTTATCCTTAAAAATCTTACATGCTTCTATGTTTGTTGTAACTGCAATATGACTCCAAGTAGGGTAAAGAAGATCAGAAACTCAAAACAAATGCTTGGTAAATTTAAAAATATTCTCCTTAAAAGCCTTGGAAATATTTGAAAGAGGAAGAAACATGAACTATTTTATAGAGATAATATAACCATCACTTACAAACTTATTGAAAAACTACTAAGTTACTATCCTTTCCAACATTTCTGTTTTGTTGTGATTAATATATTCCATTCCTTCATCATCTATAAGCATTGGTCTCATCTTGAATTCAAGTCTCATGTAAGACAGTATGAAATAATAAAAACTTATTCTCAGTTAAGGAGGCAGAAGATTGAAATAAATATGAATACATTTTATAAAAATAGTTCCAAATTTTGAAATTAATGTTAGTGTAAGATATATGTTATATGGAGTTAAAGAATCAATTGTTCTGGAGTTGTTATATGGGATCATATACAAATATAGGCTTTATGAAAATTTAAACATTCTTATGCTTGATTCTTTGTGATTAAACTTAACCTGCCTTTTTGGTCTTATTTCTGGAAACTACACTCTTGAAATCAAAGTTCCATTTAAATTGAACTCCCTTCTATTCCTGAAAAAATTCTACACCTGCCCCATCTGTTTCCTATACTGTATTTTCTATGGGCAACACTTTCTTTCACTGTCTTCAACTATTTAGTTCCTACTTAACCTCCCAGTTTGGTATTTCAGAATGTTTCTTGATCCTCCAAATCCAGGGTAGTTACCATTCCCATTGCACCCTCTGGTGGTCATTTCCATATCCACCTTAGTTGATTAAGCCAACTGGTATATTCCACACTCTACACCACTGGCAGTTTGAGGAAAAGGCATGTGATCTAATACTAAACAATAGAATGAGAAGCATATTCTGTTAGAAGATTTCTAATAAAAGTTTCCTCATTCACAAAATAGAGCCACTGGAAAATACAGTATCTCTTCTATTTTTAAAACATATTATTGTTGCTTCTGCCATTATTGCTGTTGATGCTATTTTTTACATGATTTCTGAGACTGTTGTTACTATATTTTAAAGAGCTTGATGTTGAAATAAATCAAAACGGTGGAATAATGAAGACATGAGAAAAAATTAAGTTTCTGTCCACATTATGGTGCCAATAAATCAGACACATTTGAGGTCAATTTTAGCAGTTATTAGCATTCCTCTTGTCTATCCAGAACCTGACTTGCTTATATATTTGCAGAATCTTCCACTTTTTTGAAGAAGAGCCTGAAACTCAGTATCAAATCTGAAAATGCCTTATGTTCTTTTTTTTTAGCCTTTCTGGTGTTGGAAGACATTTTCCCATGAATTGCATTCCTGTACAGCTGGAGTCCCTTGAGCAAAAGCATGTACAGTCAATTTTTATGTAAGGAAACAGTCCAGGATATTTAAGTCTTTTTCCTTTTTGTGGGGGGAGGGATTTGTTTATACCCCAGGATATTATACATAGAGATGGCTTCTCTTTCACTGTCATATTTCCTTATATATCACAATGAAGATAATATTCCTGTTGCTCTTTCTTTCTCTAGAGGGGAGGATAGACAGGTCATGAGCAGCCCCACACAAGATCATAGTTTACTAATTTTGACCTTTTTATCCTATGATGCACTTCATGGCATGTGCAGATAACTTCTGGCTCTAGTTATATTGCCCTGAGGGAATTGATGTATAGGGAACAAATACGGATGATAAATGGTGTTTGTCTCTGATTAAGGAGTCATCTGTATATTATTAGTCTGCCCTGGTATGTATTCAACATTCTGTCCCAACACTAAACAGAATGGACTTAGCATGGCAGTATGGTCCTTGACTATTTTTCAAAACTATTTACTTATTTGAGAGAGAGAGAACGTGCACATGGTTGGGGGGAGGGGGAGTAGGGAGGGGCAGAAGGAAGGGGAGGGAGAGAATCTCAAGAAGACTCCCCACTGAGCATGGAGTCCCATGTGCAGTTCCATCCCACAACTCTGAGATCATGGCCTGGGCTGAAATCAAGAGTTGGACACTGAACCCACTGGGTCACCCAGGGGAGCCCCAATCCTTGACTTTCTACAGCGGGCTAACTTGTTAGTTGGCAAGTATGGTAAAATTACAGACTTTTCATTGTTTTCCGCTTGACATTTTATGGCTAGAGCTTATTCTCATGACTAAATCCAACAATTAGCTACATTGCCCATTTTCAACTGGAAATGTTGATATGAAAATTCAGGTACAATACTGAATTTCTAGACACAGCAGCTATATTTTCCAGCACCCACTGGTAGTTTTCTCAACTATGTGAGCTGCCTGACTTCTGCCTGTTGGTGTTGGGAGCCCTGGGATCCTACTAAAACATGTCAGTTCATATCACACGGAAACCTTCTCCTCTTGCCAGAGGGTTTATTATTCTCCATATTACTCACCACACTTTGATTCACTTCATTCTTCACTTTCTATGTCCCCACTCTGGAATGTAATCTGCATGAGGGAAGGCATTTTATATATTATTATCTCCATCTGCACATACTAGGCTCTCAAAAATATTTCTGAGGGAATATCGGGAATTTGGAAGAAATCAACATCAACTCACTGTTTTTCTCTTGATGAAATGGCCCGTTGTGTGAAGCAAGTAGTTTTTTTCTAACATCTATAAATTTTAAAAAATTAAATATCTGGAGAACAAGTGGAAATGTGATCATAAAGAATAAAATATGCCAATACATACAGTTTGCAAACACATTTTAGGATGTAAATTACCACTATGATTAGCATTTGTGTTAGTTCTCTAGCTGCGCAAGGGATTATCCAAAAACTTAATGGTTTAAGACAATAAACATCATCTCACACAGTATCTGTGGGTGGGGAATCCTGGAGTAGCTCAGCTGAATGGTTCTGGCTCTGAATCTCTCATAAGGATCCTGTTAAGATTATGACTGTGGCTGCAGACATCTGAAGGCTTGACTATGGCTGGAGGATCTGTTTTTATGATGGGCTCCTTTCCAGAACTGGCAAACTGATCTGGCTGTTGGCAGGAATTTTCAGTTTTTCACCACATATTCCTCCCTATCCTTAGGGGTGTTAGGGATGACTTACAACATAGCTGCTGAATTCTCCCAAAGGGAATGATGCAATAGACACAGAAATTAATATGCCTTTTATGATTTAGCCTTGAAGTCATATTCTGTAATTTCCAGAGTGTCCTCTTGGTTATACCAGTCAGCTTGATGCCGTGTTGGAAGGGACCTGACAAAGGCCTGACCACCACCAGGTGAACCATACTGGGGCAATAGTGGAGGCTGGCTTCCACAGCAATAATGATTTCCTGCAAGTCTTATCTTCTTGTAAGGAAAAGTATAGATATTTAGAACATTTTTAAGACCCGTAAAGCATTTTTATTAGTGGACAAAGGAAATGGCTGGACAAGCCAAATAAAAAGAAGTGTGTAGTTTTCTGATATAAGAGATTCTTAATTTCTCTAGGTATCATTTTTCTTTAGCCACAATTTAATCAACATAGAGACTGAGTTAGTGATATGTTTCTGCTGAAATTTGTGGATGTTGGTAGATTATATAACAAGCTGACAGAAACCAAAGGTTTCCTCACACAACAGTGAGTGCTCATGTTATTATTTACTAATTTCAATCCCTGGCAGATATTTTCTTTAAAAGAATTATAAGCTCTAGCGAAGCCTAAGTGTATGACCATTTATTAGATGGCATCCATCTTGTCTTTACACTTTGATGCATTCAAAGAATTATGTAGATTCTTGCAGGATGTGTTGAAGAGACCTTAAAGTACATTATGTAATATATGGTATATTATGAAAGTAATACATTTCACTAAATTGTATATGGTAAATTATGAAAATGTGTTTCTTCTCAATATATAGAAGAACTATGAAGAAAGAATATGTCAGATAAAGCAGCATTTATTTTGGCCCACTTTCTATCTCACCAAATTTCATCTGCCATTTTGATCTCTTCATACTATATTACTTAGCATCTGTTAACCCGAAAATAAAGAACCACACAATTAGCAGTTAATGGGGGTTTCCTGGGATCAAAGAACTGAATTTCAGGAAGCACAGATTCAGGTAGAAACTCAAGTAATGTCCTGCTGATAGAGTGAAAGTACAGGGTTTTTATGAGAAAAAGGAAGAGGGAAATTCTATGAGTTGAAGAAATATGAGGGAAAAAAGTTTTCTGTGGATCTTAACAAGCTAAATTACTCTGGATTATACATTGATTGACCATTGATTCTATCTTTAGAAAGTCTACAACCATCAGCCTGTGATTAGGATGTCCCTCCACCCTCTGACTTCTCAAGCAATTTCATTAGACAAATGCCATTTTGCCAAATCCAAAGGTTTTGGCCCAGTTCAAACAAAGGTGGCAACAGTAGTTTCTCTGCAGGCACAGCTCTGGCTCTGTTTTAAAATGGCTCTAGTCATGTCAGTCTTTCACACTGTATCCGGTGCCTACTGAGATTATTAAAAAACCTCTTATGCATTTCCACTTATTTATTTATTTATTTACTTATTTACTTATTTATTTATAGGCACCACACCAACATGAGGCTTAAACTCATGATCCTGAGATCAAGAGTCCCATGCTCTACCAACTGAGCTGGCCAGGTGCCCCGAGTTTAATTTTAATTCTCTATCGTCAGACTTCTTAAAACTTGGATTTCTTAATATCATTCTGAATTTTTACTGAGAGTATTGGTCAACATGGTTAACCAAAATTTAAATTTGTACTCTAACTTATGCCAAATATGATATATATTTTTTTCAAAACTGTTCTCACTTGTATCCTCACATGCTTAGATGTTCCAAAATATTGTAAATATTTAAAAAACTAATTGAATGTCTTTAATTTTACTATTGTTAAAAAAGGGTGGTTCTTGTGTTTTCAATAATAAGAAAAATTGTTAAGCTGTTGTGATACTGGGATTTATAATAAATATATATTGAGTCTTCTGGCACAGAGGCTAAAACCCTTGGAATTTCTTAAATTGTGAGAGAGATAAAAAATGATTTTTGTTCTGTTAATGAGGTGACTTTTATATCACTCAAGTATGAGGGCTGATCTTTTGAGAAAGCAGCCAAGTGATTAAAAGGTTAGAACTTCCAGTACCATCCCACTCACCTCTAGGGAGAGAAGAGGGACTCGGGGTTAGGTCAATGGCCAATGGCCAATGATTTAATTAATCATGCCAATGTAATGAAACTTTTATAGAAACCCAAAAATAGGGAATTTGGAGGGCTTCCAAGTTGATGAATATGTGAGGATTTGCTCCCAGAGAGCACTGAAGCTCTGCGGCCTTTCCGCATACCTTTCCCTATGCATCTCTTCCATCTGGCTGTTCCCAAAATATATTCTTTTATAATAAATTAGTAATCCAGTAAATAAAGTGTTTAAATTCTGTAAGCCTCTTTAACAGAACCCAAGGAGGAGGCTCCATGATGGAAATCTATAATCTATAGCCATATGGTCAGAAATACAAGCAACAACCTGGACTTGTGACTAGTGTTTGAAGTTGGGGAGAACGGAGTCTTCTGAGCTCTGCCCTCTGGGGAATCTGATGCTTTCTCTGGGCAGATAGTGTCAGAATTGAGTTGAATTATAGGAAATTTAGCCAATATCCTGAACGTTGTTTGTTGGTGTGGGGGAACCCTCACCCTACTACATGCACATTGAAATTGGTGATCAAAACCCAAGATAGCAATCTTAAAATAAAACAGGTAATCTGGACTTTTTGTGTCATATTTTCCTCCATCAGTCTGAATGGGTACCTTTGTTTGGGTCAATGGCCTATATGAATGACCAGTATTTTACAGATTTATGACTTCTGTCTCTTAGCACTACACATTTTCGTGTACTTGAACTTAAAATTTTATACGGTTAAAAATAAAGTAGATGGAAAATTCAAAACAATTTAAGGCTTTTAAAAAAACTTTCACATTATAGGCACCTGTGTGGCTAGGTTGGAAAAGCAGCAGCTCTTGATTCAAGCTCAGGTCATGATCTCAGGGTTCTGGGATCAAGCCCTGTTGTGAGCTCTTTGCTCAGTAGGGAGTTTGCTTGAGGATTCTCTCTCCCTCTCCCTCTGTCCCTCCCCAGCTTGCACATGCTTTCTTTCTCTCTCTCTCTAAAATAAATAAATAAATAAATAAATAAATAAATAAATAAATAAATATTTTAAAAATTCACATTATATGTGCTGTGTAATTCACTGTTTGTGATTGTTTATGCAGTACAATATTCGATCTTGTTCCTTCCCCCTGGAAATATTCTCATATTATTTTTTCAAGATAGCACATATATTTTTCAAAGTTTAATCTTGCAGAATTTTCCCCGATTTTTTTTTTAAGATTTTATTTATTTATTCATGATAGACATAGAGAGAGAGAGAGAGAGGCAGAGACACAGGCAGAGGGAGAAGCAGGCTCCATGACGAGAGCCCGACATGGGACTCAATCCTGGGACTCCTGGGCCAAAGGCAGGTGTTAAACCACTGAGCCACCCAAGGATCCCCTCCTTGATATTTTTTTTTGTTTTTTGTTTTTTGTTTTTTTGTTTTTGTTTTTTTTGTTTTTTTGTTTTTCCCTCCTTGATATTTTTAAGTAAAATTTACTAATGATACAAAATTAATTAACAGTTTATGATGTCTATCTTATACATCTATAATGTTAATCAAAATAAAATTTGACTGGAATTAACAAGGAAAAGGCCAAAGTTTTCTTTTTCTCAGGAGCAAATACAAGATATAAAGCTTATATCATTACCTACATACTAATGAAATGCTTCCCTACACAACTAATTAAGCATTTCACACCATGTCCTTTCTTTGCATATTGAATCCATATACCTGGAGATTAAACTGGTCAAGCATTCAAAGGTGCTTATAAAAACATGGTATTAAGCTTTGATTGCCCACACAAATAAGCAATTCATGAAACCAAAGAAATAAATCTATTATATAAAACATGTTGCTAAAAAAAAGACTTTCTTAGTTTTATATAATAGATTTTTATTTAGTTTTCAAATTTAGTTTGACTTGGAACTTTTCGATATCCTGAGTATAACTCTGGCTTTACAAAAAGCCAACATCTATTTTTTTAAAAGATTTATTTATTTATTTATTTATTTATATATTTAGAAAGGGAGAGAGAGAGAGAGAGCACACGCATGAGAGATCATTAGTGCGAGGGGCAGAGGGAGAGGGAAAGAGAATCCCCAGCAGGCACTTCACTGAGCAGGGAACCTGACACAGGGCTCAATTTCAGGACCCTAAAATCACGACCTGAGCCAAAACCAAGAGTAAGTCACTTAACTTATTGTACCACTCAGGGACTCCGAGAGCCAACATCTATTTTTTAAAGCTCTTAAAAATGTTTTATAAGTATCCTTAGATTTCATCTTCTCATTTATAAAATATATTGCAATTATCTATTTTCTTTCTCCTCAGCTAAATGTTCAGCTCCATGATATCAAGCATATATCTATTCATTTGGTATCTCCATATTAAAAATGCAAGGTAATTATTAGCAGTTGGCAGCATTATAGTATTCTAAACTTTCTACAAAGTGATTCCCAAGCAATTGAGGTTACTAAAGAATAGTAGACATTTGGGACTGGAAATGGACTATGAGATCCAAAGGACTTTCTTATTTTTACACATGAGGCCAATTGTATCAGATATTTTCCGAGGTCATACAGCTTATTAGTAAAAGGCAAGATGAAAATGCAGCTCCCTCATTCCACAAATGTGCATAAAGTGCTATGCAACAGGCACATTGAATTGGTGTTACTCATGGGATGTAGTTATAAATTAACTTTCTTCATTCTTCTATTTTTTAAACCTTCCCAAAGTGAATAGTTCTCCTCTTAATCTTGACTGAAAAGCTAGAATGACTCCATGACATTTTTTTTTTTTTATCACTATGAGATAGCAAAAAGTCAAATAGTTGCTTTACAATGAAAATACACCTTCAATTCATTGATTAAAACCATCCAGGGATGCCTGGGTGGCTCAGTAGTTGAGCATCTGCTTTCAGCTCAGGGCCTGATCCTGGAGACTCGGGATCGAGTCCCACATCGGGCTCCCTGCATGGAGCCTGCTTCTCCCTCTGCCTGTGTCTCTGTCTCTCTGAGTGTCTCTCATGAATAAATAAAGAAAATCTTTTTTTAAAAAAATACCCAACATATTTTTTTTTAATTTTTATTTATTTATGATAGTCACACACAGAGAGAGAGAGGCAGAGACACAGGCAGAGGGAGAAGCAGGCTCCATGCACCGGGAGCCGAACGTGGGACTCGATCCCGGGTCTCCAGGATCGCGCCCTGGGCCAAAGGCAGGCGCCAAACCGCTGCGCCACCCAGGGATCCCAAATACCCAACATATTGATCAATACTGTAACTATCATTCAATGATAAGATTCCCCCCTCCCCCACCCTGCTAAAGCCAGCTATTTAGTTCATTTCTAGTTGCCTTGAAATAGAGCTATGGTTCTTCAACTGTTAGGTATCACTCACCAATTTCCCTTCCTTTTTCTGCTATTTTAGCACCATCTGAAACAAAGAGGTTGGAGAGATAAGAGGTGAGGAAATCAGAAAGAGTTAATTCTTTGGTACTATGAAAGATAGCTTTGTGTTCTCTTGAGTAATAAACATTTAAAGCCGTTCCTTCACAGATAATTTTCTGAATTCTCATTGGTTCTCTTGATTGTCCTGGCAAGGGCTTTGTTTTTCAATTAACCAGCTACCCAATTTGCAAACTTTAGCATATTCTCCCTGTGGAGCAGGCTTTAGCCTCCTACTGTTGGTGTCCTATCACCCTGTAGATTATTTCCTGTGCTGACTTCCTAATGGTGGTTGTCTCACTGGGCCCCAGGAATTGCACATCTTTGTTTCTCTGCTGTTGGGTAGTTACCTTCAAGTTTTAGACCTTCTTCCTCCTATTGTCACTGGTCACTACTTTTCTTAAGGATGAGTCAGAATCTCATTCTTTATGCCTTTCCAATGACATAAAGTATATAATAAGCTCCAGGAATGATTTAGTTAAAAGCACCTTCTGACTAAGCTTGAAGTTAGAAAAAGAGCCCCATCCTTATATTGCTACTTACTTTGGTAGAGAACTGATTAAGAATCAAAACAGTTCCTATCAATCTGACTCAGAAATCTTCCCTCAATCGTCATTCCCTCAAACATTTTGCATCACGGATAGGAGTAAGGGAACCACTTACCAGTCACTTGCTTTAAAGAACCCTATGAACCAGCAACTCTTTCAAGATACAAAACATGGACTTACTGAAAGTTTGAGTTTAACTTTTTGTTGTAGCTGTTATATATTAGACATTGCCATGGAGAGGCAATGGTGAACTGAAAGAGTCTGGTCCCTGTCCCCTTGGAGGTTAGTGTGTAGAAGGGAAATTACCATTATTCAAATGATAAAAATAACAATTGTAATAATAAAGTGTGAAATTACAACTGAGTAAATGCTTAGAAGGGAAGGTAAATGCTGCTGTGAGTCACATCCTGAAGATGGTTTGGACCAATAAAGAGGTTGGCTGAGCCTTCTGTAAGAGACCATATAGTGGAGGTCTGAAAGTTGAGTACAAATGAACTTGCTGAAATAGAGTGGAGTTTGGGGAGAATTAGGAAAAACATCTTAAGCAGAGAGACTTTCTCATTCAATAGTTTAGTGCTGGGACAAACAAAAACAGGCCAGTGGAGATGGTTTTGAGTGAGGATTCCTAGGAGCAAAACTTGAGGCAAAAGATTCTTACAGAGAATTTAGAATATGCAAGGCCTGATAAGCTATCTTAAACATTAATTTTTTTATTTTTTTAAATTTTTTAATAAATTTATTTTTTATTGGTGTTCAATTTGCCAACATATAGAATGACACCCAGTGCTCATCCCATCATTAATTTTTAATCTTAAATACAGTGCTAATCCATTAAAGGATTCTACACTGCGGATAGAAGTGGAGGATAAAACTACTCTTTTAAAAAGAGTATTTTAGGCTGTGACTTGGAAAAAGATCTGATGGGGAGAAGCATACAGACATAGGTGACAGATTAAGGAGGTAATCTCCGTATGAGATTTGTTTCAATGTGAGTGGTTGGAAAGCACTTCCAATTTTACCATAAAGCTTATAACCTCACTTTTCCAGCATTAGTTTTAAGACTGCCTGGTGGCCTAAACCAGTTATAGTTTTGGCCAGGTTCAGAAAGACACATTTTATAAAATAATAGGGTGACAAAGGTAACCTACTAGTGAAAGCCTGCTTAATGGCAATGCAGAAATTTCCACTGATTCTACACTCCTCAGTTCAAGTATTATCAATAATACTTTATGAAATTCAATGTTATTTACATTTTGAAAGTGGTTCACATTATATAACTAAAAGCAAAGTAAATGGGTTCTAACTTTCTAGCTCTATTACTAGATGTTTGTACAGCATATGATAAGGCAATAACATGCATAGAACAACTTTGTGTAAAACACTATATCTGCAGTGATATTTTGGGCAGCCTCCGCCACCTACTCTTAATCCTTGCAGACAAGGGCTTCCATGACATGGATGCTTTCTGTCACTGAAAAAAAGATGTAATCTTCTACTAGTCCCCATCTCACAATTTACACTCCAACTTTAATGATCTATTTCTGGTTCCCAGACCTACCAATTAGTTTCAAGTCTCTGCAACTTCACAAGTCTCTTGATCTGAAAAAAGAGCATTCTCTTCCCATTCTCTTGGATTCAGACTTCTCATTCTTTAGCATGTGGCTCAGATCTTACCTTAACCAGAAAGCCTATTTCTTATTACTATCTCAACTCCAGTCCCCAAGGCAGGTTTATATATCCTTCTCTTTTCTCCCCTAATGCTCTTTTTTCCCCTAAAGCACTTGACATTTGTAATTAGAATGTTCTTTTTGAATATGTAATTTTCCAGCTATAAACTCTTTGATGAAATTACTTTTATTTATTTTTTAATTTTTCTTTTAGCATTCTTTATTTTCATAGTTCCTTTTTTTCTTTTTCTTTTAATTTAAATTCAATTAGCCAACATATAGTACATGATTAGTCTCAGATGTCCTGTTCAACAATTTATCATTTGCATGTAACACCCAGTGCTTATCAGATCACGTGCCCTCCTTAATGATAAGATTGCTTTTAATTCACTTGTGCCTGCCTAGAACTTAGCACATTGTGTACATGATAAATTCTCAGGAAATATTTGTTGGAGTAAACTAAACTGACATCCCATAACATCTTTTCAGAAATCCTTACAATGAAAACATTTCTTTGAAAAATGTATCTCATTACATGTATTTTGGCCCTAATGGTTATTGTCAAGTGCAATCTTACATTCAGGACCTGTACCTTGCTTTTGACACTAATTAGATTAAATCAGTTAATAAGGCTGCCATGGCATATTTATGGTACAATACTGTGAATAAGTTATTACCCCAGCAGAGATATTTTGAATTAATCTTATATTTTCTTTAGCTCGTTCATCTTTAGAAATGCCAAATAAGGCAATTGAGTATTCACATTTTTCAGAATGCATTTTAGGAGCAATTCTGAAGTGTGAAGGGCTGAAATAATATACATTTATCTTTTTTTCTCTTAGAGCTCAAAATGATAATTTACCATATTGAGTTTTTGGGAGCTAGTACTATGGAAATGAATAAAAATAAAGAACATAAAACTTTTTCTAATAATTTGCTCTTTGGCAAACACAGTTGAAATTATCTTTAAATTCAGAAGGTATGTTTTGAACAACAAGCCTCACAATATCAATGTCTTATATTAGTGTGCATTTTACAACTGGCAAAGTCCCTTCAAACATATTATTATTTCATTCATAATAATACTTTGGGTATTTTGGGATCTGGTTCTGTACTCTGCTAAGAACTTGAGGCTACAAAGATAAATGTGACACAGTCTGTATTTTTCTGGAGCTTTCACTCTCATTGGAGGAATAGATAATGGATGATTAGATTTAAGGATAGTAAGTGTATTGGGTAAAGGGAGGTGACTGAGTTTTCTGTAAGAAATTTAATGTAAGGTAAACAACATTACCTTTTGAGTGATAAATGAAGTCATGAAAAAAACAATAGTCCCAAAGCCTGAAGACATAAGCAATAATTTACTGAATGGAAGTATCAGCTAAAGAAGGAAAAGGTTACTCAGAAGAAAGGCCGGCCAATGGAAAAAAAGATACAAAGATCATAGAAGCTAATGTAGACAGTTTGTTTTTGATTTTTAGAGTGAGACAGTGAGAGTGTGCAAGGCTCCATGCAGGGCTTGACCTCACGACCCTGAGATCATGACCTGAACCTAAATCAAGAGTAGGACACTTGACCGACTGAGCCACCTAGGTGCCCCAAATGTCAACAGTTTTAATCAAAGAGCTATCCATGGGAGTGGGCTTAGCTAAATTTAAAAAATTATTCTAGGTCTATCACTAAATTTGATCACATCAGTAAGAGATGTATAAGAAGTTAAGGCCAATAACTTCCAAGAATCCACTCTCATATTTAAGACCACACCTCATATGGATATGAAAGCCATTAAATATTTTATTCCTTAATTCTTTTCATTATTATCTGAAGATGACCAAGCAAACTTTAATAATGATGTGGCTTCCCCCATAGATCTCCCACAGGACAGAAAAACAGTGCTAGTTAGCCTGAGATAAACATTTCCATCTATGTGGGAATTACATCTCTTTTTGTATTAACAGATGGCATTCTGGTGTGAATTCCTTTAATGTAAATCTACTACTAGCAATGGAGTTCCAAAATGTTCCAAAGAAATCAAGTTCCAGTGCCTCTAAGACTGAAAACTACGGCAAATTTCGCAACATACTAGAGATCCTATATGTAAAGTTTTGGATAGAATTTGGGAGAGAGTGCTTGAGTTCTTGTCCTGGATCCACTGCTGTCTGTGTAACCTTGAAAGATTTACTTTCCATATCTAAGCTTCTTTATCCATGAAATGGGAGACAATTATGTTATTTACCTGATAGAATTGTTGTGAAGAGGCCAGCCTGGGTGGCTCAGCAGTTTAGCGTGGGCTTCAGCCCAGGGCCTGATCCTGGAGACCCGGGATCGAATCCCACGTCGGGCTCCCTGCATGTAGCCTGCTTCTCCCTCTGCCTGTGTCTCTACCTTTCTCTCTCTCTCTCTCTCTCTCTGTCTGTCTTTCTGTGTCTCTCATGAATAAATAAAATTAAAAAAAAAAACACAAGAATTGTTGTGAAGATATTTAGCTTTTTAGGCAGAATATGGTTTAAGATAGGAAGTGCTGTGTTCCGCAATCACTGGTAAACCTCAAGCAGAGTATACTTTTTTTTTTTTTTTTAACTTTAAAGATCAGATGTATTTGGAGAAAACGAAACAACAACAACAACAAAAAAACCCACAACCCAAAGGTTGGGATTTTACATCTCAAGACATTTCCCAGGTATTAAGTCTACAGATTACAAATCATTTTCATAGAATATATTTTGTACAAATTTTACATGTACTAAGGAGTGGGACAGGACCCCTGCTACTGTGATAACAGGAGGACAGGTGGGGAGTGGGAAAAAAACTGCTTTTTTGGATACAACCATTTGGAAGTAGACCTGAAGAGGGCAAAACCTACCTTTTCAATGGTTCAAAAAAACCCAACCAAACCCTTCAGCCTTGGGTATCTCTCTAAAAGCCACTTCCTGGCTACTGGCCAATCTAAGCCAATTATTTTAAGTTACTCCACTTGGTAAGTCTTTTCTGCCCCTGGGGCAAACGATTCATTAGCTCACTGCTGCAGCACTCCCACAATGCTCGTCTGCATGGCCTGGCAGGGGATAACCTAGGACTGATGGGAGGAGGGCTTGCCAACAAGAGACAGAGGTATCACTTCTCTGCCAGTGCAGGTATCACACATAAGGATGCCGGCTCCTGGGTTGACAGTATAAAGGTGCACATAAAAGCAGGCAAATGAAGCTACTATGTTGCAACAGAAACCAGGCCCTTGTTAAGAAGTTCTCTCCTGTATCATTTGTTCTCTCAAGGGAAGCTTAAAAAAAAAAAAAAAAGAAAAGAAACCCTCCAAACCCCCACAGCCCCCCAAAACCGCACATTGGTCAAGGCCACATTATAAATACAAACATTGGTGTGGGATTTCAGTGGAGAGAAAACTTGCCAGAACAAAACCAAAAAGCTCCCATCAAGGTGGTAAGAACAGCCCACAATCCATCCTTATTTATTTGCCCTCACTCACCAGCTAAGCCATTAATTCTAGAATTTTCTGAGGTGTAAAAGGGGTCAAAGAAGTAGAAGCAGGAATGGAGGGAAGGAGTGAGAGTCAAAAGACATGAAGGAGCCCCAATCTGCTGGAGAAGAGCAGTGATTCTTCATTTGCCTCTGCTCTTGGGGCAGATAGAGAACACCTGGATCAGAAACTGCTTCTGGGGAATGACGGCAAAGAGCATGAGGCTCAGAAGCCCAGGACAAGAGTCTACATTTTTTAAAGCTTCAAGATTTCAATGGATTATGGGTATGTGTGAACTTTCAGAAAGGACAGTATTTGAGAGAGGGCAAAACCAGGACATACAGAAGACTTGGGAATTCCCACGACCCCTAAGTGCTTCCTGTTCCAGGGATCAGTTGAGGTCATGTCATTCACCCCATTACTGGTGCAAAATAATCCGTTACTTCCCCAGAGCCTCTTTTTTTTTTTTTAAGATTTTATTTATTTATTCATGACAGACACACACACACAGAGAAGCAGAGACACAGGCAGAGGGAGAAGCCGTCTCCATGCAGGGAGCCTGACATGGGACTGGATCCTGGGACTCCAGAATCACACCCCGGGCTGAAGGCAGCGCTAAACCATTGGGCCACTGGGGCTGCCCCACCCCCCCAGGGGCCTCTTTTTAAACCATGATGTCCCTGCTCATTTTGGTCACCAAGCAGCCCTGTTATTTAGTGGCCTACAGACTCACTCTCAACTACCCCCCTGGGTGGTAAAAATGAAGGAATTCCCTCAGGCTGGCCCCAGTAATTCAGAATTAAATAAGAGCGTGGGGGGGGGGGGGCAGGCAGCCATCTGGAGATTACAACAACTTCAGAGACTAAGCCTACCTTTCCAAAGATGGAAAATTTGATAATGTCTGAGAATTCATACATGCCACAATAGGATAATGAGAATCAGAAGGTAGAAATCGCACTCTTCCTTAAGCCCGCCCTACTGCCCAACCAGATTCCAGACACTGCATCACTGTCACTGCCATTTTGCTAAATGGAGGCCCCCAGGCACTAATCACACAGGCAACTGCATGTGCTATAAAAATGCACAACTTTTCCCTTAAAAGCTGTACATCTCTTTCTCTCTGGCTACATTGGCGATTCTCCAGTTAGTTCAATACTTTAAAGGCTGCAGCAGCATGCAAAAGAATTTCATTTCACTGTTTTTTGTTTTAAAAAAAGTTAAGAAAGGTCTCCAGGAGATGGTGAGTTATATTGTCTTCTCTGGATAGAGGTTTGATTTGCTCTTGAACGTTCCAGGGTGGAGAGACTAGGAGAAAGAAAGCACAGGATGCAGAGGCCTATTCGGTGTAATCTTCTCCTTTGTTCTCATCTTCACCATCAATGGAGAGAGCAGCATACTTGCTTGCAGAACTGAACTTGGAAGCTGGATTTTCTTCAGGTTTCTTTTAATTAGGTGTAGATCGGGAGTCTTGATCCTTTTTACCGTCTTTCCAATCTGGCTCCTTCCAGTGGTCTTTGTTCCCTCCATCTCCTGGACCACGGCTGGAGTTCCCACTGGGGCCTTTTGGGACACTCACCCCATCTACTTTGTTTTCATCTGCTCTCCTTGCTGGTCCTCCCTCCTGTGATTAGGCTGGGACTGCTTTCCCCCCACCACCTGTAGGGGACTGCTGCTCTGTGTCTGAGCTCTGAGATGGAGCAAGAGGGTTAGAACTTCGCTTCATCCAAGCATACTCCTTTGGTGGAGGGGCTGGCATTACCTTCAGAGGCTGTTCAGATTTGGGTGGCTTAGAAGTTGGAGAGTGACAGTCTTCCTCCTTATTGGGTGTTTCATTTTCTAGACACTTCTCACTCTCTCTCCTTCGTGCATTTCTGCCAGATGTGGCCGAGGTCCCAGTCTGTGATGACTCACCTCCTGTCCTGGACCATTACCATCCCTGAGTCTCTTCACTTTCTCCAGCTTGGGTGTCTCTCTCGAGGCCGTCACTCTAGTTTTGTTTGGCTCATCCAGCTGGCGCTGCAGCTTCTCCTGCTCCTTCTGCAGCTGCTCTTCTACTTCTTGCTCTCTAGCAGCTGTGTCAACAGGCTTTGCCCCTCCAAAGACAGAGGCCTCTCAACTGGATTGGGAGGTGCTAGCAGAGGAACCATCTTCCTTAGGAGTACTCCGAGGCTTTAGATTCAGTTTGGGTCTTTTTTTGGGAGGGGGACCTCTATCATCATGCCTATAGTCATCCCGAGAGTAATCATCACTGGAGCTCCATCCCTGGTCATCTGGTCTGTCATATCTATCTTCATAGCGGTCCCTGCCTCCTCTGTAGTCATCATCCCTACGGTACCCACTACCAAATGCTCTTCTGCCACTGTCTATCCTGGAACCATAGCCTCTGTCATAGTCTCTGCTGCCTGGGTCATCATAACGATTGGTCCATATCTTGGCGTGGACCATCCCGATACCCATCCTGATACCCATCTTGATACCCATTCCAGTATCGGTCTGAATCATAAAGGTCTCGATACTTGTCTCCGAAGCTCTCATCACCTCTCCTAGGTGGGTAGTCATCGAAGCTGTCTGTGGCAGGAGGTGCCCTCCAGTCTGTATCTGTTTTGTCAGAATTCTGATTTCTATCTCGGCCAAAAGAACGATCATCCCTGTCTTTATCCTGTGCTTGATCAGCAAAGTCCACTCGAATTCTCCTGTTACCTAGAGACTCTTCTTGAGGCTCAGGGCACTGAGCAAAGAATCCGGGTCCTCAAACTCAGCCTAACCAAAACCTTTCAACCTCTCTGGATTGCTGGGTTCATGTGGTAAACGCACTGCACTGATATTTAATCCTCTAAAGAATTCCTTAATGGAATCATCTATGACACCATAGGGCAGGTTGCCTAGAAAAGCAGTATAGGATGGCGATTTTGGAAGACGGCTCCCGTTGACATTGGGTTCCCGAGCAGCCCGTGGAGCAGTGGGCAGGATGGAACAGTCAGCTGGAGGTGCCCTATACATGTTGTTGTCATTACTGTGCCAAGTGGTTGAAACATCTCCTTCCAGGTCGTCTGTTTCATCAGCCCAGCTGACTGGTTTGGGGACATAGGTGCTTCCTCCCCCAGTCCCTCCATCCTCAGCTGGAAAGTCTGTTAGGGAGATAGTTTTCCCCTTCTTATTCTTCTTTTTTTGCTGAGGCTGCCATGTTGGCAGAGGGTAAAGCAGAGTATTCTAAGGTCTGGTTAAGACTCCAGAAAAATTTTGAGAATGGGTCCATCTGTGCCACAATCAGGAAGTTGGGGGATGAAAAAAGCATCAAAAAAAAAAAAAAAAAAAAAGAAAAAAAAGAAAAAAGCATCAATACAGCTGTTGTCTCCAGAAATATGCCATTACCACTTCTGTCCATGGATCAGAGACCCACTGCTTCCATATTTCATTCTAGTACCACATCCTCTCTTTTAGATCATTAATGGCAAATGGATGGCTCATGGAGTACAAAGTGGTGGCAATCTATCTTTTCACAAATCCTCTCTAAATTTAGATTTTTTTTTTTTTTAGACTGCATCTGATTGACAGAACCTCAATATATCGATAACCCCAGTCACAAGGTGGTCTGGGGAAAGAAATTTAGCTTTCCAGACTCCATAACACAGAAAGTAAAACATAGGTTATCACTATACAGTATACAAATCTACTAGCAGATGACCCCCTTCTATCTTCTTTTAATCTCAAAAATTTATACAGATTGGGTAATCTGTATAAAGAGGCCTCCTAACAGTGGATGGATACAAACTGATTTTTTAAAGTATGTGAACAGAAAAACAAAAATACTAACTGGAGTTAGTAGCAAAAAAAAAAAAAAAAGTGTTAGGCGATCCCAGACAAAGAGGCAAACTGTAGTTAATTGCTGAATGGAGATCTTATGGCATATTTATTTATTTCCAAGATCCTCCTGTTTTCTAGAAGCTACTTCTGTTTGTATAGCTAGAGAGCAGAATTTGAAACATGGAATGATGAACTAACTTGAAGTTCTGTAAAGAAATCAAGGCATGGTGAGTCTTATAGCCATAGTAAGAACATGAATTTCATCCTGTGTCATTAGGGAGTTACTGGAATTATTTTAGGTACAGAGCAACTAATTATATTTGCATTTATGGAAGGACAATCCACAACTATATGAAACATGGTTTGGGTAGGAATGGGTGGGTATTCCAGGCAGGAGGCAGATAAGACAATGAGCAGTGAGATGAGATGAGTCTTTGCAGATCACTGAATAAAAATGATGAGAATATGAGGAAATTTTATGGCAATGTTAATGGAAAGAAGACAGTATGTATTTAGGGACTATAATTATATGTCTAAAAATACTTAAAGCATTGGAATTAATTTAGATTTTAAAAAATTGGATTGTAGAACTATTCATAGCTATAGGGACAGGTTTGGGAGAAATGATGAGTTCAAATCTACATATTTAATTGACTTGCCTGAAGGTCTTCCCCTAGGAGATATTTCACATATAGCAAATTACATGGACAACAAGTGGTACCTGAGGGAAAGATCTGCTTAGGACATAAGTATTTTGTAAGTCTTTATACATAGGTAATAAAATGCCATGGTTGTACCCTTTTTTTAGATAATGTAAATAAGGTCTGACATATCAAGTTGTGTAGAGGCAGACAAATACTCAATACAAACTTCAGAAAAAAACAGTTTTTCTGTCCAGTAAAAAGGAGCCTTCAAAAATAAGAAGGTATGACTTAAGCTTTGGCAGAAAATATAAGAAAAAGCCCTAGTTCAGTGGCTGAGAATCCTAAAGGTTATAGAGGGGTAAAAGATCATATTGACAGAATATATATGGGGATAATCCCTAAATCATTGGAAATCTTGGTAAGTATTTAGAATAAAATGACAAAGGAAGAAAGTGGAATTCAAGTTGTTGAGGGTGGAATAATTGATAAGGGAGAAGGAATAATGAGAATAAATCACTTTCCCAAAAAGTTTGGCAATAAAGCAACAGAGATATTTGGTGATGTCCAGTTAGAATCCATGATCATAGAAGCAAAAGTATAAGAGCTGTGTGTGTGCATGCGTGCGTGTGTGTGTGTGTGTGTGTGTGTTTTCTTTGATTGTTTGTTGATTTACTTATTTGTTATGCTAAGAGGTAATGAGTATACTTACATAATTACACTATAGGAACAAAAATGCTAAAGTCTATTTGTCATAGTGTGTTTTGCTGGGTTGATGCTGCTTTGTTTCTGGATTCATATTGGGATGATCTTAGGTTGGAGGAAAAAAACATGGAAGGAGGAGGAGAATCTAAACAGTTGATTTTCACTGGAGAACGGATAAAACAAGAGTAAAATCACTGGAAGGATCAAGGAAAAGGGAAGAGAGAGAGAATAAGTTGCCTCAATTTTGAGAATTTTTTTTTTTTTGCAAGGAGAAGCCAGCAGCCAGATAACACAGTAGAAATTATGAAGTAAAATATCAAAAGGATATATTAATAAAATGCTTCTTTGTGGTATAATTTTTTTTTTTTTTTGTCAAATTTTACGTCTTCTGGGGTAAGATTTTATTCACATTTTAAAAGCTTGGCATAATGAGATCTCTCCAAGGAGGGGGCAAAATTTAATCAAGTTATATTAATATGATGATGAGAAAAAGACAAGAAAGGAGTGAGATTGAAAGAGCAACTCACATTTAATCTTTACATGAAATTTCAGGTGGATATGGCCCTTTCTGAATTGCAGATGAGAAAGTGGTGATAAGCAGGTTGTAAAAGAGCAGAAGCAGGATGAAAACACAGAATTTAAAAATCTGTGAAAACTCCCACATGTTAACTCATTCATCACTATAAAAGAGGAAAAAACCCACTTTTTAGAAGTAACAGAACAAAGACTATAATTGGTCCCCCCAAAAATCTGTTCTATTCCTTTTTTTTCATTTTGAAAACTAAAACAAAAATTTCCAGATTTTACTCCAAATCGTTGGCTTTCAGGAACAAGAATTTATCAAAAGAAAGAAATAATAACAAAGAGCTTGAGTAGAGTAACTTTGAAGAAAGTTGTTCAGAGTTCATTCACATTGAATAAAGAAATATTGTTCATTTATTGAAACACATGCATGGTGCTATGTTCTCCTGACTTTGTAAACTTTTATTCATTTACTCCTTATCTGTATCTATTTACTTCTTTTATAGCAAAGGAGGTTCCACTGTATTTGAAAGAAAGGAAATTTAACCCATTGATCATGAGCTGAGCACCCAAACAGGGAAAGTTGGGATATCCCAATTAACAACAACAGAATTCTGTATTAGTTCTCAAGTGGGAGGAAAAATGACAGGAGCAGGGATAGGCAGGGCCCCAGGCCCAAGTCACCAAGAGAAGCTGGAAAAACAGAGATCTCTCCAGTGGTAGCTTGAGTATTATCCCTAGAGAGCTACAGAGCTCCCAGTGGAAGATGAACCCAAGGAGGATACACAGTGGTTCTTAGAGAAGCTACAGAAGCAGAGAGAGTGTTGTGGGCTCCATTATGTCCCCATCTCTCCCCTCCCCAAGTTCTTACGTTGAAGTCTTACCTCAGTGCCTCAGAATATGACTATATTTGGAGATAGGGCCTTTTAAGAAGGAATTAGATAAATTATATTATACAGGGGAACCCTAATCCATCGATCTGATGTCCTTCTAAGAAGACAAGATTTGCACACACAAAAGAGATGCACCAGGAGTGCATACATGTGGAGGAGAGTTCATAGGAGACACTGTGAGAAGGCGGCCATCTACAAACCAAGAGAAGGGCCTCAGAGAAAATAAACCTGCTGACACTGTGATCCTAGACTTCTAACTTCCAGAACTGTGAGAAAAATCTTTTGTTCACGCTGCCCAGTCTGTGGTATTCTGTTATGGCAGCCGTAGCAAACTAATATAGAGTGGCTAGGGATATACTCTGGCTTCTTTCCTACAGCTGGAAGATCCCTTCTCTCTTTCTCCCATGGGCAAATATTGCTGGGGAATGAAATGTATGGCCTGCAGGAGTAGCCCCCCTTGTGGTATAAAGCAGAACAACTGAAAGCTCAGGACAGCTTGCACTGTGGCAGCCTTAAGTATTAGACTATCTTTTTATCCCATGCTAAAGAGAAGACACCTCTTAAAAGGCTCGGATACATCAAGCTACTCACCTGAAATCACAGCTCGTTAGGGTTCCAAAGCCCCTGCTTTAGCCAGTCACTCTGCTGACTCTTGGTAATAAACTCTAACATTTCTGAAGGTTTATGAGATAGCAACCTTCCTTTGCTACCTCTTTCACCATTTTCAGTGAGAACTGGGCTAGGACAAGGAATATGGTACTTGCACAATACTAATGGTATCACTGAGAGAACATCCAGGTTCTCTGTGTGTGTGTGATATAAACCCAAACTGACCCAATTAAGCTGAGTGTTTCAAAATGTTTGAGATAGTAGTACCACATTTAATGTTATGCTTCATTTCCTTCTAATCCCCCTTTTTTTTTGGAAGTAGTATGCATTTATTTAAATTGAAACTCTGTGTGTGCACGGGGAGGCAGGGTGAGGGTGCTGAACAATAATACACAAGATCATTGAAATTAGACATTTCCTGGGGGTAAAAATTGTGTTGTTTAAATTGTACTGAAAGACATTTTGTCATTCCTTTCATTGGCTAACCAAATATCTACTTTTTTGCTTTGTAGACACATCTGACTGAAATTCATCAGCCTTAGTTTTGCCGAAATAATTCATTAAGGGAAAAACTAATAAACTGGTGAGGACTATTACACACACACACGCACACACACACGCACACACACAAACCACTGACAACCTAGCTTTGCTACATCTGGTCCAGGAATTTGAGTGGCTTACAAACATTTACATGTTAAATCCATAATCTTGTTTCTAATAGATCATCTGAATCCACTCTTCTGTGATTTCTCAGAATTAATCAGTGTCTCCACTGCCACTTGCGTGGCAGTGTTATTACTAATAATTCCAAATGTTTGGCAATCATTCTTTAAAGTATTAAAAGAGACATAAAAAATATACTGAATTTTGCCAGATAAGTAAGTATAAATTCTCATTGGGTGGTATGTTGTGCATATTAATGGAAACTTCTTCAAAGCACATGCTCTAACCAATGACATCACTGCAGCCATCAGGCTATTGCCTTATAAATTGTGCTCTTGAGCAAATCAGTGGCCTACCTAATAAATGATTTTTATTACTTCATCAAAAATAATTTTTTTCTGTAATGTTTCTCTTCTACCAGCATATAATTTGCAATATATTCTTACTTCCATTTAAAACTTTCAGACTCTGAGGATTTCTGATAACTCCGTAATAACCTTGAGAGGAAAGCTCAAATGGTCTTCATGTCTTAGGATCCCGAAGATGTATCGCCTTTTTAATAGGATCTCTTGGTTGTTTTGCATAATTCATGGCTCACATAAGACTTTAACAAGGAAAAATGCATAGTTTATATGATGTTTTGCTGGCATCCTGCATATTGATTGTCTATTATATTTTATGTCTTGATTGTAATATTTTTCCAAAATAATTCACTTTTAAGTGGTAGGACTATAATATCAAGAGTGACTCAGAAATCTATATGCTAGAAATTTTCATATTTGCATGCTCTTATCCTTTCTCATTTTGGATTACAAAGTAGAGGCATTTCTAGATGCTATATAAATGTATGACATTAAGGGAGTCCCCTTTCAACAGAGTTTCATGGTCTTCTGTTACCAATACAGAAAAACAGAAGAAAACAATGCTTTTACTAAATTTCACTCAAGAAACTTTCTGGAATATAAATATCATTTAAAGCAAAGCTTGGACTTAGTAAATTATTAATCATGCTTAGTAAACCATTGTTACCTTCCCTTAAATTTTAATCACAGTATAATGCCAATAAGTAATCATGAAATAAAGTAAAGCTAGAGAAATAATTTTTTCATTGATAGTTTAAGTGTGTATTATTTGTCATCTTTAAGGGGAAAAACAATAAAGCAATCAGCATGTAAAATTAAAAGTAGGAAGATATTTAAAATAAACTTGAACTTTTCTGTAATATAGTTTTACTAGTTTAATAATTTAAGCTTACTAGTTTGTGGTTGAAGTAACTATTCTTTCTTAATCATTTTCTTAACTTCCATTAATGGAAAATGTGTAGAAATAGCACTAAATCCCTTATTGTCTGTCGTGCTCTAGCTCTCATTTTCCAGGGTAAATATATTTGGTTTTGAGTTTTCTGGAATTCTGTTTCCAGGTGAATTTATCTTGAATGACGGAGAATCAGGAGATGTTAAGTAAAGGCTAATTATAAGGAGATTTTTTTTTAAATAGGGAACATAACTGTGTAGATGTATGTAATTCATTCTTCACTAAAATATATCTAAGCACATTCTCTAGGTCAGCCAGTTGAATTGAATCCATCCAAACGGCCCGTTAATTCATCCTTTATCTACTCTTCAAGTACAGCAGTGTGATTGCTTCACCTTTTGAAGGTAAAGACAATCATAAACATAAGAGATCCAAGGAATCTGTGCAAGGAGACAGTAAAAAACAATCAGTGAAAACAGCTATGGGTTCATCTTTTATGCAGCTGTTTGATTTTCTTCTTTGTTCAAATGGTTGTATTGTTAAGCAGAGACAGCCTGAGATGACATGATTATATGAATATGTGTGAGAAGTGAACAAATGTTCAGCTCCGAAGACAATGTTGCCTTTCTTTCCCTGTTTTGGCATCTAAGAAAGGCACATTTTGACCTTAGTACAATTTGTGATATTAGTACAATGACAGCGGAAGTAATATGCGAGCTTAACATGCCGAGGCACTATTCCAGGCCACACCATTTTAAAAGTATTTTTTTTTCAATTTAATATTAAAAAATCAACACATTCATCAGATTGGAAAGATTTGTTATTATATCAATAAAATAGAATCTCTATTTCATTTGTCTAATATGCTTTCTCAGGGTAGCTTTACGGATTATTGCATGAAAATTCACTGAGCTCCTTTGGGAAGAATAAAGGGAAATTCAGCCTGAAAATCTGATATATTTGTTTTAGATTTGTTTTAAAGCTGTGGTTCTCCACCAGGGGTGATTTTTCCCTCCAGGGAACATTTTGCCACGTCTACAAATATTTTTGGTTTTCGCAACTGGGAAGGTGTTACTGCCATTTGGTAGGTAACAGCCAGAGATGCTAATCAACGTCCCACAGTGCACAGAACAGCCTTCCCATGATTATTCAGCACAGAGGTTGAAAAGCCCTGTTTAAATGAATTAAAGGTAGAGATGCTCTCTACTCTTTCAGAAAGAAATGTTGCTGTGTGGAATGTGAAAACTTGTCTCCCCTCAAAAACCTGGTTATTGACTGTGCTCAGATGTCTATATAATTTCGAAATCAAAACCATATCTCCAAAAAATCCCTATACACCTGGACTGAGAAAACAAATGATTACATGACGTTTTTTTCTCTATGACCACATTAGGCTTTAGTGGTAAGTTTGAAAATTTCTGAAATATTGCTGCCAACCAGACATAAAGAAAGTGTACTTGTAAAAGGGACACTATTTGTGAGTAAATAAGGTAGGGTGGGTATAATGTAAGTGGAAGAAGGAAAAAAGTAGATAAAACAATACATTTAAAAGTATATCCTTAACATTTTGAAATAGATGACAATGATGGCAAGCATGCCCTTTGACAATTCCCTGTCTGGAAATACTGTGAAGATCTTTTTAAGAAGCTGATGGTGTCTTGATCCAACAACATCTTAAGCCTTAATGTTTGACATAGTAAAAGTGCTTTGGCATGTGAAAGAGAATGACTATATCAAGTATTTCTAACTATCAATATCTAACCACATGTTGGGGAACACTAGCATAAATGTTGCCAAAGGATGTACTTAATGGTCTACATGAAGTATGCTAACTTTGATGCACCAGAGGAGATAATGAAGCAAATGTCTATTTACATATTAGGTAATTTTTAGGCCAAATATTACAACAGGTTTTCCTGTCCTTAAAAGTACAAGGACATTCTAACAGTATTAATTCTTCCAAACCATGAACATGGAATATCTTTCCATTTGTTTGTATCATCTTCAATTGCTTCCATCAGTGTTTTATAATTTTCAGATTACAGGACTTTCACCTTCTTGGTTAAGTTTATCCCTAGGTATTTTATTCTTTTTGGTGCAGTTGTAAATGGAATTATTTTCTTAAATTTTCTTTATGTTCCCTCATTATAGTGTATAGATATGCTACAAATTTCTAGGCATTAATTTTGTATCCTGCAATTTTGCTGAATTCATTTACCTCTTCTATGTTTAGTATCATGTTATCTGCAGATAGTGACAGTTTAATGTCTTTATCAATATGGATGACTCATTTCTTTTATTTGTCCTATGATTGTGGCTCAGACTTCCAGTACTATGTTGAATAAAAGTGGTGAATATGAATACCTTTGTTAAAATATCCACAGTACCCAAAGCAATAGACAGATTCAATGTAACTCCTATCAAAATGCTAACAGTATTTTTCACAGAACTAGAAAAAATAATACTAAAATTTGTATGGACCCACAAAAGACCCCAAGTAGCCAAAGCAATTGTGAGAAAAGAAAACAAACCTGATTACAAGATACACCACAAAACTGTAATAATCAAAACAGTATAGTTCTAGTACAAAAAATAGACACAGAACATTGAAACAGAATACGGAGCACAGAAATAAACTCATGCATATATGGTCAATTAATTTATGAAAAAGGAGACAAGAATATACAATGGAGAAAAGGCAGTCTTTCCAACAAATGTGCTGGGAAAACTGGACAGCTACATGCAAAAGGAATGAAACTGGACCACTTTCTAACACCATACAAAGTCAAAATGGTTTAAGGATTTAAATGTGATACCTGAAGCCATAAAAATCCTAGAACACAGGCAGTTATTTTTGTCTCATTAGTTCTAGCAACAATTTTTCTAGATATATCTCCTAAGGCTAGAGAAGCAAAAGTAAAAATAAACAATTGGGGCTAGATCAAAATTAAAAACTTTTGCACAGTGAAGGAAACTATTAACAAAACAAAAAAGGCAAACTAAGGTTTAATATCCTTAAAGGTTAATATCCAACAAGGTTTAATATCCAAAATATGTAAAGAACTCATACCACTCAAAAAAACAAGCAATGTAATTTTAAAATGAGCAGAGGACATTTTTTCCAAAGAAGACATGGCCACCAGACACATGAAAAAAGATGCTCAACATTACATTTCATCAGGGAAATAAAAATAAAAAATACAATGAGATATCATCTTATACATGTCAGAATGGCTAAAATAAAAAATACAAGAAGTAAGTGAGGTGAAGATGTGGAGAAAAAAGAACTCTCATACTGTGGGTGAGTATGCAATTTGGGGCAGCCACTGTGAAAAACAGTACGGCAGTTCCTCATTAAAATGAAATGCTATATGATACAATAATTCTACTACTGGGTATCCATCTACCCAAAGAAAATAAAAAACACTAATTCAAAAAGATTTATGCAGCCCTATGTTTCTTGAAGAATTGTTTATAGTGGCAGCCAAGATATGGAAGCAACCCAAGTGTTCATTGATAGAAGAATGGATATATATCAATATATATTCCAATATATGTATAATGGGACTTGTGTATATATATTGGAATACATATATAA
Source organism: Canis lupus familiaris (assembly GCF_011100685.1). Taxonomy (NCBI): domain Eukaryota; kingdom Metazoa; phylum Chordata; class Mammalia; order Carnivora; family Canidae; genus Canis; species Canis lupus. The sequence goes on from NC_049252.1 coordinate 17,308,121, forward strand.
TGGAATATAGAATATATAATAATATATATAATGAAATATTATGCAACCATATATTATGAAACCATAAAAAGGGCAAAATTGTGCTATTTGTGTCATGGATGGAGCTACAGTGTATTACGCTAAGTAAAATAAGTCAGTCTGAGAAAGACAAATGCCATTTGATTTCACTCATATGTGGGATCTAAAAATGAGTAGGGAAAGAAAAAGCCTAATCAGACCTGTAAATACAGAGAAGAAACTGATGGTTATCAGAGGGGAGGGAGGTGAAAGGGTGGGCAAAATTAGTGAAAGGGAGTGGGGGATACAGGCTTCCAGTAATGGAATTAGTAAGTCATGGGAATAAAAGGCACAGCATAGGGAATGTAGTCGATGATATTGTAATAGCACTGTATGGTGACAGATGGTAGCTACACTTGTAGTGAGCACAGCATAATGTTTAGAGCAGTTGAATCACTATGTTGTACACCTGAAACTAATGTAACATTGTGTCATCTATACTCAAATAAAAGATTTTAAAACATAAGGAGAAAGCCCACATTATTGCTTTTAGTTTTCAAAATGTTTCAGCTCTTTTTTTAATTTTAAAGTAGGCTGCACACCCAATGTGGAGATTGAATTCACAACCCTGAGATCAAGAGTCACATGCTCTACTGACTGAGCCAGTCAGGCCCCCCTCAGCAATTTAATATATAAATATATAAATAAATATATAAATATATAAATATATAATATATATAACTGGTCCAGTTAACCCAATTAGCCTAATGTTTTAAATTTACAAAGCTATCTCTTTAAATAACACTACCATGGAATCAAAGATAGTTAGACATTCAACCTTCTGATTGCATCTTCATAAAATTAACTCAGTAGAAATTCACCTTCTACTGCTGATGGGGCATAAGTGTCCAATTCATGAGTGTGCAACCTCTGCAATCATTCAGAATTAGGTCTGACTTAGAACTTCATTATCACTATCTTGAAGTTTGTAATGATTGAGTTTTGGACAAGGTTCCCTGCATTTTCACTTTCTGCACATTTATACAGCCAGTTCTAAGCATCATCCCGGGATAAAAGAACTAGGGAGGAGCTGTTTTTGCTGTAATGAATACCAGCAGAGAAACATCCATAAGGACAGGCCTGCATCCTGGTGGCAGAGAGGTACTACCATAAACAGTGTAACATTCATCCCATTAAAAAATAACCCCCCACACTATTATCAATTTAGGTCAGAAAATTCCCTGTTGAGGCATCTGTCCTGACTACTGAAGGATGTTTAGAAACATTTATGGCCAGGGTACCTGGAAGGCTCAGTCGGTTAAGCATCTGCCTTCAGCTCAGGTCATGATCTTAGGGTCCTGGGATCAACCCCTGGATTGGGATCCCTGTTCAGTGGGATGTCCCTCTCCCCCTACCTCTTCCCCTTGCTTGTGCTATCTCTCTCTGTCAAATAAATTAATAAAACCTTTAAAAAGAGACTTTCATGGCCTTTTCTGACTTGATTCAAGTAACCATAGCCTCCAGCCCTACTCTTAATTTGTAACAATCAGAAAAAAAGTTATCATCTATCTATAATATATCTGTATTTAGACATTGCCAAATGTCCCTTGGGAAGCAAAATTGCTGCTGATTATGAAGTACTGCCTTTTGTGATTCAAGACCCTCTTACTCCTCTTCTTATTCCCAAACAGGAAAGAAAGCCAGTACACAACCGACTCTCTATACACTCTGTAAGTAGGTGGACTTTTCAACTTATTTTTTTTTAATTTATTTATTCATGATAGACACACACGAGAGAGAGAGAGAGAGAGACAGGCAGAGGGAGAAGCAGGCTCCATGCAGGGAGCCCGATGTGGGACTCGATCCCCGGACTCCAATATCAGGCCCTGGGCCAAAGGCAGGCACTAAACCACTGAGCCACCCAGGGATCCCCCTGACTTCTCAACTTATTATTCAAACGAAGCCAATTCCTGAGTTAGAAGGGGCGTTATTAATAACACTGAGAAAACAGATGTAAACCAACCCTGTACTGGTCAATGGGGGAAAATTGGTCACATGACCTTATAAGCTACACACAACCAAAGCTGATCCTGAGAAAACCTTTTACTTGAGCTGAGTGCTGAAGCATAGACTGAATGAATAGGGCAGTTTGCAATGTGTGCTTTATGCCCATGCATCCAGTAACTGGACTAATTAGAGGGATCACTTTAACTGTAGTGTGTTCGAGAGTTGGTAAGAATAACAGGACATAATCTTCAAATTCTTGGCATTAGCTTGTAGAAGCAATTCTAGTACAATGGGCTCTGAGGTTTTCAAAAGACACACCCAGAAGTCATTCAGTTCCAGGTTTACACACAAGGGAACATGCTTCTCTGGCAACATATCTGCTTTAACTGATCTCAGACCATCTGGAATGTTGGTAGCAAATTGGACATAGTATTTTCTTGTAGTTCCCTTTACCTCTTCATATTGGCAGATATATTTATTGTTGTTTTGCTTGTTTTCCTGAAGACTCAATCATAGGACTTAATCATCACCTTTCCCACTGCCCACACTTTTGGGGGCCAAATAGTATTGCCAGCAGAAGGTAAAACATATGTTGCAGGAAAATGTCATAGATTTCCTTAATATCCCATGAATAAAAAAAAATTTCATATTTGACATAGACTTACAGCAGTGACAAAGCAGTGAAAATTTTTATAAAAAATACGATTAAAAATATAAATATTTTTATAAAAATACTAGACATCAGTTTACCTTTATTTGCATATCTTCATATGCCTCGATAATTTAAAGCATGAAGAAAATTTTTTTCCATCCAAACCATCCTTTATGCTGGTCTGTAGAGAGTGACATCAGGATTTCAGTAGTAAGAGAAAAATAGTGTGGTATTGTTCCTTTGTATAAAATTATCTTAATAATTTATATTTAAAGCAATGAAAAATACATCTTAAAGGACAGTGATTAATTTAAATATAATTTTCTGTTTTTATAACAGTAATAAAAGTATTTTTTGTTTACTATAATTTTAACTTATTTTTTTCTGTTTTACCTTACTTTATATTAAACATATAACTCATTCTAATTACTATTATATTTGTTTTTCAGGGCAATGGCATTTTTACATTTTGAATCCTCAATAATAAAATTAAATCTTGACAATATTCATCTTTATTTTCTTGTTCTTCAATTACAAACAGTAACTATCAAATGGTCTAACAGTTTAGTCCTGGATGTCATAATATAAACTTGATTCCTTTAACAGGAGAGGTTACAAGAAGTAACGTAAAATACTTTGAATCAATCACTAGACTTGAAAAAAAATGTATTTTTAGCACAAACCAAGCTGATTGATCTCATTTCCAGTTATAGGTATGCCCTGCTTTCTGAAAGTTTGCCTTATGCCACTTGCCTTTTATGAAGTACCTACATTAGTATAGTAATGGCTTGTTTTTTTTTTCAAAAGCAAAAATCCTTCTGGATTTTTTTTGATTAGTGAAAAACAGGTATTCATAAAAATGAAGTGGTATAACGTGAACTTCCAGAAAGTGGGGATCATCTTTCAGTTTAGGAAATGTTTCATAGGAATGCTCTACTTTGCTCTACTTTTATAGTGGGGGAAACCTGTTATAGCCATAAAGCTCAAGTGGGCTCTTCCTATTACCCAGAAACCCTATTTTACTTGCTCTAGTCCATTCATATTCTTACTCCTCAAGTGACAATTTCATAACTCTCCCAAGTTCCACTTTAATATGTTCAAATTCTACCTATGCCCAAATCTACCTTTCCTTCTTCTTCCCTTCCTCCTTCTTCCTCCTCCTCTTCCATCTTCTCTTAGTTTTGTTGTTATTGTTTCTCTTGTGGGAAAATTTGGTTGTCATCACCCTCAAACTTTCTGTCGAACTTTTATGTGGTAGATGTGACAATTCCTTTTAAAAATTTCATGCTTAGTTGGGCTTTACCTGTCCTAGTTGCAAGATATTTGGAGAAGGGGACATTGGAAGGGGTCAGGTTAACTTAAGTTAATGCCCCCCTCTCTGTTGCTTCTCTGATGGATCATTTGAGGCCTCTGTGTAGTCTTCCTTCCTCTATTCACACCTCCCCTGGTTAAGGATGGCTCCTTGTCCAGCTCTGAGTTACCCATGATCCCACTTTCTATTGAGTCCACAGCATGCCCATTTTTTAGGCTGGAGAGATTTGCTGGTACATTCTGGGATTTTCCACCTGCAGGCTACATACATCCTTTATGAGCCTTATCACTGTACCTTATCTAATGCTCCCACTCTGGTTGACCTTGGCCCTATTCACAATGATTCCCACTTGGGGTGAGGTGCTTCCCTTCTGGAAATCTGTTTTTACTGATTTTTTCTGAGATCTGCCACTACTAAGGCCTCCTGACCACTTCTATTCCTCCTTGCTGCTGTGGTCACAGTTCTGAATGTCTTCCCAAAGGGCTCTACTACTCCGAGTGGATGTGTGATGACTCAAAAGTGATGTGAATTATGAGAATATTTTTGTCTTCTAGTTTTGCTGAAAGGCAACTCAGCTTATAAGGCTTTGATTTTCTGTTTTTTTACAATTATTCTGTGCAGGCCAAAGGAGGAAACGCAGGAAGCATCAGAAACAAATTGCCTCTGTATCCACACCGCTCATGACTTTTTGAAGCTGGTCACAGAACAATTTAATTTTTATTCCAATAAATGTAAAGATCACATTCATTGTGATAGTGAATATAATCTTTCTCTTTTTTTTTCTCTCTTTCCCTCTCTGTGTCTCTCTTACCACCTCTCTCTATTTCTCAAGGATAGCATGTACATTGCAAAGAATAATAAATAATGAGATAATAAATGTTGAAGATTTGGATATACCAACAAAAAAAAATCTAGTAAGTTAAAAAAATGCAATAGATTTAAATGTCACTGAGTGAGTTATTAAACCAGAAGAGTATAAACATTTATACTTTAGCTACAGAAAAAAAAGAATATTTTTCAATATTCTCTGTTTAATAGGTACTATAAAACTATTTTTATTGTGTGAACCTTATAAAATGTTTTCTAATTTGTTTTTAATTTAAAATGTCATTTAAATTTACTTCTCAAACATATTTTCAAGTCAATGTGCAAAGAAAGCAGAGTTAGATGCACTAAATATTAATAAACTGTGCCAAACCTCAAAATGAATTACCAATATAAGAACATATACAGAATGTAGGAAATAGTATATGGATTATTTTCTCACTGTATATTTTCTCTGCCCCACAGAAACAGACTCTACATAATCTGAATTATTTAGAAGAACATTTTTATTGTTAGAATTCTTATTAAACTACTAACTCTGAAAAATTCTTTTCTGTTTTCTACAAAGAGGTTCAGATTCACCATGCCAGGAATTATTTTGGTTCAATTTATTGCAGATTTTATTTGCCTTTATTTTTATCGATAGCTTTTATATGCACACTTTTGAGAAAGCATGGCCTAACATATGTAGTCAATAAATAGTACAGATTCACAACCCCTTACTCAAAATCTTTGGGGCCAGATGTATTTCAAGATTCATGCTTTCTGTATTTAGTAAGATAGATTGACACAGATATGATATTTATCATTGACACTCAGTCAAATGATATCAGTAGGGTCATGGCAGTACACAGTAATATTTCTGAAGGAAAGTGGATGAAACAGACACTCCTTAATTGGTGTTAAAAATAGCAACACAATACAAAGAAAATCTTCTAAATAACTTCATTGTCATCCCAACCACATTTTGTCATTTAATTGAGTTATAAGAAAATTCTGATTGCGAAGTTTTGGATTTCAGAGTGGCAGATGAAAGTTAAGACCTGAGGTGAAGACCATCTCTGCAGTTCAAAACACCTTTCAACACAATAATAAAGAGTTTTTGGAGCATTTTAAGTGCCATCCACATGTCAGGAGAGAGTACTTAGCTATAGATGTGATAAGAATCTTATAATTCTATATATGAAATTTGGGGCATTTAAGTCTTACCTTTGACTTAGAAATTTGCTTTTGCTGCATCTGCAAGTCTTCTAAACAATCAGAACTGTGCACCCACTAAATATAAGGTGGTGTTTCAACCCTTGCAATTAGGCTTCTTTTTCCTTTTAGTCGGGAGAGTATGGCTAATAGAAATAAAACAATTTATACCAGCATGAAGTTGTACATATTTGAAGTGTCAAATGAACGGTAACGATGATAAATTCTCAGACAGCTTAGAGATTCAAAAATGAAAGTGACACTAGTTCTCCCAGTCCCCCTACTCTGCTCCCTCAAGAGCCCAGGAAATATTTAAGTATGAGGGAGGGAGGCATTTGGTGGTGATAATAGTTCTCAAAGTTCTCTAGTCAAAGCAGTATCTGTCTTCATTGGGGATTATATAAGGTTGTGTATGGGGTGAGTGGGTTTTCACACAAATGTATACAAGAGAAAGAAAAAAGAAAAGAGTGAAAGACGATAGTCTTTTGTACACATTCTAGGAGGTTTAAAAAGTAATCCTATGTCAAATGATTGTGATATACATTATGGACATATTGAACATTTTCCTTTGAAAATGTTGAACACTGTCCATTCACTAATTCATTAGTTCATTTATTTATCATTTAATTGTTTGTTGTGTGCCAGATATGGTGCTAGGCACACAATAAATGCTGGGAAAATGTGCTGACATTTTTTGGAATATCCCACAAGCCTTTTAGATCAAATTGCTTGTAACAGCAAATAGCAATTGAGTAGTATATTCAGAAAGTCAAATTAAGTTCAATTTATGGCAGAAGGAATATTCAATACAAGACAGTTATTTGTCATTTTTATGCTTTCCAATTTTCTCATAAGACATAAGTTCAAGAAGTCTATGTCCATTAATATTACAATTCCTAATTATCTATTCTTTTTTTTGCCAGAAAGAGAACTAACTTTTCCTTATGGAATCTACTTGACAGCAAGTTAGGTGTTTGCACTGAAAAATAGCATCTGTTCATTTTTCTAAAAGAAAGCTATAGATAAAAAAAAAAAAAAGAAAGCTATAGATAAATTTCCTTTAGTTACAGACATCCGTGTTAATTTTTCTTAAACAAATATTTCCTGTGTGATATCTAATATGCTATAATTACATATGTTTTGTTAATTATATACATTCTGATTAAAAAATAGAGTTAGCTTAAAAAGCTTTTCTTAAAATTAAAATGCTGCCCATACAATATCTGTTTCAAGAATACCTATACCTCATATTTCGGGATTTTTCATATTTTGGGTCCCGGATTACCAACTTACTTACGAGGGCATAATGAAGAGCAGTGATGACACTGTATTACTCACAAGCCTGTGAGAGTTTTTGTTTTGTTTTGTAAGATGCTATTTATTTATTTGACGGAGTGAAAGAGCACAAGAACAGGGGTAGGCAGAGGGAGAGGGAAAAACAGGCTCCAGCTGAGTAGAGGCCCCAACGTAGGGTTCAATCCCAGGACCCAGAGATCATGATCTGAACTAAAGACAGACACTTAGCTGACTAAGCCACTCAGGTGCTCCAAGCCTATGGTTTTCAACAGGTGATTTGTAGAACCCAAAGGTCCCATCAATACTTCTCCAGGTCTTAAATTGAAGAGAAGACTCCATTAGCTGGGCTTACTTACAAAAGTTTTTAACAACTGTTAATATAATAGCATAATCCTCTCAAAACAACTATATCTGCATATTTTTAAAACATATTTTTTACTTTTCGACTTACTGTTTTGGCTGGGGACATTATACCATGAATATTTATCATTTTTCTGAAGATACCTGGTACAATTGTGATTTGCCATTTGCACTGGTCCAATAATTCTTCAGCATGCCATTGGAACAGGATTAGAATTCCTGTGGAAAATGAAATGGCTAGCTCTGTATCCTGCATTCCAAGCTTTCAATTTGCTTCATTTCAAAATTACAAGCAGGCTCACATGCCCATGTATACATATATATATGTACATACATATATACATATTTTGTTTTACATAAGAATAAATATGAAAAAGATTACAACATCAGTAAAGGTTTGGATATATATTACAATGTAATTTCAAATTGAGCAAATTGAGTCACTAATATGAATATTTTAAATTATTATTTTTTCAAATCAATCCAGAATCACTGGAGATTTAGTTGGTTTTTCAGACAATGCTATGAAAATAAAGCTGCTATGAATCTGAGACCTGAATTCTTGACTTGTATACATGATAATCTTGAAGTAGAATTGGTAAGCATTAAGCATTTATATACAATGCTAAAGAATCTTCCTGTAACATTGTGTAAAAATCACAATTATGGATACATTTAAAAAAATAGAATGTACAGCACTGAGGGAACTCTAATATAAAAAATGGATGTTGGGTGATAATGATGTATCAGTGGAGTTCCATCAACAGTCACTGATAGTGAGTAATAGTCTCAATGGGGAGGCTATGTATATGTGGTGTCAGGAGGCTTATGGGAAACCACTGAAACTTCTGCTCAATTTTTCTATAAATCTAAAACTGATCTAAAAATAAGATCTATTGAAAAAATAGCAAAAGTGAAAATATTACCAAAAAATATAGGAGTGTAACCAATGCTGTGTCAAAATAAGAACAATTATCCTTAAAATGTCTTATTTAAAAAGAGGAATAGTGAAGGCATCTATCTCAAGAAAGTAAAACAAAAAATAAAATTAATAGTAGAGAGGCAGTTGTTAGGATACAATTTTAAAAATGTGTAATTTAATGAAGTTGCAAACTGAAAAATTGAGAAATAACACTATCTTTAAGTTCCTGAACTCTTCTCAATGTCAGACCTTGCGTTCAGTGTTCTGAATACCTTATTGCATTGGATCCTCATAAAAGCTCTATGAGGCTGACACTTATTTCCATTTTACATAAAGAACTAAGACTTAGACATTGGAAGGAAGTGCCAAGGTCAAACAGAAAGTAAATAGTGGATAGAATTTAAACCAGTTCTACTTGAGCGCACGCTTTTAATAACTAAATCAAAATATGTATAATATACAAATCTAATGCAATTCTTCAAAGACATCAGTGAAATGAATAGTTTCTGGATAGATAGATACGAATACAAAATTTTTCTATAAAGGATCACATAACTCCAAAATATAGACAAGAAAAAATTGGCATAATATGAAAGGTAAAATGGATAAACTTCATCATTTTAAGAAATATATTTTATTTATTTCAGAGAAAGAGTGAGAGCATAAGCATGGCAAAGAAGAAGCAGATGTCCCACTGAGCAGGAGGCCTGATGGGGGCTCAATCCCAAGATTTCTGGATCATGACCTAAACAGAAGGTAGACACATAACCAACTGAGCCACTTGGGAGTCCCAAGCTTCATCATTTTAAAATCATATTTCTCTTTAATTAAGCATATGAAAAAAACTAACCAATGCATCTATAGTAAAATCAACAGAATTAGAAAACAATTCAGTTACCTAATGAATATAAGTAGATTATTGCACCCAATAATTTGAGATTACATATTATTCTCAAGCAACCCAATAATTTGAGATTACATATTATTCTCAAGCAAAGTTAGAACAAGTTTTTTAAAGATTTATTTATTTATTTGAGAGAGATAGTGGGGGGAGGGGCAGAGGGAAAGAGAGTATCCTCAAGCAGACTCCCTGCTGAGCACAGATCCTAACACAAGGGGACTCAATCCCAGGACTCTGAGATCATGACTTGAGCTGATGTCAAGAATCTGCCACTTAACCAATTGAGTCACCCAGGTGCCCCAGAACAATCACTTTTTTAAAAGGCTGTGCCCAAGGTCCTACTGTAATAATTTAAAAAGGATAATTTAGAACATAAATAAAAATATATGAAGTACATTCACATTAAAAAAGAATTTATGTCAATGGTGAGATATAACATATTGTTAAATAAGAATTGTAAAAATCAAATTAAATAAAAGTCACACAGTTCATCATAGCACTGGACAAGATAATTTTGAACTTTATATGACATGACAACAGCTAAAGGCCATGAATGGATGAAGTGCTCCTGAAGGAACAGAAACACTATAGCTGGTTTACTTGAAAAATTTTTTGGTTCATGGTGGTAATAAAGTTCTAATTTATTAGAGACACATCAAAAAGTCAAAAAGACAATCTAAGGTTTGACTTTCTAATCAACAGGAAACCTGGAAGCTATACTAGGAAAAGAAAAAATATTTAGCTGTATAAAACTTAAAACTTTTGTAAGACAAAATATGTGACAAACAAACCCAGGTTATAAGAATAAATAAGAGGGATGCTTGAAACCCAGAAAACAAATGGTTAATGTCTCTATTATACAAAAGCATGTGTCTATTGATAACAAAATTAAATACAATGCAACATATAAACAGAAAAATTATATGAAAAAAATCACTAATAGGAAAACTCAATAGCCAATTAACATATGATGGCAAATGGAGCATAATCTTCTTAATGGTCAAGGAAATGAAAATTCAATTCACAATGAAAAACAACTGTGCATCCAGCTGATTACCAAAAAACAAAAAAATAGCTTCTACATTTGGAAGAGAAGGTGGGGGTGGGTAGAGCTGGCAACTATTTTAAATAATTGAAAAGCACAAAGTTTATTCCCAAATACTTAAAATTTATATCAAAGTACTATACAAATGTCTATGTGACACATAATAACACGGCATTTGCATTCATAACAACAACCACAGAAGACAAAATAGAAAGAGAGAGACACAGTATAGGAAAGACATTTTACTATACCTCCATAATTCTATGGCCAACCAAATGAGATGATAACATAATGACTTAACAGCAAGTCAGATCAAATTCCAATATGCTGTATTGTATTTCTTGAAAACATAAATTAGACATTCTTTTCACTTATACATGAAACATTTAAAGAATGTTATCTATTTCTCCACAAAGAAATTTTCACTCAATTCTGAAAAGAAAAATGAGTACAGAGGACATTCTCTAATCTCAATAAAATAAAACTACTTATGGATAATAAATCAGAATTTTAAAAGCCCACCATATGTAAAAATTAAAAAAAAAAACAACACAAATCAACAACAAAATTCTTCTTCAAAGTGGTTGAAAGGAAATCGAAACTGAATTTTTACCTGGGATACAAGTTAAGCAATTATTAGGAGAACAATGAATAACTCTAAATTTTTATATTAAGTTAAAAAGAAAATTTATATATATATATATATTTTTTTTAAATATTTTATTTATTCATGAGAGACATAGAGAGAGAGGCAGAGACACAGGCAGAAGGAGAAGCAGGTTCCATGCAGTGAGCCCGATGTGGGACTCAATCCTGGGACTCTGGGATCATGCCCCGAGCCGAAGGCAGATGCTCAACCACTGAGCCACCCAGGCATCCCAAAGTTAAAAAGAAAATTTAACATTTTTTAGCATATAACTCAAAAGCTTAAGGAAAAATCATAAAATAAAGATAGAAGATGGAAGAAAAATATTGAATTGTTGAAATAGATGAGCAGCAAAATAGTGTTACACTTAGTAATTAAAGCTTTAAGCCAATTATTTGAATAAAATAGTAAAATACATAAACAGCAATAATAATCAGAAATAAGAAGGAACATGCACAACACACATACAGAATTATAATGGGAAAATAACCATTGGCACACTGAAAATTTGAAGAAACCGAGAACTTTGCTGAAAACCATGAAATACTTAAGTACCTATAAAAATTTAGTGTATGGTAGAGGTCGAGAAGTAGATCATTTGATATATTAATGACAGTTGTCTGGGGAAAAAAATGCTTGAATCTCTTTCCATATGGATATGTTAGGAAAATTATACTTATTATTCACCTAAGAAATGCTTTATAAACATGTGATGCATGAGCCTGTTATTCTGTATATTTAGAAGCTAGTGTTAATTACTAAAAGGCAGAAGGCTATGAAAATATTTCCTCCCTATGATCAAGTTCTCTTCACATCACTGATTTATTTGTAAAGATAAAAAGGAATTCCATATTCATATCAGATGGGAATCAAATGGATATGGTTAAAGCTAAGAACGAAAAATGCTTCTTAAAGACATTGTTTGAAGGGGGCACTTGAAAGAAACAGAGGTAACTTCCTTAAGACTTAACTCCTCTGCTTCATTTTATACACTGAGTTCTAAGCTTCTTAGCATATCCTTTTCTCAGAAAATAAGTTTGGTTTTAGCATAGTGACTTCTTTTGTATTTAAACTTAAATGTATAAAGTCCTTTCTCCAGGCCTTATTTTTATGAGTATGCTTCAGCAAATTCAAAGATCCAAGAGATAGTCAATGAATTCCTCTTTTACTCAGCTTTTTTTTCTTCTAAATGTGGGGCTTTTGCATAAGAAGATAAATATTATGAGAGCAAGGGATATAATGGAAATCCATAGGTTTTGAGGCCAGATCATTTTTCCAACCGTAGGACTTATCCATGTCCAATTCTCCAACTTCATTTTTGTCCTCAAGGAGTGGGGATAATTTTTTCTTTCTCTTGCTCTCTCTCTCTCCATCGATCTGTAGATACACATACATATATATGATTTTTCTATATATCGATGTCAAGTACGTAGTATATAAGCAACTAATCATGGAAGTTATTAAAAAATGGAGGCTAATCCATATTTGTCTAATTGACAAATATTTATGGAATGCCAATTATGTGTTAGGGTTATTATTATGATCACTATTATTTTTTGTGTAAATTAATATACACAATAAACAAATCATTTTTGAAAAATAATATGGCTGATAATTTTCCTTTGGACAAGCAGGACAATTTATTTTGTTGAGGATTCATACAAACAATTACTTTTAAGCCAATACAATTTAGGCATTAAAATTCAAAGTAAAGTACTAGAGGTTTAAGGATTAGTTGAATTGCAATCATTCTAGATAAAATATGACAGGAAAGAACAAACTGGAAACAGCCAGTATAGTAATTGTTGAAAAAATAAGTAGTAAATGCAGGTTGGACAGAAATGTTAAGCACTGATTATAGGAAACAATGTAAGAAGTAATGAATAGCTTTTAAATATTGTTAAAATAGATTAGAGAGGACCAGTGGGTAAATCTCCATATTCTTGAAGGACGATAGTAGTTTTAATATATGTGCAGATTTAGCAGTAATAAGTTTAGTAAACTATTAACCACATAAACACAGATTTCTGGCATGGAATGATGATGGGATTTCCCACTGATTAAATGAAGTATACCTAAAAGAAGATCATGAAGTAAAATATAATTTTATTCACCACAATACACCTTTAAGTTAATGAACTAAGCTTTAAGTAGTTTAATCACTATCTATCTTGTATCAGAAAGTAACAGTGAATAAGACATAAAAATAAATAAAATTTACATGTTGAATATTTAAGAACTATTTTATATATTGGAAATATATAAAAACTTAAAACGCTAAGATACTGTGTATGTATGCACAGTGTGTGTGTACGCTGCAAATCTTCCTCTCTATCCATCAACAATAATTGTTAACAAATATTTTGTCTAATTCACATATGGTAACATAATAACATAGCACTATATTCATAAAGATTTCATTTTTGAAAATACAGGTATTAAATTACCCTGATGCGACTTTGAGTAGAAAAATATTCCTTCAGATTAAGCTCTTGAAAAAATTCTTCCTGTAAAAAAGATTGGGGTTTTAAGAGTTGGCTTATTTCTCACTCAAGTTTGTCAATCTTTTCCAAGTTGCTTGTTGTTTGTTTGTTTTATGAAATGCTCTTTATCATGTAGTTGATAGAATGCCCACACCATATTTGCAATGTCACAAAGTTTTCTTTCTCTTCTGAAGAACCTATCCAAAAAGAAAGGAAGCATGGTTTTTCTTTTTTTTTAAATACAAACATTTCTAGCCTGTTTAATTGTAATAATAAAACCAGCTATGGTGAAATAGCATTTCTTACTCACAGGTTTTATTATAAAAATTATGGCATTATAGTAGCATAGTGTCCACTTTGAATTGCTATACAATTTGGAAATAAACTTTCCTTCCCCAGTTTTCTTAATAGTTCTTTTTATTTTTTACCTAAAATATCCTCCAAAGTCTGTGATTCAAAGATGCTGAATATTAAAATTTAGTTGAAAGCAATTAAGAGTATTTATGAAAATCTCCTTAAAGAGGTTTAATAAATTCAATAGCCAAAATGAATAAGACTGCTAAACAAAGAGTTTAAATGTTTATTTAATGCTTAATTTGAGCTCCTTCTATTTAGTTATATTTTAAACATCATTTTGTGATACTCAGCAATTTATTTTGGTGTAGTTTTTGTTGGCAATTATTTATTGATTTAGCAAAGTGGAAATCCAGGTTGGTTCTTAATTTATGACAATTTGGCTAAGTCAAAAAGTAGTTTTCTTACAGTATAATGATTATCAACCATATTACCTGATAAGTTTATAGGAAACTATTCCATGCCTAAAGTGGTACAAATGATGATACTCACATATGAAATTCAATGAAATATGCAATGGTGTAAGCACAGTATACGAGCACTCCTGTGGTTATGGAAACAGGCATATGGATATTAGCTATTTAAATGAGTCTCCACACATTATCCAGTATATTTCAGCATGTTTTATTGACAAATACCATATGATAGAAGTATATGGTAGTTTTGCCTCAGGAAATTCAGAAAGTTTTATCTTGGGGTTCTCATTCTTAAGTTTCCTTGAAAGATGAGAATAAGACAATTCTGGGATTATTAAAAGAAAATATTTAGTAATGTAAAATAGGCAGTGTAATACTGTCAAAGATTTTCAAAATGATTTTTCCCGAGACGTTATATTTTCAAAAGATATTGTCTTCCTAAAATCCACCACAAGCTATATTGAACTGCCTCACACATTCATTTGTGAGCATCTCCTCATCCTACTCACTTCTAAAGATCATATCTTTGAATATAACTGGAACATCAATATAGTCATACTAATAAACCATATCCATTTGAATAAAATAGGAATCTCTGAGTCTTCACTGATGTAAATATACAAGTTAAATACAAATAGAGAGGGAAGTTCTTTCTCAAGATAAAATAATAAGTCCAGAAGTAATAAATGAAATAGCAAATCTCCATTTGGCAATCATCATAGTAGTATTTAACCAGAGCATCAATGAAGAATAGAGGTACTATGTGAAAGTTAGTTGAGCATTGGAATATTTGCATAGTCTCAAAGTACTTTCCAACAAAATTCTTGTTAATTATAAGGAGGAAAGAGTAGATAAAGAGTAGATAAAGCTAGCACACATTGAAATTCACTCATAGAAATGCAATGAGAATACATCATCAATTCTATGATTTTCCTGACAAAAAATGTGTAACCTGACTCTAATCATGAGGAAACATCAGACAAACTCAAATTCTGGAACATTTTACAAAATGACTGGCCTATACTTTTAAAAATCTAAGGCCATGAAGATCAAAGAAGCCCTGAAGAGGTATTTTAGGATGAGGGAAACTTAAAAAACATGGTGATCAATGCAAGGAATGATCAAGGGTTAGATTTTTCCCCCAAACCAGCATCATTGAGGAGATTGGTAAACTTGAATGCGGTATCTTGTGAAGAGTTTACGGAACTATTTCATACTATGCTTGCAATGCTTTATTTGCTTTTTAAAATATTTGTTTATTTATTTGAGAGAGAGAGACTTGAGGGAGGGGCAGGGGGAGAACCAAGCAGACTCCCTGCTAAGCATGGAGCTCCATGCGGGACTCCATCTCATGATCTATGAAATCACGACCTGAGCCAAAATCACCAGTCAGATAATTAACAGATTGAGCTACCATGGCAGCCCCTTATGTTTTACTAAGTTTGAAATCTTACCAAGACAAAAGAAAAATATCGTACTGATACTGCTACTAATCTATAAAGTTACTCCAAGCCTCTTGGATATATATTATTAAAGTAAAATTAGAAGATTAAGGACCAATTTTTATTTATCTATCAATCCTTTGTCATGCATACTGGTGTTCTAAATAAAGTAGCATTCTAATTTCTTAACTAGATTAACAGACACACTAATTGGGGAAAATTAGAATTTTTTTTCTGTGATCAACCACAGAGCCAACAATCCAAAGGAAAATATATTAAATTCATTTCTGCCAAGTACTTTTTAATGAGTTAGTCATCTGCACCACAATGCTATCAGGCTGTATGTCTATTATACATGAAACATACTTAGTTATTTTTTTATTTAAAATGATGAAAGATGCAAGCATCATTGGCCAAATAATTATCAATCAGGACAACATTCTTTTATAAAGCACAGAATATAGATTATATTGTATCACACATGAAATAGAGTTTGAGACAGATAACATGATACAGAGTGTCATTGCTCTAATTTTGATGATGATATCAGAGACATTATCTAACACAAACTTAAATCATCTGTAATGACAAATATATATAACCCTTACTCATATTTCCAACAGTTCATCAGTTATTAACTTTCAGATAAATGTGAAATTATAGGAGATTTGCCGTATTACTTTTCTCTGGACTATCTCAAGTATAGAGACCTATAACAACTTAAAAAGGACTCAGCAACATTTAAGTATGTGTGTTTATTGTATAATAACCTTCATCCCATGAAATTTTACTCAGATCACAATGAAATGTATTTTATTCACCATGTCAGGAAAAGAAATCATCACTAAACAGCTTGAATGTTATGTTCATTCAAATTTGTTATGGCTGAAAAGGAAAGGAAAGAGGTTTTCTATGCAGTTGTATTTTTCAATTTCAGTAAAACAAAATGAGATTATATTAGTTATAGAAAACACCTGAGTTCTGGTAGACAAGTCTTGTCTTCAAGCTTACATGTAGGTGGGAAGTCATTTAGAGAATATCATTTTCTTTATGCAGTCTACCAAAAATTGTGAATGAAACGAAATGCAGCAGTTTAGCTTTAGTAAACTGTCCACTTCTTGTTAAAGCCTAAGGTGAACATCTGGCAAAGGAATTGCAAATCACAAATTCTAGTGATTTCTTCCATTAATTTGTAAATACATAGCAAGCAAATATAAGGTATTTACTTAGAGAACATCTCAGTTATTGATAATGACAAATAATAAGTACTTTTCTAAAAATCCATATAGAGCCATAGTAATGAGCTTCCATGATAAAGGCAATGCTATAACTTGTTTGGACTATTTCAATTTCCTTCCGTGCACAGGAGATGACTCCATTTCATCACTCGCTTATTGACGAGATGGGGCCAAATAGCAAGTTCGGAACAAAGGAATATGGGTAGATGTGCTGTAGTGAACTTTCACTCCTGGTCCTAAAATTTTCAGTTTTCAGTGGCAGGATGGCAAGTGCTGGAGTTCCATAGACCCAAAAAGTGAAAGAAATTTCCTTCTCTAAATTATCCCTTGAAGGAGACTGGCCCCGAAGAGTTCTCTGACCAACCACATCCATATTGGACTATGACATAAACTTAAGGATGTTCATCCATTGATATTAAGGGTTCTTTTTTTATAGTAGCTCATCTAACTGACTAAAATAGCTTTCTATTTGAATCATAAGGTAATCTTGAAACAAACAGTAAGTATGTGTGCGTGTATTTGTATGTCTGTGTGTGTGTGCAAAAGTGAGTCAAATTGTATAAATTTCCCATTGCCAGAGTAAATGGATTTTTCCTCCCATTTTCACAGCTAATTTTATAAGAAAGATTTGAATTGTATACAAAATATCCTGATTGTGACTTATTTTTAAAAGAAACCTGAATTCAACACAAATTTGGCTTGGCTTTTCAACCGCCTTTATCTATAGTACCACATGATCAGTGTTCATTGATGTTTGAAATGATGGCTCTGAGAAGGTACAAGATGCTTAACCTTTGGGTCAAGATTTTATCCCAGGGACAAATCATGAAAATTATAAATCCAATGGACCAAATATTATTTTTAGATAGTAATGTCCATGTGAAGTATATAGAGTTTAATATGGAGTAGGTGAGAGTTGGTAGGTCCCCTCCACACATTGATCATCCAGAGAACAATGTCAGGTCTGTTAGCATAATAACAGAACAGACACCTAATATGTAGAGAGCTTGGCAGTACAGAGAACACTTTACATGGACCATCTGATTGAAAGAATCAGAAGGCCACTATTCTGAGACTGCCCTGGTGGGAGTAGTGTTACTGAAAATAGCCTCGACATTTCACTCAGTGTCTGACAAACAATAAATACTGGAAGATCTTTTTTGCAGAGCTAAGTAATCAAGGATTTCTTGCATGTCCTTTGATTCCAAACTCATCCTGTTTGCCAATAGTACTGATGTCACCAGCTGGCGGACTCTCATGATGTTTTAGTAGCATCCCTTTCCTGGAGCCCTTGCTGTGCTTCTTCCTTGAACTTCCAATAAATGATAACAAAATATATGCCCTATAATGAATGAATATCCTACTTCTGAACTGAGGAAACTAGAACTCAAATGCACTCATATGAACTTGTTGTAAGTTCATACTGGAGTTACCTCAGACTCACAGATAAAATAAGCCAGGGCTTTGCACTTTAGAAGATGTATCTTGGCTTTCAAGCCTTTCTACTCTATCCCAACCCCATGGGACTATGGATTATATTCTAATAGTAAAAGATCAAAGTAAGAAAAATTAAGAGCTGACCTCAGCGACCAGTTCCAAAAATCAATGTTCACACCCACCCAATCTCAAAATGCTGCTTCAGCCTGGTAAGGAGAATGGTGATCTCAGTGGAAACTTCAAGATAAAAACAACAGTATGTTGTGGGAGTTAATCAATAGCTTTCTGAGGAGGAGTAAGTCATTCAGCTGAGCTTTAAGTAGGATGCTTCTTCCTGTCAAAGTTTTAAGAAAGGGGTTTGAGGTATATAAACATAAGTTACATCTTAAATGTAGCATCTCAAGGCTTCGGTATTTGGTAGCTTCCTTTGCTAATTATTAGGGAAAAAAACGACAGGATGCATTCCTGTTTCAGCTCTGTTTATGGAAATAAAGAAGAGAGGGATGTATTGTCAGTAATTAGGGGACACCAAGAAGAATTGATATTGAGATAAACCTAGTGGCTATATCAATATGGCTTATATATTGGGGATTTCAACATGCAGATCAAGTATCATATTTCTTTTGAGATATAGTTATTAATTTGTGTTCATTAGTTTGAAGCATAACTTTATTTTTATGTTGCCATCCTTTCTACAATATAGAAGAGTCTGCAGCCCAATTCTCCTATAGTGAATTCAACATCCAGTTACTTACACTGTTTTATTTTCCTTGCATTAGGGATGGACAGGGATGTATTTATCCTTAAATGTTAAATTGTATCAGAAGGTGAGATGTTCAATTTAAATTGGAAGGATTTCCATTATTAGTTTATTTCTATGTGAAGCGTGGGTAAAAGGAAAGAAGTTAAAATTTATTTTGATTTTGAGAATTTTACAAATGTTACCTAATTTAATTCCCATGATAACACTATCTGAGATAGATATTGGTGTCTTCTCTCACTTTTTCCTCCTCACTCCCAGTTTTTAGTTTAACGTGAGGAAAGTGAAACTATGAATTTAATTACTGTGTCCATCATGACTCAGAGCTCTGTCTGATTTCAAAGCTACTGCTATATTTTTCTTTATTTAAAAAAAAAAGAAGAAGATTCATCCGGGAGCTACTCCTTACAGGATAACATTGAAATAAATTGTCCAATCTGCTTAGAGAGGATAGCTTTTCTTAAATGTAACTAATGAAATGCTCTTCTTATGAATATGAAGCAAATAAACTACCTCAAGAAGCAACAAGGAATTCTGATCATTTGCTTGTCCAATTTTTGTCAATATGCTCCTATTTGCCACGATGGATATTTAATATCTAATTAAGTTGTGTCTGTATAACATGGGTGACCCAAATTCTGACCACAGTTCTACCAATTGTGACCCAAATTCTAACTCAAATTTGTCTCACATTATCTCTTTATGCAGTATCCAAGGGGGAGTAATCTGACTTGCCCCTGGATGAAAACTTATAGATTCCATGGGGGTCCCATAGGAAATAGATACATATATGGTGTCTCATTGTCCTAACGCATCTTAGTTCAGGAAATGGAATGTCCAACCCAAGACATTAACCAATACTATGAACGTGATTTAGTTTCAAATCATCTTCCTTTGGAGATTAGGTCTGGTGGAGGTGAGACTGCTGAGTGACGTAGGCAGACATGACAGCTTTTTGTGTTTTATCTTCTATGCACTGATCTTCCTCTCTGCCCTTTCCTCCACAAAAGCTAACTAGCTAGCTTACCTGTGCAATAGTCTTGAGTGAGTGGGAGGGGTACTGGCAACAGAAGAGGAAAGATCTTATTTGAGCAGATGCTGTTAGGAGTTGGTTTCTCCTTCACTGGACCTGGCAAAGGTTTCTTTGGAAGTTCCCTGCTCGTGCTCCTTTCTTTCGTAATTGCCTTGCTTTGGATGGAGGCATCTCTACACTTTAATAAGTCTGGTCCCCTGTAACTGTTTCCTTAGAAACTGGTAGCTACCTGCAGTTTCTTTTGGCTGAGATTTCCCCACCCATCTGGACAGTCATCTTGCACAGGACACAAAGGAACCACTTACTAGATTGCTCTCACCAACATGGGATGCATCTGAATCATAGAAAATACATATCCTTTGCCTCAATACTCTGGATTATCGGGCCACTCCTGGTTACTAGACCTTTCTTGTCTCTGCCCTGCAGAAGGCCACAGTGCCGGAGTGACCCCAGGGCAGGAGCTCAGGCGAAGCCCCTCTGCCCTTGGACTTTGAGCTGAAGGAAGGAGCAACAATCTCTTCTTTTAGTGGAGTCACCACTTTTTAGTGGAGACTGAAATGGAATTAACAGTGTATCTTTTTGCAAAATACCTTCCTCAAATCACCTTCCCTTCTGTGTTTTAAAATGTTATTTGAACAAAAGAAAAGTATTGAAGAATCATGAAATAAGTTCTTAGACATTTCCCTTTAAAACTCTGTGCATGTTGATTTACTAATTTTGGACTCAATTGATATTAGCTCTTCAGTTAAACTCAGTCTGGAGATGGAATTTTTTTAAAGAATGCATTTATTTATTTGACAGAGAGAGAACACAAGCGGGGTGGGGGGGGGGTTCAGCAGGCAGAGGGAGAGGGAGAAGGAGAGGCAGTTACCTGCCGAGCAAGAAGCTTGATGCAGGGGTCCATGCCAGGGCCCTGGAGATCATGACCCAAGCCAAAGGCAGAAGCTTAACCAACTGAGCCACCCAGCTGTCCTGGAAGAATTGAATTTAAGCATTGTATTACAAGCATTGAAGATTTTCCCATTTGTCAAGCTACCAGCTAGCCATAAGAATTTGTGTCACAAATAAGAAAAACAAGATAGTAAATACATCTGATACCTGCTTTATATTAACATGAAGGGTAATTAGATATCAGATCTTAACATCACACATCAATATTGAAACAGTGGGCTGGTTGGTCAGGAAAACAAAGAACACTCTGGGAGCATTTAACAGGAGGGAGTATAAAGTAGGGAGTTTTAGACTTACAGAGTATTTTGGAAGATCTAAAAGATACTCTGGCATATTATCTGAACTTACTGTGGAACTAAAATGAATGCTTAGCTTATCTGGAAACAGGTAGCAGAACCTCAGATTTCCACGCACCTATCCACAGAACCCACTGAAGAATAGTGTTTTTTCATTCAGTGTTACTCATCAACAGGGTCTAACTTTGAACCCTCCTAAAATGATTAGCCTGTGTTAGCAGGGAAAAGTATAGAAAAGGATGGGAAGGTGTGAGTAAACAGCAGACATCCCTGCACAGAGATATGCATGTGGATTCGGTTGCTAGAACATACCAAAGAGAAAGTAGAAAATATTCTTAAATGTAAAATGAGAGTAGTTGTGAAAAATTATAAACCATCTTAGAAATATATGTGACCTCACATAAATGTACTACAATGCCTATAAAAATAATGTCATGCAATATGAAAGAATATAAAATTGAGTTCAAAGAAACTATGCACGTATGGTTTTTCTGAAAGAGAATTGATGATGATGTGAAGCAGTTCTTCCCAAAAACATGCACACTGATTAACCTATTGTAAAAGCACCTATTTATTTTTCTAATAAAGGTGACTTGCAGAGAAAACACATTTGCACACTGAAATTTTGCCAATCTGAGATATGATAAACATGGGGGCTTTGTAACAGACTTCAATTCATCTTCCTTTGACATTTTTTTATACTCACCAAAGACATCAGTAAGGCTCTCAAATAAGAGGCAATAAAACCTTTTAGCAAAAATTGAGATGAAATGTCGCCCTGTGTGTGTAGCCAGATTCTGTAGACTAGCCACCCTTGGCAAATACTTTTCAAGAGCTCCAAAGTGCAAGGTAGCAAAGGGAAGCCTTATCAGTCAGCACAGCGCACACTTCATTAACTAGATCACTAGGGATATGCTAAGGAGCTCCTGACATGCATCAGAGTATAATTCTGAAGTGTTTATTTTACATGTACACACACACACACACACACACACACACACACACACACACCATATGGCATTTGAGAATTAAGACATCCAGATTTTTAAAAGTTATTGCCCCGAAAGCTAGAACATTTTGTATTCTGTTATTCATAATATTAAACTGAGAAACTGGAATTGGCAAGTATAAAGCCAAGTGTAGCATATTATTTATTGCTCTCTTTGAATGGTAGGAGGACTTAGATTTCACCCAAGATTCTAATAGTACTATTTCTTCAAAGAATGTGAAATGAGCTTTCAAACAAAAACTGTGTTTTTTCTTGGGCTACTGTTATCTTTTTTCTTCCACCATGGAAATATAGCTGAGATTGAAAAAAAAAAAAAAAAAGCATTGATTCTGACAGTTTTTAAACAGTTTTGCCAAGAGCTATATTTTATAACAATGTGTATGCAGAATAACAAATATTATAAGAGTTAACATAATAAGAATTCTTTGCAGCTGTGCTTTTAACTGATGGCAATTCAAAGTAGAGTAAATGATCACCAAAAAAAAAAAAAAAAAAGAGTTTTCAAGTACAGAGTGCTCTCTTATTGGTGTCATCTTACTGGTGTCTTCTGTCTTCTGTTTAGTTACTAGTTTCCATAACGTACTTTCAGTTTCTCTCTCCCTTTCTTTCTTTCTTTCTTTCTTTCTTTCTTTCTTTCTTTCTTTCTTTCTTTCTTTCTTTTTCTTCCTTTTTTTTGAGCTAGATCTTTGTGAAAGTGTTGGGATTTATCTATGGTTGCTCATATAAAGAGGCTTCTTGCATTTGCCTGGAAGAACTTGAACATTAAAATTCAAGTTGTCAAGAAAAGCCTGCCAGTGTGGCAGCTGATTAAATGTGATTTGTGAACTCAGGCACCTTGTTCTCCTTTTGGTGGGTAAATTGAGAGCCAGCATCATTTATGGTGAGATCAAGGATGATAATGCCACTCTGTGTGCAACTGAACACTGCGGCTTTTACAGAATTCTGCAGATTTAAACTCCCTATGTTCTCTGAAAGTCCAGGAGATAATAAACTTAATAATTTTAGTAGAAGAACCTGTCTGAAGCTGATATACAATCCATAATAATAATGCCTAAGGACACATTATTCAATAAATACGTGGTGAGGGCCTATTCTGCTCCAGGTACAATACCATGACCTAGACATGGTATGGTGTAGAATAAGAGATGGTTTTAAGGAGATTAGCATCCTGACACCAATTTTCTCTGATGAAAAAAATTTAATTTATTTCACAAAGACCACAGCTATCACATATTCTCCTGAGTTGGCAAGTCTGCAATAGGCACTCATTTATTCATTGTTTTGACCAATACTGCTTATCAATGTCAGGTTTTAGAATCATCCTAATTCAAATAGTCTTTGTATATATATATATATATATATATATATATATATATATATTGTGGAAGAGGCAGTAAATCTCATGTTTTTTCTAGGCCTTTGAACTTGATCACTATGCTTTTGTCTATCACTTAAGGGTTACTTACTTTTAAACACCGAGGGCCTTTTGTGTCACAAATACATCACCCAAACCCTGGCATTGGGAGTTCAGTATCCATCATCTTTCCATCTTGTGGCTCAAACCTGTTTAATGATACATGAGAAAGTTTGGCCCTGTGCTAAATCAACACTTCCTTGACAAGGGAATAAATAAATTCTGGGGTTGGATAGCTTTGTCAGCTCCTACACCAGTCGGATTGCAGCAGGGACTGGGAAAGCCTTGTCAGCAATTTGTCTGACCTAGCCCCTTCAGGTGTGACCATACTTCCTCAGCTTATCTACAAGAAGGGGACATTCATACCAGGTAAGGTTATATTTACAGCCAGAAATTAAATCACCAGATATTGCATGGGACCCAAGCCAGGAGGAATGGCACTTGTATTGGTATGAAATGAAGAGCAGGTCAGTGAAAGCTCCAGGTGACAAGGCACTCTCTTATTACATTGAAGAGGTGATGGCAGGGCACTTGAAGTTATCCAGCTGGAAAATAAGCCCTGCTCTGGAATATTTATTTCAGCAGCACAGAGATGCTTAAAACCAGTTTCTTCTTTTCATAGGAAGAAATCCAACTGCAAAGGTATCTATTTAAAGTGATTTTTAGGGATCCCTGGGTGGCGCAGCGGTTTAGCGCCTGCCTTTGGCCCGGGGCGCGATCCTGGAGAACCAGGATTGAATCCCACATCGGGCTCCCGGTGCATGGAGTCTGCTTCTCCCTCTGCCTGTGTCTCTGCCTCTCTCTCTCTCTGTGTGTGTGTGACTATCATAAATAAAAATTAAAAAAAAAATAAATAAAAAAATAAAGTGATTTTTAGGTTGGGGCACCTGGGTGGCATAGTCCGTTAAGCATCCATCTCTTGATTTCAGCTCAGGTCATGATCTCAGAGTCCTGCGATCGAGCCCTGCATCAGGTACCTCCCTCCGTGGAGTGTCTACTTGAGATTCTCTCCCCTTCTGCTCCTCCTCCCTGCTCTCTCTCTCTCTCTAAAGTGTATAAATTAACCTTTAAAAAATAAAGTGACTTTAGGTTATGTATACCAGTGATTGAAGCATGAACTGTAGTTCTATCCTCAAACCTTAAGGCTAATTTGCTGCCAGTCCCTTCCATTATATAAATTACGTTCCAAATTCAGATAAAATGTTACTCCTGCTTTTCATTTTTTTTTAAAAAAGATTTTATTTATTTATTCATGAAAGACACAGAGAGAGAGGCAGAGACACAGGCAGAGGGTGAAGCAGGCTCCATGAAGGGAGCCCGACGTGGGACTCGATCCGGGGTCTCCAGGATCACGCCCCGGGCCGAAGGCAGTGCTAAACCGCTGAGCTACCAGAGCTGCCCTGCTTTTCGTTTTTATACATAAACACACACATGTGTGTGTAAATACACATATGTAAATATACATATATATATATATCACTCATCACATGTATAATCATAAGCTGCAATTCCCATATTCAAAATATAATGTTGTCTGCACCAGTACCACAGAATGCCAAAAAAGGAATTATAACTTACTTAATTCTACATGAATAATTATAGTTGGATTTCAAATATTATGACATTGTTTTCATAGCAGATGGCATTTTCATTGTATTAGTACCCCACTTCAGACCATTAGGAATCTGACAATGTATCTGCAGTTGAAAATGGAGTTATTTCAGACTTTTTCAAATATATTTCAGGACTACTCTCTGTTCCCCTTGCTGTTTATGAGTTTTTGCCTTATTTTGTTCTGTTTTGTCTTTGTGGCTGACTTATCCAGCTTCATGAAGAAAACATCTATGTGTTTACTCTATATTGACATACAGCTGAGCAATGGTAAAGAGAGAGTGAAAAAAAAAAGCATGTTTTCATATATTGATGAAGATATGCGCTGGAGAAACAATGGCATACAGATCAATCTGTGGCTCAGAAATCTGGAATTGTGTTTCTGTTGTTAAGCAGGCAGAGAATAGAGAGCTTTTCATAATGCTTTGTCAATAAAAAGGAATCATGACCCAAAACAAGCAATGCCTCATATTTTCAACTAAAGCTGTTTGGCTTTTGAGGTATTAGCATTAACTACATTTGTTAATATTGTCCAGTGATTACCATTTTTGGGGGTCATGCCATGCATATGGACCATGTGCACTTACAGGTAAAAATGCCAGAATGTATGCATTCTCAAAGGAATAACAGCCTTGACTGTATTGTTCACAATTATTTCACAGACTGATGTAATTGGCCTGGGCATGCTTCCAGGCATGGCTAATTTTTCAAAGCACCTCAGATTCTTCCAATGTGGTAGAGTCAAGGTTGAGAACCACTAGAGTAGTGCTTCCAAAATTTGAATGTGCATATAAACACCCTGGCTATCTTGCTATAATGCAAATTCTGATGTAGTAGGTATTGAGTGGGTCCTGAAAGTATGTATTTCCACAAAGGCCTTAGAGGATGCAGATGCCAGTGTTGTATGTACTACACATTGTGTAGCCAGAAGCAAGATGATATGGCAGCTACAATTTCCAACCCACCAAAACTTCAGTTTTAACAGGGCTATAATGCCCAATCTCCCTCTCTCTCTCTTTATTGTTGTTAAGATTTATTTATTTATTTCAGAGAGAGACAGAGCAGGGTGGGGAGAGGCAGGTGGAGAGAGAAACTTAAGCAGATGCCACACTGAGAACAGAGCCTCAAAAGGGACTCCATCTCATGACCCTGAGATCATGACCTGAGACAAAACCAAGAGTTGGTCTCTTAACCCACTGCGCCACCCAGGTGACCGCCCAATCTCCTTTTTAGCAATGTTATAAGCCTCAGAATTTCCAATTGCAAGTTTTTGTTTGTTTTTCATTTTTTAAAGGTTTTATTTATTTATTCATGAGAGACACAGAGAGGCAGAGACAGACAGAGGGAGAAGCAGGCTCCCTGCTAGGAGCCCGATGTGCGACTTGATCCCAGGACCCTGGGATCACGACCTGAGCCAAAGGCAGACACTCAACCACTGAGCCACCAGGTGCCCCTTTGTTTGTTTTCCAAGTAAACATTTATATTGCTTTGCCACATTGGTCCACAATCCGTTATGTGATCTACGCTCATGTTTCTAGGATCCCATGATGAACAAACATGCTTTCTGAATAAGTCACCTGTATACCTATAAATTTTGGAATACTTTACAAGGCCCAATATACTGAATATGCTGTAAGGTAATAATAGAATGAAACTCATTGGTGCACCTTAACAGAAGCACAATCTATTGGGGCATTATTGGGAAACATATTCCCTAAATAATCATTACATGGGATACCAAAAATATTACTAATCAGAATGTTGTCTATTGTTCAAATATATTTTCTAAAATATACAACTAGGGTATGTATCTGATTAAATTCTGAAGCATTTCAAACATTTTATCAATGAACAAATACTGGTCATTATATTATTTAATTCAGAATTTTGTCTGATACTTTCATAGTTGTTAACCTGTCAAATACATCAGGGAATTTGCTTTGTATTCATATTGTGAGTCTTTCTATTTGGTTTAATATAGGAAATAACAAATATAGTAGTTTGTCTTCATCTATCTCTTAAAACATTTTTTAACCTATGTTATGTTTTTCTAGGAGCAAGACCAAGGTTCATATTTGTACTTTGGCAAGTTGTATTTTGGCAAGTGCTTTTTATTACTTGGTTCAAACAAGATGTGTTCAGAAAAGTAGTGAAGTTTCATGCTATCTGTGCAGAATCCCTTCTTTGTTAGTGGTGTGTGCAAAGCCATCTGTTCTCTTTAGAGCAGCAGTGATGACTTGTGTGGGACAGTGAGTGCTTGTCAGCGCCTGGAAGCTGGTCCTCTGCATAAATCATTATCCTGTCTTTATGTCTCACAAGCACTGAACCCTTTTTAGGTTGCATTTCTAGCTGAGGTTGGCATACACTGGGGGAGGAGTATCAGAGTCAAGGAGAGTTTCTTATTAAATTACTCATCTCACTTTTACGGAACAGCTGCTAAACCAAACTGGCTAAAATATCATAGTAGTTATCCATAGCATATGTTTGAATACAGATGCTCACTCTAAGCAATTCAAAGAGCCAAGGCTGTGGAGGTTGATAAATGTTCAGCTTTTAGATACAAAGCAGAGGTTAAATGGATATGTCAAGATGCTTAGCTTGCTTTGCTACTTTGAGCTGAAGAATAAATGGTGGCAAGCTTACCACTAAGCTATCTTCCAATCCTAGCATGTGAGAAAAAAATTAATGAAAACATTCATCTATTGCTTTTAATAATGCATTGGCCTCATTTTATTTAATTTTTTAAAACTAAAATTTAAATTCCATTCAAATCAAGCAACTCATAGAATGATATGTTTATTTATGCAATAACCTATGCCAGTGCATAAATCCCTAATATTTCTTGTAGGATTTACCTTATTGGAACCAGACAGTTCACTCTAAAGGACTGTTTATTAAAGGTTGATGCATTAAACTGTAACTGTCGTGTGCATGAGCTTGAGATATGACAGTTTGCCTTCCAGATTTGAAATCAGACCACTAGCCAATTCCCAAGGGTCACTTAACATCCATTAAATTATAGCAACTTTGAGTCACAACTAATCTTGAAGGTGTTTGGACTGCTAACCTGGAGATGAAATGTTTTATAACTTATTACGAGTCTCTAATCAATTAAGTGATTCTGATTTGAAGAAGGAGGCATTGTTTTTTGACCAATCCCTATTTAATGCCTACATTGATTTTAGCTACAATATGAAGAGTAAAAAAAATATATATATATATATATACATATATATATATATATATATATGAAGAGTAAAAAAAAAAAAACTATTTGAACTATTTCTTCCTGCATAAAGAATTGGCTCAATTAAAGTCATTCTTATTTTTAGCAAATTAAGAAAATATTGATGATTATGTTGCCATAGGCTGCCTAGGTTGAGTTTGAATTCTATTTCCTGATGGGATTTTATTAGGAATTCCATTTCCTGATGCCTATTAGATGATAGGCATTTGATGGAAGTTCCTTATTTTTAGTACTTATGCATGCAAAAGTGTTCAGAGCTGCAGCAATTCCCTAGGCAGATATAAGTCCATGCAGTCTTTAATATATTCTTTGATTAGCTAGATAATTAATCACTTTTATTCATATGCTCAGTACCACATTCACCACTCAATCCACAATACCACTACTAATTTAAACAAAATTCTGCATCTGACATCTTTTTCATATGCAGATTCAGTTCATCCTCAATACTTTCTATCAAGAAGAAGGAGAATAAAATAAAGCTCAAGAAAAGTTAAAATAATCCATGACTGCATTATTCTTCAAAGGAATTCTTAAGCCATCCTTTGAAACATTGTGAGCAATCCCTTTGTGGAAAGTGGATTCATCATATCTGCAGGTTACTGAGATAACAAAATGTGTGGAAATGTGACCCTAATAT
Organism: Canis lupus familiaris; assembly: GCF_011100685.1. Taxonomy (NCBI): domain Eukaryota; kingdom Metazoa; phylum Chordata; class Mammalia; order Carnivora; family Canidae; genus Canis; species Canis lupus. The sequence goes on from NC_049252.1 coordinate 17,337,612, forward strand.
TAGCAAGAAAGATCAAAGTAGAAAGTTAGAGTGACAATGGTCCACTCTTCTGTTAAAATATTAAAAACAAGATCACTTTCAAGCAATAGCATTATGATCCAAATTGGTACAAAGCAGGCAACACATAAGGCATAAAAAGACATAAAGCTATGTTAAAATTTGTTTTTTTTCTATAATTGTTTCTACCTTGTTATTAGTGAAAAAGGCTCTGTCTTTAAATGTTAAGCCATTTTTCAAAACTGAAATAAGACTCATTTGTCTTTATTTTGTTTACATACAGATACAAGAATTTTATTTTATTGAAGCATAATATATCTTTTCAAGCCTTTTACTTAAATCTGTGTTCATTTGATTTATAGCCCTTAAAGCAATCTATGGTTGTATTTATGTTTACTCAAGGCTGACAATCTTGAACCTTTATTCTGAATATTTAGTTCATAATTAAATGATTACTTAATGATACATTTGACATGTATGTCTTTCTAATACATTTTTTTCTATTTTGCTCACTTTTTTTGTTTTCTTCTTACTCTCATTCTTTCATTCTTTTGCACTAAGTCTTTTTAATTTTTTCTTTACAAACTATTAGTTACAGAGACATTAAAATGTTTAATGGTGGGGCACCAGGATGGCTCAGTCAGTTAAGTGTCTGCCTTTGGCTCAGGTCATGATCCCAGGACCCTAGGATATAGCCCTGAGTCTGGCTCCCTCCACAACAGGGAGTCTGCTTCTCTGTCTCCCTTTGCCTCTCCCCTTGCTCCAGCTCGTGCTCACTCTCTCATTCAAATAAATAAATAAAATCTCTAAAAAAAAAAAAAAGTTTAATGGTGAAACTAGAGATTACAAAGATTCATTCTTGAGTTATTACTACCTCTATAGGATAATTTACCTCTGGAAATTAACCAACCACTGAATTATAATAATTTTTGTTTGCTTTTAAAATAATTATGTTTTTAGAATTTTTTTCATTTCAAAAGTGTTCTAATTTAAGATTTAATTATCACTGTCCAAAGTCAGTGATCATCAAGGGCCAGAGATCAAACTTGCCTCTGAAACTTCTGAAAGCATGGGAGAGAAATAATTATGTACTGGAAAATAATTGTCAGACAAAGAGTAGGGAAAGAAAGACTAAGTGTGACCAAGAATAAGGCCCAGGAGATGTATTTATTTTGAAATTCAGGTATAGCTAATGCTCACTTAGTTTTGGGAAACTTAAAACCATCTTAGCAAGGTCCAGCAAAATAAATCATAAATATTTTAAAAATTCTTATCTTAATTCTTATTTTTGATAAATTCAGACCTCCTATGACAGTTTTTTACTTTTCTTATTCATGTTACCTCTCTCAACACCAGTCAAAAATTGAATACTGTTTGTTCAATGATATATCTGGCTTTTCTACTGATTTAGCATTTTCAACAGTAATTATTTTCCTATTCTCCTAAAAATAAATTTATATGCAGTATCTACTTCAAACAAATACCGTAAATTTCTGAATGCATGTCTTACTGATCAGTAATATTAGTTACTGCATTTAAATTACTTAAGTGATCATTCTGAACTTACCTATAATGAAAATTCCAAGATTGTACAATATAGAATGGTAGCTAAGAGGATATACTCTTTATATAATGAAAATTCCAAGATTGTACAATATAGAATGGTAGCTAAGAGGATATACTCTTTAATAGTTATGGTAGTAAATGTTTTCCATAATTTAATATAAAAATCTAACTCCTTATATTTTGAAGTTTTACTTGTATTTAAAAATTATAGAGGTCTCCTTTTAAAATAAAAATGTGGTTGGAGACCAAAAACTGATTATTAATACTTAGTGAATCTCACAAATCAGTCACACTAAGATTTCAAACTTACTTCTCTAACAAGTTGAGGAAAAACAGATTAAATATTCCAAATGCTATCTTAATTTAAAACTTGAGTGTATCTGAATTTGTGTCAGGTACTAATTTTATTTCTCAACTCTGGTCTCTGACTATGCCAATTATCCCTCTTGTTCTTACTATGAAATATAGAAAAATTTCCCCATTCAGATAATATAATATTCTCATAAAACTTTTCTCTTTAAATAAAATTTGCGTGTACTTTGAATCTTTAGTAAGGTAAGATGAAAGTGTAATAGAATATCTGTGATTGGCATTAAAAACAAGTTAATTAAAACCATTTTTCGTATCCTATTACAAACTAAAAATGGCTTCCCATGGCAAAATAATAAACAATATCTTATAGCAAAAGAACTGAAGATTGTGCATTGACTGTGAAAGAAAATTCAATTTGCTTTCACATGACATTTATGCATTTATTATATTAAAATTGAAAAGACAACAAAGAATATAAAGATGATGAATATTTGCCAAGATATTTATATGTAAAACCTCGGTTTCTTTCAATTTTAATAAATTATCATGCATGTTTCAGAAATTCAAATTACTTCCTCTCTGCAGGAATTCCTTTAAGTTTCCCATAATGCTTCTAAGATAGAAGCATTAGTCATTAGTCAAAATGGCAACTAAAATCCATAGCATATCATTGACTCTCAATGACATTGCAAGATGAAAACTTACCCTGATTTTTACAATATAAGTAACTAGAATAACATACTGCATCTGACTCTTGATTTTTAATTTTGGCTCCAATCACAGTCTCAGGGTTCTGAGACCCAGGGCTCTGTGCTGGGCTGGATGTTGAGCCTACTTAAAAGTGTCTCTCACCCTTTAGCCCTTACCATCTCACCTCCCTTTCTCTCCTGAAAAAGAAAAAGAAAATTCTGTGAATATATATAGTAACTTTTACATGTAGGCCCCAATTCACTAATTTCCCGGCTTTGACCTAGATCAATATTCCTTATCTGTTCTAAATTTCATTAAATTTGGGCAGGTAGTCTTGATCCTTTCTAGAAAAATGAAACACTAAAAAATGGCTGAATTGTCTCTCATAGCACAGGTCTAATCTACTGTGCTTCACTGTCTCTTTGATTGGATCTCAAGATAGGACTTGCATCTGATTCTGCTTAAGTTTATCCTTTTCATAATCTATGGAATTATTTATTTTGTACTATTTTGGAGAAACAAACAAAAATCCTGATTGCCTAAACTTTTAGAAACACTAAAAAGTGTGAGTTAGCATATATGGCATAAAGCGTTTCCCTTTACTTAAGCCTTTAGAGACATTTGAATGTCCCAAAGAAACTGTTTAAAATAGATAAAGAGGTAGGATGTTCTTTTGTAAATTTGTAAGTGTTCACAACAAAGTTAGGTTTTAGAATGCAAAGCTGCCCAGGGAAACACATGTGTTTTCTTTCTTTTTTCTTTTATTCTAAGATTTTATGTATTTATTTGAGAGAGAGAGAATGAGAGAGAGAGAGAGAGAGAAGGAGAGCACAGAGGAAGAGGCAGAAGCAGACTTTCTGCTGAGCGAGTCTGACTTGGGTCTTGATCCCAGGACACCACGATCATGACCTAAGCCAAAGTCAGATACTTAAAACTGAACCCCTCAGGTGCCCCAACATATGCATTTTCTATATTCTTACTTTTATTCTGATAAGATAGAAGAATAGAGGTGTAATGTGTTATTATTGAAGATATTACACTTACTATTTTTTAAAAAACCTTAGAGGGTCCAGCATTATATTATATGCTCTTGTCTTTTGTTTATTTGTTTGCTTGTTTGTTTTACAAGGGAATAATCAAGGAAAGATAGATTTTGGGGTATCACCTGTTTATTGTAAATGTATTTTATAATTCAGGACTTTTTATAATCTTGATTTAGAGAAATACATGTAACCATGACTTGAGAACCCCTAATCAAGGTGCTATTTTTATTTCATGAAGTGATGAAAAAGTTCAGGGTATAATCTGGGCACTGGATCTTCATTTCTCCAACCTAGGGTTATCATTTACCTCCCTTCTTGGGTGTCCTATCCCAAAATAAAATTCTTTTAATAAGATTGTCTTTCTGATGTCACTCCTGGAAAGACCCACTCACATTACATGTGTTCAAATCCTTCTTTTTCAGCAATTCTCCAACCCCCTTTTCATATTTATCTCTGCTTGTTCTTATTTTCCAATGCGGTATACAATTCTGCATTTAAAGTGTGTTGACTCTGGAAAATATTGTTTGAATCCTGGTTCACCAAATTACTAGACAATTAATAATTATTAATTATCATCTGACCTTTGTTTTCTCATCTGCAAAAGCATGATACAAAATATGACCTATAAGAGTGTTTTTTTTTTTTTATAAGAGTGTTTTGAGGGAAAGATGTCACAGTGTTTAGTGTATGGTCCCTAGCATGTGGACTAAAATCAAGGAATGCTTTAAAAATGATACATTCATCCCTTAACTCCCTGTCTTATATTTCAATTACCTAAACTTTGTTTTTTTAACAAAATTTAAACTTCATATTATATATGTTATATGGTATAAAAATGTAAGGAAATGGTATAAAATATGGTAGGGGATATTTATTTTGTTTTTACATTTGTTTTGTTTTGTTTTTGGACAATTGTTTTGTTTTTATATTCAGAGACATAGCCTCTAGGATTGTTTGGGAATGACCAACAGATTTTTAAGTTAATTTTGGGAGACAGCAATTTAAGCGTCTTAGCTGCAAGATATTCTTTAACCCTTTAGAACAGCCCTTTGAAATTAAAGATCAGATTGTTGCTAGAATGTGATTTTCTCTATTTTGAAAAAGGGATATAAAAAGAATTTAAAGGATTTAGTTACCTTTATTCTACCCTGGTAAGGTATAGAGAGTTATGTGAAAAACTAGACAGGTAAGTAAGAAGTAAGGGAAGTTAATATAAATAGTTTTCAAAGCAATATCAGGGAAGTGTCTCAGATAAAAATTTTAAAGTGAGCAAGAGAGAGCCCGATAGTAGCCCCTGAAGGAAATAAATTTGCTATCAACAAATTCCATCCCGTATTTTTCAGATGCTCAAACCGAAGATTAAAGAGTTTAAATTGTTTACAGAGAGTTAATTATGGTAGATAATATCAGAGCTAGATCTGTAATTCAAGTTTCTTAATAAATTATCTTTTTCTTATCCCATCATGAAAGGAAGAGCAAAAGCCATAAGCCATTTAATTGTTGCTCTTAGTACTAATACTGGAGAGCCCAAGGCTATGAAATACAGGCTGAAGGGATGCTCTAGCAATAATTTCTCAAAGTATGTTCCAAGTGATAGCGGGTCCTATGAGAGGTTTAATGGAAAACAACATCTTCAGCATCTAAAATATTTAGAAACTCAAGTCCTTGGCAAGATTCTCTCCTTGACCAACTTTTGGACAGGCTCTTCTGAGCTCTCTTTTTGATGAGGGCTTCCACATCCTTCTTTGTAGAGTCCAGTTCTAGCAAGAATCCTGCTAAGTCAATTTTGTAAAAATATCAACCCTTGATATCTGATCAATTCCTCACCACCATCTTTGGTATCTGATTACCCAGGCATACGTTGAGCAAGAATTCTTTTAGGTCCCTTTAGCCAGAATCCCTCCATATCTCTGATGCTTCCTGACTAATTTTCCATCCAACAACACCTCCAACCTTGCTCCTTGGCTGTCCATTCCCACTTGTTCATGCCGTATTCAGAATGCAGCCCAGTTAATAGTAAAGTCTCTTTTTCCCTGCTGCAATAGTTTTTATAAATAATATCTGCTTTTACAACTTTAACATCTATCCTCCTCTGGTTTTCTTTGACATCTCTCTCCATATTTGTGTTAGCATGTTAAGGGATCAGAAATATCCTGATGTAGATAAACCATTCAAATTGGTGCAACCCCTTGACTATTATAATTAACACATTTTTTGCTTATTTTTATGCAAATGTGTAATTGACGGCCTAGGCACTATTGTATTACAGAACATGTTTTGAGAATTGCAGTTCTATGTCCATTCACCGTGATTTGTGACAGTCAAACAGGAACTCAGATTCAGAGAAAGTTACCATTTGTTCGGCTTTTGGTCCTGGTAATGCTTTCTTTAATGCATTTGAAGCTTTCCTTGAACACATAAACTAGAGGATTAGGGTCCTAGATTTTAAATTTTCTTTACTGAAATACTTTCATTGCAAATATTCATGTAATTTATTATGAATAAAATACACCCTCTTGAAATTATTTAACAAGTCAACCCTAAAGTACATGTATAGTGATTTGTATATTATAGTTAGAGGCAACATTTTAAGACAAGTCTATGGGGAGTTATAAATGTGTAGAACCTCTAGGTCGACCCATAAAGCTAATCTTCACTGATTTTAAAAATGTATTTTCCATTTGAACCATTAATACTTAGAGTTTATTTTCAAATGGCACCGTTTATCTGAATATTTTCAGGTGTCTCTGAGATCACTCTGTAATAATTCAAAATCATTCAAATACAGGCCCTCTAGTGTAGAGATGGTGACATTGCTTTTGGCTAAACCGTATATTGGTGCAGTGGAAGGGAATCCTAGAGGAGTTCTTGCTTCCTCAGTCATCAGTTAATGACTTGGAGTCTCAATTTTTCTCACTGGTTAATGCTTTACTTAACGCACTAATTTACTGATTTGAAAATCAATGAAGTATGTAAGAGTTCTTTTTAAAGCCCACAATATTCTAGAAACTTCAACTGGGATTTTCATCATAGTGCTATATGTACATGATCCTCCTCTACTCTGTGAATACCTTGAAAGAAGTTCTGTTTTGAGAAACAAATATTCCACATTTTATCCCCAGAATCTGAAGGGATATTAAACATACCGACAAGAAAATGAGTTAAAAAATAAAACAAAAGTGATTAAAATACATTTCCCAGGACAAAAACACTAGAAAACAAGTATCTCCCATTAATATTTGAATCTCCATTGAGATTCAAACAAAATGCTATTTATTAGAAAGTACTCAGTGGGGCACCTGGGTGGCTCAATCTGTTGGATGTCTGCCTTTGGCTGGAGTCATGATCCCAGTTTCCTGGGATTAAGTCCCATATGGGGCTCCCTGCTCAGCCAGGAGTCAGCTTCTCCCTTTGCCTCTCCTCCAGCTTGTGTTCTGTCTCATACGCTCATTCATTCTCTCAAATAAATATATAAAATATTAAAAAAGTAAAGTACTAAATGAATTCAAGTTGCACTGAGTTGTGAAAGGAACACAGACAACAGTCTTTGAAAATGGTGTGGTATTAGCAATTGTAGTGACTTTTTGATATTTCCTACCTCCTTTAAAGCTTGGATCACCTATTTTTTTTTCCATTTGTTACAGGCCTTATCAAAGGAACTAATAAACATTCATAGATGCTTTGTTATTTTAAAGTTATTAAAATGCATACAAATGTCAGAATTCATATAGGAAGTGAGATTGTTTTTGAGAACATAGAGATTAAAGATCTGATCACTCCTGAGCATCATGAAAGTATTGAAGGGGTGTTATCTCATTTCCATGTGGGTAGCTTTATGAAAACGCAAAAAGTATATATCTGTAACTGGAGAAAAAATACAATTGTCTAGATAGGCATTGTTCAATATGAGAGACAATAGTTACATGTGGCTCTTTAAAGTATTGGAAATTAAATAAAATGTAAAAATCAATTCCTCATTTCAAGTACTTAACAGCCACAGGTGGCTAGTGGCTATTATATTGGATGGCACCAATTCTAGAACATTTCTATCATTGCAGAAAGTTCAGGAAGACAGTGCTGATCTAATTTTTTTAAAAGAGATAAACACACACAGTACATCATTTACATTCAGTGATCAGATTGTATATTTTTGATATCTCACTTGGAGTTTTAGATATTTAAAATCTCATTTTAATTTTTACATATTTATTGATCCTCTGTTCTGCATTGTGCTGGAAAAAAAGAGAAATGTGGGACATATTTATATTATTAACATAAAAGTCAGAGGGTCCATTCTTCTGTATATATCTTACATCTCGGTATTCAAAATTTTTTCTAAAAACTGAGACAATTTTTGTTTTAAAAAATGCTTAGAGAACTCCTTAGTATAATGTTGTAACTCAATAAACATTGTCTTCCCTTTAATTTAATTTAATTAATTTATTTATTTTTAAAGATTTTATTTATTCATGAGAGACACACAGAGACAGGCAGATACATAGGCAGAGAGAGAAGCAGGTTCCCCAAAGGGAGCACAATGTGGGACTCAATCCCAGGACTCCAGGATCACGCCCTGGGCCGAAGGCAGGTGCTCAACTGCTGAGCCACCCAGGGATCCCTTTTGTTTAATTTTAAAGGAAACCAGAACCATCTCCACCACTAATCAATGAAACCAATTACATACATGCAGGTTAAATATCAAATATTCATTCTTTAAAAGTCTTTCTTCCATAAGCTTTGCTAAATTTTCATAATTTTCATGTCTTGAATGTATATTTAGGGAAAAAAACAATTTAAGTTAATTTGAAAGGATTTTGTAATATCCTCCCTACAATTCATTTCCTGTCCTACCACCTGCCCTTACTGAAGACAGATTTTTCTTTATTAGCTTTAGTATTTGTCTACAACTAGTATCTGTCAAATTATCAAATTGTTTGAAGTAGAATGAGGATCAGCTAAAGATCTTTTCATACTCAGAAATTCTCTTAAAAATATTGAGGCTGTACAGGAATTTCAAGTTCAGTTGCTCATTGCTACATTCAGGATTTCAGCACTATTTTTTATCACTCTGTCCTGCTGTGCTAAAAGAAATAGGCAACTTTCTATTGAGATTTGAAATGATGACATCAGCTCACCTGGTTCAGGTAAAAAGGTAAAGGACACTATAAAAGGTAAAGATGATTCTATCATATGTCTGCATGAGCATGCGCACACCCACGCACACATCCCCAACATATTTTTTCTTTATTTAATATATTATAACCTTGAAGGATTTGACATTATCTTTTCTTTTCTTTTCTTTTCTTTTCTTGTCAGTGGCTTAACTGTCCCAGTCTTACTCCAACAAATAACATTCAAGTCATTGGTCTATTAGAATCATTGTTCAATTAGTATGTTCAACATAGTCTTGCCAAAGCTTTGAAAAGCTAGTGACCTTAATCCTTGAATGAATTGTTGGCTTTAGACTCAAAGTTTTTTCAAATGAACACTTGTTTATCTTGTTGGGTATTCTGCTTTCACATCACTGGTATCTAACTTTATACAATTGGAACTAATGTGGGTCTTTGATACATCGCACTTGTCACTCCTATCCATGCGAAGGTTTTTCTTCTTTTGTTATCATTTGTCTTCATTCTTCAAGACAGTTCTTTATCCAAGTAGCTGTCTTCCACATCTCTCCATAATGGTTGACCTTGTAGATTTAGTTTTCTATCTGGTCATTTAGGGAACGATTTGTACTGTAGGAAAATTATGTCCCCAATTTTCTCTGACAACTGTATTATTTTATCAAGCAAAATACTATCAGGTTTGTCAGGTGTGGTTGTCTTCCTGTGATCCAGGCTGATTTTCTTTAAACAATTCATCACTCTCTGAATGTTGTTTTCTCAGTTCTGATCAGCATTTCCTGTTATTTTCAGTGTACCTGAATTTATTCTGACAGGAAAAAAAAAACTTGCAATTCCTTTTCTACTGAAAATACTAGATTTTTCTTCAATAAGATATTTCTTATACTCCTTTAATTTGTTATTGTAATAACTCTATGTTTTGTTTGCAAAGGGCTTCAGAACTGGCAGAGCATTTTCACATACATTATCTCATTTAAATTTACGTTTTTTTAAAAATATAGTTTACAAGATAGTAGTAAATGAGTAGATTTTGTTTAAAAAAAATCATTTCCAGAAAAAAAATAAGCAAATGTTAACTGTTTATTTAATGAAGGGTCCATGCAGATGTTACATTTGGTTCAAAAGAGAATACAAAAAATAGACACATTTATAGATTAGAAATATTCAGATTAATATGTACTTGGAGGAAAGATGGGTTTTCTCTAGGGTAAGAGAGAAAAGTCAATTGAACCTCAACTACCTAGGGTGCAATTTGCATCTTAATCAATGACCTACAAATTATGATTGAAAGTCTAGAATCAACCCAAAAGGATATGCTGTAGACAGCACATGGTTTTCCACAGGAGTACAATTTTTCCTATAGTTTTCATAAATTAAATAGCAATGCTTAGTAATAAAAGTATCTTCCCATTGAACACACACAGGTGTGAATCAAAATAACTGCTAATATAGCATAAACTAAATTTTATCCTAAGTTTTAGGTACAAAGCAGATATTCATTAGCCTGTATTTTTAATTTAATTTATTGTTTTCATTAACAGAAGTCGGAATAACAATGCTCAAGGGGAGAGCTTTCTAGATCATATACTATGGTATCCTTATATGTTCCAAATGAGTAACATATGGGACATGAAGAAATTGATAACCTTAGCTTCTAAGGGATCCTGATAGAGACTGGGCAGCCAGGGATCATGGGCTAGTCATTTGTATCTCAAAGAGTGACCCCAAGAAGCAAGATCTGAGTTTGCACTCCTCCACATCTTACAGTCAGTGTGTACTAATTAGGAAGATCTAAATTTGATGTTCTGTGCACCTGTGGCTAAAAACATGCTCAGTTCTTCATCTTTTTCAGTAGCTTCTTGCAACACATGGCTCTATCCTTTCTAAACAAGAGGCCCGTGGGACTGCAGGGAGATTCTGGGATCTGGTTCCCAGGTAGCCCAGCGTGCAATTGAAGGAGCAGAGAGTGCACTGGGCAGAGAGGTAGGAAGACAGCACGGGTAGAGCCAATGATGACCTCAACTCTGTGCTTTCCTGTATACAATACTCTTCTTTATTTGCAGCTATTCTATTCTTATGTGGTACAAAATTCAACCTCGTGATGACTTTTTTAATACAACATGCATAGTGTTCTTTATTAATTTTAAATTCTTGACTTGTAAAGTTTGATTTGATTTAAAAATAATTCACATTATCATGAAAAATTTTAGCATGTTTTTGGAGTGTAAGAGAAAAGCAAAAGCCATAGATTGTGTAAATATAATGTCAACTAATTTACACTGTTCCAATAAAGTTTCTTATCAGTGGGTATTACCAAGTCGCCTCACTAACTGATGTCCACCTGGCCTGAAGCTCTTACACTTATTGAGTCAAATAGGATCACTCACCTATCATGAAAACCATCTATTTTTTTTTTAATTTTTTTTTTATTTATTTATGATAGTCACAGAGAGAGAGAGAGAGGCAGAGACACAGGCAGAGGGAGAAGCAGGCTCCATGCACCGGGAGCCTGATGTGGGATTCGATCCTAGGTCTCCAGGATCGCGCCCTGGGCCAAAGGCAGGCGCCAAACCGCTGCGCCACCCAGGGATCCCGAAAACCATCTATTAATTTTATTATGATATAATATTAAATTATAATGAAGAATACAGTTCACAGAATCTTGCTACTACAATTTAATATCTATATGACTCTGGGCAAAGCACTCAATGTTTACAAGACTTTGATTCCTCATATATAACATGGGAATAAAAATATTGTCTGCTTTAAAGATTTGTTATGACAATTGAATGAGTAACCCCTGCAAAGCACAATAACTGTCACAAAGTTAAATTTAAAGAAAAAAACTTTGCTCTGTAAATTAAATATAATTTCATTTACTTGTTTCCTAAATCTAGTCAGCTCCAGGCACTTAAAGAAGAGGCTGGCATTTTAAAGACTTTTTATGAAAGGGCACTGTGTTTAATCTCTTTCTCTTAATAGGCACCCTGTTACACTTAGATGAATAGTTAATATGAAGTTTGACAAAATTAAGATTCAAAAATCTCTAGGCAGTTATTTGATGATCATAGATATGCAGTGCACTAGCTATGAGTAAAAAGAAAAGACACTCTGGAATAAAGAGCCAAATGTTTCTTATAAATAAAAAAAAGAATGACAAAGGGAGTGATCAATTCCTATTGCTACCAAGCCTTTATGAACAGGGAATTGACAAATTTCTAAAATCCCTTCACTTCTAGTCTTTTAAAACTAGGTTTTGAAAGCATAAATTCTTCATGCCAAAACAATGATGGAACAGTGAAACCTCTAAATCACTTAAGAGGAATTCAGGCCAATCCTTACCCTCCATTCTTCTTCGAGGTGGTGAATAGGGACCTGCTTGACTGTCAGGTACAGAGCATTTTCAGAAAGCTTTAAAACACTGAAGGATCCCCAAGGTCTTGGCCAAGGGATGAGATAGAAAGGGAGTTTACACTGTGTTACCTGGTGCGAAATCATTTTCCAAACAAACAATTAAGTTGGGTGTCCCCATTGATTAATCTTTAATGGAATTTCTGAGCTCTGTGATGACCTGACTAAAGTCTAGTAACATGTCCTAAAATTCCTACAGACATAGGACCTCGGAGATCTACACAAAGTTAATGACCAGAGATGACTCCAGGATCTACAGAGACACTGTTCCAGTGAATAAGATTTGGTACCCAGTGTAATACTGCATCTTTGACAGATATAATTCAGTATATGTCATGTTTTGTAGAAGATTGGGGTGCATATTTTTAGAAAGTAGACTTTAACGTCGCAGAACAAAACAGTCTTTAAGTTTGTAATCCTATTTTCCATTTGAAACTCATACAGACTTTCTCACACAAAGGAGAATTATACTCTGCACAATCTTTTCATCTTGGTTGATTTTATTGCAAATGTTTTTGTTTCTGGCATTGTTTTTCAACATTCTATACAGTTTCTTTGGTGTTTTCAAATTTTATACTTTAATGAAACTGTCCTTAACATAGTCTGAGTCATCATTTAAAAGTTTGGCCCACGAAAATTTGGTGTTTATTTATATGTTGGTGCGCTTCAAATTTACTCTGTTTTCTAAATGATAGTCATAACTCATGACCACATACTTCTTAATAAAATGGTGTGATTTTTTTTTCATTATTTTTTGCAACCTATATGCTCTTTTTTCTTACCAGCAATTTCTTTTCACTTCTGTTCTATGATTTGCCATGTGTTTTTGATAAAGTTTAATTTCTTTATTTTCTTAGTTTTGCTGTTAATTTATCCCTTAATCAAAATATACGGTAAAAGATCACATACTTAAATTTGCTCCACAATTTTTTTTTCTCTTCTAGAGTTTGTGCAGCTTAAAAACAAGCTGATTTCTTTATCTCCATGAAAAGCAAGCATTAAAGAGACGTATATAATGATCTCCATGTTTGATTGTAAATCGAAGAAGCTAGCACTCCTGGTATGCTAGTTGTAATCATGAAAAAGAGAGGAATTTTATATTAAGAAATATATAAACTTTATATTTCAGACAGAGCTTAAAATGTTCCATTTGTATTGGAATTTTATGTCAAGAATAACTCTGGCAAACTCAATGTTATTTAAACTCGTTAGTTCTTTAGATATTTTATCACCTTTTATAATGTTCTTTAAATTAGTGACACAAATACAGGTATAGGTATTTTACTCTTAATTTATCAAAGTTATCCCACTTCCTCCTACCATTTTCATTATTTCCATAAAAAGGTATCTTATTTACAGAATTGTACATTTTTCAGAAATGCCAAATATCCACTCATAATCAGCTCCAATCACTGGATTGTAGGATGAAACTACTCAAAGGAAGCCCCAGACATACCCCTGGTTATGTTTCAGCCCATCATTTCACAGAGGGAAAGCCCTTCAATGGAAAGTATATAAGATTCAATAACAAGTATTGGAAGATTTTAGAGTTATCTTTAATATCATCTGACAATTCTCAACATGTCTATGACTGAGAGTACCTGGAGATAATATTCAATGTGGTTTCAAATTCCCATCAAAGCCACTAAACAAACTACTCCATAACCAAAGCACTGATGTTGCCTGATAATTGTTCTGGACTGTATTTGCTATGCCCTCATTCTCATTTTGTAGTTTTGTTTCCATATAGATTTTTTTTTTGAATTAGAGTTATTACATAGTAAGGCATAGAAAGCTGTTTTTTTTTGTTTGTTTGTTTTTTTAAGTGACTGCATGAGGCTTTCTGGTTGGAGTAGGTAAGACAAAAGAAATGATTGAAGAAGTTTACAGTATTGTTGGGAATTATTTTAGGAAGATGCAAGTAAATGTGTATGTGTGTATTTGCATGTATCTAAAATATAAATTTGGTATAACATGTCATAATATTTAGAACATTCAAACAATTACTGAAAATAGCTTTATTTTGTAAAGTATAAGTAAATAAGAGGAAAAGTGATGCCAGCTTAGTTTTTTAAATTGCAAATGCAAAGCTAAATGTAATTGAAAATTAAAGATTTGTATATTATTCATCACTTTGAATTACCTATGCTCTGGCTACACTCCATTCCTTCTGATAAGCAAAATTTTACTGGATGCTGAATTTTGGAGTAATTGCTTATCAGTCAAAACAATTGAAAAGGAATGTAATCTATTACATGGAGAGACGAATTAGCTGTTCCTTGACAAACCATTTCATGCAGGTATATTGAAAGCATAATAAAACCCACAAGAGAAATTAAAAAGAGAAAAAGAAAAACTCTATTCAGTTTCTATGTGATGACTTCCAAAAGTTACTGATAGCTTCCAAATGAATCTTTTGGTACCCCCACCTCCCACTTTCCCCCTCACAGTAAAGTTGACTGAACTTTTCTGAAGTGTGTGGGGGAAAGATTGTTTGGAAAATCAGGTCTTGGGCATCCCGGGTGGCGCAGCGGTTTAGCGCCGCCTTCGGGCCAGGACGTGATCCTGGAGACCCGGGATCGAGTCCCACGTCGGGCTCCGGGTGCATGGAGCCTGCTTCTCCCTCTGCCTGTGTCTCTGCCTCTCTCTCTCTCCTCTCTGTGTATTCTCATGAATAAATAAATAAAATCATAAAAAAAGAAAAGCAGGTCTTTTCCAGTTGTCTAGGTATAAATAGTTCTAAGATTTTCATTCTGAAAGTAAACACAGAAACTCAAGTCCTCATGGACTGCAGTGGCTCATACAATCAGCAGTCACTAAACGATCATGCGTCCTTTAATGCTATGCTGCCCATGGCAACCACCTGTTCTGTCTGAATGATGGAGAGTAAAGGAGCATGAAGGGGCAACTCCCAAGCACAACCTGTGCAGAGGGAATTGGATATACAGCTCCCTTCACTATAATTGAATGCCCTGTCTCTAAATCAGTATGTAGCAAATGCACCGCCTGAATGTCATGAAGACAGAGAAATACCTCTTCCCTCCGAGTTTGCTATACATTTTGTAAAATGGCTAAAATGCATCAATGTAATTTTTCAACAGGGTTTTAAAAATAGGGTATTGGTAAAACAATGTGCAAATTACAGGGACACTTCTTACTGCTTGATATAGGTAACTCACATAGTTTCAAAACTTTCCCTGTCTTTCTAAGTATGTACAATGGTTATAAAAATTAAGGATATACTTTTAATTTCTGCTTTCTTGTATCTGCGTTATCATGAATAAAGATTTTTTTTCAAATGCTATCAGTATTACAACTGCTATCAGTGGTTTTCTGTATTTATTGCATAGCCACTATGTGCCTAGGATTTTTTTCCTAGCTATTATTGAAGGAGATGGCCATGTTTTTCATTTTTACTAAATTTTCAACAGTCATGGTGCTACAGTACATAATTATTCATCAAGTATTTAAATTAAACTAGACATGTACTGCCAACAGAAACTAGTAATCCTCTTTATCAATTCTGTGACATGTTTTTGAACATTCACCTAATATTTTTAGGATGTGGTTTTAAATCCCAAATGAGTAATCAGAAAATGCTTATAAACTTAGACCAGATATACTGGGAAAGGTGCTTTGAGCTATGAAAGGCATGCTCAGATGCCAAACTGGCTGCCTGGTACCTTGAGCTGAAGTGAAAACAGGCCTAAGACCAAATACGTCATTGTGACGTGCTCAATCACAAATCCTGTGCTAGGGCTTTTCTTACCTACTCCAAAGGGGTAGAGCACAAAGGATACAGTACAAAGTGAAACCCTTTTGATGAGCTTCTGTTTTTTGTTGGCTTTTTTGTTATTTTTTCAATAAATCTCAGTGTGATGAGAGAAACTTCAGAATATAGGGAAGAGTGCTTGCTGTCCGTGACCCAGAGGAATGTGAAGGGCCAGGAGGCAAGGGTGGAGCATGCAAAGTGAACTACAGTTAAATATACTAAATAGAAACTCAGGATTTAAGCTAACACAGAATGTATGTTGCAGACTATAAGTGGATTTGATGTATCTAATAACTTACAAAGGTATCTACTTTCTATTGACTTATTACCAAGGGAAAACATATATATATATATATATATATATATATATATATATATATATATGAGAAATTTGGGGGAGAAAGGGACATGTAATACACATTCTGACTGACTTGTATTATCTTCTTTGGTACCCTTCAATAAAATGCCTCTATCTATCTATCTATCTATCTATCTATCTATCTATCTATCTATCATCATCATCTATGTTGGTAAAAATTCAGTACAGTATGCTAGAGTAAAAATTTTATAAAGTTGAAAATTTATTTCCAATATAATCTTTCACTTAGAGAACAGTGTAGTTATCTCACATTTATTCAGGAGCTACTAAGAAATATAGTATGGTATTTCTTATAAAATAATCCATTACCTTCTGACAGCATTTTCATGAGATACCTAACATACATAAAATTTTACAAATATGGAAACTGAGAATAAGAGGATCTAAGAAATGGGATCTGGATGGTTAATAGTGAATGGTGCCGGTGTATATGATGATTGAATCTTGTTAATAAATACCATACCATTTGCCATCAGCCTAATTAAACTTCAAAACATTTGTATATTGTCAAATCTTGTTAGCAAAAGAAAATTGGACTAATTTCTTGAAAATATAAATGTAAATATTTCCCAAATGAATGATTATGAAAGGAACATACACCTTTTTTAAATATGCTGGCCATATTGATAACGAGTGTACCTATTTTTTTAAAATAAAGCATTGCTCCTTCCAGATGCACAAATATTTGTCCACTATAAATTGTCACATGTAATCAAGAAGTAACATCTTCACCCCTAAAGGTCTGTTCTTCTTGAGTGATAATGCCTTTGTCAGTTTTAAAAATCCAAGAAATAAAAATATTCCCTACATTGTAAATGTACAGATTAAATTTGCTATTTAGTGCAACAGCTGATATATATTCCTTTTCTTACAGAAGATTATTTCACAAGCAGGTAGAGAGGATTGTTAATGGTGAGAAGGGGAGGTTGGCAGGAACTTGCCACAGCATGGAGGGAAATGGTGGCAGTAAAAGAAGCTCTCAGTAACTAAGATAAAGGTTATCAGTGGGTGACAGAAAGACCAGAAGGGAAACTAGATTAATGAAAAGGATCAGATATATGCATTAGAATGATTTCAAAAGAGATGTAGATTACAATTACCATTAAATTGATTTTTGAAAATAGTTTAGGTTTTTAAATCACTAGCAAGATTATCTTTAAATAAGGTTTTAACAACATTAATGAAAACTTCTTTAGGAATTTGGAAGAATGATTTCCAAAAAGGAGACTCTGAGAGTCTCATATCTGGATTAGTTCTAAATAAGCCAGAAATTTTTTCCCCCTCCACCACTGTGAAAAACACACTATGTGTTCTGATAGAATGTTCCAAAAAAACAAAAACAATAACAAAACCAAAGAACATTAAACATTCATGGGAAATAGGATATTATTTTCATATGATGTGGCATTAGAATTATTTTAAAAACATGAAATCAATAAGCACTTTTGAGAAGCTATAAAAGGGAATTTAGAAATTCTTTTTATTGTTCAGCTCACAGGCTCTTCCAGTCTTTTGCCTGGTGTGCCTGTTTCAAAGAGACCTTGTATCACTACATTATGATTATGGTAAAATGTTGCAATTTCTATTTTGTCATTGCCCAAGGCTCAAATAAAAAGTGAATTGCCTGAGTGCTAGGTTTTTTTTTTTGTTTTTTTGTTTTTTTTTTACATGCATTCGATTTAGGGGAAAAATAAAGTTTGGGTGGTGAGTGCCCTTTGCCAAAGTGGTAAAGGGGCTCAGAAAAGGGTTTCTTCACCTATAAAATAAAGCCAAAAGATAGCCTATGAATACTGCAAGCCAACATGTTCTCACAACAGGGCAGGGAGATAGACCTTTTGTCCCAACTGCACTGAAATTCAAACCTTAGAGGAGTGGGACTTTACCATTCATATCTCCTTCTCTCCCTCTAGATTCCAAGTGGTTTAGAAATTGTTCATGCCTTTGCATTTTAATGGAAACATTTCAAGTAATTATATTTATATTGATAATATAAAGTAATTAAAATATATTTAATTATATTAAATGGCAGTGTTAAGGAGTGTAGATATATAGTGCAGTTTATTTTTTATAAACCTCAATAAGTTAAGCTATTTGTTGCTTCCCTCCCCTGAATTCTTAGGTGTATTGGGCTGTGCCTGAATATTAAATTTACTCTTTATAAATAGGGCGATGGATGATGTCACATTAGTTCCTGAGATAGGTAGGTAACGTGGGCTCCCTCTGGTGTCCGCCTAGTTCCTTCTGAGTTACCTACAAAGGACAGAAGACAAGATCAAAGATTTAAAATATCAACTTCTATCATAAACACGAGGATAAAAAGAGCAAGAATAACGTACATTTTATAAAGACTTACATAAGAAGTGAGCATGACTTTTAATTAATTTGCAACAAGGAAACAGGTATTCCTAGGATAGACACTTATTATGCCCAGACTGCTGTTTACTGAAAATGAAAACATAAGATCAATGTAATTTAGGAATGGTCTTTAGAGATTTTGCCATCTAAGTCTCTAAACTGTAGAAACAAGTTGTTCAATGCTAAAAGAGTCAGTGCTTAAATTTATATTTAATAATTGAGCTCATTAACATCACCTATATTAAAACAAAACTATTTGTACAAAAACCACCGATATTTGTGTCCAGAAAAGCCTTTATTTAAGAACAGAGACAATTTCAGGAAACGTTAGAAAAAATTCACGGTTTTACAAACTTATAAAAGGCTGTTACGTGGTTTAAGAAAGGTAACAATAAGAGGTGGCAGGTTATAATTATATGGAAGACATTCCATGTCCTGATATTTTACCCTGCTTATTTCATTAAATTCTGGTGTGAATGAGTACATTTAAATCTACTTGACTTTGATTTACCAGTCACACAGTGCTAGGAATCTCTGCTCCATATGTATGTATATAATTATAAATATATATTATATATTTATGTGATCATGTTATATATTAATATAAATTATGCAATTTTATATAGATTAATGTCAGTATTTGTATAAATTACACATTAAAAAATATATATATAGCCACTGATATTTTCTCATATGTGATGATAAATTAGATTATGGGATCCAACTGCAACATGTTTGTGTGGAATGGGGGGCTTCCCACACAACACTAAGCAATTCTCAGAAATCAGCAGGAGGTCCAAGAATTCAAGTCAGTTCTATCTCCTGAAGATAATAACTGAGGGTTCAGTTCTATAAGACTACCTGCCCTTCCTCCACAACTGCAGATGCCAATCACAAGCCCAGGTTGTCACCTGTGCTTCTGACCTACCAACCATAGATTGAAGGTTCCCACAACCTTCTTCTTGGGCTCAGTTAACTTGCTAGAGAGGCTCACAGAACTCATAGAAACATATGACTTACCAGTTTACTGGTTCATTAAAAAGGATATCATTTAGGAACAGCCAGGTAAAAGAATGCATAGGGCAAGGAGCTTCTATGCTCCCTGCAGGGCACCACTCTCTCTACAGTTCACATGTTCACCATCCTGGAACCTCTCTGAACCCTGTCCTCTTAGGTATTTATGGTGGCTTCATTACATTGGCAGGGCTGATTATATCATTACCAATTGGTAATTGATTCAACTTTCAGGTTTTCAACCCCTCCCTGGATTTTGGACTTAGAGCTCCAACCCTCCAAACACATGGCTGATTCTTCTGACAACCAGCCCCCATTCTAAGCAGATCCTAAAAGTCATTGCATAAATATAACCAGAGACTTGATCAGTCTCAACAGTTAGGAAATTTCAAAGGTTTCGGGAACTCAGTGCCTGAAACAAACAAGAACAAAGACCTAATATGTGTTTCTTCTTATAATAATCATATCTTATATATCATAATATATAAAAATACTCTCTTATATAATAAAAATATCTATAATAATATATAATAAAATAATATTATTATATATAAAAATAATATAATTATCATCTCTGTAGTGCTATTTCAAAAGTAAATAAAGTTGAAAAAATATGCAGGGAACAAAATACACCTTTATAAATGTAAATATAATTCTAGAGTTAAATATACCACTCTTGTAAGAATCAGGCCATCATTAGTTTACAAAATAATTCAGCTCCAAAGTCAAAAGTACACACAGGAAAATAACGACTGGATGACGACTGTCAAGTGTTTAGTAAGCTATGCTGTGGTATTGCTGCCTCGGCAACCATTTTATATGACTGACAGCCTGCTGAGACCCTAAACTGAGGCTAGTCCCCTCAGGCAAGTTCCCAACACCACCCCCCTACAGCCCTTGTGATCAAGTCTCCTCTGCTTCCCAGTGACTTCTCTTTATTGCGCCTTAGATAAACCCTCCGTGTAACTAACCAAAACTCTGACCTTTTGGTTTGAATCAACCAATCAAAGGCATGTGCTCCATTTATAAGTACACACCTTATACTAATACTTTATAATTATAAAGTATAATGTACTCGATTGCCATATTAGGTATGGAGAAAGTCTTCCTGGAAGAAGAGACAAACATGTGCAAAAATTGTTTGCTATGATAGAAATAATCCATGAGTCCTCTGATCAAGGCTAGGGAAGGTTTGATATTAAAAAACAAATAAGCAAACAAAAAAATCCCAACAACAGAAAAGCCCAAGATCTGCACTTTTGTCAAGCCTTATCAGATATGCCACGCCAAGAGAAATCCACAGCTGTTTTGTAAAACAATGACATTGTTTTCTTTTTAAGATTTTATTTATTTATTTCACACACACACACACACACACACACACACACACAGCACACAAGTAGGGAGAGCAGTAGGCAGAGGGAGAGGAAGAAGCAGGCTCTCCTTTGAGCAGGGAGCCTAATGCAGGGCTTGATCCCAGGACCCTGATATCATGGCCTGAACTGAAGGCAAGACACTTAACCAACTGAGCCACCCAGGCATCCCAACAATGACATTTTTATAGTTTATTGTTGCCTTTAAGCAGCCCTATAAGAAACACACACACACACACACACACACATGCACACACACAGGAAAAATGTCTTCTCTTCTTTTAAGAATCTAGTGTATTATTTATGAAAAAAAAAATGCAAGTTTTCCTCTGTGAGATGTGCTTGCTTCTTGGGTGAACTAGTGAGAAAATCCTCTCCAGATCACTCCAGTGTGAAGAATGGAGCTGAGTGTCTGCTTTAGTCCCTGCTTTTCATACGGCTTCAGCCTTCACCTCTCAGGGACAGCAGCATATATGAACAGAGAATTCTTTCTAGCATCTGGCGGAAGTCTGAGCTGCTCCATTGACAGGGAGATTATAGTAAGAGATATGAAAAAAAGGGTTTTGGAAAGAGAGAGAGCTTAGTGGATGATCAATCTTTTTTAAAAGCCTAGCTCTAAAGCTTGATCCTTCTATGGTAAAAGGAACTACTCTGTTAGAAGGAGCTGCAAACTCTAATCTCTATTCCCCACACTTTCTTTTGCTCATTTGAAATCCATGTGACACACAGTAAACAACTTTATGTTGGACTCGATTTCTGCAAGTGTTTAGACTAGAGAAGTTGTATAGGGCATTAGATTCTCAGGAAGGTAAGAGAAGGGAAGGAAATTTATTCATCTTTCACGGACCACAGATAAGATAAATTCTTTCTGCTTTCACCCTAGGTTACCCTGTGGAATCACCAGAGGCCATGACAGCAGAGGAAGGACAAGAGGAAAAAATATCACCCTAGCAATGCTTCTCCCGTGCCCAGGTACAAGAGACAGAAATACAGATATAGAAATAGGTTTCCCTGACTATTAGCAAAAACCTCACCATTTAGGTGGAAAGCTAAGGGCCTTATCATGCTTCATCTAGATATTGACATAAATTGGCGCTTATTGTTTGCTTCTCTGAAAAAAAACATAAAATATGAATCTCATATATACCTTATTTATTTATTTATTTATTTATTTATTTATTTATTTATTTGTAAAGATTTTATTTATTCATGAGACACACACACACAAACACAGAGGCAGAGACACAGGCAGAGGGAGAAGCAGGCTCCATGCAGGGAGCCTGATGTGGGACTCGATCCCAGGTCTTCAGGATCACACCCTGGGCTGAAGGCGGCGCTAAACCACTGAGCCACCCAGGCTGCCCATATATACCATATTTAGTTGTATCATTTTGATAGCATTGTCTGTCATAATATTGCCTTGTAATTCTAATTTAAACTTTTGTGTTTTGTAAGTTTGTTCAGCCAAAAACATTGCTTTTTGTCAGACCTAAACACATCTCAAGGTGGAAGTAAGAATCTTCATATAAGCTCTGTTGTAGTATTCTCTCCAAGTTTAAGAAAAGAAGAAAAAGCGCAAAAGAAAGTAAAATAATATGTGTTAGGTTTAATAAATCTTCAGGTAATGATCAAGTGATGGCATGTCCATATTAAGGAGGATATGTATAACTCCCACATGCGGATTTAGTATAGAGGCAAAAATAGTGGCATCACTAATTATTCTAATTATTTTTATTTCAAAGGGGCATGAGAAAAGGTCCAGCAAGTGAGATAAGGCAAATGAATGGTGAACCAGAATGCATTTTTATTTCTAAGTAGATAACCCGTCTTTTCCAAAAGTCATAGTTATGTATGATCCCAAACTATAAAATCACATTCAATTGTTTGTTCCAAAGTGTTACCTATAATTCAGCAATCAGCACAGGTTGTAGAGGACTTTCATCATACGTAGCAAATAACATACAGGGAATAGCTTTCAGGGTGTATGATTACCAAGATTTTTAACCAATATTACTTCATTTGTTATCATAATTTTGTTGAAATTGAAAAAGACCCAGTGGCTACCTTAATATAGGGTAGATCATAGTACTCTGCCCTGAGTCCATTACCCAAAGATAGAAGTGTTGAAATGCAGTTGTTAATGTATCCAATGCTACTATTATTCTGTTATTTCGTATATCAGAGTAATGGGTCTGGAGAACCAAACCAATTATGAGCCTTGGATGGGCAATCAACACCCCACTGGGAAGAACACAGGATAGAAATCGCTTCAAGTAAGTGTTCAAAATAGCAGAGGAGAAAAGACAGGTATGGGGAAGTCACAACAAAAGACTGGGTTTTCCCACAAATACTTGAATGGTATCCAGTGATCAATATCATACCATTACATTACTTTCCCCACTGAACAGTGGTGTAGCAGTATTCGTTTGATTTATTTTCTCTCTAACTAAATATAAATATGGACAGGGATGAAGTTTAATTTTTAAGAGCAATATATAAAATACCAGGTCACCATTCAATACATGAAGGACTCTGGGCACACCACTTCCTAGCTCTGGGGTTCAATTTCAAGCTTCCAGTCTTGGGTCAGTTCTGCTGAAGGTCCTGCAGCTATAGAATCCTGTAGTCCTAGGGCCTGCTCTTTAGATACTCTCAATGGCCACATACCTTACGAGGACAGCACATGGCACACGCATTGCCTCAAGGACTGCATCTGCTTTGTGAGTCTCACGCCAGCCTTTTCAGGGAAAAGACCAAAAAAGAATATGGCATGTGAAGCCTGCTCTTTCTCTCTCCCACTTGCACTTCATTCACTTCAGAGTTCACTGCTTTGTTCTTGTCTATTATAGACAGAAAGTGCACTCAGGAGACACATGGTATTTTCCTGTAGGACAGAATGACCCCAAGTATAGCATATTCTTTGCTAAGCTAGATTTTTTCCCTACAATTCCTAGAGATAAGAAGGAATTGCCCTGCATAAAGACCTACATTGCTAATATTAAATTGATTTCTGTAGATTATTATTCAACACTTAGTGGAAATCCAACTGTGCGCCAGGTGCTGTCGGAACACAAAGTTAGTCACATTCTCCACCCAGTGGGCATAATTACAATCCAAATTAGACAGGTAAATCAAACCAACACAAACACTGACAGCTTTCCCAAACACAGTGGTCATTTCTGAGAGGGAAGGGGGCCTCAAGGTGAGGCTATGGAGCACCACAGCTGCCGTCACTTCATCAGGCCGAATTTAGCTTGAACACAACCACTTTTTAAAGGTGTTAGAACTAAAGTAGAACCAATAATAGATCCAATCTATGGCCGTATTCAAGATTTTTTTTTTAACCAAGTGAAAAAATACAAGTGATAGAGTGGTACACTGTGGCATAATTTATGTTAGTGCCTCTTTAATTGTGTTTGCAGTATTCACAAGGAAGCATTCTGTTTGGATAATTACTCATCTTCGTGAAGATCGGTAATTTGGTTCATGAACACTTCAGAAAATTACTCAAAATGTTGCAAGAAGAGGATTTCCTACAAACACTCAGACCTACAAAGTATAAATAAGTGCTTCTTTCATCCTCTTTCTACCAGAATACTTTAAGACATTTCTTCTAAGCATTTTGTGCTTTTAAAGTTGTTCATAAGAGTGTCTTTTTCGGCAAAATAACTGAACCAGTTATTTCTTTCTTTTATGTGGACAATTGATAATGCCACACACTAAAAAAATTATAAATGTTATGACTTAGGGGAAATTAAATATATGCTAAAGATACTTCTAAGTGATAAATATATCCAACATGCATAGTAAATAAAATTACTAAATGTCATATCTCTACATATATACAAATGTGCTGTCATTAATACTTATTTAACAGTACATTGGGTATTTTTCATTTGTAAGTTATTTTATTCTTTCTAATGCTGACAACTAATAAAATAATAGGTTTTCAAATTATAACTTTTATATAACTTCATGTTAATATATATTTAATGTGTATGCCATAATTAATGTGTCGAAACTTGATAATTGCTATTAAAGATCAACAGACTAATATTATTAACCTTTTTAATGTTAACTTCTCCATCTTGAATTTTTGATAATTTAATTAGATCATTCTCATTTTGGTCATTTGGTCATCTTAAGTAATTGAAATTATAGTGCATGTGGAGAATTTTGAAAATTGTCTACTTTTTTCCTTTTACATCATCTTTGCTTTTTTTTTTAATTTTTTTCATCTTTGCTTTTGAAGAGCCTTTAGTAGATGGCTTATCAGCACGTTATACTTAAAGAAGAGGTTTTAAACTGATTGAAATACAGATATTTGCTGTCAGGTATGCCTGAGTCCAAACCATAACTCTAGCACTTCATGTCTCTGACCTTACCCAGTAGCTAGAGCTTTCTGTCTTCTAGCATCTCATATATAAAATGGGAATAGTAATCCATATCATAATGTTTCTATGAGGAATAAATTGCATGATGTGTATGTACCAATGCCTTAACTCAGTACATAGGACATATTACCTATTCAAAATTTACTAAAATGCTGGGGCGCCTGGGTTGCTCAGTGGTTGAGCATCTGCCTTCATCCAGGGTGTCATACCAGAGTTCCAGGATCGAGTCCCGCATGAGGCTTCCCGCAGGGAGCCTGCTTCTCCCTCTGACTTTGTCTCTGCCTCTCTATGTATGTCTCTCATGAACAAATAAATAAAATATTTTAAAAAATCCTCAAACCAAAATTTACCAAAATGCTAATGGATGTAGTTGGAGGAGCTCATGGAGAGGACATGACCTCTGGTGGACACTTGAGCTGGCCTGGGCCATCTGAGGCTCCTCATCCTCATCCTCTCCTCTGTCCTTGGAATGTATATTCTATCCATCATTACCACAGTCGGACCCACTTTCAAGGATGTAGGCTTGAGAGAGCAATGTGTTCTTGAGAATATCTAGATGATATATATGATGGAACTATGTTAAAGCTACTGTATTTAACTTTTAAAACTCTGGCAGAGTGAGTACAGCGAGCTGCTCATCTTGTAGTCATTCAAGACAAACCTCATATGTCCATCACCTTGTTTATTAAATCTCTCACCTGCCAATCTGTAGTGGCCTGCTTCTTTCTTTGTTCTCTCACTGCCCTGCATGAAGGGGAGAGGGTTGGTTTCAGACCTCACCTGGGAAGCTCCCAAGGTTGCAAACCAACACATTGCCAGAATTAGTATATTCTCTAGCTGCAGATAGGATGCATACTTTATATTATATTAGAAAACATAATTAATGGGTATTTTCCTCTTATAGTTACTTCCCTCTACCCGATGCCACTTTTCTCATTACATTATAACCATTGCACTATTTAAATTATAGGCAAGTCAAATTTTTATTTTCCATAGACGTTTAGTAAGCACTTACAATCAAAAAAGCAATTCTTTTTTTAAAAGATTGTATTTATTTATTTATTTATTTATTTATTTATTTATTTATTTACTTGAGAGACAGAGAGAGAGAGAGAGAGAGAGAAAGAGAGAGAGAGAGAGAGAGAGAGAGAGAGAGAATGTGCGGGGGAGGGCCAGCAGGAGAGGGAGAGAGAGAATCTGAAGTTGACTCCCCACTGAGTGCCAAGCCCAATGTGGGGGCTCCATCTCATGATCCCATGACCCTGAGATCATGACCTGAGCCTAAACCAACAGTCAGACACTCAACCGACAGAGCCACCCAGGCATTCCTCCAAAAGCAATTCTGTATGCTACAGACAGCACAGAAAAAGGGGTTTACTTTTGAAAACTAATAGTACAATGCTTTCTGAACTACCTAACTGCATTAAATATACCCTACTTTAACTTGTGCGCTCTCTCTTTGCATTATGCTTAAGGAGGTGATTATAGCCAATTACCTATTATTTATTGAGCATCGATTTTGTTGATCAGACCCATTTAGAAAAAAATAAATAAACTAGTTATTTGGGAATTTTAGCCAATAATTTGTCAGCCTGTGATGATTTGGCTCAGTTTTGTACTTTTAAATCAGTTTTTGGCATTGGTAGCTATAGTCACTTTGGTAATTAGAGATGAAAGCTGAATTAAGAAGAAGGAATCTATTAATATATAATAATGGCATCAGAGTCACCAATAAATAAAACTGCTCCTCTGAAATCATTAGAGTGGAATCTAACTTTTAAAAAATATCTTAACAGCAATACTCTCACACTTCATTTAGGAAATAAATTATAGAATTATATTATGTAGTGATTAGGAAATTGATCTTGCATTTTTCCATTTTTAAGCATTCTGTAGCAGAAAAATTATTACTCTGATTCAAGTTATAGTTTTGCTCCAGAAGCTCAATGAAATTGGGCAGGTCATTTAATCTTTCTTAGTGTCAATTTTTTTCATTTGTAAATTTAGAGAGCCAGACTCATATGTTCCACCTAAACTTTCTCATCCCTTTGACTGACTATGGAATACAAATGATGATGGTGTATAGAACAAAATGTTTAGTTTACTACCATGTATTTGTCTGTAAGTAAAAGGAAATCCAGGCATACGTGGCTTATAAACAATTACGACTAGTAAGTCTTCTGATTTCAAAGAAGAAAAATGTCTTGTAAATCTACCAAATTATATATTCAAGTAAATGAAGTTAAGACAAAACATTGAATTAAACACCACTTTGGCCTTTCCAATACTGAGTGAACCTGATTTTACTATACTATACTTAGGTGTTACTGTGATACTTTCTTGAGACACCACCTGTAATTTGAAGAAGATCTACTTAAAGGTCAAATTTTCTGAACATTGATTTTCTTTCTTGTATGAACAATGACTTTTGAAGTTACATTTTATGACCACTCTTTAATATTGCCATTTGCTAATTTCAAGGTGCATTAGGTATAATTATTTTTTTAATAAAGGCGGCAGTAAAAAGTGTATTCAAGTATCAGGCTTCATGGAAGTTACCATATTCCTGCTTCCTCCCTACAGCATTTTCCACTCTGCAACCCTTATTAGCACTAGCTTCTCAATATCTCAAGATTCTTAAACATGACTCCTCTATTTCAGGGGTGAGTTAAAGAACAGATTCTCCAGTGTTTTTAAGACACCGTTGCTTCAACTCTGATGCATTCAATAACTCCACAATTCATTTCAGAATGACCCCAGACCTTCAGTACAGGTTCTGTAGCTTAAGTAGGAGCACTGCTATGTTTGCCTTTCTGGGAGCTGGTCTTGATAGCTATTCATTTGTGTTATGGAAACAGTTATGAGGGCAGAGGAGGGACTGAGCCCTAAACTGGTGAGTGAATACAGGCAAGGGACAGTTTCCATGCGAGGAGGCGTGAGCTCATTGTGAAATATCAGAAGACCTGATTTGAAGTGGTAGGAAGGGATGGAGTCATATCAAAGCTGAGGAAGACAGTATAAAACTGGCCTGCAAGGCTGATATGCTAAAAGGAGATGGGTAACTATAAAGCCAGAGTAGGGAAACTAAGAAAGACACTGGGGTTGTAGGCAATTCTGGAGCAATTATATGAATGGATCAGAAGCCTCTAGGCACATCCCTATTTCCTCAAGAGCTTAGTAGTCGAAGTAAAATAAACTGATAAAATTATCTTAGCTCTCTGGACATATAACAGTTTGTTAAATGGGGTCTGAATCATAATGTTTTGAAAGTAGCCATGTCAGCAGGCTGTTGGCAATTTCTGCATTTTTGAGCATGGGTCAGACATGTTTTCATTCATAAAGGGATTCCATTGATAACTCATTTCAGTAGGGAGAGAGAGGGCACATATGCATCTGTTTCTCTGGGATATCTCTGACTTAATGAAGTTGTCTCTGTGTAGCTGTTTCCACCTTGAATGTCGAAGACATTTTAAAAAATAAATTGAGTGCATAATTAGCAAACTGGATGTTTCCGGACATATAATATTTGTCTTTTTGCTTTTTAAAAATATTTATTTATTTATTTATTTTAGAGAGAGAGAGAGAGTGGGAGAGAGGAGGAGAGGAAGAGGGAGAGGGAGTTTCAAGCAGACTCAGCACTGAGTGTGGAGTCCAATGTGGGACTCCATCCCACAACCCCGAGATCATGACCTAAGCCAAAACCAAAGGACATCTAACCGAAGGCACCACTCAGGCACCTCTGTCTTTTTGTTTTAATGAAGATGGAGTGTGCTGGCTTCATAACAATAGTTGACTCTTTAAAGTTGCTTTCCCTAACTCTGTCCCCAAATCATGCCATTCCAAAACTTAGTTTATAAGATTGAAAGTGTCAAGTCAGTAGGACTTGCCAGACTGGGCTCTTTTAAGTTGCTATGCTCATAGACTTATGTTTAAATGAAGACATTTTATGTAAAGAATTTGGAGCCCCCTTGGGGTTGCTCTACTGAATGCATTTTTTTCTTTGAGGTCTAGCATATAACATTATTTAAAATGAGGGGAAAAAGAAACTTCAGGAAATTGATTTTCCATTATAATTATTGCCTTTTTTGGGAAAAATGACAAAGTAATGACAAAAAGTCACACTATATCTAGGGTCAAATTTGGTTTTGGAGGATGAGGATTGCACCATTAAAAACACTTCTGAGAAGAAAATGGGGCTGGCTTTGGTTTTAGAGAAGCAAACAAACAGCTCTTTTTCTCAGGACACAGGCAGTTGTTTCTAGACCCATCCTGAGAAAGATTTTTTTAATTTTATTTTAGAGAGAGAGAGAGAGAGAGAGCAAAGTGAGAAAGAGTGTATGAGCAGTGGTGAGGGGCAGAGAGTAGATGCAGACTCCTCACTGAGGAGGGAGCCCAATATGGGGCTTGATCCCAGGACCCTGAAATCATAACCTGAGCAGAAGGCAGATGTTTAATCAAATGAGCCACTCAGTGCCCTAAGAAAGATAGTTTAGAGCAGGACTTCTCACCCTAATATTTTGGATAATTATTCATTGTGGAGGGCAGCTCTGTGCATTGTAGGATGCTAAAGGATGCCAATAACATCTTCCTCCCAATCACGACGATCATAAGGGCTCAAGACATTAACAAATGTTTCCTAGGAAACTGAATAGTCCTCAGCCATGAAGGATTAGGTTAGAGAAATTCTTCTTGGGAGGGTAATTGGTGCCTAAAAAACCTCCCAGCACCGAGAAAGAGAATCCGTTAAGGGGATTCACTATGGAGAGATGAAGTGGCCCATGGTCTCAAGAATGGGTATCTATTTCTTTAAGACTTAGCTTTTTTCGGAACAGTTTAAGTTAACAAAATTGAGAGGAAGGTAAAGTGATTTACCATTTATTCCCTGCCCCTATACGTGCAGAACCTCCCTTGTTATAAAAATCAAACATTAGAATGGTACATGTTTTACCAAGGATGACAGTATACTGCACTTCATAATCACCCAAAGTTCATAGTTTGCCTGAGGGTTCACTCTTGGTGTTATACATTCTATGGGTTTGGACAAATGTATAATAACATATAATCATCATTATACTATCATGCAGAGTATTTTAATTACCTTAAATGTTGTTTGTGCTCCATTTTTTCATCTCTCCCTTAACCGCACTGATCTTTTTTTGTCATCTCCATAATTTTGCCTTTTCTAGAATGCCATATCATTGAAATCATACTGTATGTAGTCCTCTTAGACTGGCTTCTTTCACTTAATACTACACATTTAAATTTCCTCCATGACTTTTCATGGCTTGATAGCTCATTTCTCTTCAGTGCTGAATGATATTCCACTGTCTGGACATACTACAATTTTATTTATCTGTTCACCTACTGAAGGACACCTTGGTTGCTTCTAGTTTTGGCAGTTATGAATAAGGCTGCTCTATAAACATGTGTACAGGTCTTTGTGTGAACATAAATCTTCAACTATTCTGGATAAATACCAAAGAACACAATCGCTGGATTATACGGTGAGAGACTATGTTTAGCTTTCTAAGAAGCTGCCAAACTGTCTTCCAAAGTGGCTGATGTACTGTGGTATCTATTATTCAAGGTTGGGTTTTCTTTTTGTGTTTTATTGTGTCTCTATTACTCTCAAGCTTTCAATATGCTTTACTGAACATCTCTGCTTGAGCTCCGAGCAATTAAGGCAGGTGGCTGTTTTTTAGGCTTCAAGTGAAGTGATACAGAAAGGAGAGTACAGCCTTGGCTAACCATTTATAAGATGGCAAAAAGTAACCTCCGGGGAGGGAACAGCACAAGGTGGTGTTGGGATTACACACAATCACCAGGTTTTATGTGTGAAAGATGCCTCATTTCTCAGGCATCCACAGATGCAATACAAATCTAGTATCTACAACTGGTCATATCTTTAAACCAAGTTATACAACTTCTAGTGGTCTACAGAAATAACCTCCACTATGTTCAACGCTCTATGGAGAAAGATATTCACATTGCAGTGTTTCTCATAAGAATAAAATTACAGAAAAACACTAAATGTCTTAGGGTAGGAAAATTGTTAAATGGATTAGACTATAGTTCATGTAATCAAACGAAATTATTAAATTTATATTTGTCGAAGTTAATGGCAGTATAAAATACTGATTTCCAATATGAAACAAGGTGAAATAGGCCAAGTAGTATTATCTCAAGCCATGCTAAGAAAAACATATATATGTATGAAATTTTGAAGAAAATGGACCAAAGTGTTCAAAGGTAGTATCTGTCAGGTTGATAGGGTATAGACATTTTTAATTTCTTAGTTATTAGAATGCAGGTGTTTGGGGAGAGTAAATATTAATCTACAATAAAACATGGACAGATATATTGTTTCATTTCTCTATTTTATTTATATATTGTCAGGTCATTTTCTTCCATAAGTGTTGAGTTCCTCATTTTATGGAAGGTTATCAAACCCAGTATTAAGTACATATTCATTTAAATATGAGGACTAATGATTAAAAATGGTTGTAAGGAAAATGTATCATAATTTTTTAATGAGTGAGGATCATCTCATGTAAATGTAAAATGCAAGTATTTTTCACCTAACAATACACATTAAAATAAAAGTAAAAGAATGTGTATATTCAAATAATGTGCATTGGTTAATTATTAGGACATTATTAATGGTTTGTGGACATATAAGAGGGAATCCTATTGCTACCAGTAGCTTTCTGATTACTAGGAGAATTGCATATCTAACTTGAAAATTAACAGAAACATAATTTTATTAAGGAGAGAACCAAATAATCCTACGCAATAAGAGATTTTCAAATGTAACTACCTATTGTCCTGCCAAAATGCATTTGGTTGGTGTTGTTTCCTCTTAAACCTATACCTGCATGGAATCACTTGCCAGATATGAAGGATTTGCTTTTATCTAGGATGTAAAAACTGCCCCCCCATGATAGGATTTGTGCAGACATCACCTTGTTTAATATTACCTATGGACAAAAAAATGTGATTTCTGAGTGCTGTGATTAATATTTGGGCAATCAGCACTTTCCATTATGATCCTTGTCATATCAAATAGGCTCATTGCTAGCCATTGCTTGATTCCTTTTTCCCGTCTCACTTTGTCCTAACTATATTCTTAAAGTTGTGTCAATCACTGTTTTGTCAATGGGTAATAGGTTTGTTACATTATCTGCTCTGCCCATCATTATAGGTGCCAGGGATGTCTTGGTAAAGAAAAATATAATACCCCTTAGAGTTAAGAAAATATTATTCTGGCAAGTGGCAAATTATAGGCAGTTAATGCATAATTTCAGAGTGAAGTGAGCAGTTATTTGCCCAGAGGGAACATGAAGTAGCCATGAAGGAAAATGACCCCATGTATCTTGAAAGAAATTAAAAAGTAAGAGTCTGTGACAATTAGGGTGCCTCAAGTATCATAAATCTCTCCCTTCTGTTTCTTAATTTCAAGTAGAATGAATAAGAAAGTAAAGCATTTACAAAGGAAGGTGTTAAATCTAAATTCTACTGCTATAGTAGCTACTGTCAGATGCTCACAAGTAGCCTGATAAAACATCTAAAGTGCTGTTGTATCAAAAAAATTGAAATTATTTTCAAAGGGATGACCGTTAGAAAAAGTGGCATTAATGGAGAAGG
Organism: Canis lupus familiaris; assembly: GCF_011100685.1. Classification (NCBI taxonomy): domain Eukaryota; kingdom Metazoa; phylum Chordata; class Mammalia; order Carnivora; family Canidae; genus Canis; species Canis lupus. The sequence continues at coordinate 17,370,688 of NC_049252.1, forward strand.
AAAAGCAGTAGCAGGATAATCTATTTATAGAGGTATCAGGCTATCTGCCTATATATACAGTGGTTTTTTTTTTTCCTTTGTAATAAAAAAAAGTCAAAACAGGCAATTTTCTAGACAAGTAAATGAATAGGTATAATGGTTTATGACATTTCAAAAATATAAATGAACACACAGAATGTCCCATTTCCTAATAGTAAGATCCTAACACACATAGATTTTGTTAACAGAGACTAAACAAAAATAACATCAGAAATACACAAACAGAAATGATGTTTAAATCCTGCCCACTACACACCATTCATGCCTGGGATCTATGTGTGGATTATATGCCTGCATGCCTTTTGCAAGAACAGATTGCAGTTGGAAGAGTTAGAACCTCTCTGAGAAGATAATTTCCACACATAATGCACCTTATCGTTTTCTATCTTTGTGCTACTCCTTCATGTTCATTTTATTGATTTTTTAAAAACAAATTTATCTGCTTTCATTTAACCATGCATCCCGTCCTGTTGATATTTCCTACTACTCAGCTCTTCATAGCTTCTGAGTTCTGTTCAACTTTCTCTTACTTTTATAAATGAAATAATTAAAGCCCCAGCTCAATCTCTGAAACACTTCCCCAAATGGATGGAGACTATGATAATTTGTCTTAAATGTAATCATGGGACACATAAAGGAGGGAGGATGCATTTCTATACTTTTTATATCCTGCCCAGGACACATGGCTTAGTCATGTTCAGAGATTTGGCACATTTGGTAAGAGTACTCAGTGTCTGCACATGGGAAGCATGCATTTGGAGAGGGGAGGAGGACAGCGGGCAAAGACAATTTTTCTACAAGTTGTCCTCACACTGGCAATCTGTTGTGGAGCAGGAGTGACCAAGGCAAATGTCAGGTTGTGTATCACTTTGTCACTGCAACAGGGAATGAATGTGCTTCTGATGGAGCCCTGGAGAGACACTCCTACCTCTGGCTAAGAAGCAGTTTGAGCAAGTGTGGGAAGGCTTTCTTTGAGTATGTGTCACCCCGCTATTGAGACCCCACAGCAACATAAATTCAAGATAACTATGCATAAAACGCCTGAGAGCCTATGTTATAATCTTCCCATGGGTTCACAACTCAGACTTGTGTCTCAGGGATGGAGAGATAGCCAGCCTGGATCTTCTCGACCATGTATGTCTGGACCTTTATTTGAAGAGGGTTGTACATACTATTATGATTTTTTTTAGCATAACATAGTCCTACACCCCTTTTCCGACTCCAAACAATCTGTATATTTTACACCATACTTTTTTCAAATTAGACTTCTCTCTGTTCTCCATGCAAGCGGTGTGCTTTCACATTTCCAGGCTCTGCTTAAGCTTCTCTCTGACCTTCCCTGTCTCTACCGATCAAATTTATCCTCTTTCTTCAAAGCTTCCTGAAGCCTTTCTCAATCCTCTATTCAGAAATCATCCTCTCTGTTTATGTCCCAATAACAGTTTGTTTTCTATTAAGATATTTTCACAACCTGATTTATATGATCGGATCTTGTGTTTATTCTTGATCTAGTCAATAACACTATTAGCAAATTGAGAGTAGGATCAATACCTATATCACCTTTGTATTTTCCTGAATATCAGCGCTTTATTTGTTCATTGTTTCCATACACATTGGTGCATACACACACACACACACACACACACACACATTCCCCTTCTCTCTCTTTCTGCTTCTCACAGATAGTTTGTACGCATCTTATAAAATAAGCTTCTACTCAGAAATTTCATTTGTGTTTGATGGATCATTTTTACCTTCTCCCCTTCCTTTACCATATTCTAAGAAGATTTAATAGCTAAATCACCTCAAAGGACACCAGGCAAATTCTCCCCTGGCAAAGTTCAACCCTCCGTAAAAGTAAATTGACTTCCAATAATAAAGAACGGGATCTAATTGTCAAAACTATCAGATGTGAGTATGTGTGTGTGTGTGTGTGTGTGTGTGTATCTGTATGTCATAGGTACTTGACTATTCCTGGTGTCACACTGAAACATTTCAGGTTTTGTGGTGAAGGGGCTATTTGGCACAGGTAGCACGCTTTCAAATGTCTTCTGTGACCCTGTGTGTGTGTGTGTGTGTGTGTGTGTAGTATTTCTTGATTCCCTAGAGAAATCAAGAACTGGTGAAAATAAAGGAGTCATTTTCACACCTACAAATGTGCTGTTTCCACCCTTTCCCGCAAAGAGCTGACTGTGACCTTACTTAAGTACAGTTGGTGCCTCCCAGAATGAGGAGAGGACGTAAGGTGGGAGCTTTGACAAAAGAATCTCCTAAATATACTGTCCTAAATACAGTATTGTCAAAACCAAGCGAAAGAAGAGGCTCCCAAACGGAGAGGCGCTAAGAGGGCCGTTGGTCAGCGTCCAGCCCTGGGTACCGGACGGCTGCCTTGGCCTCCCCTCCTCTCGCAAACCCACCCCAGATGCCAAGCAGGTGGATCTCCCGTGCAAGGAGCCGGTTCCGCCTGCGGAGCACAGGCGCAGCCGACGCCTGCCCTTGCCTGTAAGCGCGTTTCTCCCTTTGCCCCGTGGGCCCCCCGAAGCAGGGACACCTGCATTTCAGCACCGAACCCCTGTGTGTGCGGGGCGGGGCGGGGCGGGGCGGGGCGGGGGTCTGGGCGCTGGATTCCGACTTCTACAATGTTGCCGTCCCCTCCTACTTCCCACTTGAGTGTCCTCGCTCCTAGGGAAGCGGCCAGTGGTCTGGCTGGGCGTGAAGCCCCCCGGGAACCAGGACGAACGAGTAGATGGAAGGACGCACCGTCCGCGGCAGCCGCGCCGAGCCCCCGCCAGCCCCCGCCGCAGGCCCGCCCGCGCCCCGACGAGCCAGGCCCGGTCCGCAGCCCAGGAGAGCTGGTTCTGGGCGCCGCCGCGGCTCCCCCGGCCCGGCCCGGCCCACGCGCGCACACGCAGGTGTGTACGGGAGGCGGCGGGCAGGGGCGCGTCCCCGCGCACTCCTCGCGCGTCCCCAGGTCCCCGCGGTCGGTCGCCTCCGCCCGGCCTCTCTCGCCGAAGTACCTGCTCTTAACGCGGCGGGTCCGCGTGGACGGGAGGCAGCGTCCACATCCCTCCGCCTCCCCTCTCCAGCCGGAGGAGACGGGCAGTGTGGACACTAGAGCACAGCTGCCTCCCGTCCGCCGCGGCACCGGGGAAGGCGTGGGGAGGGGCAGCCGGCCCATGGGTCGGCGGGGGGCGAGGCCCGGGCGGGACGGGCTCCCCTCGGGGGGGCGAGGGCCGCGGAACAGCCCGCCCGCCCCCCGGCGCCCCGCTCCGGCTAAGTGCGGACGCGCGTAGAGCGCGGGCCCGGCGGCCGCCCGCAGCCCCGGCATCGGCTCCCGCGGACTAGCCGGCGGCGTGCAGGGCTCCGGGCCGCCTCCGTCCTCGGAGGCCCCGGGGGCCGAACCCGCGGCTGCGAGCTCGACTGCGGACGAATCCCGGGGCCGCGCGGCGCGGAGGGATACGCCTCGGCCGCGCCCCCCTCCCCGCGCCCGCGCCCGCGCCCGCGCCCGCGCCCCGCGCCCCCGCCTCCCTCCCGCCCGGCTCTGCTGCCGCCGCGGCGGCCGCTGCTGCTGCCGCCGCCGCCGCCGCCTGGATATAGTGCGGAGAGGCGCGGAGCTCGCAGTCACTTGGCGAGGAGGAGCGCGCGGGCTGCGGGCGGCTGGGGCACCCGGGAGCGGCGGCGGCTCCAGCAGGCGGCCGAGGCGGCCGAAGGTTCTCTCTCCGGGGCTGGACTCAGTAACTTTGGAACTGTCCTCCGGGGTCACGTCCTGAACATGAGCCTCCTCCTCTCCTTCCACCTGCTCGGGTTGCTTGTCAGTAGCGGGCAAGGTAGGAGCGCGGTGCTTTATCGCATTTACTTTCCCTCCCCCTTCCACCCAACCCAGAGAGGCAGAGGCAGAGGCAGGCACCGAAGAATTAAAGGAAGGAACTTAAAGTTCTAGTTGCGGTGCTTGCCATTTCTGTGTTCCCTGTTTATTTTAGCTGCCGCTGAGAAGGCTATCGGTGCTGCGGAGACCCCTAAATAAGAGAAAATACGGGATTTGGAGATTGGCATCAGTGAGCAGGAGATCTAGGCAAACTGCTTCTTCTTTTTTTTTTTTTTTTTTTTTTTTTTCTGGGCTCTTGGCTTTCTCCGATTTTCATTATCAAAAATTGGATGAGTACGTTGGTGTGTATTCACAGTTAAAGATCTGAGGTTGCGGAAGGAAAGGGAACGACGATGTTTTACAGAAGGAGCAAAAACTATCAGCATCAAACTCGTTGGTGAAATGTCTCTGCTGTGCAAGAAATTCAATTCTTAAGAGACTCTTTTTTTTTTCCCCCCTTTCCCGAGACCCCAATTCCTGACTAGGAAGTGAACGATGATGGTTTATTTCTATTGAAACTAAGAGAGGGGCCCTGGATGTTGTGTGTAAGACGGCAAATGGATAAAACTAGGCATGTGTTGCAGTCATTCATTTTCAGCTCCCCCCCCCACCACCCTTGTTAATACATCAAGGTTGGAAATTTTTATAGCGTCAGATTGTAATTACACCTGTGAGGGATGCTTTAGCTTGTGGAGAACTGGGTGAGATTTTTATCTCTCGAGGGGTAAAAAAAAAAAAAAAAAAATGAATAGCTTACTAGAATAACCTGGGAGAATTTGTGGAAGCTACCTCTGTTTATCTGTATAGAGATAGATCTGAATTTATCTTGCTTTGTTTGGGTAGTTCGCGTTCACGTAAAATATATTTGTAATAAATGGAAGCATTTTCAACTGTCCAGACAAGTTTGGACATTTAATTGGGAACACAACATGCTATAAAGCATGCATTGGTGGAAGTCTCTAACGAAAAAGAAAATAGCAGTAATTTTGTGGTGTGTAATAATTGCGTAGAGTGTTATATTATTAGTATGGCATGAAAATTGTCTTTTGAGAAAACATAAATTACAAGACAAGTTAAAATATCTCCACTGTCTTCAATACTAAGCGTTTTCTCTCCTCCTCTGTGTTGCTCGTGTGGTCCAGCAGGGGGTAGTAGAACTCCATTTTAAACCCAGAAATGGTGGTTTCTGTTCTTCCACACTCCCTGGGTCCTTCTATCATTCTTCAGCAGGGCTTGACATTTTGGATATGAAGCCTTCCTTTCTCTGCCCTCACCTCCCTAAAGCTATACGGTGTTAGTTGCTGATGAAACACGATTGGATGCAGATTTTTATGTTCAGAAATCAGAATGCAAACACCGAATGTTGCCATAGTTTATAAAGTGTCTTGGAAAAGATGCTGCCCATTTTCCCTTAATAACATAGAGTATGCAAAATTTCAGTCACAGCGAAATTGCAGATGTGTCCATCCAAAGCTGATATCAGCCCAGTTAATTTAATCACTATTATAGCAAAGATCAACATAGACTTTATGCCCTACAGACATGCTGCTTTCATTTTGGCAGAGCTGCTGATTATGTTTAACTGTTCATTTATAACACGGACAGGTATTAGTGAATCCTAAGAAGCAGCCCCTGAAAATTGCAGTTAAAATAGCACTGCAATTAACCGAGTGTGGCTAGTGAGGAGTAAGACGGGAGCATAATAGAAAGCAAGTTTATGCAGACTTATGATTGCATTGTGACTGGTTTGGGGAAGAAATATGTCTCAGTGGTGGAGTCTGTGAATTTACAGCTATAGACACTAAGTGTGTTGGGATTTGGGGGACAAAAGAGAAATCTGGGAATGTTTAAGGATTATACGCAGACACGATTTAATTTGGCTCTGTATGTGTGACATATCTGAAATTGTGATTCCCCTAATACATAATTCAGAATGCAGAGTGATTGTAAAGAGGGGCTCTAAAACTAAAGCATGCCTGAAAGGGAGCCTATATTCACTGTAATGAAACAGAGAAGGAGGAGAGCATCGTTCTAAAGATCTCTCTATCTAGTGCGATTTAAAAATGCATGGCACTCATAGAGGCGTAGATGCATGTCAGAGAGACCTAGCTTTTGTGAAACTGAACATGTAGTACTTCTGTGCCATGTGTCCTAATGAAGTCAGAGATGCGTGGAAACAGCAATCCTGATCCTGGAGTCCAATTCTTCTATGCTAGTGTTTTGTTCTTCAATTAAGGATGCAGAAGCAAGTATCAGACACACCACTGGAGCAGTTTTTGAAAAAAAAAAAAAAAAAAGGGATCTAGTGTAACTCATAATTTTGTTTATTCTTTTATAAATGGGGCCACGGAAAAGCCTCCAGTTAGTGATCCCTGAGCTTGCCTTAGAAATACTAAAATCTCAGCTTGCTGATTTATGTTTCCAACAATATACTTGCAGGGGATTTTATGAAGCATGATTGAAGCTATTGCTTTGGAAAGTGGTGTGCAGTTAGACTGGGGAAAGGCAACGATGATGTATTCCCTTTTAAGTAGTCAAAACGTTTTGAACTGCAGCAGTTGAACAGCAGAAAATGACAGAAGTGAAAAACTGAGCAACTTAAGTGGATGCCAATACCATAATTAGCTAACAAGGTCTAATAGTTCTAACTTTCAACACAACATTATTGTTCTGCTGTAGTGAGAGCCTTTATTATAGCAGAAATGCTCCCCTCAAAAGCCTCTCATTTCCACTGCAAGATTAATATCCAGTGAAGTAAGGTTGGGATTTACCTGTCAAGTCTGAATTTAATTGTCAATGGAAGGGAGATTCTATAACTCTTAACTTTTGCAATTATTTTTCTTTTGTATTCAAAACTTGGTCACAGTCTCTTGTCATCGTAAATCTCAATCAGTAACCCGAGTCTGTGATTCTCAGTGCATTTGCTGTTCGGATCTGTGTAAATTCCAATTCCCAAACTGTAATATGTATGGGCTGCTTTCCTGAAGCTTTTTCACTGCCTTAAATTATTGTCTTCTCCTTTTAAAAATTACTCAAGTATGATTAATAAATATCTATTCCTGGATGCTTACATATATGAAACAGAAGGATTTTTGTATGAAACTGTAAGAACAGAGCTATTCATCTCTTTTGCAGTCCAGTTCAGCCATACAGTCAGAGCACTTACCTAAGCCAAAATCATGGGGAGAGGGAGGTGACTTGCCCAGTTAATTAGCTGAACTTACAGGCATCTGCTTACATTTTCTCTTTCTGGTGAAGTGCTAGTAGGACATCCTTCATTAGAGAAGTGTACCTGCTAAAAATAAGGCTTGGGTGGGTGTGTGTGGCTGTGTGGGTGACTACTAGGTTCACTTCTACAGGAAGTGTGGAGTGTGTGTGGGTGTGTGTGGGTGACTACGAGTTTCACTTCTACAGGAAGGTCTCCACAAACCTGTCTTCAGGGTAGGCTGTTACGCAGACAGCCTCTCTCACATCCTTTCTAATCTACTCTGCTCTAATTCTTTGATGTCAGCCTCTTGTGCAACGTTTCTATTGAAGCAACTCCATATGCATTTGCACTTAGAGAAGATAGGCGGTGTGAATTAATATTGTTATTGTCAATGAACAACCCAGAGGGTTTTCTTTCCTGCTTTATGTCAAAGGAATTAAGCAGACCACTTGGCCACTTTAGTTTCTAAAGCCGAATCGGAGCCCGGGAGAAGAGCAAGAAGGGAAGGTGGTAGGTCCCAGGGGGTCCAGTGAGCCTTTCCAGTGACACAGGGGGCTAATGTTCTTCCAGAGGTAATGTCCTATTAGAGAAGCAATTAATGGAAGAAAATGACCTCTTTCACTACAAGAATAAAGTCAAACTTCATAAAATTTAGTGAATAAAATGGCTTTCTTTCAAACATACAGCTAGTTTGTAATGGGACTGAGAAATGAGCTATAGAAATTGAGGCTGGTAACCAAGCCTAACAGTCTCATTTGTTTTTGTCTATTTCCTTGTGAGGGAGCAATGCGAATGGAAACAAGGCTGCCAATCAGAAGGCCCTGGAACTAGTCCTGCTGCTCTCTCTGGCTTTTGACATTTGGGAAACGATTTTAATTTATCTGTTTTCAGGGTCATCTCTCATAGTAGTGAACTTTTGAAAACATGAAGAAAGTGCTTGATAAGTGGTAGAGCAAGTTTGAATTGCTTGTTGTTGTTGTTGTTGTTGTTGTTTCTGTTTTGGTCCAGAATAAAATGAGTCCTCCGGGTGTTGGTGTATGTGAAATTAATTTAATAATTTAAATATACTTATAAAGGGGATACCGTCCGTTGTATTTCAAGTTTTACTAACCTAGATTGTACGTTCTTTGTGCCCTTCATACTATCCCAATTATATTGAAGTTAGACCTATTTAAAAGATTATAAATTAGTTTTAATTTTCCAAATTATATGATAGGAGAACACTTTGAGATGCACCCAGTGCTTTTAGGCTTTTATTAAATGTAATATTCCTGAGCTTCATAGAGCTAAGATATCTTTAATTGTTCAGCAAATAAAAGTGCTTCTATGTGGCACTATTTAAAATATTTTAATGACTTTTAACTATTTACAGTTTTACAGTTGTAATAGTGCTGATTCCAAATGGCTATCAACGTACTTCCTGGTGTCACATATTCACCTCTGCCAGTAGTGAATGGTTCATCAGCCATTACAAGGCATTTTAGAAAGCTATGATGTAATGAAACAAACATGTCTGAATTTAAATAGTTCAGAAGTCTAGTAAGGAATTTTATGAGTATTTACAAACACAACAATCAATAGATGACAGTTTTAAGGGTGTCAAATCAGTTGGTCAAAATTTTCTTGGCTTCATTTTGTTATTAAAACTAGCAGGGAAGCGGAGAGAACATTGAATTTGAAATCAGAGGACTTAGACCATTAAATCTCTTGACTTTGAAGAAACAACTTAAACTCTCAGAGCCATCATGTGCTTATTTGAAAATCAGACATAAATATATCTAATAGTTGCTATACCGCTGTGAGGAGCAATTGTGATAATAGATATGTGTACGCCTCCTATAAAATGTCAACCCTACTATGCCAGATGTTATTATGCCGGATGTATATTATGAATACAGATAAATCTGTTCATGGTTTAAAAATATTCCATTTATTCAATTTTTTAAGTCATTAAAAACTGCTCTGTGATTATAAACAAATATTGAGGGGGGGCAGAGATAATGTAATTCATGGATGAGTGGTTCATTCATCATTTACTCATTTATCTAACATTTATTGAATCCTTACAGTGCCTCAGACACCTTATTCAGCGATATTCAGAGGAATGGTTGTATAGGTTGCGTGATGAACAACTGCAGGGGGCGCCACTCATAGTCATGGTAATAGAATACATATTTATTTTCACAGTTTTCCAGCAGATGGCAGTAAAGGGTCTTGAGGAATGGATTTCTTATTGTATCTTAAATCCGTTTTATGGGCCAACACCAGGCTGAAATTAGTTGCAGAGAGGCTTAGAATGGGCACACAATTAGGAAAAGTGATTTAGTAAAGATCAAATAGTAACTAGAGCTCTGGTCTCCAAACTCTTGATTCAGTTCCCTGAACACCAGGCTTTTGCACTGGTTTAAAAAAATTAATCTAACATTTCTTCAGCTCAAAGTAATGGTGATATTTAAATTTTGTGCCATTTTGTCAGTTCATTGATTAACAAATACTTGTGCAGGCCTTATAATGAATACAATGCCAGCATCTTGTAACAGTATAGACCACTAGTTCAAAGTTCATACAACGTCCTTGTAAAGAATGCTCAAGAATCCAAAGGAATATTTATTTTGTGGATGAAGAAATTGAGGTACAGAGGAATTCCCTGATTTGCCTACATCGTTTATAGTTAGTAGTTTTCTGGAGTTAGGATTCGATTTTCTCACTTCTAGTTCAGTGCCTATATTTTAAATGTATTTAATGTATTCATTTGAAAATTTGCATGTGTGTGGGAGCGGTAGTACACAGAATTCAATGCTGGTAGTTGAGAAGGCAAAAAATATAAAAGCCAAATCAGCATAACAGAGATCAATAAACTTGGTCAACAAAATGCTGCAAAATGAGAAAATTTATATAATTAACTAAAAATTAAAAAGCCTAAATAAGCCCTTAGGAATTCAGCACCTAGAAAGAGCTAAAATTTGTTGAGTGTTTGCTAACTGCCAGGCTCTATGGTAAGCACTTTACATGTACTTAACTAGCTTAATATGTAAAACAGCCCTCTAATTATTATATTGCTATTCCCCTTTTACACTTGAGGGCTATGAGGCATAGAAAATTTAAATGACTATCTGAGGTTGCACAGCCAAGAAACAAAGCTGTGAACTCAGGACACATCCAAAGACTTGCCTTTTAACCAGGACCCCACCTTGCCATTCACTGAAGCAGAAGGGTATTCAGCATGGAAAATGGAGAAGATAAGACAAGGGATTCAAAACAGGTGAGCATGCTGTGAGAAAGGATGCCCCAAGTGTTCAGAGGACAGAAATGATCCAATTCAATTAATTTAAGAGTTTGGAAAGGTTAGTTGTTGGGCATGATTGTGGAAATATTGGTGGGACAGAGAGGTAGAAAGGTCTTGAGGCCAAGCTCAGCTTGGCTCTCAGGTCTATATCTTTAGGAGTTGTTGTTTGGGCAGGAAAAGAACATGATTAAAATTTGGTTTGTTTTTAAGTCTCCTGGCCATGCATGGGGTGGACCTGAGGGAAATGATAAAGGAGTTGAGAGGTCATGTCATGTGTTTCTCTGGAAGAATTAATGGATCTTCATATGTCATTCGATTTGGGAAATTGGGAAAAATGTAGTACCTGAAATTTTAAGCTTTTTTTTGACAGAAAGAATGATTATCTTAATAGAAATAGGGAAATATGGGATCCCTGGATGGCTCAACGGTTTAGCGCCTGCCTTTGGCCCAGGGCGCGATCCTGGAGTCCCAGGATCGAGTCCCACATCGGGCTCCCTGCATGGAGCCTGCTTCTCCCTCTGCCTGTGTCTCTGCCTCTCTCTCCCTCTCTGTGTCTCTCATGAATGAATAAATAAAAAAATCTTAAAAAAAATTTTAAAAATAATAAAAAATAGAATAAGGGAAATAGATAAATGCAACCACTTATTTTAGGCAAGAGGGTTTTTTGTTTTGTTTTGTTTATGTTTTGCTTGTTTGTGATTTTCTATGTTGATATGTTGACTTTGAAGTATCCATGAAACATCTAGATGGTAATGTCATCATTAACTTTGGAAAGGCCAGCTGTTGATCTTCATTTCAGAATTTGTCTCCACTTTCATTTAACTTTGCTCTCTTGTCTTCCATCATTGTTTGCACTCTAATATTAATTGGTGTGTATGTGTCTGGATTTTGAGTAAAATTTCAGAAGCATGTAGGTCAAAATTGCTTTTATTATATGTTCTTCATTTTTCTGTGCTTATACATAGCTTTTTATCCCTTTTTATTCTGGAGAAATAAAACATGAAATAAGAAAATTAAAAAGAAATGAAAATAAACTAAAATAAAAACTTAAAAAAATCTTGATATTAAATACATAGAATTGGACATTTTTCTGTGAATCTTCAAAGGAACTAGTATTTTTGAGTGCCTACTGTATGCCAGGTACTGTGCCAGGTATTTTCACTCATTGTCTCCTTTAATCCTGACAAAATCACCATTGATAGATGATGTCTTGAGATTGAGAATGTCAGATTGGCCTTGAGCTATTAACTAGGGTCTGTGGCTGACACCCAAAGTTGCAGCCAAAGAGCATCCTATGCATTTAAGATATACTTCTGTTTCTTTGTGTGTGTTTTTGATACATGATTGGTTAGTAGGGGGATGATACAGGAATTGTGTTGCTCCATATATTATTTCTTTAGCTCATTAAATTTTAAGTGATCAAGAGCAAGCTTTCTCACTGTTAAAGAGAAAGCCTTGGCAATCTATGAAGATGTTAATAAAAAATATGAAAAATTAACTCAAATGCTTTCCTTTACTGCAAGTATCTGTTTAGCAGTTTAAGAACCACCTTGATTTCCAGTATATTATATATCTGGAAATACTGAGAGTACAGCTTAAAAAACTGGAAAGTCATTTTTTCCTGTGTTAAAATGATGTGTTTGTTTTTACTTTTTAAAAGGCTACACCCTGATTATAGTTTTCATTTTAAAGTGAATGCCCTTCAGGCCCTGTATCTTGAAAGAAAATGCAAATGCTAGGTACAAGCATCAGGAAAGATTTAACAGTGCTAGTATTTTAATTAGGATTGTTATGGTTGTTGTTAGTGCTTGGTTACACATTTCTGTAGGTCTGGAATGTTCTGACCTCTAATCCTGTCTTTTCCAATAAGCCATGATATTTTTTACTGCGTAATTTTGCAGGCACCAGCGTTTTTCAGGAATGCAAATGTGGTGTTAGCATAGAAATGCATGCCACCACTTGTACAATAAACCAATGTAATAAAGCTAAGACTTACAGTAGAATAGAGTATATCCTAATTTAAGAAAATAAGCGCATTTATACTTTGTTCTAAGGATTAATGAGGGTTTGTGGACAGTGTTTCTATTGTTGTAACTTGTCCATTCTCAAGCAGTTTTCTAATAATACGGTACTACTCTTTCTGATTACTTTTATATATATTGCCTTCCTTAATCTCTCTCTGATTATTTTTATCTACCAATGACAAGTATTGAATATACTGCCTCAACAGAGCAAGTAGCATCTTTATATTATAGTGATAGCTTTGTGTCATTGACGAGAGAAATGTGAAACACAAATTATGTGAAAATTAGATATAACATGAAGTATATGCCATAATCTTTGTCAAAGTACTGATCAAGATATTGACCTGTTTTTTTTTTTAATTTTCTTTACTTACGTAAACCATATATAATTTTCTAATGCTAACTGAAAACATTTTCAATCCTGTTTACTTCTTTTTTATATTCTTTATTGCAGAATCACTGGCTTCACCCTACCTATTGTATAGATTATATATTAATACTTTAAACTAGGTTACACTTTTGAATTATCAAAGGGTTAGGGTTACCTTGTAGAATTTAACAATTTTGAGTGGATATATTATATGCTGAGATGGTCAACTTAAATTTACCTACCTAAAGTCCCACAATTACCCTGAAACGTAGATACTATTCCTGATTTAGAAAAGAGGAAAATGAATGCCGAAGAGGTCAAATTACTTGTCCGGGAAGAAAGACTTGAAAAATGGTTGGCCCAGGACTTAATATAAATATTTTATTCTTTATACAGCATTTTTCCTATTCTAAAGTCTGTGCTTTTGCAGAAATATATTTTACTCATATTAATGGAGCAATTCTCAGAAATAACTTTGTGGCAGGATGCGTGGGTGGCTCAGTGGTTGAGCATGTGTCTTTGGCTTAGGGTATGATCCTGGGGTCTGGATCAAGTCCCACATCGGGCTCCTTGCTGGGAGCCTGCTTCTCCCTCTGTGTCTCTGCCTCTCTCTCCCTGTGTCTATCATGAATAAATAAATAAAATCTTTAAAAAAAAAAAACAAGAAATAACTGTGGCACAGAAGATACTTTATGTTATTCGGCTCTTCAAAGTTATTTTTGGACTGCGTTTACACGTGCTGTTCATTTTAGAGGACTCCCTTTCACTTGAATTACTTGGAAGTTCCTGACTTAAAACTGTTAAGACATTTACCTTTTATTCATTTGCAGGATCTTGTTTCCTTAGCCTCATGCCTGTTACCATGCCCACCAAGCAGTTTTGCACCATTTCTGAGATCCCCAGACTTGGGCTCTGTGTTAACACAGCTCATGTATTTTACACTTTTCCTAACTTTCTTCGGTCAGACAATTCCCATTATTTTTCTTCAAAACTCAGCTAATCCATGTCATCAGTGAAGACATCTTTCTTTCTCTCAACAAATATACCTAATCACCAGTCAATGTGCAGGACACTGAAGATCCAATCATAGGTGGTAATATACCTGAATTCTGCATGTCAGACTTCACTGTAACTGTATGTGACCTTTTTTGTGATCTCCCTGAGAGCAAGAATGCCTTTCCATGCTGGCTTGCTATTAAATACAGTGTAATAGTTAGGGAGTTCACTGTAAATTCATATGTGTATTCCTGGAACATAGTAGATGTTTAGTAAATATGTGCTAAATGAATATTTATATATTACCCACCGAGAGTAAAACAAACTATTTAAAAATATATTTAGTTCTGACTGTTGGGAATATATTATCTGTTGGTCTGTGTGTTTGTTTTAAAAATTTGTTTATATCACTACTGCACGTGATAGGCCTTCACTAAATATTTGAGTATCTATTAAATAATCCAGTCACAGTGATTACTTAATTCGGAAGGAAAGAAAAGATAACCTGCTTTATCTCCAATACCGAAAATAAGTTAGACCAGGAGTAAAGCAAACTTTTAAATCTTACTGTAAGATTTGTTCTTTTGAAGCCTTATCTGAGGAATAGGAGACCATTACGTTGTTGAGGTTTCAAAGTCTTCAATACGTAGAAATAAATGAGGAAGATATAATATGTTGATAATGGTATAATTAAACAGATTAGATATTGTCAATAGTAAATGTCTGATTTGTCAATGCAGCAAGTATTTAAAGCCCTGAAAAATCAAGATAATCCCTGGGGTTAATTAAAAGTTGATTATTCAATCAATGATTATTGGAAGCCAATTTTAAACTGTATGTATAGGAAGACAAGTAAGATAAGAGTATTTTACCTTATTGTTTCATAGACACTTGGGTTTTGCTTCTTTTTAAAAAAATGAAATTCATTTTAACCTAAAAAAAAAAAAAAATCCCCTCCTGTCTGGTAGCCATGTTTTGTCCTGATTTTCTGATGTTTCTATGTCTGACTTCAGTGGTAAGAGCATTTAAGTTAATTGGGTTGAATACATTTTCAGATACTCCAGAATGTCTTTATCACCTATTTATTTGTCTTCCTTCCATTTATGCGCTGTTACCAGTATTGCATATGCCACTTCTAACGTGAAACACAGTTGGAAATTAGAGATATGACCACTGCTCCTGATTCATCCATTTTTACTTTCATTTCCCCCCTTAAATCTCACATAATTTATAATCACTTTAATTGATTATCCTCTTGAGTCATTTTATTTCGGAGCCCCCTCACGAGAGCCCCCATGCTAATGCATTTTACTTCTGTGGGCATTGTGTGTGGTCTGCAATTTAGCAACAAAACTCAGCACAGGCTATTACATGACATTATGTCACTCTCTGTGCTTTACTGAAAACTCTCACAGCCATATCCAAAGTGGATAGAAAGTATTCAACTTTAGTATTCTTATGATATTTAAATAATGTTTAGAACAGAATTCTGAGCAATTATGAAGTACCCTAAATTGCTCATGTATTTTCTCCTTCAAGTCCTTGTTCTGTTCCTATTTTATGAAACATTTTATTAAAAATACTCTCCATCCTACGCTGTACATGAATACAGATTATTTGGTAAAAGACGCCTTATTTAAGCAGAATGTCTCTCTTGCTAGGAAAATCAAGGGATTAAATTTACTGACTATGGCTGGTCAGGGGACTTATGTTAAGGTAACTTTCACTTGTCTCTTCCTGTTTGGCTGCCTCTCAGAAGGCACCTCATTTAAAAGTCTTCACATCTCAGATGCTGTACCCACACGTGGGTGTGTGATGGGAGAAGAGAGGTTGTTGTAAGACGTGTAAATTATCTTTTACTAATTGTGACTCCAGAATGCATTCTGACTCCTGAGCAGAAAGGCATGCAGGGAGCTAAGAATGAGAAAGGAAAGTAAATACTGTTAGTAAAGATCATTGTTTTGTTTCAAGGATAACTCATCAGCTAAAAGGTAATGAGGGAAGTGGATGGTGGGGTCAGACTTTGAAGAGCTGGGATCAAGTCTGACAGTTACATGTGTGCAAGGGGAGAAGGAGATGCCCAACAACATAGAGAGGGACAACAGACAACCTTGTGTCCTCACGGAGCAGTGTCTGTTTGTAAATATTTAATGGGTTAATTGAATGAAGAAGTGTCAGAGATAAACAAAGCAAGGCACTGGTCACAGCAGTTAAGGACAGATTTTAATCAGTAATAGACCATGTTGGAAATGAAGTATATGACTATATTCAGTAGGGTGAAGAGCTTAGTGTGAGCTGAGCTCAACTTTGATTTGTACAGAGGTGACTGGGTGTTGTTTTCTTTTTTAAGATTTTATTTATTTACTCATGAGAGATATAGACAGAGACGGAGACATAGGCAGAGGGAGAAGCAGGCTTCCTGTGGGGAGCTCGATGTGGGAGTAGATCCCAGGACCCCGGAATCACAACCTGAGCCAGAGGCAGATGCTCAACCACTGAAACACCTGGGTGCCCCAGACTGGGTGTTTTAAAAGGGAGAATGAGGGAATAGCAAGCGAGGTATGTGGGGGCTCAGTAGAATTAGGGAAGTGAAAAATTGCAAAATGTTAGAAGGATGGTTTGGTCTGTTTGAAATCTACCTGGGTTTGTTAACTGGTGGTTATCAAACGTTCCTACTTTCCCACAGAGGTTGGGAGACAGGTGTGGACTGGAGCAAATAGGAAGTCTTTGGCAGCCTTAAGTTTTCTCAGCCACTTTAAGTCATTCCAGGGATGCAGCCTTGAGCTGTTAAAAATGCTAGTGTTTCATTCAAATCTTTATAGGTCAAAGTTGAGGCCTAGGTGAGAGGAGAGCTAAGTGTAGTCTGGTTAGAGTTTGGTAAAGCAGAGAATGTTAGAAAAAAAAAAATTTAAGTCACCCTAAAGGGTACTTTCACATGCATTACTTCATTTTTATATTTGCAAGATATATAGAATTCTGAAGTATTATGTTACAGCTGAGGGAACTGAATTGCATAAAAGTTAAGTGGCATCTAATAAGTAAAGGGCTTGAAATTTCAGATTTAGTTAATACTTGGTTCTAAAACTTGACTCCTTTCTCTGACTAAAACATGGTACCTTAGAAACAGAAAGGAGAAAGCAGAAAGGAAGTACTAGGAGTAGCTCTAGTTTCAGGTTTTTACTGCTCTCAGACTATTTCTTTTGAATGGTTAAACTCTGGGTGAGTGACTACTAATTAGTAAACAAGTAAATCTTTTAGGGACTTAAAATGTTAATGAGCACAAAGAACCAGCAGGTTTTAGAAATATTGGGTTCATGGTGGCTGCAAGATGGGGCAGTTTAATTGTCCAGGTTAGTGTAATTCATTAAGGGCTAACATTAATATTTAAATATAAGTTGTATTTTTAAATGGCTTCTCTTATTGTAAAACATTATCATTATTAATAATTCAGTAGGTCATCAGTTCGTGGTTGACTTACTGAGTACTTTGATAATGAAATTACATCAGTTTAGGATGCTTTTAGGGGCAAATAAGAAAAGGACATATTTTATAGGGCTTAAAAATAAAAATCTATTATAGCATATAAGAAACCACCTAGAGGCAGGTTTGGACTTTTTCTCCTTATTTTTTTTGCTCTTTTTCCTTGACTTCATGGAAGAAAGGTGGCTGCAACAGTTTCATGTATTATATTCTTCTGCAATAAAATCTGAATTTAGGGAAGAAAAATATGTCACTGGCCTTGTATTACAAAAAAATAAAAATTCTCATATATCATTGATCAGTCTTCCTTCAGTTCTCATTGGCTTGAATTCTATCATATGAACTCCCCTAAACTAATGGCTGGTGAGGAGAATGTGATCACCATGATTTCCACTTACTAATCCACTCCTTTCTGTTGCTGAGGGAAAGGTTAGTCTCCCTTGGAGCCTATGATTGTTCAATCAAATTCAGTGTTCATTGACTAAAGAATGAGGGAGAGGACATAGGGTGCAGTGGGTGGCCAGATGTGTCTGCTACAGGGATGCTGAGAGGGCCTTTTTTGACAAAGAATGTAAACTGTGTCAGAAGTCAATATTTATGGGGCACCCGGATGGCTCAGAGGTTGAGCATCTGCCTTCAGCTCAGGTCATGATCCTGGGGTCATGGGATCGAGTCCCACATCAAGCTCCTCTCAGGAAGCCTGCTTCTCCCTCTGCCTGTGTCTCTGCCTCTCTCTTTCTGTGTCTCTCATGAATAAATACAAAAAATCTTTTAAAAATAAAATAATTCAATATTTATTAATCACTTACAGTGTGCCATTTCAGTGTACTTTGTATGTGTGATCTAATTTAATTCTTCAGACTAATTGTGAAGATGATTCTGTTGTAGAGAAGGGGCTGGGAACAGGTTTTGAAGTGTTTGAATGACCTGTCAAACTCACAAAGCTGCTCAGTGGCAGAGTTGGGATTGGAACCCTGGCTGGCTGGCAACAGAATCCTCTTTCCCTGCCAGGTCACTGTAAAAGGAAACTGTTAACACTGTGCATAGTTTTACTATTGTTAACTTGAAGAATGGTAGGTAAGAATACCAACTTCCTTTGTGAATAGGGTATATCCTGGGAAATTGTCTGAGAAAGCTGTTATACTTGATCTTATTTAATATGTGTTTATACATCTTTTACCATTTTTTAAAATTTTACAGATAATGAAATTAAGAGAGAGTAGATAAAGCAGTTTGCCTGAGGACACATAGCTATGAAGTGGCCAAAGTGGGATTTGATTAAAAGTTTACTTTTAATTTGAGGCATTGAATGCTTCCCACTATATAATGCTTAAAGATTGTAGTCAAAGTATGGCAGGGCTGGGGTAATAGACTTGGAATCAAACAAATTACATAAACCTGATCAGTCTTCCAGAATCTTATGATATAAAATAAACTCATTTTTTTAAAGGAAATATATTTCATTTTTACCCAAACTAGATAGGAGAATAATGTTCTCAAATTTAAGGAGGGCAAGGAAAAATTCTCACTTGGTCTCTGGAAGAGTTGAATGAAAAATAGAAATGGGGACCAGGGTCTCCTTTAGAAAGAGAAGTGGAAATTTTAAACAAAGAATATTGACTTGATATTTACTGATGAGACAGGCTAAGTATTGAAATGAGTAGACTCACTAATCAGAGTGCTAATCTACTACATGCCTAGACCAAGATGTGAACTACACCAGTTCCTGGCCTCTAGAGATGGTTTCTTCCTGAGACTATACAATGAATTAAAAGGCAGGATAAAGATTAAGATGCTTAGGGTATAAAACTGTGTGCATACTCTTAATTACTTTTTCTTCGAAAGTCATTCTAGTTCCTCCCACCCCCATCCCATGCCAGGTACTCTCATCAACACTGTTTTTCTGAATGGCCAAATATATAAAATATATATTTGTGCATGTGTGTGTGTGGGAGTGTGTGTGTATACCTTTGTGTGTGTGATATATATATATATACTGGAAAATCATTCCATCATTTTATGCTGTGTCAGAATCCTTGCTCTATTTATTGCATTATTTTCATTAGGGCTGAAATTCATGAATATTTAAAATGATTTGTTCTTTGCTGCTTTTTGCCTCTAAGAAGAAAATGTACTCCATGATAAAACATTGGACTTATTATTCACACTTAGTGTAACTGAAGACTAATTAGCTAGTGTTTAATTTCTCAAGACTACAAAACAATATCTGTTGTCTCTCTGTAACACAAAATGAACAGCTAAACAGCTCTCCCACCTTATTTTTTTTAAACAAACTCCCAGCACACAAACATTCATAATTTATGATGTTTTCCATCAAAACATATTCCCTGAATATAGATAAAATCAGCATTTGGAGCATGGATGCTTTGGTTCCAGCTCAGGGACTGTGATTGAAATGCATGCACATGCTTGAAAAATTCTTCATTTTCATTTTCCCCAGTTTGCAACTGAAGACATGAAGCCTGCTAAGTTCCTAGCAGTGTTATGCTCTCTTTTACATTGCTCTGTACAACTGAGTTACATTTGTTTCAATGCTGCTGAACAAATTGTTTAACATATTTGTAATATCACAATAAGGATTGGATCATAAAATTGTAGATACACATTCTCTTGTATCTGTGTTTGATTGCCATGTCCCTTTTGAGGATTACTAAGCAGATAGTCTGCTTCTATTTCTGATGACAGAGAACAAATTCATTTGTGTAAAGAGCTTTTGTGAGATATGTTGCTAATGTTTTTCATATAAAGCATTTCTGTCTTTGCAGGTATTCAAGACAACTGAGTTTACTTATTTGCAGCCAAATAATAGTGTTCAAATTAAATAGTTTCTATTAACTTTATCATTGACTGGTTTATGGTTTTATGGAGATAAAAAGTGTTTTGAGAGGAGCTTTCCCTTTCCTCTAAATGGCATTGAATGGTCCCATTTTAAAAGATTTTTTTGATATTCTTCTAGTCCTTATGGTTTGGTGACACCAGTCAAAATTGTTTTGGAAGTGTTCAGAATTCACATCGCGTGGCTGCTTGGTGAAGCATTCTCTCTGAGTGGTTGGGTACTAAATGAATTCGTGCCAGCACATGGCAGTTCCAGCCACTGAGGCCAATGGCTGCTTAGTGCTGGGGCAAAACTCTTTCCCATGCACAAGTTGGTAGTGGTTTCCTGTGATTAAATTTGGATCCTGTGGCCCAAATGATGTCTTCAAGAAATAACTCAACATCTGTGTTTTATTTCCAGCTCTGTTCCATACTCAGTGAAGCCCAGATCTCTACTTAGAGCTAAATATCTGAATATCTTTACATTTCCTTTAGCGTCAAGGCAAAAGTTTTGTTAATTTTACTTGCAAACATTTTTATTTTGATTTGTGGGCATGCAAATGCTTTGGGCCCTCAAAATATTCTTTCATATCAGTGGCTGTGAGATGGGGAAGAGCACAGACTCTGATCTCTGGCAGATTTAAATTCAAATCCTCTTCACCCACTTGCTCAATGAGAGGCCACAATCAAGGGATTTACTCCTCTATTCCTTAATATTCTCATCTGTAAAATGGGGATAGTAACAGCACTGCTTACGTAGTAAGTGTTCAATTATATTCACTACCATTAATATTACTATAAAGCCAAGGTATAATTACCTGTTTGATAATTTATTAACCAACCTTCCTTAAAAGGCTTCTTTTTTTTAATTTTTTTAAATTTATTTATGATAATCACACACACACAGAGAGAGAGAGAGAGAGAGAGAGAGAGAGGGGCAGAGACACAGGCAGAGGGAGAAGCAGGCTCCATGCACCGGGAGCCTGACGTGGGATTCGATCCCGGGTCTCCAGGATCGCGCCCTGGGCCAAAGGCAGGCGCCAAACCGCTGCGCCACCCAGGGATCCCCCCTTAAAAGGCTTCTAAAGAGAGTCTGGCTCTATGGAAAACAATGCTGTGGTATAGTGTCTCGATTTTTTTTTTTTTTTACATGATTATTAGTTTTGGAGAGCTGTGTTATCACCGCACCATTGATTACATTCTGTTTAGTTTTCCCACATATTGCTAAGGGTGGGTGACAACTGGTAAGTTTAGCATTTGAGACCTTTATGGTCTCCCTGCTGTTCTTTGTTAGCTGTGTGCTATCACAGTGCAGGGCTTCACAATTGAGGCAGAACAAGGAATTAAGGATAATTATGCCACTTAGTATGTGACCACCTCAGAGCTGTTTAAATCCTGAATCTAGTGCCAAGTTCTGTTTCCCTCTCAAGGACTTTCCTCCTCTTCACATAACCCTACTCAGACTCTTGTCCTGGTTTAGGTGGGAGCTTATTGTCTTGATTTGTTTCTCTACTCTTATCCATCCTTAAGTCGAGTGTGCCTCTTGGTTCTGCTTAGATTTGGGGCAGTATCTGTACCACTGGCCAGATGGTTTGCAACCTGGCCCACACACATGGGGGCGGGGCAAGAAATGATTAAGGAAAGAGGCAGATTGGGAGGGATCAGGCTTCATAAATGCACAGACAAGGCTTGTCTTGAATGGCTGCAGACAGTAGATCTCTACACCTATCTGCCACAATCTTGAACATTTATATAGAGGCCTTAACTGGATGCAATCATGAATACCATCCAGATGGTCTCTCCAACACATTGTTCGCTCAAGGCTGCATACTTGCAAATGGCTCCCATTGTGGGAACAGTTGGCATAGCATCCTCCCTCTAAGGCCTGGGGAGGGAATGAGGAGCCTCCAATTGCCCGGGTCCAGCTTGTGGGTCAGCTGGCAGTTATGTCCTCCTAATGACCTCCTTCAACATGGATGTTTCATTTTGGTCCCTTTCCATGATAGGATCAATGAAGGTGGTTCCCACACTACTGAATAAGGCTCTGCCTCAGCTCCCACTGACTCTGATATGCAAAGAGGCTGAGCCTTAGTAGTTCCTCCCTCATGACTTACCCGGTGGTGTTCCCCCCATCTCCTGTGCTACTGGGTTTTCTGGTTTAAGTTTTAACATCTCCTTCCCCTGGCCAAGGTAGTTCAGTGACAATTTATTCTCCTTTAAGATCTGCATCATAATAAAGGGGTTATAAGAACACACATTACATCTGTTGCATATCACAGTTGAGTCACTGAGGTCTTGGGGGAAGGGCACCATTTGGGCCATGTGGGGCTAATTAACCTTCCCAAACTTTGTTCCCTATTGTCAGACATGCTGGTGCCCTTTCCATGCTTACAGCTGGAAAACAAAGAAAAAAACCCTATTCTGCTCTCAAATCTCTGAGTGAGTGGTGATGGTAGTAGAGATTATGGTGGTAGGGATAAAAGGACAAGCCAGCCTGTTGCCTCCTGGATCCGCCAAGAATTACAACACAAAGAAGGAAAAGATAACTCTCTTAAGAGACACTTGACCATCACCTGTTTTATCTTTCCCCAAAACTAGCTGCAGTTCTTCTCTTTTTAGGAAATAGGAAACTGTCCTTATATTGGGTGTAGTCTTCCTTCTCTGTGGATATTTTATAACCTTTTTGCTCTGAGTCATCAGTTACTGATATTGAAAGGGTCACTTACTATGAAAATACTCTTTTCTTTCAAGTGCCTGGATTTCAACTCTAAAGATCTAGCATTCAAAGCTATCCATCTGCCATGCTCTATTTAAAAGTGCTATTTGAAAATCACCCCTGATAGTGACCTGTTGGTTCTCCACTCTTTCACTCTCTGTCAAGGGCTGGATGGTTCAGTGCAATGAGTGCAGAGCCCTGGACGGCAGGTTCCCAGAGCTGCAAGATGATAAAGACTCAGTGTGTAGACATATTAGAAGGAAATGGAAATATGAAAGAAAGGGCAATGAGTGAATTGTGATCATTACGTTTACAAAAGTAGGAGGATTGATTTGATCCCCCACTAGAAATTTCAGAATAATTTTCTAGAGGTAGTTTTTTAGATCCTTATAGTAAGATGGCAGTTTTGGATTTGCTCAGTTTATCATATAAAATGAAGCTCAAATCCTGCTTCATTTTTGAAACCTTTCTTAGTCATTCCAAACTGCCTTTCTCTTATAAACCGCTAGAATATAGATTAGTACTGCCCGTTTATAATCTCATATAAATCTCATATAGTCTTGGGTTGTGCTTTAATTTCACTTTCACTAATCTTGTCGTTTAAATCAGATTCTAAGCTTATACACAAAGGCTTTATGTTATGTGATACACATAGTGGATACTCAGTAAATAGCTGTTGAAAAAAAATAAGTGAATGATGCTCTTACAGTGCTATTTCTATTTGTAGTAAAAGTAGAGATTAAAAACTGTGACAAAAGGAATTTGTGTTAAATAGAAAAGATAAGTATCGGGCAGCCTGGGTGCCTCGGCAGTTCAGCGCCACCTTCGACACAGGGCCTGATCCTGGAGACCTGGGATCCAGTCCCACGTCGGGCTCCCTGCATGGAGCCTGCTTCTCCCTCTGTCTGTGTCTCTGCCTCTCTCTCTCTCTCTTTCTCTGTGTGTGTCTCTCATTAATAAATAAATAAAATTTAAAAAAAAGATAAGTATCTGGCTGTGGGGACTGCTATTTAGCATATTTTACTGATAAATGTTATAGAATATTTGTACTTTTTTACAAGAGTATTTTTTAAAAGGATAAATATTTAAAAATTTATTAATTTACTTGAGAGAGAGAGAAAGAGAGAGAGAGAGAGAGAGAGATTGCATGCCTGAGTGAGCAGAGGGAGGGCTAGAGGGAAGAGGAGAAAGAGAATCCTCAGCCAATTCCCTGCTGAGCTCAGAGCCCAATGCA
Organism: Canis lupus familiaris; assembly: GCF_011100685.1. NCBI lineage: Eukaryota > Metazoa > Chordata > Mammalia > Carnivora > Canidae > Canis > Canis lupus. The sequence goes on from NC_049252.1 coordinate 17,394,741, forward strand.
GGGCTCAATCCCAGAACCCTGGGATCATGACCGAGCCAAAAATCAAGAGTCAGTTGCTTAACTGACTGAGCCACCCAGGTGCCTGATTAGAACAGTTTTGGTAGAAATATAAATTAAATAATCAAAGTTGCCTTGAAGTTCACTGAAAATATGTACTTAAATATTAAACTTCTGTGTTTTTCCTCTTTATATTATTTCAGTTGTTTGAGTCAGCAATTTAATAAGGAATATTTACACTTTTCCTTCTCAATGATCTCTCACAAACTTTTAGAAAAGCTATTAAGTAAGTGTAATAGTCAGAAACCCAGAATCATATCTTCTTGTATATACTCTAGTTACTTATGTGCATTCCCTTCTTATTTATTTATTTATTTATTTATTTATTTATTTATTTATTTATTTATTTATTTTTAAAGATTTTATTTATTTATTCATGATAGACATAGAGAGCGATAGAGAGAGAGAGGCAGAGACACAGGCAGAGGGAGAAGCAGGCTCCATGCAGGGAGCCCGACGCGGGGACTCGATCCCGGGACTCCAGGACCGCGCCCTGGGCCAAAGGCAGGCGCCAAACCGCTGAGCCACCCAGGGATCCCTCCCTTCCTATTTAAATTTGTACAATTTTTTCCTGACCCTTAATATTCTATAGCAAAAGTCTATTTCAGTTATAAGAAATATAAAATGACTTTTCAAATGGCACCATCTAGACAAATATTTGAATTATTTTGTTACTAAAACTATCATATTAATAAGACTTATACCCAAATTCATTCATTCTGACTACTAAATACCTCCAAAGAATACTCTGTAACATACGTATTTTGAAATAATTGTAAGATATTAAAAGATCATTTTTTTCTAAATACTCCATTTATGTTCATGTAATATTATAGAGTATTGACAATTTCTGAGTAATCCATTGTTGATTACTTTCAGTGTTTCCCTCTGATGAAACAAATAATAAAGCTCTTATAATCTCTTTTCAGTTTAATTTTAACAGGAAAAAGGTCAGAAGGTGAGAAGTGATTTGTATATGAATATATATCTTATAGTAATTAAATAAGCAAAACAGCTATAACAGAAGCACAGTAAAAGTTAAAGTAGGAGAAATTAGCCATCCCAAAAATGTCTGTGATTTAAAATAAAATATTCCTAAATATTTAATTTGCTTTAAAATGCATTAAGATTTTTAGCCTGTAAATGTGAAAATTTATCTGTGGTCACACTGTGAAAGATATACACACAACAGTACTCCTAAAAACTTAGATAAGAATATGAGAGGCAAGAAAGGTACTACCATAAAAATTGAAATGAGCCATATCAGTGCATTTGAAGTTATATTTAATTCAGAGTTCTGGGATCCCTGGGTGGTGCAGAAGTTTGGCGCCTGCCTTTGGCCCAGGGCGCGATCCTGGAGACCCGGGATCGAATCCCACATCGAGCTCCCGGTGCATGGAGCCTGCTTCTCCCTCTGCCTATGTCTCTGCCTCTCTCTCTTTCTCTCTCTGTGACTATCATAAATAAGTAAAAAATAAAAAAAAATCAGAGTTCTGGGTAAAGGGGAAGATGGGATATGTAATTTTTATTATCAAATGATCAAATTGTACCATACTGTTTATCCAGAAGGAAGATTAAAATTGATTTAATGTGTGGCATCTAAGGTCAGATAATTTTCAACAGTTTAATAGATGATGACTTCCATTCCAGTTTTAGGAAAGATCCAGATATTTTATATAGTGCCATTTCATATAGCTATATTTGGAAAGAGCCTAGGGCAGATCAGATTATGTTAATCTGTATCATTTGTTTGTATGTATATATTTTATATACATATAAAATATAAACAAAGAGATAAACATTCTTCAGTGTTTAGTGTTTATATTTTTAGGTAGTTCAGTGATGCTAGATTTTTTACATTAAATCAAGGTGTTAAAACACAATTTTGAGTGATGAATAATGAAAAGAAAAATTCACAAATGCATTTTTCAGAATTGAGTTTGTATATCTTGTACTCATTCCTATCCTTGAAGCCATTGAAGCCTACGGGTAATAAAAAGATATATAAGCCCTGAATCATTTTCTCCAGGGATTAACCATCTAGCATCAGTAATAATACACTTATTCCCAAAGCAATAATACAAAGAATATATGATCTTTCCATATAAGTGACAAAATGCGGTATCAACCTGTGAATGCAATTTGATTATATGTGTGTCCACCAAGTGCTAAGAATTTGATTGAAACAACACAGTGCAATGAAACTCTGACTCAGGAAGAACCATAAAATCAACCAGTTTTTCCTGCCACCACAACATACCAGTTCCTTTATGGTTACTATTATTGTTGGGGTCAGGCACCTTGCTTTTGCTCATGCACTTCTCCCTGGAGCCAAGAAGATGGTTAGGTTTTGTGTTGTCCAAGAATTCCTATAAAAAACAGGGTGACTTGAAATATTTATTCATAAGAAAAAGAGTTACAAATCATTTTAATCAACAATCTGATTTTACAAATGTAAATAAAAAAATCCTCTAAAGGGATAAGTGACTTGTTCAGTTGTTGGGAGCTAGAAGGTAGCATAGCTTAATCTAAATTGACTTTCAAATTAAGTACAAAAACTTTAAATAGTTCATATTAGGAGAAAAATTGTGTTTGGCCAAAATTTCATGTGCTTTTAAAATTCTTTTATTTTTAAGATTTTAATTTATTTATTCATGAGAGACAGAGAGGGAGGGGCAGAGACACAGGCAGAGGGAGAAGCAGGCTCTTCGCAGGAGGCCGATGTGGGACTCGATCCCGGATCCCGCGATCGCAACCTGAGCCGAAGGCAGCCACCCACTTGCTGAGCCACCCAGGCATCCCTTAAAATTATTCTAAATGTGCCAGATGGGCTCCAGTGTTTTATCCAAATATCCACTATAGTTCTTTATTCCAAAGGGAAGTGATTTAAAACTTAAAGACTAGAACTGTTGTAATATGTTCTCTTTCTCCAGTAGTGACAATACTTTTATATCAGAGAAGAGATTTTCGGGATACTGAGTATCCCACTATTTTTTTTAATATCTTGTGATTAATTGGAGGAATTCAATTCCTATCTTTTTTAAATACTAAAATCACTGTTAAAATTAAGTCTTTATTGCATCTGAAAAAGTGTGTTAAGTTTACCTGGAATCAAACCAGTATATTTTATCTTCCAGGATTTTATTATGTGATGTAAATATTTATTTCTCACAGAGAGGGGGCATTTTTAAGGAAAATTAATAGAAATGCTATCACCCTTCCAGGGGAGAGGAAGCTGTATTGGTAGGATAGAGCCAACGAACTGGGTATACTAGAGGTTATGAGCTGTTGTGAATCAGAATGAGAGAGTAGGTCAAGAGGAAATTGATTTGTGGAGTGTATTATGAAGTCTTGGCCAAAGAGTGTTAAGCAAATTGATAATGTCTTTTGGGAAATTATAGGAAGACAGAGTTGAGTAAGTTCAAGGACAGTCACTATTTTTTATTAAATTGTGAATGATAACAGACTGAGAACAATGTAAACCATTTTCTATGCTGGAGTCCTTTAGAGGTTAAACTCCAGAAATAAGTTTAATGAGAGCATTGAGAACTTGGAAAATATTGGCGTACGTGGACTCATTCTGAAAACATGGTGGTTAAGAGAGGGACTAATGGAGCTTGGAAGTAAGGCACAGAGTGACCATTTCCTAACATTGTGTTAAAGGCAAGCAGAAGAATACTTAACTAGAGATAGCTAGGGTCTATTTGAGAAAAGCAAGAGGTTGGAGAAGAAGGTGTAAAAACATTTCAAAGGTCAAAATCAAATGCTCAGAATGGAAAGTTCTCTTGACATCTTGGGACATCAAAGATCAAGGCACTAGCAGAGTCAGTGTCTGGTGAAAGCCCATTTCCTAGTTTGTAGATAGCTGTCTCTCTGCTGTGTCCTCTTTGTTAGGAGGGGCTAGAAAGCTCACTTCAATATCTTTCATTAGGGCATTAATCTCATTAATGAGGGCCCACCTCATAATCTAATCATTTCCAAAAGGTCTTGCCTCCTAATCTCATTACATTGGGGGTTAGGTTTTCAACATATACATTTGAGGCAGAGGGAGCTTGAGGAGGGCCACAGACATTTATTCTATATAGCCATGTTTAACCATGACAGCTTTCTTATTTTCTTGAGTTCTGACTTTTTTTATTTGACCACAGGCAGTCTGAGGTATTACTATATATTTTCCATTGTTAGATAATGTGAAGTCCCTTATGGATTTACTTATTTTAAGACCTCTTTGGAGAATCAGCTGTTTACCAGCCATTTTGATAAACGTTTGATATATTAGTTTATAGAGATGAATCAAACTTTTGTCTTTTAGCTCAGGAAGCTTTAGGTTTTCAATAGAGAAAACACTTAAGCAAACAGTTCCAATAAATTATTCTAATTATTATAACCAAGCTCTCAAATGGTTCCAAAAATGGAAGCAATTTTTGAACATGAAATAATACTGAAATATAATTTTATCATATTCTTTGACTAGTCTGCTTTCAACTTTGGAATTGTTTCCTCAAGTGTGGAAATGAGAATGTAGCTTTATTTCAGGCTTGCTTTATATCAAGGGAAGAACAGTTAATAAAAATACTTTCCCTAGTTTAACACAGTGCTCATCACAGATGTGTCACATTGCAAATATGTTCAAAAATGGACATATTGTTTGAACTCTCTGCACTTCCTTTTAATTACTCAGGAGCATATCCTGTGTTATATACATTACTTTCCTACCTAGTTAAGTAATTTTTTAAAAAATATTTTATTTATTTATTCATGAAAGACACGGAGAGAGAGAGGCAGAGACACAGGCAGAGGGAGAAGCAGGCTCTATGCAGGAAGCCCGACGTGGGACTCCATCCAGGGTCTCCAGGATCACACCCTGGGCTAAAGGCAGCGCTAAAGGCAGCGCTAAACTGCTAAACCACCAGGGCTGCCCTATTTAAGTAATTTTAATATGCCAAAGTGGGTTCCGAACATGAATACATAGTTCTTTAGGATGCCCTTTTTTCTGAATTGTATTTATTTCTTAAGTTTCTAGAGTGAACAGGACTGTTGCTAAAATACCTCTTATGCTCAGTTGGCTTGTTGATTACTTTATAATTTTGACATTTTTCCTATGTACCAAATTTGTTTTTTTGATTCTTTAGAAATTATATGAATCCCCCAGATCCAATCATCTTATTATTGCACAAATACCATTAACTGATAATCCTATTCAAAAATATATTTTGGGTGAAACTATTTACTTATTAGATTCTTTAATGAGGCCTGGCCAGCTCTTTTGAGTGAAAACCAAATACAGTGATTCACATTTCCCAAACAGACCTTCAGTCTAAATGATTTTGAGTCATATTTGAGGTCACTTTGTTGTTGTTATTGTACTTAATCTTCCCAGCATCTTGTCCTTCTCCCCGGAAAACTTTGGTGTGCAGCCGGCATGTAATCAGGGGCAGAAAGCTGCAGCATAGATTACCTTAACTGAATTAAAATGAGACAGGGCTGTAAGATACGCAGACTTACGCAAGACAAACGTATTAGGTTTGTACACAAAATGTCCAAATAGTCTGTCTTTTGTAATATATAACATCAGTAAGTGTACATGTCTATAGTATACCAATATTGTTGAATAAAAATCAATGTCTCATATGAGGATACCTGATTGTACTTAATATTCTCCTGGAGCATAGGGAAACAAAACGTGTGTGCGTGTGTGTGTGTGTGTGTGTGTTTGTGTGTAAGATGTTTAATGTTATAAAAATTTTAAAATGCAATCTACCATCAGAGATACATGTAATTTATATTTTTCATAATTACGAATGTTTAAAATTACTCTTAGTATTAAAATTCAGTATGGGAGGAACTAAGTTCCGAGAGAATTAATTTGATTGAAAATATAGCTCTTTAGCTGCCTTGAAGTGTGGACTTAGAAGTGTAGGAGAATGAGTTACGTGTAGCTTCTGTAGAAGGGTTGTGGTCATAACCCATAAATACAAATCAATGCGCTTTGATTCAAAAAACAGAAACTGTTCATTAGCAAAGGTATGCTCTTGTACAAATATTTACAGTTTTCTTTTTCTGTCTGTTTTGACTTCTTACCTTACGTGAAACTTTAATTGTTATATTTTTCAGATGAAATCTGTGACAGTGGTCAAGGTATATTTTGACTTAATCACAAGCATTTAATGCAATCAGAGAACAATAGATTCTTTCTGATGTAAAATTCTCAGTTGTCATGTTGCTAGTGTGCTGTTTGTGACTAGAATGCAAAGTAGTTTTAATCCATACATCCTTTTTTCTGTGCTGGGATGCCTGCCAAATCTATGTCTGCGATTAACTTTTGAGGTTGTCAGCTCGAAACAAATGTAGGGGCAGGAGAACTCAGGACAGTGGGTCTGTATTTGATGCATATTTAACCATAGTGTTAGCTTTCAGAATTAGAAAACAAATAATTATCTTCATAGACTAAAAGTTTCATTGGTATCATATTTGCTTTTTAAAATTGCTTTTAATCTAAATGTTCAAAAATTTCATGTAAAATTGATGGAATTTAATAAAAATAATCTGTCAAAAATTGTATTACATAATTATCCATGATATTATATTATCTAGAACTCCCTGCATCTGGCTGGAGGTGAAAGTCACAAAATTCAAGAACAGTGTTGCCTGATTTGCTTTAATTCCCTAATTGATTGGTTAATATTCTAGCCAAATGTGATTTAGTGAAAAAATAATGCTTGGGTTCAAAACAAAATTACTGGGTTCATATCCAATCTTGACTTAATTTCACTGGGAATCCATATCTTTGTCTATATACATCTATTTTGTTACCTGCTTTGAGGGTATTCACATCATTAGTGCTGAGTAGGAATGGAACGTAAGAAAATTCACATTAAATGAATACAACCCCTATATACTAGTTTCTGTTAGATACTTTGAATCCTATAGCTAATCTGCAAGGAATGTTCATTTTATATAAATTCCCAATTAATGAACTAAGACTCAGAAAAGGCAAATCACTCTTCCAAGGTTGTCCAATTGATAATGGTAAAATCTGGAATTCAAAAACTGTGATTGTCCTTTCTGCTTTCAAAATTCTTGTTCACATGACTGCAGACAGCCTTGACTCTACCTTTAGCTAGAACTTCAACTCTCATTTCTTACTACCTTCTTGACGACAGAAGGGAGGAAGTGATATTGAACATTTGAGCAAAGGTCTGTAAAAATATATTTCTTGAGCATTACCTATCCCAGGCACTGTGCTAAACATTAGACATATATAATCTCACTTGAGCCTAAACATAACCTTATAAGGTAAATTCTATTACTGGGCCATTTTCAGAATATGAAAACAATGCTCTGAAGTTTTAAGTGACTTTTTAAAATTTCAAGACAAGGTAGCCTGACTTCAAAGGCCTTATATTTGACTGCATGATATTAGTTTTCTTTTACCACAGAGTTAGTGGTTTAAGCAATACTGATTTTTTTAAAATTCAGATTCAATTTGGGTAACATATAGTGTATTATTAGTTTCAGGGGTAGAATTTAGTGACTCATCAGTTGCATATAACACCCAGTGCTCATTATACCACGTGCCCTCCTTAATGCCCATCACCCAGTTACCCTGTCCCACCCCCCTATCTCCCCTCCAGCAACCCTCAGTATGTTCCTTGTAGTTAATAGTCCTTTATGGTTTGCCTCCTTCCCTGTTTTTATTTTAATCTATTTTTCCTTCCCTTCCCCTATGTTCATCTGTTCTGTTTCTTAAATTCCACAGGTGAGTGAAATCATACGGTATTTGTCTTTCTCTGACTTATTTCACTTAGCATAATACCCTCTAGTTCCATCCATGTTGTTGCAAGGAGCAAGATTTCATTAATTTTTTTAAAGATTTTATTTATTTATTCATGAGAGACAGAGAGAGAGAGAGAGAGAGAGAGAGAGAGAGAGACAGGCAGAGGGAGAAGCAGGCTCCATGCAGGGAGCCTGACGTGGGACTCGATCCCGGGTCTCCAGGATCACACCCTGGGTTAAAGGCGGCACTAAACTGCTGAGCCACCTGGGTTGCCCAATTTCATTCTTTTTGATGACTGAGTATGTATGTATATCCCCTCACATCTTTTCATTCATCTCTTAAAGGATATCTGGGCTCTTTCCATAGTTTAGCTATGTGGACATTGGTGTTATAAACATTGGGTTGTATGTGCTCCTTTGAATCGTTATTTCTGTAGCCTTTCAATAAATACCTAGTAGTGTAATTGCTGGGTTATAGCGTAGCCCTACTTGTAACTTTTTGAGGAACTTCCATACTGTTTTTCAGAGGGGCTGCCGCAGCTTGCATTCCCACCAATAGTGTAAGAGGGTTCCTCTTTTTCTCATCCTTTGCCCACATCTGTGTTTCCAAAGTTGTTAATTTTAGCCATTCTGACCTATATGAGGTTGTATCTCATTGTGGTTTTGATTTGTATTCCCTTGATGGTGAGTGATGTTGAGCATTTTTTCAAGTGTCTGTTATTAAGTAATACAGATTTATTTTCTCTCCGTTTTAGAGGTCAGAAAACTGGGATAAAAATGAAGGTGTCGGCAGGAGTGTGTTCCTTTTTGAGGCTATAACTGGGAGGATCTATGTCCTCTCTTTTCCCAGCTCCTAAAGGCCATCAGCAGTTTCTTAGCTCATGGCCCATCTTCAGAGCCACTGGTGTAGAATGTTCACATTTCTCCCTTCCTCTCTTTCCCTCTGTCTGACATTCTGTCTTCACCTGAATCACCCACCTCCCCTTTTTTTATAAGGGCCCTTGCTATTATTATGGGTCCATATAAAGAACTCAGGATAGTCTCTCCACCTCAAGATTTATATTTATTTCTGCAAATTCTCTTTTGCCACATAAGGCAGCATTCATAGATCCTGGGGATTAGGATGAGGACATCTTCAAGGGCCATTTTTTTTCCCCAACCACCAGTGTATATTTTAGAATGTGTGATGTTAAAGGAGGTAAGTTGGAGAACATAATAGTCCTCTCTGTGGAGAGCTCAAAAGAGATTATTCAGTATTAATTGTTTAATCAGGGAAATATTAATACATTTATATTCAACAACCAGTGTTGTTTAAAAAATACAAAACTAGAGTGGAGTTCAAAAGCTGTATAAACTGTATGACAAGAAACTCATCACAATAATTTTTAATTAATAAATATTAATACCAATATATCACTTAATTAATACACATATTACCTCTCTTGAGGCATGACAACTAACATGTATCATTAGTTTTACCATTTATTTTTTCTGTCATTTTTAATCTTGTATTTGCCATTTTCTATTGAGTCATTTTATAATCTGCTGCAATGATTTTTAAAGACTAGACAGGGTATTAATCCTAATAAACAAAATGTCATCCTGAGACATGGTGAGTTTTAGTAAATTCCCCAGAGACACACAACTAATTGGTAATAGAAGCTCACTTGCTGCCTTATTCACTGGACTCTAAAGTGATTGATGTTCGGTCCAGCCACTCCCTAAATTCTAAGAGAGAACTTAATGAGCCCTTAGCCTTCTGATTTTACTGCCTAATCAGGTTCATTTGTGTAATATAGTAATTGGCAAGAGTTAGACTTCTTTTGTGACCTAGATCATCTTGATTTTGGTGGAGGAAATCTGCATGATATGAAACTCTTAAAGTAGGCCTCTATAAGAAACACTGCAGAGGACTATAGGGGAAGGTGGGGAAAACTGAATGGTCAGTCATCAGAGAGGGAGAACAACCATAAGAGACTCTTAGCTATAGGAAACTGAGTGTTGTTGGAGGGGAGGTAGGTGGGAGGATAATTGGGTGATGGGCATTAAGGAGGGCACATGATGTGATGAGCACTGGGTGTTATATGCAACTGATAAATTATTAAACACTACATTTGAAACTAATGCTGTACTATATACTGGATAATTGAATTTAAATTTTAAAAAGTAGGTCTTTCACATGCAAGCAGGCAGTGATGGTCAGTGGAATTGTCAAGTAAACTAGAATTATATTTAATGGTCCCAGTTAAGCTTTTACTGAGTTAACTCACTTTTACCTCAATATGCATTAGTATATTTTTTATTAAATATATTCTCCCTCTGTCCCTCTCTCTCACACATACACACACATACACAATTTCATTATCTTTATAAAAGTACACATTGAACAGTGTCATATAGTCTTTGTACAGTTTCAGTAGATTTTTTGGTAATATTTATGCAGATATCTTGATAATATCATGCTTTATAGTAGAGGAACATTAAGGTAAATGTGGTTTGCTAAATTTCAATATTGATTAGATATTTTTAAACTTAGCAAGGATTGTCTGTTCCTCTCCTTGATGTGATGTCAGTGTAATATTGAGCATATGAATTTAGGAAAATATCTAGCTGTTTATGACTTTTAAATTACGTTATTAAAAAAATGGTTTCATTCTAAATTACTCCATAGATAATTTTCTTTAGGGAGTGATTTCCAACTAGTAACGATATATTATAGCCAGTGATTATAGAAATAGAAATAAAACTACAGTGGCTAAACTATTTATATTTATTATTTAGTAAGGAAATTAAATTACAAGTTACGTTTACTTAAGCATAATATATAAATGGCTATTTTAAAGTTAAAGTTTTCTATGAGATTTCCCTTGTCATGTAGGCTAGGAAGTCTCTATGATTCCTTCATCCAGAAAACCACTCACTGGCATTAGTCTGTGAATTACAGGGTAGCTATCTATTTAAACACCAGGAAATGTTATTGTAATTGCTAGAAACACTATCAGCAAATAATCCTAATGTCTACAGTATCTCAGTTTGAAAAGAAAAATATGTGTTGACTATAGCAAATCAAAATAAACCTCTCAGTATTTCACATCAACATTCTGCATTTTGCCTTAGTTCTAAAATATGGATTAGCTCTTAGTGTTTTGTTGAAGGAATATAATTACAGTGCATTATGAAACTATAACATAATGTTATTTCATGGAAGTAGCCAAGTACTAATTTACTCAAACAATAGAATAGTCAGAGACATAATTATTAACTTATTTCATGAAGTAAATTAATGGTTATTGGTAGCTAGTAACAGACTCATCAGTACTGTATTGTGACCTTTAATCTCTTTTTCATAAAATACATTTAGAAACTTATCCACACACCTTGACAAAATGGTGTTCTGTTTTGTTTCTGGTAGTAACTTTAATTCCTAACAGTTTGTTCATTCGTTAGGTTGTGTTTTTACACAAAATTCATAATGTGCGCCACATTGTGTTTAGGCACTTGGGATGATAAAGTGTTAAATGGCTATAGCTAAGATCATGATGTCAGAGGAAAATGTTCCTATATTTCTTATATATAGAATGATATTGATTATAGAACGTAATTTTCAGGAGTAGTGCATGCTTTCCTCTTACTTTGTAGGTTCACCTTCTTCTTCTGACAGCCACTAAGCCAGTTAAGAAGTCCAAGTCCTTCTTGATTTCCAAGAAGTCAAATGATTTTATAGTTAGTATTTAAACTCTTCAAAATGAGAGAGTGAAATTGAATGATTTATAATTGATTGTTCACTTCAAGTTGTTTGTTCTATATATTTCTTAGATAATAAATAATTAGAAATAAGAAGAAATAAGAAATTGATAGGCATTTATTGGTATTTACAGGCTCTATGTTAGGCTACATGTCTAATAAAACAGTACAAATAAGCAGTAATTTGCTAATTTGCAGCCGTAGACTAATTGTTTAAGTCTTCATGATTACCATAAATGAAAGTCTGAGAGAACAGTATGGAGATATTACTAGAGCTCAGATTTTGTCAATTAGAAATTCTAACCTAAAAGTGGGGTGGATGGAGAATAATAATTTTGGTTTGAATGTACTGATTCATTTTGATATATAGTTCCTTTGTACACCACATACTTTTAAGTTGGTACTTTATGTTTACCTGATTAAAATTGGAAACGACAGAGTAGGATGATTCAATTTTCTGATAATTTTGATCTTGTGAAAACAGAACTTCTTTATTTTGAAAAGCAGAATCCCCATTTTAAAGACATATTAATACAGATAATATCATTTGCGTTGGGATGTCTTACAAATAATTCTGCTTTATCTGCTTATGAGATTATGAAAAATGGGAGCAAAAAGGTATTGAAGATGGTCTCTCCTATTTTCTGGCCTTAATAATGGTTTACTTCGTGTTGTTTCTGCTCACAATTGTCTTGAGATTTTTTTTTTTTCCTGCTGTTACTGTTAAATTACCAATTGGCATGATCCAAATCTGGATTTGTTTTAGTGGCTGACAAGATTGATTTTTATTAAGAGTACAGAGATTAAGAAGCAGATCAGTCAGCATAATAAGAACCATTTAGTCATTTACCCCCCAAAAAGAATAGGTACAGATCTTCAGAAAATGATTTGGCTGAAATATTTGTATGTGAAAGGCAATCAATCCATTGATTAATTTGATTTTAAATGATTTCATTCCATAAAAGAAATAAAAATTATAAATTGCTCTTTTCTGAGAGAACCTAAATCCTGATCTTCCACTGTCACTTTTGAAATTTACTGATTTATTTAATCCCATTTTGACTGTGGACTGAATGCACAAGCAGTCTTCATGCTCAGTAGGTTTCCATTAGGATGGCTCTGCACAGGAACACTTTGCCAAGCAGAACCTCGTTCTTCTCCTGGAAGACGTTCTCTCAATGTTTATCATCTTAAAACGTTAAGCAGACCACTCACCTTTCCAGCCACACTAACAACGGATATATTTCTTGGTCAGAGAAACTAAGACCTGTAACTCTGAGGTGTGTCTATTCCATTCATCTCTATAAAGTAATGTTTCCCACACGTGTTCTTTTACAGTTTCTGACGTTTCCTTTAATTAAGAAAGTAGATATAACAGGCACATTAATATCAATTTGTTCTTTGACAATAGTGGATCACTATGGGATAGCTTTTTGAGAGGGAACAGCAAATCTTGAAGAAAAATAATGTAACTTTAGGAAAAACTCAGGGTTATGTTTAAGTGAATGCATATGTTAACTTAGTATTTTAATAATCATTTGGGTTTTTGATGTGTGAAAACATTAAAAATTAAAATGAGAGTATTTTCCCAGCAATTCCATAACTTTCTGCCTTGGACGTATGCAAATCACTGAAGTTGCCAGAGGGTCACTTATGGTGTTCTCTCTCAAGTGCAGCACTAAATGTTAGGATTGCTTGTTGATATCCAATCCTCAGTTAACATCATAAATCAGCGCTTGTCAGATCAGGGAAGCATATTAACTAGAGTTATTATATTTCAAAACAGTTAGGAGTGTTTCTTATTCTGACAGCTTCCCAGAGAGGGGAGTCTGTGATGAGTAGCTGCAGATATTTTACACCGGTAAGGAGGCTACACATTGCCAGTTATTACTGTTAAGGGCAACCTCAGCTAGCACGTCGTAATTCTCTCTAGAATCCTCCATTTTAATTCTTGTCACGCCACAAAGTTATTTACTCCCTTTACCAAGCTAACAGCTGCCAGCCAAGTGCAGTTTTATGGAGTTATAGAATTTTAGAAAGGGTAGAGGAGGAACTGTACAGGATACCTTATGAGTGTTCCTTTTCCTGTTGAAGATCCTAATGGCTTTTCATGACTGAGGACTTACTATGCGCTGGCCTAGAGAAGGTGTTTAGTTTGCTTGCTTCAAATTATACAACTGACATGTCCTGTTCTAGCATCCAGTTCATTTATTTTCTGTCTCTGCCTTTCTCAGCGCACTGTTACCTACAAAAGAATTATTTTTTAATATATTGTTTTGCCATAAGCCAGTGGAAACCTATGTATAGAAATAGTGCCATGTCCTACAATCAGTATGTCACAAAATTAATGTAATTTATCCAGATTAAAAAAAACAAGAAAAGTATCAATTGAAAAGAGCTTTCTGATGCACATTTACAGAGGGCCTTAACAGTAAGTAACACAGAACCAGTGGATACAAAACAATATTCCCTATTCTATAAGAATAATACAAAATTAGTGTAGCCAAGAATAAGGGGAGGCTTTGGAGAATGTTGACAACAATAGAAAGTCACTTGGCGAAGCTGTGGTGTGATGTTAAAAGATGCTGTCACTCACTAATTATGTAAATAGATGGTTTTATTTTATTAAAGATTTCTTATTTATTCATTTGAGAGAGAGAAACAGAAAGAGCAAAAAGGAGGGGGATGGACAAAGGGAGAGGGAAGAAGCAGGCTTCCCGCTGAGCTGGAAGCCTGATATGGGGCTTGATCCCAGGACCCTGGGATCATAACCTGAGCCAAAGGTAGACGCTTAACCCACTGAACCACCCAGGTGCCCCAATTGATGGTTTTAAATAAAACAACTGTATGGTTAGCTAATGATAGAGATAAAGTAGATGTACTATTTTTCAATTCTTTGAGAATGATTTTCAGAAGAGAGAGCTGAGGAGCATTGGCAAGTAGAGTGTGGTGAGTAGTCTTTAGGAAAACAATTACCATAAATGCTTTTCATCTTCTTTATTCCAATAAATTCTATCACAGAATAATACCTGAACTTAGGTGAGAACATTTTATTCTGCAGTCTTTGAAGTAGTGAAAGTTGCTATGAAAATGTGAACTTTTTGAGTTTTTCACAAAGTAGATGTACCAAACTATATGTATGTGAACTTTGATTCTGGGTAAGACTTCAGAGTACATTAGGTAGCATGCGTGTGTGTGTGTGTGTGTGTGTGTGTGTGTGTGTACCCTCAAACACATGAGCTGAAAGAATGAAAATAGTGATTATTCAGATGTTGTTTGACTTTATTTATGGTTAGTCATTGGACTGACGAGTAGGGAAAGTTTTTAAATCTGGTATATCTGAATGTGAGCTCACTGTTTAGTAGAAGCTTACTTTGTGGGTAATATGGAGAAATGTGGACCAAAGAATTGATTTGTAGCAGGTTAAATGACTGTGTCAACCTTCATTAATTTTAAGCACAGTGAAACATTTTTGAAGATATTTACACATTTTTCTTAAACAGTAACACGTATACAAAGACAAGGATTGTGATATATAAACAGATTAAGAATCTAAAATTTGGAAAGTGTCGGGATCCCTGGGTGGCGCAGCGGTTTAGCGCCTGCCTTTGGCCCAGGGCGCGATCCTGGAGACCCGGGATCGAATCCCACATCGGGCTCCCGGTGCATGGAGCCTGCTTCTCCCTCTGCCTATGTCTCTGCCTCTCTCTCTCTCTCTGTGTGACTATCATAAAAAAAAAAAAAATTGGAAAGTATCTGGAGATTGTTCATTCTGACTGTTGAGGGGTAGATAGGACATAAAATTCTCATGGGGTCTTATGGGGTAAGCATTTGGTATTTCTAGGAATTAACAGGAAAGTAAGGTTTATCTTTCTAAATTTAGAAGTAAGAGTTATTGTGCAAAAATCTCAGGGATTCGTCTTTTCGTGTATTTTAAATTATTTGAGCTTGAATTTTTTATCTATAAATGAGGAATGTTGCCAGGTACAAAATGAAGTGTGAATTACTCCCTTCAGACTCTCCATCTCACATAGCAGCTGTTACTCAGGTTGATATTAGAAACCTGAAATCAGCTTGGTTCTAAATAATGAGGAATTGAGTTGGCTAGGTAAATGGAATGCAAGCTTTATATAGATCTTATTTTCTGCAAGAGCTGTCCTTGATCAATAGGTTTAAATAACAACAAGCTTAATTTTCTTAGAGAACACATTACATTTTATTTCTTTGAAAGCTTTATAAAAAAGGCAAGAGAAACAAAATAAAATGCCTGAAATCGAAATATCAATATCAATATTCAATTTTATTGTAACAGCTGCCATCAACATAACTTATCCACAATTAATGTTTCTGAAATCACTATACCAAGGAATGGCAGGCATTCTTTTTATTAAAAGATAAACTGAGGCACACTAAAATTTTCCAGAGTCAGAGCATGAGTTGATTCAAATGGCACAGCACCAAAGTTAAGGTGGTTTAGGATGACTCCACTAAAGGGAGCTAAGGGAGAGGTTTTTTTTTTTTTTTTTTTTGTGTGTGTGTGTGTGTGTGTTTTAAGATTTAATTTATTCATGAGAGACACAGAGAGGCTTAGACATAGGTAGAGGGAGAAGCAGGCTTCCTGTGGCAAGTCTGATGTGGGACTTAGTCCCAGTATCCAGGGATCACACCCTGAGCCAAAGGTAGGCACTCAACCACTGAGCCACCCAGGGGTCCCAGGGAGAGGTTTTTTTAGAGAAGATATGGAAATAGAGCAGATATATTGTTTGCCTGGCTACAGTTTTGAGCAGGTTCCTTATTTGGGAAAATCTTATTGGCTGTTTGTGACTGTTTTTACCTCTAATTTTTCTGAGATTTTGAGTTCATTGACTCTGGCTTTGGTTTACCAGGCTACCAAGGCTTCAGAAACATCTCAGCCTAATGGCTTCTATGTTTAACTACTTTAACATTTTTAAACACATCAAATTGTATCTAATTTACAAATATGAATTATACCCAGGTAAGGAGTTGTGTATGAAGCCACAGCCTCTGATTTAAAGGAACTGATTATTCCTTTCCCTGTCTCATGCCCCTCTATAAATGGCTACATTGAAGTCTGTAAATATCACAAACACAGTAATTGGATTTATATAGGAAATACAGTTCCGTGGTTAAAAACCAGGGCTTGGAGCACCTGGGTGGCTCAGTCAGTTAAGTATCTGACTCTTGATTTGATCATAAATCATGATCTCAGGGTCATGAGTTCGAGTCCTGCCTCAGACTCCATGGTTTGTGTGAAGTCTTGCTTAAGATTCTCTCTCCCTCTCCCTGTACCTGCTCCCTCTCTAAAAAACAAAAACAAAAATAAAACAAAAACCAGGGTTCTGGTCTCAGTATGACTAATATGGAATTCTAGTGACACAGTGTGGAATCTTGGATGAGTAATTTAATTATCTGTAAAATAAGAATCATTATATTTATTCCATGGGATTATTTTGAGAATTAAATGAGAAAATATAGATAAATTGGATGGTAATTCCTGGTACCTAGTGAGTAAATTTTGTTTTCAAGGAAAAAAGTATTTATGAAGAAATATGTGTAATGTTAGTAATTTCTTGTTAGAGTGATGCTGTCAAATTATGTTTTAATTTAAAAGGTAAAATATGCATTATTAGTCTTTGAAAAAATAAAAAAATACAAAACTACAAGTTTATGGAACTTACAACAGGGTTTACTGGAACACGTTAATTAAGTATTTTGGATCAATGATGATAATTTTGACTACTTTTAGCCATAGAAGTGTTTTTTCCAAATATTTTATTTAAAGACTACATGTATGTGTATGAGAGAGAGAGAGAAAGAGTAAGAGACAGAGAGAGAGAATAAGTTCATTCATGTGAAATTTCACTGTAAAATGTATTAGTACATTTTATCTACTAAAATATGAATTTCAGTTAATATGTCCTAAGAGTATGTTTATAGCTACTGCAATCTTAAAAAATATAATCTTGTGGCAGATTTATACTAGAAGGAATTAGTCTTTCTTTTCAAAGCCATGGAATAGCTTGAATAGCAATAGAAGAGCAGGGTTTGTAAAAGATGGTCTGTATTACTCTGTTGGTTTTTCTAATATTCTTTATTACATTTAAGATATGTAAGTTTAAGCTGATGACCATAGTGAGGAAATGCAAGCCCACTCCATCCCACTGGGGATGCCACTTTAATCTCCTGTTAAGAGTTGTATACCCTTTAAACATAGACAAAGGTGAAATAGAAACGCCATAGGATCGGTGTTTCCTTTTCTGTAAAAAAAAATACAGTAATTATTATAGATTTAACTGATTTAATATAAATCAAAGTGAATGTGCAAGACTTGTCTCATATTAGGTAGTACTAAATGTTAGTGGCAATGAATAAATCAATGTTTCTGTCATCAGATAGGCTTGCATTTAAAATCAAAGTAGGTCTATTTAAAAAGAATTAATAATCTGAGCCCTCAACTTATTTCAATTTAACATGGACACATATATCACATGCTGTCAGCTGTGTTCTCTTCTTCCTTGCCTATCTGCAGAAGTATTGCATGTTTTCAAGACCATGACCATTCTTTTTGACCTATCTAGTATACCAATATAGAGAAGATTTATACCAGATATATAGTCTTTACAAATACAAGTTCCACACTGTCTGGGTTTAAATTTTGGTAACATCACTTACTAGTGGTCTTCCTTCAGAAAAGTCACTTAGCCTCTCTTATGCTCATTTTCTTACCTGGAAAAGGAGGATAACTATGGGTCCTCACTCCTAGGATAGGCATGAGAACTAAAGGCAATGTGTAATGAGTAAAGCACTCTGAAAAACTCAGATCTCAATAGATGTTACCTATTGTTTTCTACATCAGGTAGAGAAATATCTTATGATACTAGTTTGCATGTCTGTCTTCTACAGGAGACTCTGAGTGCCTGAGCAGTAAGGAAAATGTTATTTACTGTTTTAAGTCTATTCTAATTTCAAGCAAATGGCAGAAAGTTAATTATTTTGACTGCTGTTATACTTAATTTTAAAAGAGCTTTCTCAAATGTAGATTCCGTATTTTTGTTTGGTTTTAATATTTTTTGAAGATATTATTTATTTGAGAGAGAGAGAGAGAGAGACCACTAAGGTGGGGGGGGGGGTCAGAGGGAGAGGAAGAGAGCCAAGGCCGACTCCCTGCTGAGCTGGGAGCCTGATAATGGGGCCCAATTCCAGGTCTCTGAGATCAGGATCTGAGCAGAAGTCAGAAGCTTAACCAACTGAGGCACCCAGGTGCCCCTACATTCCCTGTTAATAGGTGTTTATAATGCCTTAAATTTTTGGGTCCCCTGTAGATGACTAGAACTAAATTTTATTTGAAATGCCATTGGATTCTCTCTTCACAAATCCAAACATTTAAATCTCAAATCCTGCCCCGTAAAATCATATGTATTTTTCTCTTACAACTTTTAAGATAAATCCTTTCCTTCTCCTTTCCACTGATTCCTATTACCATAGTCAGGTCTTGTGATACAGAGCTCTGACCCTTTCTGCTTCATCTCTTGGTTTAGATTTTTTGCCAGTACCAAAAAGTGCTTGTAGCTCATTTCTTAGTTACATGTCTGCATTGATGCTGCAGTTCAGGGACACTTTATTCTTACTGATTTTTTTTTCAGTTTAATTAAAAATAATGTTTACAAGGGCATAAGCTAAGTAAAGAAACAACTCTATGGGACGCCTGGGTGGCTCAGCAGTTGAGTGTCTGCCTTTGGCTCAGGGTGTGATCCTGGGATCCTGGATCAAGTCCCACATTGGGCTCCTTGTGGGGAGCCTGCTTTTCCCTCTGCCTATGTCTCTGCCTTCTCTCTGTGTCTCTCATGAGTAAATAAATAAAATATTAAAAAAAAAAAAGAAACTGAGCTCTAGTTTCTGTTGTTTGACAAAGAAGAAAGTGTGAGGAAAGAGAAGCAAAACCAAACAATAATAGCAAAATATCTGAGAAAATTTAGTATTTTTCTCTAAATGGTGTTTATTTAGTTATTTTATTCTAAATTTATGTATTTCCTTTATTTAGTAAACTAACCTCTAAAGGAATTGAGTTAGTATTTGATGGTAAGATATACTACAGCTTCTGAAACACCATTTGAAATAATCTGTCTGCATTTGGATAGCTGCTTTATGAAACAGTCTGTACCCTTTTTCAGAAAGATTTTGTGTTATCACTGGTTTGTATAAGTTAGGAAAGCTATTACTAAATAGTTTTGTTAGATTTGCTTTAAATAATGATTATATATACTTAGAAATGCAATAAAGAAATTTCTATTTTTATTGGGGCATTTAAGACAAAGCTTGTAATTCTTCAGTGATTTCTTTGGTATGATCACATGAATTTGGCTAAACAAATATTTTTTCTAAATAACTACTATTTGAAAAATAGAAAAATATGCTTGAAAACAAAACTAGTTTTGCTAATAGGTTGTCATTTAGTTTCTAAGTATTCATTAACCAGGAGGTGGCTAATGAGCAGATGTTTAATGAGCAACAAAAATGAATAGACAGGTTTTTTGCTTGTTTATTTTACGCTGACGGAAGGTATAGCTGTGGTTGATGAAATAAAATTAAAAAACATTCAGTTTGATGTGACTCAATGGAAGGATGTTCTAATAATAGAATTGAATATGGTGTGGAAACTTGCATTAGAATTTCAGAAAAGTATTGATATAATTTTAGAGGTAAATGAAAATAATTCATGAATAGCATTAATAAAGGTATAGAAACAAATGTCAACTCATGTCAATATATTATGCGATGTTTTAAAAAATATTATGCAATGTTTTCTTGCCCTCTTTTGTATCTCATTAGGTAATTGCCATGTTATTGCTCATTTACGGGGGTGGGAAATTGTGTCACTTTTTGGTTTTTCAAATTCTGTATATCCATGGATTCTTCCATCTTGAACTCAAGTTTACTTACCTGAGATTTCTTATATACTGTGCATCCCTCATAAGATAATCACAAGGCTATTAGAAGAGCATTAGAAAGATCTGCACACACCTTTAGTCGTAAGATATTCGGAAAATTAAATGAATTTGCATTTTATAAAAGGGAGAATCCCAGTCTTCGGATGACTTTTCCATTTTGAGACAGCTGTTTTTTTTCACTTTCTTCTATTTGGTCTATCATTTAAAGCTAATTTTCAGATACAGAACTCTTAAATTTTGGTCTCCTAAATGAAATTTTTCAAAGAAGCCAGTTGTTATCCCTTTACCTTAATAAAAATCCTTTGCTGGTCCATCTGTGCAAATATTTCCTTTTATGGGCCTTCAAGCATTATATTTTATTAATGATCTGTTGTAATTCTACTTCACTTCCCTACAGTAATTACCAAAGCAAAAATTACAGCTTTTCTCTGAATTTTACCTTATGCCTGTTGATGAAATCAAATTGTTTTCTTTAACCCCCTTCTCAGTCTAAATCTGGAACACATTTTGGGGAGTATTGCAGCTGAATTAATCATAATTTATTCCATAATTTATCTCTGCAGCCATAAAGGAAATATTATAATATTATACTAATATATTTGTCTTTATTTTTATATTTAATTTATATGCTGATGCAGCCAAACTGTACAGATTAAATACCCTATAATGATCAAATTCAAGTGTAATTTTTCATGTCCATAAAATACCACAACATTAGGCTTCTAATTACATGTTTGATTCTTTTTAATGGATTTATAATTGATGGCAAAGACCCCTCTGAATTGCCTAATAAAAGGAGCGTGAGAATTGGAATCAGCCACTGAATACCACAGCCACTTCTTCCTCTGTGTTACTATAAAGGATTTATCTGTGTGTTACTCTAATGATGTTTTCATTTAATATTCTAGTTAATATTACGTAACATTATGCATAGAAATGAGCTTTGGAAAATGTAAATAGAATGCAAGTGGAGGTGTTAATATTGTAGTAGGAGTGTCTGAAGACAACCTAATTATTATCCTAGATTATTAGAAGCACAGTGATCCTACAGGTCTGTCTTGGGTCAAGTGACTGATTTAAGGACTGGACTGCTTACATTGACTAGAACTTGCAAAATTTAGATGTTTATCTAATTCACACTGAGTCCTGTATAACACAAAACTAGGTCTATTCCTCATGAATCCTCTTTAGTATGATCACTTCTTAATTTATTTCACAAACTCTCCCAATCTATACCAGAGATAGAAAAATGAAAGTTATAAATTTCTTTAAGGAAGCCCTGGAGAAATTATCATTTTAGAATCCATGTCATTTAATTATGCCAAAATCTATTTTCAGCAGAATTTAAGTCAGAGATTATGTGCTACGCATGTGACTTTTTTTGAGGAGGGTTTATGAATATCAGCAGAATTCTAGAGCCTCAAGAATATGCATTAATTCACATTGCTCTCTGTGTTCCTCATTGACCCCTTTGGTTCGTTCTTTTTAATTCCAGCTCAATGTTATGCCAACCCCACTTAGTCTAGTATTCACTTTTAGATTTGCAACATTTTTGTCTTGCTGGAATGTAAGATACTAAAGTCAGAGCCTGTGTCTTATTGATCTCTGGATTCCCCGTAGAGTTCATCACTGGTCTAGCAAGGGAGCTGAAAGATGTTTTAGTACTGAGTGTTTTACCTTCTTGGTGCTTTACTGTCTTGATCAGGGAAATGAAAACGAACACATTATAAAAGTCCCTGTGTGATTGTTAGAGTTAAATGAGTTAATGCCCTAGATTAGTGCTTAGAACATATAGGCATAAAAATGTTAGCTATTATTGGTTATCACAAGTGTTCTTTTCTTGGAGGTTGTAGGAACCCTGATAGTGCTATCCAAAATGAATGTGCCTGTGATATTAAATATTTGTTTGGTAACAGTATTTGAACCTTGATTTCTTTTATCAAGTGACTTTGAATTTGTCAGTCTTCAGACCAAGTAATCTGGGCCCAACCTCACTTGGTTTCCACTAAAAGGGGGGTTTGTACCAGCTACAGAGAAGGCTGTCAATAGCAGATTTTTAAAAAGTTTTTATTTAAATTCTGTTTAATTAACATATGGTGTAATCTTAGTTCCAGGTGTACAATTTAGTGATTCAGCATTTCCTTATGACACCAATGCTCATCACAAGTGCCCTTCTTCATCCCCATCACCTATTTAACCCATCCACTCCTCACCTCCCCTCTGATAACCACCAGTTCTCTAGATTTTTGTTTCTTCAGGAACTGCTTCAGTTGTAGATGATCCCATGCTTAAGGTCATTCCCTTTCTCTGGGTCTGTCTATAGCCTATAACAAGTAGAGGTGATATATAAAGGTCTGGCTTTCACTACCCAGCTCAGAAAATAAATTATAGCACCCCCCGCCAAACTCCAGAGATTCCACAGGGTTAGTTGAAGCTGCCATTGGGTCCATATTACAGTTTGGCATCTCTCTCTTCCATTTTAGAAGAGAGTGAGAGCTTGTGAGTGAGGGGGAGAGGGAGGAGAGAGAGGATCTATTTTTTTTTAAAGATTTTTTATTTATTCAGAGAGAGAGAGAGAGAGAGAGAGGCAGACTCCATGCAGGGAGCCTGACGTGGGACTCGATCCTGGATCTCCAGGATCACGCCCTGGGCCAAAGGCAGGCACCAAACCGCTGAGCCACCCAGGGATCCCAGAGAGAGGATCTTAAGTAGGATCATGGCTCAGTGCAGAGCCCAGCTCTGGACTTGATCTCACAACCTTGAGATCATAATCTGAGCCCAAATCAAGAGTCAAACGTTTCACCCACTGAGTTACCCAGGTGCCCCAACATCTCCCTCTTCTTAAGCCTGTATCTCTCCCTCCAATTTAACAGGTGTTGATCCCAAGAGCATACCTTAATAAATATCCTAAATGCTAAAGCACCTCAGAATCTGTTTCTAGGAAACCCAGCCTGAGATACATAGTACTAGTACTTTTCACATAGTGGATGTTTAATAAACAGATATAAAATTGAGCGGAGAGACAAAATACAAAGCATTTTATCTTCAGCGTGCAAACTCAGGTGTCCTGGATTACATTTAGCTGCGGATAAGACTAAGTCACAATAGGTGCTCTGGCTCAGTGTTGTAGCTTCCACACCTGGTGAAGTGTCTGATGCCCTAACAGGCTCATGGCAAATTCTTCTCTGCAAAACAGCAGGCAGAATGTTTCTGGCTGTTTAACAACTTCTGTTGCCCGCTCCTCTTTTTTTTTTTTTTAATATTTTTTTAATTTTTTATGATAATCACACAGAGAGAGAGAAAGGCAGAGGGAGAAGCAGGCTCCATGCACCGGGAGCCCGACATGGGATTCGATCCCAGGTCTCCAGGATCCGCCCTGGGCCAAAGGCAGGCGCCAAACCGCTGTGCCACCCAGGGATCCCCCGCTCCTCTTTTTTGTCAACCCTTTGGGCTCTCACAAAAGTGTAGAAATATCTTTACTGCAAGACAATGATTAATGTCCTGTTTTGCATGGTTAATATGTAACAGAAACCGTGGCTTGGGTAGTCAACCTCAAGACATTTCTCCATTATTGTTATTGTTGATAACAGGCTAGTGTCTCCAATGGAAGGAGAGACCCTTTTTTTTTTTTTTTTTTTTTTTTTTTTTTTAAGGAGAGACTCTTTTAACCATGATCTTAGTGAGCTCTATAACTGGGGACTCCCATGAAGCCTTTTTCTTCATGGATCCCAGAGATTTTCATCCAAGTCCTACGACAGGTATGACTTGTAGCATCTTTCTAGCACAGAGTAAAGATTCTGTGGCATCTGTGCTGGACAGAGTCCAAGAAATTGTCATCTACACTAAGCATTGAAAATCTTTCCTTCCTCCAAACCCATAAACTCCATCTTCCTTAGAATGAATTTCCTCCCGGAAAGACTTTTGGTCTCTTAGGCAAATAGACCTCTGGTGGCCCACACAGTAATCCTGCCAACCAGACAAGCTCAGACAGGTTAGAAACCCTATAATGAATCTAATTTAGGTTCCAGCTGGAGTTTCCACTATAATTAGAAAGTAAATGATTGTATAGTATCTTGCTTATTCTTTCCTTTAAAGCGAAAATAAAACTAGACAATAATAGACTATTAGTACAGAACTCTTGACTTTTAAGGAAATTTAGAGATAATAAAGGGTTCATAGGCTTCAGATGGTCAATTCTATTTTTTTTTTTTTTTTGTATTTTGGTGTTTTGCTGTGCTTCACTATTCCCATTACCATTTTTCACCATTTACTTACTCTTTAAGGGTATGCATATAATTTCCTTTACTTAGACACTTTTTGAATAGAAGCACAAAAAATTATAAGCCAAAAGCCAAAAAATCAGATTTTTTTGTGTGTTCTACTGTGAAGACATTGAGAATGGTTATTATAATTTTATAGAATAAATAAATTATCTTGATAGACTTATTTAAAAATTTAAAATTTGCTTCTGAGTATTTATATAGTAGTTATACGTTTAAATGTTGAAGGAGAAAATGAATTTGTAATATAAAAATTGGGGGTGGGCATCAGGGTATAGGTGATAAATTTTTCTAATCTTTTCATGCCAGCTGTATTTCCAAAATTTTTTTATTACAAATTCTGATGAAACTCATCTGTAAAGCTTATGGACTAGATACCCTTTTAAATAGTTAACATTTATTAATTTCCAGTTCTTTTTATGTGTTTTTCCTTGCTTAGTTTTCCTGAATTCTGGAGGTCAACTTTGTGGACTACATTTTATAAGTAACCTATTATTATTATCTCTAAATTTAATTTTTTGCAATTTATTTTTATGTGACATCTTTTAAAATTATTAATTTACATACTTATGTTATTGGCCTCTTATATTCCTAATGCTGTATATTTTTCTCTGTTTTTTTTGGTCACAAGGATATTCTAAGAAACTAGCTTTTATTTTTAACCACTTCTTTCTGTATTTTTGTGTTTAATATTCTATTACATTAAATTAATTTTTTATCCATATTGGTCCTCAAATTTTTTCTTTATTTTATTGCTCATTTTCTTCTTTATAGTATATACTATCAGTGAGTATGCAAATAGTATAATATATACATATATATGTAATATATACACACACATACTATATACATATACTCTTCCCATAGGTTTAGATTTGAACTATTCTTTTTTTTAACTCTGTATCTTTATATAATTGGGAATCTCAGTTTTTATTTCCTTGTAGGTTTAGAAGATGATCCTTAGAAATACCAATTACTCAGCCAACTCAACATCTAGAATGAAATTTCTTATTTTCAGTGGTTTGACTTCAGAATTAGAAACTAATTTTGATAAAATAAGCATTGTATACTACAGGTTATTATTCCCCAGTCAACTGTCATCACCAAAGCTTTTTGTCATTTTGTGCTATTGCATAATCTTATCACAAATATTTTTAATAATATTGTATATTAGGAGTCTAGGCATAAATATAAATTCATTGTTGAGTATAGTTTGGACAATACTTCCATACTGTGCAAGATATAAGATATTCAGATGTCTGAGTATCTTGTATCTTATATAAGGTAAGCAAACATCTGTTTGCTTTTAAAATTCATGTTAACACTTTTACTTCAGTTTATAAAACTTGCTACTAATATACTCCTGTGCTCTAACTTCATCCATTAATGTAAAATGTGAAGATTATAACTTTGATTCAGTACATGAAGATATACTACTCATATATAATAGCTCATGACGATTATAACAAAATATATAGAAGTATGATTTGTAATCATAGACTTAATGAAATTTGCTGAAGAGTAATTATCTATGTATTAATATTAACACATATACATGTAGAATCAGTATATATTAATACCTCAAATGTTCATGATTTATGATTTTTGGGCATTCAATTATTAGACATATTGGAGAGTTCCATTTCCAAGTCTGTGCATAAGTAGAAATAAAATACCACGGCAAAGTTTAAAATATGAGAGAAAAATATTGTTTCCAGGCGAGTTCATAACTGGCAACTCTATAGTAGTAATTCAAAAAGTAAATAAATTGGTTCCAAAAGAAGTTATATCAAGCTCCACTTTAAATTGTTAGAAGATAAATGAATTGAAAATTTGACGTAAGCAATATATTTTTGTAAAAGCTAACTCAAGTCTTCCCATTAAATTTAGATTCTGAGTATTTGTCGTGAAGAGAAATATTCATGTAGGAAAAGCATGACAAAACCCAAATGTGTACTACTTACTTATAGCTAACCCTTAACTTTTAAAAAATTCTTTCTCATCGTCCTGAGAGAATAATCAATGAGAGTGTTTATATCTCATACATCTTTACAGCTAAAAGCCTTCTTAGGGTGAAATTTCTTAAGTGCAGAAATAAAGAAGCTATCACTTAAAACATCAAGTTTGGATCATTTCCTTTTATTTTAAGATTCATAGGAAAATGTATATCATAAACACGTTAATGGAAAATGAAACAATGAGCTACAGGAAAGAAATTCATGTATGGTATCTCTTTTTCTAGCATTTCTTAAGTATGGAAAAACCCAACTTTTTTACCTGTTATGTTTGGTATATATTTGATATGTCTGGATAAACAGAGAAAAGAGATTAAAACAGAGAAGCCACTGGGGCACCTGGGTGGCTCAGTCCATTAAGCATCTGACTCGATTTCAGCTCAAGTCAGGTCATGATCTTAGCATTGTGAGATTGAGCCCCATGTCAGGCTGTGTGCTGAGCGTGGATCCTGCTTAAGATTCTCTCTCCTCCTCACTCTGTCCCTCACGTCCCCACTCTCTTTAAAATACATACATACATACATACATACATACAGAGAAGCCAGTAAGGTAAGCTAAATTACTTCCCGAACACTTAGACACCAACTATGTGATCAACCTGTGATGCCATTCAAATAACTTATGGATGTGTGTGTATGTGATTATGTTCACTGGGCAACTTAGTACAATAGTTTAAAAGTAACCTTATCATCTCTCTTGATCTAGCAAGATATTATTTAATAGGTCATGAGCAGGAAACTACACTGATGATTCCCTTTACTAAAAATAATGGTAGGTTTAACATATTAATAAGATATGTTTTAGGTAGAGGATAATGATGGGAAGCCCTAGATAGTTTGAGAGCAGTCCTATTTGATCAGTGTCTTCTTAGTCTGTGCTCATTAATTAGAGGTAGAATGAACTCTCAAAAGGACAAACAGTTTCTTGGTTACTTTTGTAAGTACAAAAGCATATCATATCTCAAAACAAAATGGGAAGCATTGGGGGAACTACTGGTAGAGGTGAGTGGTTAGGAGAAGGCTCAGGAGCCCCCCATGTGGGATTAGACTAATCACCTCATCACTCTGTGCCTGTTATTTACACTGCCTAAACCTTAATTTCCTGATTTGTAAGATCATAATAAGGAGCCTAACTCACAGACTTGGTAGAAGAATTGAAAGAGAAAACCCATGTTGATACAATGCCTGGAATATCCCATGCTCAGTAATTATGAGCTCTTATCACCATTATTATTACACTTACATATCTCTAAATGTATATTACACATTTCTATGGGACTAGAAATCCATCAGGATGAATAAAAGATAAAATAGTACACCTGTTCTTAAAGTACCTCATTTTAGGACTAGCTTTATATCCAATAAACTATTTTCTCTCTGGGGATAGATATTCTGGCTTAGGCATTCTTACTTGCACTGATTCAACTACTGTCTGTGCCCATGGTTAAAAAACAACAAACAAAAAATGAGAAAAGCCAGTGTCTATATAATAGAAACCTTATGAAGGCTGACAGGATTCATTTTAATATCTAAACATGGAGTCGGGTTGTTGTATTTATTTATGAAACTTCCCAAGAGTGTATACCTTGATCAACAACATATATTGAATATATTTGTGAAGAAAAGGGCAGAAACATTGTGGAATTCCAACAGAAATTAATGAGGAAATATATTTTATTTGACTTTTCCTTATTTTCTCCTACAGTGTAATTTTATTTTACATTTGTAGGACTATGTTGCCCGTTCTTCTAGCTCATTTATCAAGTTGCAAAAATTCCTCAAGAGACAAATTAAAATAAATAGATAATTGCCAGTGGAGAGCAAGTGACAGAGATATGTGTTGTTTTTATCACAAAAGACTTCTACTATTACTTCTAAAGAAAAAACTGATCTGAAAGGCAAGGAAGAGACAGTCTTGTTCAGGGTTACTTAATTCATTGAACTGTTGCTACTCTAGAAAGTTGGAGTGCAGCTTTGATTTATGCAGTTAAAAATTGAGAATAAACAGAGATAGAAATGGATATTGTAATGAAAAGGCAAAGGGCAACCTGCAGATTTGAGAAGGATACACTTCAGTAATTGGAACTGGAATCATGTAACATCAAAGAAACCAAACAGTTGGCTCTTTCTACCTTTTTTCCTCTCCCATCTATTTTTTGGCATTATAGAACCTCTTTAATAATATGTTGGAGTGAATACTTTTTATTATCCATAATCCTAATTCTTTGAAAAATACCTTTTAAGGAGTGTTTCTTTGTTATATATTTTGCCTGGAAACAATCTTAAATATAATTATTGAGTCACTATATTGTATACCTGAAACTATTAAAACACAATGTTAAATATACTGAAATTAAAATAAAAAACAATAAGCACAATCTTCAAGAGCAAAATGTATAATATTACGTTTATGGTAAACATATAATATGCTTATATAAATAAGCTCATATAAATATATAATATATATAACAGATGCATAAAATATAAATTATACAAACTTATAATACTAGAAAAGATTCATTAATCTAAGATCAGATATAAGGGCAAACTTCTCTGTATGTTGGCAAATTGAATTTAAATAAAATATTTTAAGGACACCTGGGTGGCTCAGCAGTTGAGCGTCTTCCTTTAGCTCAGAATGTGATCCCGGGGTCCAAGGATCCAGTCCCACATCGGGCTCCCTGCGGGGAGCCTGCTTCTCCCTCTGCCTCTGTCTCTGCCTCTGTGTGTCTCTCATGAATAAGTGAATAAAATCTTTAAAAAAATATTTAAAAAAATAAAAATAAGACAACAAATAGATGGGTCCTGGTTTTTTTTTTTTTTTTTTTTTTTTATCCAGTCTGAAACCCTGCGCCTTTTGATGGGGTCATTAAGCCCATTCACGTTCAGAGTTACTATTGAAAGATATGAGTTTAGTGTCATCATGATACCTATTCAGTCCCTGTTTTTGTGGATTGTTCCATTGGACTTTGTCTTAAAGAGGAATTTTAAGAGTCCCCCTTAAAATTTCTTGCAGAGCTGGTTTGGTGGTCACATATTCTTCCAGTTCCTGCCTGTCTTGGAAGCTCTTTATCTCTCCTTCTATTCTGAATGAGAGCCTTGCTGGATAGAGTATTCTTGGCTGCATGTTCTTCTCATTTAGGACCCTGAATATATCCTGCCAGCCCTTTCTGGCCTGCCAGGTCTCTGTGGAGAGGTCTGCTGTTAATCTGATATTCCTCCCCATATAAGTTAGGGATCTCTTGTCTCTTGCTGCTTTAAGGATCTTCCCTTTATGTTTGGAATTTGGAAGCTTCACTATTAAATGTCAAGGTGTTGAACGGTTTTTATTGATTTTAGGGGGGGGTCTATTTCCTGGATCTGAATGCCTGTTTCCCTTCCCAGATTAGGAAAGTTTTCAGCTAGGATTTGTTCAAATACATATTCTGGACCTCTGTCCTTTTCGGCGCCCTCGGGAACCCCACTTAAACGTAGATTTTTCTTCCTCACGCTGTCACTTATTTCCCTTTATCTATCCTCATGAGGTTCCTCAAAGAGTTAAAAATAGATCTGCCCTACGACCCAGCAATTGCACTGCTGGGGATTTACCCCAAAGATACAGATGCAATGAAACACCGGGACACCTGCACCCCGATGTTTCTAGCAGCAATGTCCACAATAGCCAAACTGTGGAAGGAGCCTCGGTGTGCATCAGAAGATGAATGGATAAAGAAGATGTGGTTTATGTATACAATGGAATATTCCTCAGCCATTAGAAACAACAAATACCCACCATTTGCTTCGACATGGATGGAACTGGAGGGTATTATGCTGAGTGGAATAAGTCAATTGGAGAAGGACAAACATTATATGGTTTCATTCATTTGGGGAATATAAAAAATAGTGAAAGGGAATAAAGGGGAAAGGAGAAAAATGAGTGGGAAATATCAGAAAGGGAGACAGAACATGAGAAACTCCTAACTCTGGGAAACGAACTAGGGGTGGTGGAAGGGGAGGTGGGCGGGGGGTAGGAGTGACTGAGTGACGGGCACTGAGGGGGGCACTTGATGGGATGAGCACTGGGTGTTATTCTATATGTTGGCAAATTGAACACCAATAAAAAATAAATTTATATAATAAATAAAAAATAAATTAAAAATAAAAATAAAGGCACACTTCTAGGAGTTAAAATGTTTTCTTTATAAGTAGTTTAAACTTCACTTTATAAACGTTGATGAAAATATTATACAGAATTTACAATAGCAATTACACGAAGGTCAAAAGATTACAGGCAAGAGGAGAGAGATTGCAACGAGTACTAATAAACTGTTGGGATGTAATAAAGAGATGGGATTACTTGTCAGTGGATGAATTGTATATTCTGCTTTCATAGTTTGAAATGGTTTAGTTCCATTTTCAAGATTTCATATATATAACCCTAATATACTGAAGTTTTCCAGACTTCAGAGGAGTAACCTCTACTTTTATTGTCCAATAGTTGAACGCTTATAATCCATAAGTGTAAGTGATCCCCAATCAGGACAAAGTATTTACACATTCTGCAAATCTGATTGTTACTTGTCATCTCTCATTTGATTTTTCTCTCAGTTTCTCCCTGGTTGTAACTGGGCTTCTGGGGGAGCATGTCCATGCAACTGATGCTTTTACTTTAACCAAGGCATTTCTAAAGTTGTCATTTTTAAAAGACTTTTTCCTAAGGGTTGAAGATAATATAATGCAGTGATGACACTAACTACCACAATCTGGAGATCACTTAGCTCTGCTCCTAGAGGCTTCAGGCCTCTCACCTTCCCTGGGATTTTTTTTTTTAAGCCATTTCTCTCTTTAGACCCTCTTCTTCATTATGTGATACTCCCCAGATGTTACCCTACCTACAAAAGACCAGAAAATCCAACTCCTCTATCTAGATCCCAACCACTGGGAAGAAAACATGATATTCCTGCAAAGAATTTCATCCTCTCAATCAAAATGACTTCTCTGTAATTAGGCATAATGCTTACCACTTCATCAAGAACCACTGCACCAGTGATCAGTAATGCTCAAGAACTCCCGGTGGATTGATGACAAATACTGTACAAAAAGAATGTACCAAAGTGGCCCCCAAGTACCTTTCTCTCTTACCACCTCCAAAAAACAAACAAACAAAAACAAAAACAAAAACAAAAACCTCTAGCTTTCCAAAGTAAAAAGAAAAAAAATAAATGAAAGCTTGTATAGCACTTTGTTCCCATTTTCAGTACTTTCTTTTCTTTTCTTTTTTTTTTTTTAAATACAACTGACTCTATTCCTACAGTGCATTCCCATTTTTAGTAGTTTAGATTTCAGAAATACTGGGATCTAGTTGTTGAGCGTGTGTGTGTGTGGTTGTGTGTGTGTGTGTGTCTGTGTGTATTCTGTGATGTTATTTCATTGTGCTCATGGATATCTAAGAGCAGTTTTTACATTATTATGTCAAGAACACCTAAAATACCCATACTCTCTAATAACACAAAGTATATTTTATTGTGCAATTTATATTAAAGGCATCACCAAACATTTGTTGATACACTCAAAGAAAAGAAAGAGTAACATATAGCAGTTGTCTATAGAGTTAGAAGTATGTTATGTCAAGGATAAGATTTACATAGATTTTGAAACACTTTGTTTTGTCAGCTATACATTCGGGTACTTGTGAAAGCAGGCTTACACTGAAATTCACAAGAATTGTTTTTCTTTTCTTTTTTTAAACTTCATTTATATATTGACTCATCGGGTCATGTTTTTCCATGTTGGCTAAACAAAAAAAAAATCAGTTTTTTCTCTTATAGTCCATTTTTTATTTTTTGATATATGAAAATAGCTTTTCCATTTTTCAATGCATTTCTTACTGCAGCCAACCAAATACAGATGTCTTCATATTAATTTGCATTACACTATTTTCTCCTGCCTTGTTTGAAGATTTCTTCTGCCTTGTGCTGGTGGCAGGCTGGTTGTGTTTCACATTTATGGACAGTATTTTCCAAGGTGTGTTTCTAGGATATTTAAGTGAATTTTAAGCTCTGTAACAGAAGAAACCCAACCTGAAAGGCAGCCAAAAGCAGAGTGGGGGAGAATCTATGGTTCAGATCCTATGTTCAAGGCTCTTCACTGACCCCAAAGCACTTCTAAGGACTTCCAAGGCTTTTCTGAGCAGTTTAAAAGCATAAAAATGTAATCATTTAAACCTACTTATGGGAAATGTCCTGAAGTGCTATCTATTATTTCATCTACTTATTGAGAGGGTCCTTGTGGGTGTCCCTTCTCCAAGCTTGCCCTTAAAAATGTATTGTGGTCCTCCTACCTGCATAGTGGATGGTGCCTTTACTCAGGTTAGGTTCCTTGCTTGTGGTCTGCTGCAGTAGCACGGGGCAAGGGATGGGAGAGCATGCATGGATTTCCTGTCGTTGCCAGGTGCACCACATACACATGAATTCCTCCTTGGTCAGATGAGGAAACACACCTGTGCTGTTCAATGGGTTATTAAATTTAAATTCATGAAAATTAAATAAAATTCAATTCCTCCATCAAACTAGCCACATTTCAAATACTTAGTAG
Source organism: Canis lupus familiaris (assembly GCF_011100685.1). Lineage (NCBI taxonomy): Eukaryota > Metazoa > Chordata > Mammalia > Carnivora > Canidae > Canis > Canis lupus. The sequence goes on from NC_049252.1 coordinate 17,428,154, forward strand.
TTGCATACTGCTAGTGGCCACAATAAAATTTTTTTAAAAAGGGAGGATCATCCATGATCATTGGTTTCCAATAGTTGCTTAAAATGTGACACTCAAACTTGACTTTAATAACCCAGATATTCCTTGACCATGGGTGAATGTATTTCTCCCTTTGTTCCTGTCTTTCTCCTCCTCTCCTCCTCATCCTCCTCTTTCCTCTTCCATCTCCTCTTCTTACAGTTGACTTGCCGACTCTCACTCTCTTGCTGTGGCATAGAAATTATTTCTTTTACAGCAACTTCAGTTTTCATTAGCTATTTCATCTACCATGTCACACGTTTGACTCTTTTTTATGCTTGAAATGAAGAACTTCTTTTTATCTTATGTATGTCAACTTCTTTGCATTTTTGTGTTTTTTGATCTAGTGCATAGCAGTTGAAATATAAGAGAAATATAGATGAAGGCAGGGAAAGAAGTTTATACTATGTCAGTTGATTCAGAAGAGAATTTTTAAAGCTAAAGTTTGAAGCTAAATGTGTCAGAGATTTGGGGACATTAATAAGATATGGTATTGGAAGAAAGTAGTGTGAGCAGAGATGAAGTCTTTCAAAATTTCAGATTTGACTTTGGTTAACTTAATTTAAAACTCCAATGAGGGCAGCCCAGGTGGCTCAGCGGTTTAGCGCCGCCTTCAGCACTGGCCGTGATCCTGGAGACCTGGGATCGAGTCCCATGTCGGGCTCTCTGCATGGAGCCTGCTTCTCTCTCTCTCTCTGTGTGTTTCTCATGAATAAATAAAATAAAATTAAAAGTAATAAAACTCCGATGAGATACTACCTAACACCTCTTAGGATGGCTATTACAAAAACAAACAAACAAAGAAACAAACAAAAATTGTTGGCCAGGATGTGGAGAAACTGAAACCTTTGTATACTGTTGGTGGGAATGCAAAATGGTGCAGCTGCTACAGGAAACAATATGGGGGTCACTCAAAAATTAAAAATAGAACTACCGTATGATCCATCAATCTCACTTTTGGATATTTATCCAAAAGACTTGCAATTAGGATTTCAAAGAGATATTAGTATGCAGATGTTTATTGCAGTGTTTTTCTCAAGAAACAACCTGTATTTCCATCAACAGATGAATGGATAAAGTACAATGAAATATTATTCTGCTTTAATAAAGTAGCAAATTCTGCAAATGTGACAACATTGATAAACCTCATAAAAAGACAAACACTGCATGATTCCATTTACATGATATATCTAAAATTGTCAAACTCATAGAATTAAAAAAATGGAGTTATGGTTGCTAGGAACTGAGAGAAGGGGAAAATGGAGAGCTACTAATCAATGAGCATAAAGTTTCAGTTAAAGAAGATAAGTAAGTTCCAGAAATCTGCTGTACAACATTGTACCTATAATCAACAATACTGTACTGTAGACTTAAACATTGTTAGGAGGTTATATGTTTTATGAAGCATTCTTAAAAATAAAAATATTTTTAAAAGTTTTATTTAAATGGAATTAATATTTCATTCTAGACTTTGTGTCTAAGAAGATGTATATGGGAGTATTTTGTAAATAGGAACGGAATTAAGCAATTATATTAGGGAACATTTTAACCTAAGAACCTTTTTATACTTAGAATACAATAGCCTGTTGTGTGTATTAATGTCATCTTTATCTTTTACATAGCATTTATGATATAAGCCATATTTTATTGAGAAGTTAAAAATGGTTTTGCACAGTATCCTCTTTGACTTTATTTTTTTTTTCCTCTTTGACTTTAACCTATTCTCAATCTCTAAAATAGTGGTTCTTAGAGAGGATGTTTTGTTCCACAGATTTAACATCTAGGGATATTTTTGGCCTTCACAATTGTGCATGAGTGTGGAGTGCTGTTAGTACTTAGTGGACAGAGACCAACAATGCTGCTAATCTTCTGCCTTGAACAGCATCACCACTGTAAACCAAGAATTATCCAATGCAAATTGTCAATAGAGTGGAGGTTGAGAAATACTGCTGTGGAAGTTAAAAGGTTGTAATGTCTGAATGATTGTTTTTGGCAGTATTTTTGGTCAGATGTAGAAATGTCCAACTTAATGGATTTTGTATAATTATATTTATTACGTGAAATATATTGTACACATGTCTGAACTATAATCTGATTATGAAGTTAGGGTTGTGTTTATACACTCTTGACATATATTTTTAAAGAGTGTCTATTATAGATACACTAATCATGTATATTTATTCCATTGGTACCAAGTTCAATAGGATTTCTTATGCATAATACTCAAAGTGGTAATATTTTATTTATTTATTTTATTTCAACTTACCACATCACTGAAAAACAACAAAAGGATCACATCATTGAAAATAGTCACTGATAGTCAAACCATTTTTATATCTATTCTGATGTTCAACGACATGTAAATGTGCTACATTATAAATGCATAATCGTATCTGTGTATGTATCTGTACATTTTCTCAATCCCCTAAGTTTTAGAACATATTACTTAAAAATTATTTTATCTGAAGAAAAATATTCCAATTGAAATATGTTTAATTGTCCCTTTTAATTTTCTATCCAGATGTTTAAATTTATTCTGAAGGAGATAATTTCAGGCATCAAAAATGAGAAACATGAGTTTCAAGACGTATAGGAACATTAGTAATATTAAATGCTGAGTAAAACTGTCTATCTGGACAAGGTGTAATCTATCACACAATATTAAGCAGATGTAGAAGGTGACAAAATTGGAATACTGAGATATGTCTATTTTTTCAATAACTGTAGCTTAATGGAGGGGAGTAAGGATGGTATATGTATGTACATATGTGTATACAGATATCCTCTACTTTTGGAAAGTTCATGCTAAGCCACTTCACTTTTACAAAAGACCTACATTAATACCTGTTTTTGCTAACTGAAAAATCCAAAAAGGATTTTCACTGTTATAAAAAAAAAGGTTCAAAAGCAGAAAATATACTTCAGTGCTTGTTTTGCAGCGAGGCTTTATCAGAGGCAGGACACACTCCAAGCAACAAGAGTGGCCCCACCAACCTGCTTCCCTGGAAATTATATTTAGCATCACATGATCAAGCAGCCATAGCTTGAACTGTGCCTGTGAGCATCTGTACTCTATTTAGATTTATTTTGTGCATCTGTTAGCAAGATATGCATCCTAAGGCATTGGAAAAGCTTAAGAAAGGTTATTTTTTGGGTCTGGGAAAGCTAAAGATTTTTTTCTTCCACGTAAGTTAATGTTAATTGTTTCTTTGCTTTACACTATTTCAACTTATGAAAGGTTCCATATACATGTTCTACTTTCAGATAGCAGGGGAGATAAAGATATAGGTATAGGTGTATATATGCATTCTTATTGGGAAAAGGAATACGTTTTTTTTTTTTAACCTGTTCACTGGCAAATTTTAATATAACAAACTTAAGCATAGGACTAGTAGAGAAGTGGGAGCTATAAAATGATGAGGAATTCCTTGATGGAGAGTGCTTTTGAAAGGAGGGCAAGTCATCCAGGATCCTAGTAAACTTTTTTGGGCAATAGCCAAATAGCAAGAAATGCTAAGAGGGAAAGGAAAAATCCAAATGAAGATGGGTCTAAAATTAAATTTTTTCTTTTTTTTCCAAGCATTTATTATATTCTGGTTAGTTAACATACTAATATTAGTTTGAGGTGTAGAATTTAGTGACATCACTTGCATACAACACCAGGTGCTCATCACGACATTTGTACTCTTTAATCCCCACCACCCACTTAACCCATCCCCTTCACCTCCCCTCCAGCAACCTTTAGTTTATTCTCTATAGTTAAGAGTCTGTTTTCTGTTTTGCATCTTTTTTTTTTTTCCTCCCCTGTGTTCTTAAAGGATCTTCTCAGCTGGCTTCCTCTTCTCTCCAAGGTATAAAGAGGCTTAGTGGGAAAAGAGAAAGATAGTATAAGGTTTAAAAGATGTGAAGGTTCAGAATAGCTATTCATAGCGAAGAAACTAGCTATGGACATAAGCTGGAAGTGTGAAGAGTTCAACTGAATGGTACCAATCTACATAATATGCAGCTACTTTGATATTTCTATTCTAAAAGAGAGTTAAAGGCCATATTAAATATTAAACAGTCTCTTTCAGAGTGTTCTTGAAAATACAGTCTTAGTGTCATTTCAAGTTATTGCTGAGGCTTGGCTTGATTGTTAGTTGGCTGCTGTTAACAACCACAGTTATAGATACTGAACACATCATTTTTGTTCTATTGTAAGGTGTACTTCTGTTTTTTTCTGGTTTTAGAGATAAAGGCCAAGACCATTTAGATTTAGGTGCATTTTATACAACTAGATTTGATCAATGTTAATGACCCCTTTCTTTTCTGGGTTGAAGGAGGGAGAGCTTTCTTATATTTAAAAAAACGAAATTCTCTATAGATAATCTGAATGGAAACCATTCATTCATTCATTCACTGATGAATTAGAATTTAGATAGATAATTTTGCTGATGCTTAAAAGCAAAATATCCTTTAACCTTTTATTTCTTTGAAACATATACTAACTATGGCAAAATAATAGAAATTAAATAGTTATTGGTATTGATTAGATGTTTAAAATATAAATTTGGTTTGACGTATAGTTGTGTCTTAAAGGTCTATTTATAGTCCTCTATTTGGGTCTGGACTGCTGTTATTTAATTCTGTTAATCTATTAAATATTCATGATGCAGTTTAAAAATAATATTTTTTTACAGTGTTTTGATATTCAGTTACAATAATATCACAGAAATAATAGTAGTACTTTGCTGTAATAGCAATTACCATCACACTGTACATTCTATATTGGAAAACAGGCGTAATAGAGAGTAGAGAGTGGGAGAGCACCAACTTTACAAAATAAGGATTGTCTAGGCACTTTTAATCTAGATATTCCTGCTCTCTTAACTTAAATGATAAAGCAAAAAAACACTCATACGTTTACTTGGTAGTCAGAAGTGGTCAAACATAAAGCTAAACATTAATTGGGGGAGGCTGCTTTTTAAAGTGAGGAGAATGTCTTGAAAGAAAGTTTTTTTTTTTTTTAATTTTTAACTGTCCATGTATACAGAAATGTAAACAAAGCTGAAGGGTAGTATTTGGGCATACATAAAATTATCACCATTTGCAAAACACTAATAGCAACATCTCAAAATATTTTTTTGTCTTTTGGGAATTTTTTCTTAAACACACAGAAATCATCATTTCCACATAGAATATCATATCCATAAAACATCTATTTTAAAAACATCAATAAATCACTAAAAAATACATTTGGTGGTAAATCAAATGATATACACCCAACATACAGTTGGCATCTACTCAGTGCCACATCTTAGGCAGGCTGGGATACAGCATGCCTGCCCTTTCAGGACTTGATAACTAAAGAGGAAGCTGGAGGGAGACAAATAATTATATAAATAATAAGAGCATTGTGATAAGTAGGAGAAGAGATGATACTATTTTTGTTTTATTTATAAGGATACTGAGCCTCAGAGAAAGCACGTGGCTCCAATGAGGTTGTTAGACTGGAAAAAAGTAGACAATTTGAGATCAAACCTATTTTATTTCTGGTTTTATATCCAGTACTCTTTTGGAGCTTTCATTGTATTTACATTAATTTAACTATGTTTTGACGTATTCCATGACTTTTTTTTTCCTTGAGTGAATGTGACATAGGTCTATCAATTGAGAATTATTTTCCAAAATTATCTTACAGTGGTCTGGTTTATGTTATATAATATTTACTTGCAATATCTTTTATTAATTTTTTTAAGATTTTTTATTTGTTTATTCATGAGAGACACAGAGAGAGGCAGAGACATAGGCAGAGGGAGAAGCAGGCTCCCCGAGGGGAGCCCGATGCAGGACTGGATCCCAGGACTCCGGGACCACGACCCGAGCCAAAGGCGCTCATCCACTGAGCCACCCAGATTCCCCTTGCAATATCTTTTAAACTTATTGTTAATTAAGTTTAAGTTTAATTAAACTTACTTGGAACATTTTCTTGAATTATTTGTTCTGTATGTTCTGATTGATGGCCTGTGAAGTTATGTGATGTCTTAAAACAGAGGCTGTTGCTACATCAAACTAACAGTGGGAGCCTGATTTGTATCCTTCCCTAAATTCCTACATTGAAGTCCTAAGTACCAATACCTCAGAATGTGACCCGGATGTGCAGACAAGTTCTTTCCAGAGCTCACTGCATTAAAATTAGGTAATTAGGGTGGGCTCTAATTCCAATATGACTTATATCTTTATAAAAAGGGGAAATCTGGAGATAAACACCCAAGAATAATTCCTTGTGGAGATGGAGGCAGGAATGGAGGTAATTCAGCTAAAGCCAAAGGCCACCAAAAGATTGCTAGTTAGCTACCAGAAGTTAGGAAAAAGATACAACAGATTCTCCCCTCCAGACCTCAGAAGGAACCAACCCTATTGACACCTTGATCTCAGACTTCCAGTCTCCAGAACTGTGAGACAAGCTTCAGTTGCTTAAATCACCAAGTTTGTAGAATTTTGTTAATAGCAGCCTGGCAAGCTGATACATCAACTAATAAGCAAATGTTTTGAATGAGAAAAATGTATTATTTGTTTTTATATTTATACTAATACAGAGGCCAATCATAGCTTGCTTAGAAAAGAAAGCCCTCATATATGGACGATTGCAAATAATAATCTAATCATTTTCAGAAAACAATTATTATGCTTATCTGGGTTTGAAAAGTATATTCTATGTCAGACAATGAGAAAGATGATTACATATAATATATATGAAGAAGTATGTGTGAAGAAAATAGTGTTTTGAGTTCTCAAAACGTGAAGCATTTAAATTTACAGATCTTTGCAGTGTTAACCTTATACTGTTATTTATCATAATGAAATGTAACGTGAAAAGAGAGCATTAACATTGGCATAAAATAATAAAATTTTAGTTTTTTTTCTAGTCCAAAGTAATCCTACTTAACTATTTTTTTTTACCCACTGCTGGCAAAACCAGTTCTGTAGTACCTACAAGTAAATAGATTTATAATCTCAGAATTAGAAGTAAGAAAACTGTCTTTACAGTCTTAACACCAGGGAGATGATGAAATGTGGAATTTGAAGTTTAAAAATCACATATAAATTTAAGTGTCAGAGGAAAGAATAAATTTCCCAGTTGATAAAATTCCCACCTTAAATGTGTGACAGACTCTAAAAGGAAAAAAGAAATAACAAAAACAATCCAAACAAAACAAAAATCAAATCTCATGAGATAAAATGTGCTTAGTAAATTATCAATGCTTTCTATAATATTTGTTAATGAGGTACCATTCTAATTAATATATATTTGCATTTTAAATAGCATTAAGAGCTTATTAATTATGAGGCACATTATTACATTTTGGGAATAAAATAAAAATAAAGGCTTTTTATATCAGTAGAGGCTTTGGTCTGGTGGCATGGGATATATGCACAAATGCTGACACCAGAAAGAAAGCAAAATTGGAGGATATAATGAGAGATAATAACAGGCAATTTTTTTGATTTAGACATGTAGGAAGAGATGTGTTATCTGAGACATGAGTGATGCTGGAGACTTCTGAAGAATTGAGCATATATGTCAGTAGAAGGAATAGGACCTATGAAAACTGTGAGCTGAGAGATTTTAGTACATGCTGAAAATAAAGTAAGGTCAGTGTGGCTATAGCACAGTAAATGTGGATGTTCTACAGCTGCAGATATAGAAGGTGTAAGACTACACCAGTCCCTGAAGGACATGTAAAACGTTTTGATATTAATCCAAGTACATAACCTTAATCATCCTTCAGGTGTCTGTTTAAGCTTTGAGTGCAATAAAAGGAGACCCAGTCCAGCTGTCCCAAAGAACAAGGTTTATCTTTATTCTGCTTCTTAAAAAGACTGACCTAGCACTTTTGTGGAATGTGCTGTGCAAAAGACTTCTTAGATATCTTTTCTCCAAAGTTTCTCAATTATAGCACTCATTAAAGATTACACTCCTTTGTCATTGATGTATTGATATAGGTCCCACATTATGGTTTCTTGTCATGTATGCCCTTTTGCTCCACCAAAAGCATCCTGGCTTCCATCTGCAACCATATTAATCACTCTAGGAATTGCTGTAGGTTCAGAACCCTTTGAGAAGAGTGGTTTCTCTTGCACTTTGATTGATTGTTTATTAGAAAATCAAGGGGACAGTTTTTAATAAAATTCTACATTGTGTTCCACTATGCTGAGAAATGTTAATCTCAGGTCTCCAGACATAGTTTTTAGTTTATTGTAACTTTGTATAGTGGTTGGGCTGTTACTGCATTTTCCCTTGTGTTAACCTAGACATCAAATCTGTAAGATCTTGGTCAGTTGACTGCTTGATTACCCACCATCACCTCTTTTTAGAGCCAAGAGTCTCATTTAGAAATAATAGAATATTATAGAAATTATAGGCCAACAGTACTTCTGTTCCTTGAGTTCCATTTAATACAGGTATTAACCTGAAAATCCTAAGTCTTGTGTGCCCTGGTTTTTCATTTTCATCATATGAATAACAATCTTAAAGAACTCAAGCTTTATGGTTTCCAGTGATAGCTGAGAATCACAAAAGACCCTTAAAATAACACCAAAGACAAATACTTGAAGCAAGTCCACAGCTGAAGCATCATAAGTTTGTAGGCAGACTGGCATTGTAGGACCATTTTTATTCACTTTTGAATAAATGAATCTCCTTTACAGAGTGTTTCTACTCATGTAAATATTCTTTGTTATTAAAAATGGTGGCTGTCATCCTGTATGACAGGGTGTCCAGAGTCCCAAGTCATTGAGGCTGGCTGTTACTAGTTAATTTAATATACATAGTTTGAAATTGTTGAGTACTAATTATTATTCAAGGTCATGAAAGTATTTTGTTATTTAGATGGAAATATGTGCTATGACTAATATATTTATTGTTAGCCATTTACAAAATGGCTTATATATAAGAATTGTATGTCAATAAATTTGAGCAAATTAGACAAAGGAGTGTTCTATTTCATTTCAAAGATAATTTTAATTCACTAACTCTTAGCTAGATTAATGCTCCTAATAAAAATTAAGCACTCCCCAATGCATGGCATGTGTACCAAATGACCTCATTAAATAGGTATATGGAGAACAGATGCCTCTATGACCTGTCTCCAGATTTACTGAGGAGGGAGTGTCCTTGTTTTAGTGTCCCTATGATCAGTGAATGAATCTCCAATTAAAGACACAAGGACAAATATTTCCTCATGGGATATTCTCTATGCAGTTTGGCAAAATTTGAAACGTTATACAAGATTCATTTTTTGCTGGAAAAAATTTATGATTTTCTTTAAAAACCAATAAATCCTTGATTTTTTAATCAGATTTTAATCTTTGAATATATTTTTTTCATTAGAATGCCCTTTCCAGACAATGGGGGTGTCAGTCTTTGGGTTCCTTTTTGTAAATATTACCAGATTTTAAAATGATACCTATTTTGATTTTTTCTATAACTTTTTTATTTTTTCTATAATATTAATCACTATGAATGATTGTTTTCTGTAACATACATAGGTGTCTAATGAAACCATTATTTTTTGTTGTTACTGTTGCTGTTGCTTCTGCTATTGCTATTGGTTTTATCGGTTTCTCTTAGCTAAGAAAAAATAGAACTGTTAAACCAATACCTGACTTTGTGTCCTGTTACCAATGGTGCCTCCATGTACAGGAATAATATGGATTATTAACTGAAGAGTGAGCTATCTCCCCTTAATTATGATGGTAGCAGTATATACACTTAGACAAGTAGTGATTCACTTTAAGTCATTATGTTGAAGATAAAGTGTAACAAACTGTTGACATAGTTCAAAAAATATAGAAGAATCATTTTCTTTTTGGCCATTAGTTTAAATTGTGCTTTCAATTTTAGAGAATTTGATTTTTTTAGCACCACTTGGGAGTTTTTTAATTAGAAAAATCCTAAATATTATAATTCTTTACAAACTTGGTTTGAACTAAGAACTTCTAATGATTTTGGAGGAAAGTAGATGGGGGAGACCTAAAAGGAGTGGTTTAAAAGGTATTAGATATAATTTTCCCTTCTGGGAGGTAAGAACTTGGATTTATAACTCTCTTTTCCTTCATGAAAAATAAATAAAAATCATTGGTTAAAACAAATGTGATTTATTTTTATTTCAATTTTTGAAAGTAAGTTTGAATTGGACTCTATGAAGGTAATCAGAATAACTGTTACTCAATGAAATCAAGATTTGATCAAAACAGAATGTTTCCCAAAATTATATAGAAACATTCCACTCCACATTCTTGAATTACTGTGTAGTATATTCTGGAGAATAGGCCCTCAGCTATAAATTGAATGAAGGATGAGTGATACCATGCTAGAATGGGTGTTGAGAAACCCTCTAGCAAAACTGCATTAGATAGATATATGAGGCTTATATCTATCTAATTTTATTTTCACTGAATCACTTTAAATGATTTCTTCTATAGGTCCTAATTTCCTTTAAGTCCTTTCAAGTAGAAATAGAATATATCTTATAAAATTATAGATTCATAGATTTTTGTTTTTTGTGATGGCTTATTTTACTCAGCTTAATGTCGATAAGGTATATCAGTGTTATAGCATGTGTCAGAATTTCTTTCATTTTATAAGAATGAATAATATTTCATTGCATATATACACATACATATATATGTAATAAAATGTATACATATGTGTATATAAATCATATACATTTATATACACATATGTATATATAATTATATATACACACATATATTTTGTTTATACTTTCAAATTTTATCCAAAAAATTTTAAAGTATATTGACATTGCATTAAAACATGTCATATCTGATGCGTCCTCCTCAGTCATAGTGAACAATTTAGTGTATAATGCAAAATTGCAGTGAATGTGGTATTATAATTCAGCATTTCCATTAGTCCCTGCACATGTTTACTTAAGTACCACAGAAGAGTTGGGTCTCAGATTTTCACTATACCTTTAGTATACCCAAATTGAACAAGTATTTAAGAGTTTCATGTTTCATATTTAGGACCTCAAAGTCCACTCTATATAACCACATTGTCCAAATGAGTTTTGGAAATTATCATTAAACAGTTTTCTCCCCATTCCAGCATAACAGAATGGCATGCCATGTTGTTGGAACCACTCCAGGTGATCTTCCCCTACCCTGTCAAGTGCAAGCATTTATAGGTCACTTAATGTGATCAATAAATCAAATATGTGCTTATATGTCTAGTCTTTGTGACCATAGTATGTTTTAGGCATACCTGCCTAAACATCTTTCTTATTTTATATAAAAGGGATCTGAAACTCTGAGGTTTTAAGTGACTTGCCTGAGGATCAAGTGCTTTTGTCAGTCAAGAATAGAACTAAGATCTCTTGATTCTCCAGCCATAGCTCTTTCTGTAATACAGTGTTCTTTGTGGTTTCTGATGTATTATTTTTATTACAAGTTTGTTTGCTTAGCCTTGGTTTGCAATAGCCACACTTTCGTAATTATGTCTTGAAATTATCACTTAATTAAAGCCATGTTTAATGCCTTATCTCCCAAGAAAAATATCCAAGTATGCCATATTCCTGTCTGAGATATGATATGTAAAGAAATAGAACTGCTTATCATAAATGTGTTGATATTACAAAAATGGTAATATATAATTCATTTTAATGAATTTAAAATAAATGAATTCATAAGATAAATGGTTAATACAAGGATACCTTGAAGATGTGCTTTAATGTTCAATATCAGTTGGAATGCTGATTTAATATTAGAATCCAGGTCAATTGACTGGAACTCTTCCAGTGGGTCAGGATCTAGAATTCATCAGTGGGTCAGGGTCTGGTAGATGGATAAGGTGAAAATCATAGTCACTTATTGCTTCTGAAGAACCATCCCTGTGACCAGATGGAGTTTAGCTAACACTTGTTCTTTGTTGTTTCCTGTGTCTTTACTCTGTGTTCATTTTGGTATTAATAAAATCAGATTAAAGGTATTTCTTTGACAAGATTGATTTGGAGAAAGTACTAAAGAATCATCCTTGTTAATGGTAGTTATTGTTTTATGTGTGGACATTACCTATACAAGATTCAGTTCCCATTTTTTAACAATTGCTGACAGAGCCACATTCTCATACCTGAGTCATGCCTTAATGACAGCATAGGGACAGATTCATTATATACTGAGATAGACTGTGATAGATAAGTAAGAGCTGAATCCTACAAATGTTTGTTGAGATGGATAGAATCAATATGTATTGATGATGTAATAGCTGATAGGTAATACCCAGTGAACATAAGTAGGTACCATACAGGATTATATAAATAGGTTTAAAGCCTAGGAGACAGTAATTTTATATCAGCCACAATGGCAAGAAGGTGATAAAAGCAAAAACTTACTCTAGGACAGCTACTGTTAATTCATAATCAGTTCTGTGTGTGGTCCCTTTAGATCTACCTGTGTTAATGCCCAAATGAAATCCGAGGCTTCCAGATAAGCCTGACTTTGCTACAATGTGGAATGGTTGTGGTAGATATAAATGGCAGTTCCAGAAATCTTCAGCATGTTGTTCTAGTAAACTTCTACTTTGCCCCAAAGTCACAATAACCTGGTCTAATTGCTCATGTTTTAAATGTATGTAAATTTTCCTTTTTGGAATATTCAGTCTTTAAATCCCATATGAACACAATTCAATACAGAAATATAAAATAAGAGAAACTTAACTTAAAAATGAAACTCTCGAAAGAAAAACTTGAGAAACGTATTTTTAAAAATGGAAAACTTTATGATGATGTAATTTAAGAATATGATCATGAAGATCAGCATTTTCAAAAGAAGTTTGATAAAAGTATAATTTGTATTACAAGGGGAATGGACTGAAAACATTCTTCCATAGTGCTTTTATGGGATTTTTAAAAGCTGAAAACGCATTTAATGCTGCACATAATGAAACTTGGACCTTTACAATTTACTAAAACAACAACAACAACAAAAACAAAAAACTTAAACAAAAAGGATCTCTTTAGTTTCTGTCCTGATCTCTTTGCGTGCTTTGCTAAGTAATTATTTCAGGCTTATATTTGCAAAAATTTGTTAGAAAATTAGAGCCATTAGATTTTTTTTACTGTTTTCTTTTGTGCACATTTTGCTTTGTCTAGATTTCTCTTTTTAAACATCTTTATAGCTCTTTCAGTTAAGTTTGAGACATGTCATTCCCTCTTCCTTCCTTTGTTTCTTTCCTAAATATCATTTGTCTTAAAACTAGGTCAGTCTGCTTTGATTTAATTTCCTTGCTTTCTGAAGATTATTGATTCCAAAATAAGTTCCCTGACATTTAATATTATATATGATTCATAAAATAGTTTTTAAAGTCCTCACAACTGGGCATGTGCACATATGTAATGTTTTCCAGGCTCCTAACAGGCTACGTTTTTTCAGGCCCCATGGGGGGGGTGTACGGAACATAATTTTTTTTTTTAAGATTTTATTTATTCATGAAACACAGAGAGAGAGAGAGAGGGGCAGAACCACAGGCAGAGGGAGAAGCAGGCTCCATGCAGGGAGCCCGATGTGGGACTCGACCCCAGGTCTCCAGGATCACACCCTGGGCCAAAGGTGGTGCTAAACCGCTGAGCCACCCGGGCTGCCCCAACATAATTCTGTTCAGACGGGCCCTTTTTTCTTGGAGTAAAATGAGCGGAATCCCATAGGGCACAAATTCCTTCTCAGCTGTTGTCTCCCATCTGGTCAGGGAGGCTCAGAGAATTGGGAGGCCTCTCGTTTGCAATGAGTACATTGACAGAGAGTATGAGATGCCTGTAACCTTGGCCATATTGTTTGGGCAATTTCTTCCCATGATCACAGATTGTCAGGAAAAAGGAGGCAGTGTGTTGAGTAGAGAAGTCAGAGAAAGGAGATATGGAATCATTTTCCACCTCATGTGAGATTGGTGATCTGAGACAAGTATTCAGCCTCTCTTAGTTTCAGATTCTTATTTAGGAAAAAAGCGGGGGGGGGGGGGGAATCCCTGGGTGGCCAGCGGTTTAGTGCCTGCCTTTGGCCCAGCGTTGTCCTGGGGTCCCAGGATCGGGTCCTGCGTTGGGCTTCCTGCATGGAGCCTGCTTCTGTCTCTCTCTCTCTCTCTCTCTGTCTCTGTCTATCATGAATAAATAAATTTTAATTTTAAAAAAAGTAGAAAAAGAAAAAAGGGGGACAACTCCTACCTTTTAAGAAAACTTTATGACAAGATATTTTAGAGGAAGTGCATGGCATAGGTTTTTCCATAATTTGCAACTCAGGTGATAATTACTTAAGGTAGATAACATGTAGCACTGGAATTGACTTAGTGCTTTGCTTCATCCCAGTATTTCCACATTAGATGATTTAAACCTAAGCAAAGAAAATACTCTGTCTTCTGTTGCAGATTTTAGGTTTGGATTTTTTTTTCCTTTTCTTTAATAGGATAGGCCTTCAGTTGCCTTTCAAAGATAATTGAAGGATTATTGAAAAGGAATCATCTTCTGGCCTTTGCACACAATTAGGAACAACATACCCCTGTTTTTCTGTCTTGTTTCTCAATTTCAGATTAATGAGACTCATTACCTTTTGAGGCTGTTACATTTTTTAAGTGATAATGCCCAGATGTTATCAATGTTACATAACCTAAAAAGTAAAATGGATTGTTTGCTTTAATATTTGCACATTTTATAAGTAAAAACTAAGAAGTACAGAATGAAAATTCTTTTTCCCTCTATAAAGAAATAAAATAGTTCAAACACATAGAAAAAGCAGGAACTCAAAATATTAAGATAAATTTGAGATAAACTCTCACTGACTACATTGCAAAAGAGATACAGGTATATTTTAACTGACCTTTACTAATAGACCACAGATCACTATTTTATGGCATTCAACTTTATTCATTCACTGGAACACCATGTTACTCATTTACTTGATGTAGAGAGAGGAAATTGTCATGTGACTTTTATAGGCCAAATTGTAACTAACTCTTTAGGGTTTTGGTGAAGTCAACAGTGAAATTTGAAGATTAGAATTTAGGGAAGACTGTAATCAAATTTTGAATTTAACCGAACAAGAATGGTAGCAGAATTATTTAATAGTAATAGTGAAATTGAAGTCAGTAAACTTCTAATTCATAACAGTTTAAGAATATAGGTTAATTTTAAGTGAAGGTGTTGTCTCACATGTAAGGGGAGTGTGTTTGATTTTGTTCTATGTTAACGTATAACAAAATAGAAGCATTTAGTATTACTACCTCTTACTTAGACTCAGTTATTTTTGGGGCTTGTGTATTTGAGTGCTTGTGTATGAATTTGAGGCTTGGCTACATACGTGTTTTTTCATGTAAAACAGTATGGTGTTATATGGATTCAGCCTACTTTTGTATTGAAGAATTGATTGTAATTTCTGAATTGTTTTTAATTGTGGATCATCATCTGACCATTGACATAAGTGGCACTTATTTTAGGTGTCCTGTTTCACAGAATATTTAATCTCTCTAACATTATGGCTGCTAAATTTAGTTTGAAAAGTAGTTTTTATTAAAATTGGTTTTTATTAAAGACTTCATTAAAAGTCATACTAAATGTTACTATTACTTTAGCTATTACTACTGCAGTTACTATACCTAACACTACTACAGCTAGCAATAGCTAAAGTGCATTTACCATGCACTGTCAATAGTACTTTTGGAGCTTACCTGAGCCTTTGCAGTTACCTGAAGGAGTCACTGGTCTGATTTGTTGTGGTCATCTTTATATCACATGTTTCCTTGTAGTAGAACTGTAGTTTGTCCATCTCCTTCTCTACTATATTCGAGATGTACTAGATGCCTTAGATTTTAGCTAATTCACCAGTCTCTTAGCCTCTAAGCTTTTGCACTTCGCTTCCACTGCCTGAAAAGCTCTTACTCTTTCTTTATTTCAGGATGGGGGACATATGTCCAAGCATTGTATAGTTCAGAAATCCCCCTAGCTTCTCCTAAAAATCTGAGTGGGAAATCTACTGTTTGCTCCTTCCAGAGTCTTTTCCTTCTACCATGGCATTTGTCAAAACAGAGCATCTGTTGATTTGGGTCTCTCACTGGCTCCTTTATTCCCTGAGGTTAGAAATCTCCATTATGATCAGTAGTAGTGATAGTAGTAGTGGCAACAGTCCTGGTAATAATAGTGGTAGTGGTAGTAGCAGTTTTAATAGTAATAGCATTTGTATTTCCAACGTGTTACTATAGGACCTGGAGCTCATTGCAGGCCTGATGTTTGAATGGATGAATGAATACATGAATGAAAGAATGGATAAAATATCTTTGTGGTAATTATCATCTCCATTTTACAGGAGAGAAAGCTAAGGTTTCGATAGGTGAAACTATTTCTTTGCAGACCTATCAGTTGAGCTTGGAAACTAGACTCCAGTGAACTCTAAAATCCATCTTTTTATTTAATGGAGATTTTTATTGATATAATTGTAGATTCAGTGTTGTGTTAGGGTTTTCCAGAGAAATCAACCAGTAAGAAGTGGGTGGATGGATGGATGGATGGATGGATGAATGGATGGATGGATAGATAGGTAGATAGAGATAGATCTAGAAAACATTTGTTATAAGATACTGGCTCACATGGTTATGAGGCTAAAAAGTGTCATGATCTGCTGGTCTGGAGACCCAGGAGAGCTGGTAGTGGTGTTTGAGGATTTGAGTGCTGGAAAGCCAATCATTTAGATTCCAGTCCAAGTTGAAAGCCTAAGAGCTAAGAACTGAGGATAGGAGATCAATGTACCAGATGAGAGAAAATTCAAACTTTCTTTGCCTTTTTGTTCTATTTAGGCCCTCAAAGAATTGAATGGTACCCACCATATTGTGGAGGGCCATATACTTTACTGAGTCTACAATTCCAATGCCAGTCTCTTCTAGAATTACCGTCACAGACACAACCAGATAAAATGTTTAACCAGCCATCTAGGTATCCTCTTTGACTCAGTCAAGTTGACATATAAAATTAATCATTGTAAGAGATCAGAAAAATTCCTTTAAACCTTGTCCAGTTTTCCTCAATGGTAAGATTTTGCAGAACTCTAGTATAATATTATAACTAGGAAATTGACATTGATGTACCTAGCTGATTCAGACTTTTCTCAGTTTTACTCATTTGTTTGTGCTTTGGGTGTAATAAGTTCTATACAATTTTATTATCTCTGTAGGTTCCTGTATCAACCAACATAGTGGAAATACTGAACAGTTCCAGTACCACAAAGATTTTCACACTGTGCCTTCACAACAACAGATATTTCCCTCCTCACACCCCCACCAGTTCCCAACTCCTAGCAATCACTAATCTGCCTTCATTTCTAAAATTCTGATGTTTTAAAAATGCTATGTGAATGGAATTATATTAGCATGTAACATATAAGAGTCTTCAATTTATAATATTCTTTAATCAGGGGCTCCTGAGTGGCTCAGTCAGTTGGGTTACTGACTTCACCTCAGGTCATGATCCTGCAGTCCCAGGATTAAGCCCAATTTAGGCTCCTTGCTCAGTGGGGAGTTTGCTTCTCCCTCTTACTCTGCCCTTCCCTGCTTGTGTTCTTTTTCTTTGGCTCACCCAGTCTCAAATGGATTAAAAAAATCTTTAAAAAATATTGTGGTAATCAATAAAGAAGTAGTAATAATATTAATAATTTACTTTCATCTGTGCATATTATATATATCACATTGATTAAGAGACTATCATAATTGGATACTTCTTTTCCATGCCATGAAGATAGGGACTATATCATCTGTCCCCCACTCCCCATTTTGTTGCTTCCAAATTGACTTGTAGAGCACACATCATGTAGTTGATAATAAATATTTGTCTAAAAGAATGAATAACATTGTAGTTAAAATTGTAGAGCTTAAACAATTGTTTATAGTAAAAACTGGGTTTATAGTAAAAACTCTGGGTTTATAGTAAAAACAGGACCCTTTCATGTTTGATAATTTTCACTCTGGGTTTATAGTAGAAACAGGACTCTTTCATGTTTGATAATTTTCACTCATGTAAATAAAATATTTTTATATTGAGTTACAGTAGTTGTCACTGCACTGGTGTGATTTTACAGATACCAGAGAAACCGATGCACCCATCCTGCCATCTCCACTTCTGCTTCAATCAGTGGTTAAAATTATTCCATTATCACATTATCATAGGATTCAGAAGGCCAAAATTTAATCTTTCTTAAAAATTGAATTATAATTGATGTTAGTATTATTAGTTTAGATTATTAGTATTATATTAGTTTCAGGTATACAACATAGTGATTCAACATTTGTATGCATTGCAAAATGATCATCATGGAAAGTCTAGCTGTCATTTGTCACCATACAATATTAATATAATAATGACTGTGTTTTCCATGTTTCACATTGTATCTCCATGATTAATTTATTTTATAATTGGAAGTTTGTACTGCTGATCTCCTTCATGCATTTTTGCCTTTCCTCACTCCCCTTCTCTCTGGCAGTCACTAGACTGTTCTTTGTATCTAGGAATCTGAGTTTTGTTTTGTTTTTATTGGTTGTTTTGGTTTTAGATTCTTCATATAAGTGAATTGTGCAATATTTGTCTCTCTTTGTCTGACTTATTTCATTTAGTATGATGCCCCCAGAGTCCATCCAAGTTGTTGCAAATGGCAAGATTTCATTCCTTTTTTATGACTGAGTAGTAGTCCATTGTATGTGCATGTATGTGATATCTAAAGATATCTTATTGCATATGTGATTTGCAAATATCTTCTTCCATTCCATAGGTTGCTTTTTCATTTTGTTGGTTTTCTTTGCTGTACAGAAGCTTTTTAGCTTGATGTAGCCCCATTTGTTTATTTTTACTTATTTTCCTTGGCTTTGGAAAATTTTAAAATTTTAAAGAAGTCACTAAAAACAAGCTTATAGCTTTTGTTTTCTTCTATAAGTTTTATGGCTTAAGATCTTACATATAAATCTTTAACCTGTTTTGAGGTAATTTTTGTATATGGTGTAAGGTAATAGTCTAGTTTCATTCTTTTCAAATGTAGCTGTCCAATTTTCCCAGCACCATTTATTGAAGGGACTGTCCTTTTCCTGCTGTATATTCTTGCCCCCTTTTTTAGATATTAGTTGACCTTACATGAGTAGTATGGGCATTTGACAATATTAATTATCCTGAGCCATGAGCATAGAATATCTTTTCATTTATTTGTGTTCTTTAATTTCTTTCACCAATGTCTTAGAGGGTTCAATGTATAGATTTTTCACTTTCTTGGCTAAATTTATTCCCAGGTGTTTTATTATTTTTGATGCAATTGTAAACAGGATTGTTTTCTTGACTTCTCTTTCTGATAGTTTGTGGATAGTGTATAGAAATGCAATGGATTTCTGTGTATTCATTTTGTATCTTACAAGTTTACTAAATTCGCTTATTAGTCCTAACAGGTTTCTGTTTGTTTGTTTGTTTGTTTTTGGTGGAGTCCTCTATAGTGTTTTCTATATGTAGTATCATGTCGTCTACAAATAGTGACAGTTTTACTTCTTTCTTTTCTATTTGAATGCTTTTTATTTCTTTTTATTGGCTACTTGCTGTGCCTGGAGCTTCCAATACTATATTGAATAGAACTGCGGAGATGGGCATCCTTGTCTTTTTCCTGATCTTAGAAGAAAAGCTTTCATCTTTTCACCATCAAGTATGGTATTAGCTGTACATTTGTCATACACAGCTTTCATTATGTTGAGGTATGTTCCCTTTATTCTCAATTTGTTGAGATTGGGCACATTGATGTTGAATTTTGCCAAATGCCTTTTCTGTACCTATTAAACAATCAGATGATTTTTAACTTTTATTTTGGTATTGTGGTATATCACGTTGATTGATTTTTAAGGATGTTGAACCATCCGTGCATCCCTGGAATAAATTCCACTTGATCATGGAGTGTGATTCTTTGTATTGATGAATTCAGTTTATAATATTTTTTGATATTTTCTGCATCTATGTTACTCAGGGACTTGGCTTGTAATCTTCTTTTTTGTGGTATCCTTCTTTGATCTTGGTATTAGGGACAATGCTAACCTGATACACTGAATTTGGAAGCATCTCTCCTCTTAAATTTATGGAAGACCTTGAGAAACATAGGTATTAAATCTTTGAGTATTTGACAGATTCATTTGTGAAGCTGTCTGGTCCTGGACTTTTGTTCATTGGCAGGTTTTTGACTATTTATTTAATCTTCTTATTAGTACCTGTTCTATTCAGATTTTCTGTTTCCTCTTTATTTAGTATTGGAACACTGTAAATTTCTAGGAATTTATCCATTTCTTCTAGGTTGTCAAGTTTACTGGCATGTAACTGTTCATAGTAGTCTCTTATGTGAGTATTTATTTCTTTATTTTTTAAAAGATTGTATTTATTTATTCATGAGAGGACACAGAGAGAAAGAGACACAGGCACAGGCAGAGGGAGAATTAGGCTCCATGCAGGGAACCCAATGTGGGACTTGATCCCAGGTCTCTAGGTTCACACCCTGGGCTGAAGATGGTGCTAAACCACTGAGCCACCCAAGCTGCCCATTCTTTTGTATTTCTGTGGCTGAATTTGTAGCTTCTCTTTCATTCCTGATTTTATTTATTTGAGCCTTCTCTTTTTTCTTGGTGAGTCTAGCCAAAGGTTCGTCTATTTTATTTATCCTTTCAAAAAATCACCTCTTAATTTCATTTATCTTTCCTATTTTCTTCTTGGTCTATATTTTCTTTATTTACACTATGACTTTAATTAATTACTTCCTTTGACTAAATTTGGGCTTTACTTGTTCTTTTTCTACTTCTTTTAGATATAAAGTTAAATTATTTAAGATTTCTCTTATTTCCTGAGATAGGCCTATATTGCTATGAATTTCCCTCTTAGGATCACTTTTTGCTGCATCCCATAGATTTTTGTGAGTTGTATTTACACTTTAATTTGTCTTTAGGTATTTTTATATTTGTTTTTGATTTCTAACATGGCCTAACATGTGATCTATCAGGGAGAATGTTCCATGTGTACTTGAGAAGAATGTGTGTTTTGCTTCTGCATGTATCTATCAATTCCATCTGATCTAATGTGTAATTGAAAGCTGATGGTTTTTTACTTATTTTCTATCTGAATGATCTATCCATTGATGTAAGTGGGGTTCTAAAATGCCCTACTATTGTATTGGTGTCTTTTTCTCCCTTTAGGTCTTTTAACACATGCTTTATATATTTCAGACCTTCTGTGTTGGAGATATATAATATTTTATCTTATAATAAGTCTTTATCTTAAAACATAAGATATATATATATATATATATATATATATATATATATTCTTGCTGAATTAAATGCTTTATCATTATGTAGTTCCCTCTTTGTCTTGTCCCCCCTCTATGGTCTTTTTTAAAGATTTTATTTTTACTTAATCTCTACACCCAACTTGGGCCTCAAACTCACAGAGATCAAGAGTTATACACTGCTCTGACTGAGCCAGCCAGGCACATCTCTACAGTCCTCTTTAAATTCTACTTTGTCTGACATATTATAGGTATACCAGTTTTCTTTTTGTTTCCATTTGTGTGTAATATCTTTTCCCATCTCTTCACTTTCATTCTGTGTGTGTCCTTACTTCTGAAGTGAATCTCTTAAATTTAGGCAGTATATAGATGTGAGATGTGTCTTTTTCTTTAACCCATTCTTCCATTCTGAAAGTCTATTTACCTTTAAAATAACTATTGATAGGGAGATACACACTTGCTGTCATTTTGTTGATTGTTTTCTGGTTGTTTTTGTAGTTCTTCTCTTTTCCTCTCTTCTGTTTATCTCCTACCTTGTGGTTTGGTAATTTCCTTTGTTATATTTAGATTCTTTTTTTTCTTTTTCATTTTCTTTTGTGTACTTACTATAAGGTTTTGTTTTGTGGTTATTGTGAGGTTCGTGTATATCATCCTATGTATAGAATGGTTTATTTGAAGTAATAGCAACTTAAATTTGAACATATTCCAAAACTCTACCTTTTTATTCTCCTTCCACATTTTATGTTTTGATATCACATTTTATATCCTTTTAAATCTATTTCTTAACTAATTATTGTATTAATTTTGCTACTTTTGTGTTTTAACCTTCATAGTAGCTGTATAAGTGATTGATGTACTACTTTTACAATATACCTTTCCCAGTAAGATTTTTACTTTCACGTTTTCTTGTTATTAATTAGTATGGTTTCTTTTCAGCTCAAAGAAGTCCTTGTATAGATGATGAATCTTTCTGTTCAGTTTTTCCCTAGTTGTTAGTTGACCCTTGAACCTTTGTGATTGTCTAAATTGCCTGGTTCACTATTGATAGGTCCCAGTTGTTGAGGGTTTTCTTAGACCTGTCAGTGTTCCAAGGCTAGGAATCTCTTTTAGCATGAACTTGCTACTTATAAGGAAATGCATAATGGTAGAATTGTATGTGCACAATAGACCACTGTTCAAAATACATTCTATATCTTAAATGGCCAGGAAAGGTTTATCTCATTTTCCTATACAACTTCATTTGTTTGTACTACAGTACTTAGGATGCATAAGGTTAATTTTGCAATGCTGCAAGGGTCAGGGCTATCAAAAAGCAATGTACAGTGCTTCAGTGTAGTAACGTCACCACCTCAGAATCTGTAATTAGACATTTTGAAAGATTTACATAATAAGATGTGTAACAGTAGTTTGGTGGTGTTTAAATGTGAGTTCTAAATAAAATGGACAGTTAATTCAACTAGAAGAGTGAAGAGAGCAGTTTTATTTGGGTTAAAATGTTGTAGTTTGTGCTTCAAAGAGTTCCTGATTTTATTCTTGATTTTTTTTCAAATACAAAAATCAATCCATCCTTTTAATAATGATATTTATCCTATTGTGGACATATCTAACATTCTAGTGTCTTTCTGGCAAGACGAGAATTGCATAAGAATTTAGGTTGTCTCTAACATTTAGATTATGCATGGTTGTTTTTCCTCTTAAATTCTTTAGTGATAATTGTGAGGAGTAGAAAAGAAATTTCAGGTTTGAAAAATATTATAGCATACTTTTTTGTATTCCCTAAGGATTTATGTTGCTTGCTTTCATTTACTTCTTCAGATCCCCTCTATACTTCTGCACCCTTCTCTTGTCCTAGAAACTGTCTTGTATTTTAGTCAGTTGGGATGGGCCAATAGGGAGTCCTTTCAAGAGACAGAAGAGAAGGGGATCTGAGTGTTTATTCTTTGACTTACTCTTTGAGACTGTGTCCTGCCCTAATGTCACTGTTTCCCTTCAGGTAACTCATCCACACATCTCTCCTGGACTTTGATATCCACTCCTTTCATTGAGGAGACTAGTGGTAACTGCTCCTTCCCTGTTAGCTCTGGTGGCAGAACTTTCCCTCATTGTTTCCCTATTCCTTGTCCACATCTTTGTAATTAGTCCCTTTGCAAATAAGATGCTATCTTAATTTGAGTGTACCAGCTGTATCCTGTGTGGACCATGGGGAGTTACAGCATTTTGGATAGTGCAGACAGGATATGGAATCCAGTGAGACAGGAAATTGTGCAATTATTGCATAAGGTACTAAGAATGCCTCTTATTTGGAACTTCTGTTTGGTTTTGGTCTTTGAGAGGCAGAAATGATGGTCTGCTTTCACATCATTTCTGACAAAATCTCATCTGTGTGTGATCAGTAATTGTGTGATCACATAAAGACTCAATATGACTAAGAATGGTGTATCAGGAATTAGTCATGTCCTCAAATTTGTCCTTACTATCTGAGCATTGTTTTTCAAATACATATAAATAATCTAAATTTATCTTGAAATATATATCTCCTCATTGGTTTTATATGTTGAAGGTCTTTAAAGTGCTTTGGAACCGTAATTACATTATACCAAGAATATGACACTATATTAAATCATAATTAATTTGTATGTAAAGTTAATAGCTTTCAAATAATTAAATATGATCCATATTTGCAATCAATACAAATATTAAATGTACTACCCAAATCACTTTAGAAGAAGCATTACCTCCTTTTCAAACTAAGCATATGTCAATAAAAATTTAAATAATGCAAAGCTAATATAATGGATATTAGGTTATGCCAAAATTATAATTCATGTTGCATTGTTTAATGTACTAATATCCATGATATCGAATAATCTTCCAGGACTATATTTAAATTATATATAATTGCATTTCTCAGCTGTAAATTTTCAAGAAAAAATTGTGTTGAAATTCTTCACATTGTGAAACTGAACTAAAAACAGAATGTCCATGTTGTTACTTCATACTTTCATATTAGAGGAAAGCTCTCAATCACATATAACAACCCTTGTGATCAATCATTGTTGCAAACAGAGAAGT
Organism: Canis lupus familiaris; assembly: GCF_011100685.1. Classification (NCBI taxonomy): domain Eukaryota; kingdom Metazoa; phylum Chordata; class Mammalia; order Carnivora; family Canidae; genus Canis; species Canis lupus. The sequence continues at coordinate 17,452,607 of NC_049252.1, forward strand.
ATTGATAGTCTTATGTCCCAGGGGTTCGTTTTGTTATCAATTTTTTTCCTTCAGGGTCAGCTTTTGGGAGTTTTTTTTTAATTGAGATATAATTGACATGTCATTTTATGTACACTTAAGATGTACATGTCTTGATTTGATTCATTTATGTATTGCAATATGATTACCACCATAGCATTAGTTAACACCCTTATGATGTCACACACTTTTCTTTTTTGTAGTGAAAACAATTTAGATCTGGTTTCTTAGCAGCTTTGAAGTTGATGATATAATATTATTGACTATAATTACTATGCTTTGCATTAGATTTGCAGAACTTATTTATGATTTTAACAATCAGTGTTCACTGAAACTGATTACTGAGCACATCCATTCACAGCCAGACACCTTCATAGGTAGTGGTTTTTAAGCTTTAGGGATCATAGATTTACAATTTGGGTAGCTAGCCATATTATTGTAATCTTTTGTGAGTTTTTAGTTTGTTTTGTTTTGCTTTTTTAGTAAAAACTGACTGTTCAAAGCCTTCCACTCAATACACAGAGTTTAGAACTAGAGAAATTATGCTTTGCAAGAAAATGGAATCTTTATTTGAAAATACAATAAAAAATTACCCCAATAGAAGTATTTGGAACAATTACTGTTAATAAAGAAACCTACCTTTAAAAATAATTTTGTTTTCTGAAAAACTTTCTCCAATAGCATTTTGCTATTCTCAAAGTTATGGTGTAATTTAGAATATAACTGCTTATTTTGGCCAGAAAACTTCTATGTGCTTTTTTCTCCCTAATGTATCTATCCCATCTGCTGCCTATTAGTGGCAATCAAACCCACAATAAAGAATCACATTAAAAACCACCACTTTTTTTTTTCTGTTAGTTTTCTGAAATTATCACACTACTGGTAATGATGGAGGCTGAATATTTCTCTGAACATCTATTTGTAATTGAAATTGGATACCTATACCAGACTGTTTGTCTGAAACTGAGATTTGATGCCCATGACATCTGGAACAACTGTTGTCTGCCTTCTTTCATTTTCTCTGTTTCTCTGTTTCTCTGGTTCAGTTAGTGTGTCCCTCTGCTCTCCCACAGCATCCTCCACTGAGATCTGTCACTGCTCTTTACATAGCATATTTAAGCTGTCTGTCCATGTCCATGTGTTCCTAAAGGTCAACTGACAGTATACGTCAATGGTGAAATATGCTACTAATTTTTTTCTTTTGAGTTTATAAGTATATCCCCTGTGTGCATAAATTGCAACTCCTAGTTTAATAATTGCCATCCTCTTTACTTCTTCTTTCATCCAACAGATCATATTCTCAAACAAAGAATAAATATTCAGAAACCAACAGATATCAATACAGTAACACTAACAACATTAGCAACAACAGCGGGTTGCTAATGGGTTGGAGTGTGGGAATTGGAGGAAGGGACATGAACTGCTACTGTCCTCCAGCTCCTTTCTACTCAAGATTTGGGTTGAGGATCAGCAACATCAGCAGCCCATGGAAGGTTGTTGGAAATGCAGATTCTCAGGTCCTGCTCCAGACATAGTCAGAATCTGCCATTCACAATTTCCAAGCAATGTGTGTACATGTTAGTGGTTGAGAAGCACTGCTTTTCTCTCTTTTTCTAATTTCTTTGTGTCTTTCTATCCACGATTGTCAAATCTGCTGAAGTCTTTCTGGGTATGTGGATTTTTAATGTGAAAGTTCTTAATTTTCAAAAATTATCTAATTTGGTTTTTGTTGTTACTGTCATTTTTTCCCCCTATACTTTCTGGGACCAGTGAAACAAACTGAAAATATCATTAGGTCTGAGAGGCCATCAGTTCGCAAACTGTTCCAAAACATCTGATGTCAGAAGTAAATGTGGGCAGCTTTATTGTATTTTCAGGAAACTGTAGTACCTAAAAAATTAAGCAAACAATAAAAAATCAAGTATTGCTCTCTATAGATATGTCAAGTTTTGTTTAGTTTTTAATAAACAGCCCAAGTTTATTTTATCCATAATGCTGGTTGCTTTCACTATTGTACTGTGTGTATCGTAGTCATACAGCAGCTGGAGTGACCCTATCAGAAACAGAGTCGAAACTATCATTTTCTCCAGTGGCCTCTATATTTCTCAGGAATAAAAGTTGGCACCTTGCAAACTTTTTGAAAGACCGTCACTCCAGTTTCTCTTGTTTAAAATTATGTCCAGGCACCCGAGCAAGTTTGCTGTTTCCTCAACCACCTAGAAAAACTCCGCCTCAGTGCTGCTTACCCAGATTCAAGCATGACTCGCTCTTCAGCTACTTAAGGGCTGCTGCGAATGTAATTTTCACAATGAGGACTTCTCTGATGAAAACTGGAAGTTGATAGCCTTCCACTTTCACTCCAGCCCCCTTCTTCTATGCTTTCCTTCTAGATCATTCACCATCATCAGACTTCTGTGAATTGGTTTATTTGTTCATTTCCTGTTTCTCACCACTCCAGGGTTCATTCTATGAAAGGGACTTTTGGTCTTTTTTTTTCCTGATGTACATCCCTGGTCTGAGTGCGAGGCTTGGCACATGGGTGGTAGCTTCTTAATAACAGGTGTGGCAGAAATGGATTACATCCTTGCTTAAAAATTATGTGACATTACTCACAGGTTTTAGTTTGTTTGGTGATAGTACACAGTTGAAGGGGATTTTATTAAGTAAGTGTGTAGTGTAGGTATAACATGATTAGAATCTTTTTTATTCCGTAGGTTATATGTTTCTGTGGGTTATTTATTCCTCTGCTATCCTGAAAGTTTTATGACTATATTATTTTACTTTTAAATGTGCCCATAACATATCTTATCTTCTTTAATAAAATTCTTTTAAACTGTGAGTGCTAAATTGTGATTATCAACTCTATTCTAAATTGTATATCTCAGCTCTATTTTATTATTTGTTTTGAACAAATAAAATAGAAATATAAATAAAAATATAAAATATAAAATAAAAATAAAATTTGTTTTGAACAAATAATAAAATAAAATAGGAAATCCTTCAAATAAAATAGGAAATCTCATACGGTATAATTTAAAAAGTCCAGTTATCCTTTGAAAAGTTTTTTTCTCCCTAAATCAGAATGGCAAAGAAATGATCTTACATAATTCTTTCTTTAAATATTTTACATTTTACTGAGAATAACAAGTATGATTCTGAGTACTATTTAGTTATTAGCATAAGAAAGAGATTTGAAACCGTATGTTACTTTTCTCAAGTGCACTATCTAGCCTCATAATCATCTGACACTGAATAGGTTATTCTAAATAGAATATCTTTTTTAAAAAAAGATTTATTTATTTATTCATGAGAGACAGAGAGAGAGAGAGAGAGAGAGAGAGGCAGAAACATAGGTAGAGGGAGAAGCAGGCTTCCTCGCGGGGAGCCCAATGCAGGACTCGATCCCGGATCCCAGGATCGTGCTCTGAGTTGAAAGCAGGTGCCTCAACCGCTGAGCCACCCAGGTGTCCCATAGATAGAATATCTTAAAATGCACAATGTGATTTATTCCTCTAATTACATCTCAATATTAAAGAAATAATCCTTTTAAAAAAGATTTTTCTTTTTCTTTCTTTTTTTAAATTTTAATTTTTTTTTACTTTTTATAAAATCCTGAGAGATGTACACAGAAACCCCTTGATAGCTAATATTAATTTATGTATTCTCCATCAAATAGGGAATAGTTTTAGAAACATTGTTTTTAATGAATAAATTAAACCCTAACAAACTAGATGTTCAATAAATATTTGATAAGTAACAAATTAATTCATTAAAAATGAATTTGTGGTTAGTGATAGGTGGGGAACTTGCCTGTCATGAGAAGGGTCATGAAGCTCTTTCGATAAAATGGAATTGGTAGTGGGTAGTTGGTAGAGGGTCTCTTGACTTACAAGTTAATTAAATGTACTCAATGAAGCATTATCAGATGTTTCCACTGTGATAGACAAAAATAACCTTAAAAGAATGACAATTTTGAATTCTCATTTAATCTATGTTAATGATGTAGAATACTTAGTAGACTTCTTATAGCTTCTTTTGAGTTGAATTTCAATTTAAGCATTAAAAATAATTGTAAATATTTATTTTACCCTTATATGCTGCAAAATAGATGGTTAGGCTAGAAGAATTTACTGCACTAATAATTTAATTTTACCTCTCAGTCTTAGTGGAAATATCTATTAGCACGTATAGTTATTTTTATTTTATAAATAATGACAGCTTATAGTAGCTATCTGCTTTGGTGCTAGTAAGAAGACACATAAATGAGTAGCATTTCTCAGAATACTTATAGAGATATTAGGTTAAATATATCAAGTTAGTTGGCTTAATACTTCTGTTTTAATCTGGAAAACAAAATATGAGGCAAAAGAGTGATACAACTTGGGAAATCTGGATAGGAACTCAAATCCCTTGATTCTCAACTAAGCCATGTGTATACATGTAATATATAATTACATACTGTAGACATTCCCCAGAGATTAAGCTGATATATAATTCAGCTAGTATATAATAGAAAATAATACTTCATATCTCTTTATATATATGTTGTTTTTGTTATTTGTGTAGTAAAATTTTATTTAATATCATAGAAAATATTAAAATAAAAATAGCAATGTCAATTACAAGTACTCAGCAGAATTTTTGTAGCAATGAGTGGAATGTCAGTTACTTGACATTACCTATAGTTTTCATAACTTTTTTTTAAAATATTTTATTTATTCGAGAGAGAGAAAGAGAGAGAGAGAGAGAGAGACAGGCGAGAAGCAGGCTCCGTGCAGGAGTCTGATGTGGGACTTGATCCCAGGACTCCAGGATCACACTCTGGGCTGAAGGCAGACGCTCAACCATTGAGCCACCCAGGTGTCCCAATTTTCATAACTTTTTAATAACTTTTCATTATGTGTCAAGTCCAAAGATACCAGAAAATACAGGAATTAGAGGAAGGTCAGGAAGACAATTGGTTATGCCCAGGAAAATTGATAGGAGTAATAAATTGGGTCAAAGTTTAAATGGTATGGTGCTAAAAGGAGGCATGGTTGGTATATGAATAGCAAGGAGGCTGAGATTTTGACATCTTCCTCTTGACCTATCATTTTGCCTCTTCACTTTCTCCTCCCCTAGAATAGTATAGCCTTCTTTTTTTACAACTACCTCTCTATCTTCTCTAGATGCTATTGGACACTGCCATCAACTAAGATATGGACATGTGCTGTAATCTCATACAGTCATTGTTAAGTTTATTTCCAAGGGAGATAGCAGAAAAGAGCCTGTTCCTCTTCGGATCATGGGTTAATAGGATGTGTACATGAAGGGCTCTGTAGATAACCCTTCAAGGGAAACCATGAAAAAATGATAATAAAATTCTTTGTAGCATACAGGTCCTTGCCCCACTAGTCCTCAGTTTCACTTTGCCTTGCCTGCTATGTGGTTACATGAGCCAGTAATTCTTACTTAGACTGAAACTAGGTTCATTTAATTCTCAGCTCGAGTTTTGATTAATGCATCTTCTGTGGCAAGAATAGTTCCTAATAGTGCTGAGGTCAGATTATATATTAGGATATGCTATACTGAACTCACAATTTAAGGTACAGAAGAAACAGGGAACAAATATAATATAGGAAAATAGAACATAAAGATGAAAGGGTGTTAGCAGGCATCAAGTTCAGTATCCATTAATGTGGACAATGAAGTAAAAATTTCCATAATATTTTCAATGAGATGTCCCCACTCATTTAATTAATGAATAATCATATTGACCTCAGATCTGGAATCCCACAACTTTCCATAGAAAGCTGCTCCTTTCAGAGCTCTCTCATAATCAAGCAACAACCTAAAGCCAAGTAAAAAGGAGATGTGCATAATCAAGATTTGTCGTCTACCTAGGTCTTAATCTAGCAATGTCTGTCATACTTATTTCTTGAACAGGACTTCTTTAGCTTCTAACCTTGATCAAGATAGGGATTATTTAATATTTTGGCTCACTGTGTGTCTCCTTCCAGCCTAGCATTCAAATTCTCTTCTGAATACTCTTTCCTTTGGCTTTTGGTTTGGGAAGACTTTATGGATCATTCTCTTAAATCACAAATTTCCCCTATGGTTTTCTCCACAGAATCATTCATTGGACTGTGTGCATGTGGGGGAAAAGGGAGACCCAGACAGATATTTTGCAGTATTCTTGCTTATATGAATAATTTGAGTCCCCAAATCTGCATATTGGGACAATTCTGGTGAGCCAGTTTTGTAATTTCAGAAAAGAAATCCCAGACTGACCAGCAAGAGTGATGTTTTCATCAGGCCACTCTCTTAAAACCTCCCTTACCACCGAGGTCCTAAAAGATCACATAGAAACAAGTTTCAGAGACCTTCAGGGCATTAGATTGACCTCTTAAACAGGTTGGAAGAGAGTATCATAAAACACAGAAATGTGGAAGGGAAATCATATGGGTCCTAGTCTTAGCTCACAATACCCCATCCAGAGGTCACTTCCAGCTATGCTCAGCCTTCAGCACCAAAGGGGTACTTAGAAAATTTTCAAGGCATCAGGAAGCCTGAGGTCTAGTGTTTTAGGACCTCATCAGGGGCCCTGCTTTTCTACTCTAAAGGTATACTTGGCTTACTTGTCCCTCTTTTTGGGTCCAGTCATAATGGTTACAAAGATAGCTTTCCCTGAGTCAGGAACTTATTATACTCCCATCCCCACCTTCTGACCTTCTAATATTTTATGACTGTGACTAGCATTGCCAGTCATTCCATTGCCCAAAAAGATGAGTTGGAATCATCTCCTATCTATTCATCCTCCAATACACAATCCATCACAACTCATGCAGCCTGGACCTCTTAAATAAAATGATCTTGGATGTCATTCACTAGTTTCCATCTTTATAACCTCCTTCATGGACCAAGACAACAGTGCTATAATCACTTTGTAATTATTCACATCCATTCTAGTCCCTCTTCTTGAGAGAGCATCCTTTATAAACTGGAGGTATGATTATATCACGTTTGCTGCCAAAAAATTCACATTTAGTCACCTTTCAGTCTTAGAATGAAGTATGAACAGACTAGTCTAAGGACAGTTTCCTTACTGGGGCCTGTTTTTGCATTGCCTCATCTTTCCCATCTCTCTCCCTTAGCAGCATCTTTCTCTGTGACTGATGTTGGTCTCCAGGTTCCAAAATACAATCTGTATTTCAGTCCTTTGTACTTTCATCCTTTGCCTCTAATGATCTTATCTTCCTTCCTTGCTTTTTACATTTCATCTAGTATAATTTCCTCAAGGAGACCTTTTTCTCAAGGAAATGTCTCTGAGTGGGTCAGATGCCTCTTCTCTAAGCTCTCATTGTATTTTGTACTCATGAGATATTTCATCAAATTTGCAAATTTAATACATTTGCATTCCCCACTGTGTCAGCTTTTATGAGAAGAGATCCAGGACCTCATTTTGCCATACACTGTATATTTGACCTTTATATTGTGACTGGCTGTACAGGTTGGATATTGAAAAAAAAATCACTACTTGGAAATTGAAATTTATGACAGATAATGAAATTAAAGTGTTTATTGTTAAATTTATATGCACAAATATACATTTGATGATAACTTGTAGAGACATGGATTTGTTTTAAAAGCATACAAAAACAAAAAAAACAAATGATTAGCCAGATAGTTCAAAAAACAAATGTATTTAGGAAGAAAAAGGAGACATATGCCCTTAAAAAAGCCTGCAGGAAAGGTAACATAAAGATAATCCCAATGCTTGGACATTATTTGTTTTTTTACGTGAAGGGTAAGGTAAGGAATATGCTCAGTCATTAAATATGATTCTTCTAGGTAAACTGTTACTTAGAATATCAAGAAAGTGAGATTTGCTTGGATGAAAACACTTCAATGTGGTGTTATAAATGTAAGTTATTTCAGGGTTTTACAATACGCTTTTAGAATGACTATAAGCTTTATTTTGAACTTAAAAAAATCACGTGTATTACAAGGTAGCTTTCTGCAGAGATATTAGATGCGACATTATTTGAAGGTTTATGTATAGATGTAAGTCAGCATGTTTAAAGACAATTCTCAAAGGGTAGATTAACTAAAAGATTTAAGAAAATTCAAATTAAACACTTCTAATTGGCAAAATTTCCATAGGGATATTAATCATAATCAGTGAATAATAAAGAATATTGGTGTATATTAGAGACGTAATTGTTGACTTCTAAGAGAGTTTTAGGTTTCTCTGAGCATTGATATTTACCATTAAAAAGGAATCAGTCTGTTAGCTTTCTCCAGATAGATTTATTAATTAACATTTGATTAGTTAAATATGGTCACTTTCCTGAAGTAGAACTGTTGTCTTGAATGTCTTGAGAAATATTAAGTCAATTCAGATTATGTCTACGTTTTAAAAAATGAAGTGTATACCATTTCTAAGATGGGAGTGCTAGTAACTTCATTGTCAAAAAATATAAGTCAACAAATAAATTCTTTCAAAGCACGTATGCTACAGTTTAATTTTTTCATTTGGAGGGATTCCTGGGTGGCGCAGCTGTTTGGCGCCTGCCTTTGGCCCAGGGCACGATCCTGGAGACCCGGGATCGAATCCCACATCGGGCTCCCGGTGCAGGGAGCCTGCTTCTCCCTCTGCCTGTGTCTCTGCCTCTCTCTCTCTCTCTCTGTGACTATCATGAATAAATAAATAAAATCTTTAAAAAAAATTTTTTTTTCATTTGGAGGTGTATTTTTTGGAGGAGGGTATAGATCACATGAGTGACATTAGTCACAGAAGAAAAATTAAGGCATACATATATACATAAGATTTTTGATACTTGAAGCACTAGTGTGATTATGTTAAGCATATAAACATATTTCATAAGTTTTTCAGAGTCATCTATCAAAAGATGCAGCTAACTTTGCTTTTAGCAAAAGATGAGAAAAGGGAGAAAACATGAAATATATGGACAATGAGTACATGTTCAAAAAAGTATGGAAGCAAACGTAAAGTGAAACTAAAAAGATAAGATCTTTAAGGGAGAATGACTGATAAAATATTTCTCAAATAAGCCTGTTTCTACAAAAAGCCTGTACACTATTGTGTACCTGTGAAAATATAAATAAAATCATTGGAACATGGGTATTGTAAAGAAAAATATCAGTGAAAAATAAATATTAAATACTTGTGTATAATTTATTAAATAAAGAAAATCATGTTAATTTTTATCCTTTGTTTCAAATTTCAAAGTATCAGCTTTCCCATAGTATCTTTTAGAGAGCCATGATTTATCTTTTCTTTATATTTCTAATGTAGCACAGTATCTGATAGAGAGCAAAACTCATTAAGGATTGGCTGTTGAATATTATACTCTTCCCATCAGAAATTCACAGATGTACTTTTTAAAAAGAAAGGAAGTGAGAGACAAGAGAGAAGAAACTAATGAGGCAGATTGCATCAGACAATATGATCAGAACATCTGTTTATGGGACACTAAAAAGTCCTTAATTATCCTATGGGAAGATCCATGAAGATTCTTCATTTTCCCCTTGCGTTTGTCTTTGTCTTACCTAAAACCCCTTACCTATTACCGTTAATTTTATTTAATACATTAGATAACAATGTCACAATTTCTTATCAACAAGGGTGTTTGCCAGGTTTTTTCAAAGTTCATTATCTCAGACAGAATAGATTAGATGTTGACTTTAAGTGTTTTAATTCACTTCGTTTTAAATTCCCAATTGTTTAGTGTCAATTTCTTTTGACATTTTCACTGTAATGATCTCTCAAAGTACATTTGCATAGAACTGCAGGACCTGTAAAATGACACTGCAAAATGAACCTATGCAAACAAATCAATGGGAAAATTATGATTATTCCCATTTAAAATGTTTTGTTAAAATATTAAAACATCTCTTACGTTGTTCATAAATGCATAGAGGCATGAAAAAATAGTAAAACTAATATTTAAGACACTATAGTTTAAAACATTAGGCATATTAAGAATTCAAATGATTTCTTTTTTTGTAAAATACTTCTCCGGATTTGTGTGAACTTGCCTTCTCATTGTTTAGTTCATGGTTAGTATCATTTTTTCTGATGCCTTGGTGGATTGTCATATTTCTTTCTAAGTTTGGATCAACTTTCTAATATTCTTTGTCCTTTCAATATCGTGAAATATTTTTGAGAGTTCCTTTGATGTGATTTTTTTTTTTTTTTTGGCATCACTTCCTTTGGAATATCTTCCTCCTTTTTGTCACAATCAATTTTTTCATCTGTGCCAAGTTTTGCCTGACCCAACTTCCTTTGGCTAGAAGCCTCTTCAATGGCAGCAGTATCTGCATTCCCAAGTAAGTTATTTCTTCTATAACTCCATTTGCCTTTGACTTCACTTCAGCATTATTACTTTTAGTTTCTTCCTTAGTTTTCACTGGCCAGTTCCCTCATTGTTGATCCATTTCTGTGAAATATCATACGAGTTTATCACTGGGACACCATGAGACAATACAACCATTGGCTTTGCTTTTGGTTCATGAACTGAATGGGTTGATCTGACCAATCCCCGAAAGACTATAGAAGAAGTGACATGATGGGTCATTGCTCATGATAAACATCTGTTATTTACATAGTACTTTATGTGCTGAGGAGCTAGCGGTTACCTGTGTACTTAAGGCAGTTATGGTCAACATGCCATTGTAACAATATAGCCCTGGACCGTGTTTTAGTGGCTATTATTTAAGTGAACTGTGGTAACCAAAATTCATACACCCCGGAACTGTGTAAAGCAAAGACTTCCTGCATTTTTGTTATTTGGTATGGATATTGCTTGTACGGACATACATGTAAAATTATTTCCATTTTTAATTTAGTTTTTTTAAATTAAATCCATTTTTAAATTTAGTTTCTCTAAAATAAAAATATGTGAGTTTATGGAAATTAAAATAGAACCTAGTAAGACTAAGCACAGGCCCTGGCTCTACCATTGGCCTGAAGGCTTAAGGTCTGTTTCCTCTACTTCTCAGGATTACTTATTTTTTTTTAAGTTTTTATTTAAATTCCAGTTAGTTAACATCCAGGGTAATATTAGTTTCGGGTGTACAATTTGGTGATTCAGCACTTTCATACAACACCGATGCTCATCACAGTAAGTGCCATCCTTAATCCCCATCACCTATTATCTCATCCCTCTACCTACTTCCTTTCTTGAAACCATTAGTTTGTTCTTTATAGTATGCAGGTTCCTTAATAAATTTAAAAATATAAATACCCTGCATCTAGCAGTTGCACTACTAGGTATTTACTACAAAATACAAAAATACTAATTCAAAGGAATAAATGTACCCCGATGTTTATAGCAGTATTATCTACAATAGCCAAATTATGGAAGCAGCCCAAGTGTCCATTGACTGATGATGCATGGCTAAAGATGCGGTATACATATACCATGGAATATTACTCAGCCGTAAATTAGAACAAAATCTTGCCATTCGCAAGAACACTGATGGAGTTAGTATTATGCTAAGTGGAATAAGTCAGCCAGAGTAAGACAAATACCATCTGATTTCACTTATATGTGAAATTGAAGACATACAAAAAATGAGCAAGGGGGGAGAAAGGCAAACCACAAAACAGACTCTTAAAATTATCCATTATTAACAGAGATGTCACTTAAAACTTCTCATATGCTTACTGTTTTAAACACAGACTTTTCTGTATTTTATTTTTTTAAAGATTTATTTATTTATTTATGATAGACAGAGAGAGAGAGAGAGAGAGAGAGAGAGAGAGAAAGGCAGAGACACAGGAGGAGGGAAGAGCAGGCTTCATGCCGGGAGCCCGACATGGGATTTGATCCCGGGACTCCAGGATCGTGCCCTGGGCCAAAGGCAGGCGCTAAACCACTGAGCCACCCAGGGATCCCCAACTTTTCTGTATTTTAAATTGCACATAAATTTCAGTGATGGTCCTGTTTATGTTGCATGAACTTGGACACATAATAGATACCTGTTGGGTGAACAGTAAAAACCTATCTGGCTGTTTCAAGCATGCCAAGGCCAGTGACTATAAGAAGGGTCTGCAGACATTCTCTTGCACCAAACTAATTCTTTACCAGACCTCAGGGATTGATTCATCCTACCAAAGCACAAAAAAAGCAATTGATGAGTCAACTCAAATCTTTGAATTGGTAACAAAAATAACTATGAATTAGATGAATATTGTCGCACTGCATTTTGTAATACATTCTTTCACAGATAGGAATCTCAACACTACTTTCAGTTGTCATGTTATGGGCTTGGACAAAAAGCTAGAATTAGAGGGCTCTACCCTCAAAGAGAAAATGAGTACATGTTCTCATTGACAGGCCCCTCAAGAGGCAGGATGCCTGATACCTGAAAGCACATATTCTAGAGTAGTACATCACATTATGGTAGCCATTAACCACCATGGCACTTGAGCACTTGAAATGTGGCTAATCCAAATTAAAACATTTTCTGAGTGTAAAACACCAATAAAAAATAAATTTACAAAAATAATGTGCTGAATTTGAAGGATTACTATGAAAACATAATGTAAAAATCTCAATAATTTTTGTATCAATTATATATTGAAATAATATTTGGATGTATTGGTTTAAATAAAATGTTATTTGTATTAGTTTCACCTATTTCTTTTTACTTTTCTCAGTGTGTCTACAGGAACTTTAACATTGCCTTATGTGACTCAAGGGGTGAGCTTGGCTCCAGAGCCACATAGTGAACTAGGTTAAACTTCCAGCTTCACAATTTCCTTGTCATGTGACAGTGGCCCTGGCACATAACCTTTTTGTTCTGTTTCCTTATCTGTCAAATGCAGAAAATAACAATTACTAGAATGTAATTTTAAATGCTTTATTTAAATAAGTTAATAATAAGTATTAAGCACTTAGATATTTGCCTGACATTTACTTAAGCACTATATGTCAGTTACTATTGTTGAGCATTGACCAACAGAGGAAATGCATTGAACATTTTTTCTTTTAAACTCTTTTGTATTTTTGTGTTCTTACAATCAGCATCCTTTACTCTTTCCAGACATATTGCTGTATAATTGGATCAGATTATACTTTGTTTACGTCAGCCATATCAAGACATCTTTTCTTAAGAATACACACAGGACTGTGGACAGAGTTGAAACACAGCCCAATTTCATCACTGTCATGTTTATATTTCATCAGGAGCATATTCACACACCATACTACTTTTTGGTTTACTTCTATGTATAATAATTGTATCCATTGTGTGTGTGTGTGTGTGTGTTAATTATAATTATTTTCCTGACCAAAGGATGGCTTTTTTTTTTCCACATTGTGGCAAAATAATGGGAACTCTTTTATTTTTTATGAGAGCTCTCTTTTTAGTAAGAAATGATTATGCTATTTAGTTTCAAAAGTAACTTTTTTCAATATGCATCTACACCTATGTTTATTTTTTTAATTTTAATTTTAAAAAGTAACAATTTCCATTTAATATAAATTAAATAATATGTAACGTTAACTGGAATTTTGAATATAAGAATGTTTAGTACTAGTGTGTGGTACTGTGGTTCCTATTATAGTGCCAAATAACCACAGATGTTGTATGAATTTATAGTTTATAGGTTCATTGGTAAATTTAACTTTTAGATATATTTATGAAAAATATTTTACTGTAGATATGATTTCTAAATGTAGTTGGCTTAAATAGATTTCTGTGGTAAACCAAGGAGGAATTGCATTCATATCTGTTTTATGTTAAAAACATAACTTGTGCTTAGATGTTTAACAAAATAATTCTTTTAGGTATCTGTAATATAATTTTGCATTATCTCACCATAAGTGATGAGTGTATGTCAATTTTCTTCTCTGTGTTTTATTTAATGACCAGTACTTCTACAACTGGAATAACCATAATCCAAAATAACCATTCCTCAAACACAGACTTCCAATGACGTGACTCTAGTGTTTTTACATCCTTCTCTTTTGCTCAATGTCTAGGTTTATGATGTAGTCATAATAGATATTCACAGGTAACCACACTCATCTTTCATTATGTACAATGAAAACAGCAAGACTTTGGCAGTTTTTAATCACAGTTATGAATTTTTTCAGTTTGAAATATTTCTATTCTGATGTTAATTTTCTCTTAAAAAGATATCCTCTTATCTAACTCATTTTACTTCCCATTCTATGGTTAATTTATCTATTAATAGCAGATGATAAACTTCATCTAGAGCTTTCCTAAAGTCTATACTTTATGAATTGAATTTGAATGTATTGAGGCAGTAAAAACTTCAAAGTATTGTAATGGGTTTGTTAAGCATGAATTCTCCTGCCTGAATTCATGTTGGCTATAATTAATCAAATTATGCTTTACCAGGTGTGCATTTGCTATGCTCCCTAAATACTTTTCCATGAATTTAATTCTACAGCAGATGTTAACCTTTGTCACTCTTAATTCATCTTCTATTGTTCATTTTATATTACATTCTGTGATTTAAGTATCTGTTTAATGAACTAATAATACTCATTAAGGTAATAGAATAGATTATTTATTCCAGTGAACTTATTAGTTATTTTAACTGGAATTTCCCATGGATTTAATCTTAACTATGTCCTTAAACTCTGAATTCTTATAGTCAACAAATATGCGGGAAATAATTATTATAAATTAAATTCTAAGTTTTAAAAGGTATCATTCCATTTTTTTTTTCAACTTAGTTTTCACTTTAATCATGTGGACAAAGAAAATGAGACTTTCCGTAGTAACATTTATCCAGATGGAGAAGTATCATAATCAATCCCACAAAGAAGATACTTGAGCTCTATGCTGGGTTCTTCACGTAATGAGAAAACATTACAATTACAGCTGATCTTAAAACGTGCCTAATTCAAAAAGTAAAGAAAATAATTTAATATATTTATCTTCTGTTAGATAGATAGCACTATGACATATGCCATCAATCTTTAATATTGTCATAGATTATCATTATTTGGCTTTGCAGTAGGGGAACAGTTAAAAGCACAAAAACAATGTTCTATTGGTAATTTTAAATAGAACACAAAATATTTTGTCTGTTTAAAACTGTTATCTTTGTGCAGGTACAAGTGATGAGTAAAAAGAAAGTGTGGCCATAATAAAAAACAATTAACAAGTACCACAACTGGGTGACTTAAACAACAAAAGTATTCTTTTATTTTTTTTTTAAGATTCCATATATTTGAGAGAGAGAGAGAAAGCATGTGTGTGTGAGAGAGAGAGAGAGGGAGAGAGAGAGAGAGAGAGAGAAAGAGAGAACATGGGCAGAGGGAAGGGCAGAGGGAGAAGCAGTCTATACTTTATGAATTGAATTTGAATGTATTGAGGCAGTAAAAAAATTCAAAGTATTGTAATGGGTATGTTAAGCATCCCTGCCCCAAGGAGCAGGGAGCCTGATATGGGGCTCTCTGTGGAGCTGGATCCCAGGACCTGACCTGAGTTGAAGGCAGATGCTTAACCGACTGAGCCACCCAAGTGCCCCAGTGAAAGTGTTCTTTTTCATGGTTATGTAGGTTAGAGTCTGAGGTCGATGTTTTGGCAGAGTTGGCTCCTTTTGAAGCTTTTTATCCTTGGCTTGTAGGTGACCTTCTTTTCCATGTGTCTTCACATCATCGTCCCTCCTTATGTATTTGTGCCCAACTTCCTTTCTTAATTTTATTTTTATTTATTTATTTTTATTTATTTATGATAGACATAGAAGGGGGGGCAGAGACACAGGCAGAGGGAGAAGCAGGCTCCATGCAGGGAGCCCGACATGGGACTCAATCCCGGGGCTCCAGGATCATGCCCTGGGCCAAAGGCAGGCACTAAACCGCTGAGCCACCCAGGGATTCCCCCCAACTTCCTTTCTTATTATAACACTAGTCATATTGGTTAAGGGCCTATCCTAGTAACCTCTCTGTAACTTAATTACTCCTTCAAAAACCCTATTTCCAAATATGGTAACATTTTTGTGGTATAGGGGGCTAAGACTTCAACATTCATTGTTTTAAGGGGACACAGTTCATCTCCTAACACCCTGAAAAAATTTAAATTTAAAAGAACATGCAAAATATTTGACATTAAGTTTATTAAATCAGAACTTGTGTTGTCATTTTTATTTCATTTGCAAAAAGATTTCATTAACAAGATATATAATTAAATGTTATGCTTCAAATATAAACTGAAATTTTTGATGAAAGAAGATGCTTACAATGTCAAAATGTTCCTTTGTTTCTGACACCTGCAGTGTTTCTTGATTTTTCATACATTTGCAGGAGGCATTAAGTACTGTAGAACTCCACGCACAGTATTACTCATTAATAGATATTTTTAATAAATAAAAATGGAATATGGTTCTCTAGAATTTTTTGGAATCATAACAGCGTTATTTTTTCTTGAGTCCAACATAGATCTTTTTGTCTACTATATTTGTCTCACAAAAATATCCAGCATACAAATATTTAGATAGTAATCATTTATATAAATTTTTACTCATATTTTTCTATTTATTGGAATTATAACATTTTTAAATGTAATTTGTTTAAATAAAAAATAAGTGAATATTAAAGAAAGTACTTTACATTCTATTCTTGCTATGATATATACCTTTAGAATTTAATTTTATAAAATTGAAAGTACATGTTATATAATATAGTTCTAAACTATTTTTAGTTTTTTAGTACTGTATGAATAAAATTTTTGTAAATAGCTTCATTTCAATTTTTTGTTTTTTTGTAGCTTTTTTGGCTCTTATAATACTATAAATATTGAAGTCAATTTTTAGAAAACTTAATTATTTATAAAGATGTGCATTGATATTATTAGATAAATGCAAGTTTAAGGATCTATAATGCTATTGTTTCAATGCTATCACTGTATTTTCTTACTATTAGACTTATTAGCTTTTTTCTCTATATATCTTCATAATAGACCTATTTTATAATGTGATGAATTATGTTTTCATAGAACTACCCTTATTATTCTTACTCACATCTGACATTATATTAAAAATATTCAAATATATTTCAGAGCAAAAAGGGATGATCCATTTTTAATGTGTTACCATAGATTAGATATTAAACCTATTAACAGATTTATTGCTACCACTAGCTCTATTAGGGAGGTATTTTTGTCTTCATTTTACAGACAAGTAAGCTGAGGTTCAGTGGATTGAGCTGAGGAATTAGTTCCATTTCATTCCAAAGCTGAAATATTTTCTGTGATGTGCCCTGAGACATGAGGAGGAATGTATTTCATACACTTTCTCTTAATGTTCCTTAACCTTATTTGGCTGGGATGTAAAAGTTGACAAAAAAGAAATACTTTTGAAGTTTACATCAATATGGAAACCCTTTTATTAAATCTATTATTTCTTAGAGGCCTAAAGTGGACTCATCTAGTGCACTCATTTCAAGAAATTACCAGAAACTGATGGAGGGAACATTTCCTGCCTGAAATGTCCAGGCATAGGAAGAGCTAGGGGATGAGGTTTGGTGGCAGTACCAAGAGAAGGTTAGGAATCCAATGGGGAACCCATACCCAAGTGGAGTGACCATCCATGAATTCACTTGTTCACTAGTATGTTAATAGGCAGGGTATTGTTGAGCTCTCATAGTGTGTTAGATATTATCCAGAAGGCCGTGGAGGCAGAAGGAGTGAAAGAAATGAGAAAGAAAGCCAAACCTGAGATCTGTAATCAAACAGAATTCTAGACCATAGAAAGGTGGATGGATCCTGGATGCTGCCTTGAATTGTAGTGAAGTACACATATTTTGCCTTTATTTATCATTAATTTTGGAGTACTAGGGTCAGCCAACCTACATTAAATGTATAAACTAAGAGTAAGGAAATGGGATCTAAGAAAAGGGCCAGTTGTTACCTTTAATCATTTCCAAGTGCCAGAGGGAATCTTGGTAGATTTCCTCCATTTCTTCCTTTGGACCTAGAGTTTATAGTAGATATCTCAATGCCCCTAACCCACCTGTCATACCATAGTTACTTCTGCATTGCTGGACATAATTTAGTCATGACGCTTCTGCTTATCTTGCCTTTATTTTATTTTAATTTTCATTTTGAAAATAAATGCTATATAGCCTCTAGTTGCCTGTATTCCAGCATGATACCTTTGCCATGGGTGTAACTTGCCATGTTTTTTAAGCATCTTTTGTCTTCTTGTAGCCAGCACAGACTAAGAAATTAAGCAATGTTTTGGTTGTTTATTGATATATTTTTAATTTCTCCCTCCACCCCTTCCCTCTCTCACTCCCCCCTTTCCTTCCTTCTTCTTTCCTTAATTTTTTTTGCATTTTTCAAGCTTGAGTCCAGTTCCTCCAAATATGGACTTTTGATATAATTGGCCTCTCGTTCTACTCAGATTGCCTTCTTTTCTCCTTTCTTGTTTCTCTGGCTTGTGACTTCTAGTAAATCTCCTTCCTCACCTATGCAGGGCCTAGAGATGTAGATAAACATCCCTTTTTTGGGGAGCACACTTCTTTCAGGGATCCCTTTGCCCTTTCATTTGTCTTAATGTAACAAATGTGCTTCCCTAGGATTTAGTTTGCTAGGCCTAATACTTTTAATCTGTAACATTGACTTACTAAGCCCTAAATGTCCCCAACAGTACCTCCCAATGAAATCTACGTAGCATGGTGGTATTTAAGGGCACACTGTGTATGTAATGTATGATACTATCTATTTTCTGAGGAAGTAGTTACTTAATGGTCTAATGTGAATCTATAATATTTACTCTTTAAAAAATACTTTCACAAACATTATTTCAATATAAACTTTTATGTGAATAAATACTAAATAGCACGTGTCAGTTTTCCTTAAAAATTAATATGCAGAAGCATGCGCACCCCTAAGCTATACAGATAATAGACAATAAATATATGTTGTTTGTACATGGGAAAATATGCATGAAAAATATAACAAATACTTAATCATAGTTAATTATAAAACAGAAATGATCCTTCATTTCTCTTGTGTTTTTCCTTTGTGATTATGATTCCTTAGAGACCACTTGTTATTTTTGGAAGCATAAACAATGAATACTACCCTACTTATAACAAAATATGCATGTCCTTAAAGGATCAAGGACGACTCAATATAACCAAGTGCTTTTCTGTCTCTGGAGTCAGACTGCCCATGTCCGAACACCATCTTCAATGTTTCCTGGCTGTTTGACTCTGTGCAAGTCACCGAACTTCTCCATACCTCAGTTTCATAATTCAAAAAGTATTCATAACATACATAATTTATTGTGTTGTGGATTAAACGGGATAATGTGAAGCACCTAGTAAGCACCAAATAATTGTTATTTATGAATATTCTTTTTATAGATACTATAACTTTAAACTTTATTTCAAATCTAGATTTCTGACATCATAGGGTAAAACATGGCACCTTTGTTGGACAAGTAAAAGAAAAATTACTTATGACTCAGTAGCTAATACTGAGAAGTGAGATATTTAAATGTAACCTTTTTTCAAAAAATCAGAATAATGTTCTCTAACTTTTGCACTTGATCTTAGCCAAAAGGCCAAGAGCTGATGTGTTCTTTGACTTTTGAAGTAATGAAACAAACAAAAGCCGCAGAAATTAAGAATGAATTTAGGTGGTTGCACAAACAACTGAATAATCCAAAAAAAGAAAATTAATTTAAAATCATTAGTTTTGTGATCCCACTTTTATTTTTTGAGTTTATGCAAGGCTGCTACCTGAAACTACAGATTTTACAATTATTGGTCGAATTTATCAAACATCTCCAGTTCTCACCTTTTTTGGGTATGTTCCGGGATTGTATTTGCCTGCCTCTGAAGTTAGGCCTTGTATGTAACAAATTTTGGCCCGTGAAGTAGTGAAGTACGAGGAGTGGCAGTTGTTACCTTTCTTTGTTCTCCTCTGATGATCCCAGAAGCTCTAGTCAAGAGGAAGCTTCCATCATCCTGAGACTGTGACCATGATCAGAGAGCCCCCTGCTGACCTTCATTGGAGATGAAACGAAAGCAAAACATAAACCCTTTAGTTAAAATAAGACTTTGGAGTTGTAGGCGGACTATAACATAGCAAGCCTAAAGCTGTCCTGTCACAACATTTATTTAGATTTTAAATTTAAATGTATAGTATAATATGATATATAGGATATATGACATGACATAAAACTTTTTATTAGAAACACTATTTACTTATAATTTCAATTTGAAAGATTGTAAGAAGTTGACAGTCTAATTTTTTAGTTCCTCAAAATATACTACTCAAGTGGTAGTTCATGTATGTTATGGTTCTCGTGTATTACAGAAAACTTTAAACCGAGTAGCTTAAGGGAAGTGAATTGGGCATTTAATAAGACTCTTTTGCACTTAACTAATAATTCATGGATATGCACCAAAACAATTACAATGAAAATTGGTTTCAAGTGCAAAATATGTGTAGAGCACTGTGATAAGTTTTTGAAGGAAAAGAGTAAATGAAAATAGTGGAAATGAGATATTCTCATTTGATGGTTTTCTAACTTGATGCTGAGTTATAAAAATTCCAGTAGAAACTATCATTAATGTATTGTGAAACAGTTTGAAAAGGTCTTTCAGTGAATCAACCTGTCTTTGGTTTTGGGGTTTATTTAAAATGAGAGTAATAATAAAAGAAAGAAGGAAAGACAGAAAGAAAGAAAGAAAGAAAGAAAGAAAGAAAGGAGAGAAAGGCACCATTCTCTTGCTGTTGCTATTTTCCTGATAGATTTTAGGGAGAAATAAAAAAAAAATCCTTATATATAATTATGTGATATATCCAAATGTCTTACATACTATTGTGACTTTGCCATTTTTATAAAATCTGTCATAAATAGTTTTAAGTCTCATCATCTAATGCATGCATTCTTGTCTTGTCTTTTTATCAAAGGATTCATTCTTGTGAATCAACAAGGCATAGACCCAGACCAAAGAGAGCTTTCATCGTTTTTAAGAAAGTGACGCTAGCTTACAGTCTCCTAGGAAACTCAAAAATTCAGCAGCTGTAGAAAGTCCAAGTTTTACAAAACAGCTATTATTGGGGGTAAAATCTTCCTAAGAAGCCTTCCCTGTAACCTCACCTTATTTTTAAATTTAGTCTAAGAAATACTTATACAGTATTAATGGTTAGTCATTTGTTACAGGAAGAAAAAAATGAACAAAACCCAGATTTGGACAGTTTCCATATTCCTTGATCTGTGTGGAACTGCAATTAAACTCAGGAAACTTAACAAAAAGCTGATTATTTGAAGGGAATGGTCATCAAACAAACAGAAAAAAAAATACAAATTCAGTAGGCACGAACAGAATCATTAATGAGGCAGTATAATAGCAATTAATTAGGAGAAATGTATATCCATCCCAGAGAAATATGTATTTCAAAATATAAAATATAAAATTAACAATACATGAAATAGCCAATTTCTCTCCATGAAATTAAGAGCTTGAGCTAAATGAGCTTCAAAATTGCTTTCGAGAGAAAAAAAATCTACAATACTTTTTTTTTTTTTTACTTTTGTAAGTGTCTAGCATGCTCAGTTTGTTACTTATGTTCTCTTTTGGATGCTAAGAGAGAAGTACAAAGGAATATTGCTTTTAGAAATATGTACCTGTTTTACATGCTGCTATGGAAGATGGTTATACATTTTGCTTTCAAAGGAATATTAACTTTTTGTAATTAGGTGAACACGGCCTAATGTTAGTCATTTCATTTGTGTGTGTTAATGATTCCTTAAATATCAATGGATCTTGATGAGAAAAAATCCTACTTTTAAGAATGAAAAATTAAATTCTAAAACCATTTCCTTGACAACAAAAAAATAACAGCTGTGAAAATAAACATGCTTGTGGAATTTTCAGCATGTTGACTCATGCTTGTCACAGTGGAGTGGAACAACGAAGAGGGATGTCTGACATCCAGCAGATCTAAATAGAAACCCCCCCCCTTTGTTTTCAGTATTATTTCTGGGACTTTGGTAAAGTTAAGTAACTCCTCTGAAACTCAGTTTCTTTATGTGAAAAATTCAGTCATTTTAATTACCTCAAAGTTGTAGGATTTTTTTTAATTGAGATACTGTCTTAAGTTTTTAGTAAATGTTATTACCCTTTATCCTCTCTCTTCCTAAAGAAACTTAAGTAAGTTCTTTTTAAGCAGTTGCTATAATGTGATATATATGTGTATATATCATTATTGGATAATATATATATTCTGATATATGTTTTATATATATTAGTGTGTTTTGTATATTTGCATGTGAAATGCAAAATAGATAAAATGGAAAAATAAAAACAAGGAAAATATTTGCCATACATCTTATATAATAAAGGCTTCCGATCATCTATGTATTTTTTCTCATAGGTAGTTCCTTATATGTATACTTTTTATAGAGTTTTTATTAATTGCCATGCATTTACTTTAATCATGGCATTGAACAAGGCAGACACATTTTGCTGTCATGGGATATGTATTCCAGTGAAGAAGAGAAAATGAGAAATAATAAGCAATTGCACTACTAGGTATTTATGCAAAAGATTAATTGCAATTAATAAGTAATTGTACCACTAGGTATTTATGCAAAGGATACACACTGCATTCTGATGTTTGTAGCAGCATTATCAACGATAGCCAAATAATGGGAAGAGCCCAAATGTCCATTGACTAATGAATGGATAAAGCAGTCATTATTTTATGTATATATAGGAATATTACTCAGCCATAAAAATAATGAAATCTTGCCATTTGCAATGATGTGAATGGGGCTAGAGAGTATTATGCTAAGCAGTATAAGTCCGAGAAAGACAAAAACCATATGATTTCACTCATGTGGAATTTAAGAAACAAAACAAATGAATATGAGCATATGGAAAAAGAGAGAGGCAAACCATAACACAGACTCTTAATTCAAGAGAACAAATTTAGGGTTGCTGGAGGGGAAGTGTCTGTGTGTGTGTGGGGGGGTGTGGGTTAAATGGGTGATGGTCATTAAGGAGAGCACTTGTGATGAGCACTGGGTCTTGTATGTTAGTGATGAATCACTAAACTCTACACCTGAAACTAATGTTATATTGTATGTTAACTAACTGGAATTTAAATGAAAACTTGAAAAACTCAAAAAATAAATGCATTAATGTGGAGAGGAACTAAAGACTCCTGCTATGAACAATGAAAGTGAGCTTAGAATGGATTCTCTGGCCCCAGACAAGTCTAAGATTGCAACCCTAGCAGACAGCTTGATTGCAATTTTATTGGAGCCATAACTACTTGTTTAAGCTCCTGCTAGATTCTTGGCCTTCAGAAATAGTGTGGAAAATTAACTGCTTATCGCCTCAAGTACTCATGTTTGGAGATCTTTTTTATGCAGCAGTAAATGATGAATACACAAGAGTGCTTAGAAATGAAATGACTTGATGTAGGATTTCACAGACTTCGGTAGAGTTTGAATTTTAAGTTATTAAAAAAGCTTAAGTTATTAAGTGATTTGAAATTATGAAATATATATACATATACATATACATAAAGGGATCTGACTTTGTTATAAATAAAACTGAATTGATTCTTAAAACACAGTAATTTGAGGACCATAATAATTCATCAGGATGTCAAGTTAATTAGGAGTAAAACAGATGTGTGTATGATAATGATTAGAATTGAATAGAACAAACACAAGTGGAACTATTGGGTACAAAGGTGATAGAACTGGCAAGAAATGCTAAAGATGGGGATATCCTTAATATACATGATTACTTAAGATCGATGAGAAAAATAAAAGGCACATAACTAATGAATTTATAAATGACAAAATGCATTTGCAAAAGATGCTCAATCTCATTATTATGGGCAAAAAAAATCAATAATAATGACATTTTCATCCCACAGATTTAAAAAGACTGATAACCTCTTCATTGGCAAGCCCGGAAAACTGTTCATTCTCATTTATTGTAGATATGAGTCAAAACTGATATAAACTCTCTGAAGCTAGTCTGAAAAATGCATACACTTTGTTCCAGAGATCCTTCTTCTAGGAATTTATTCTAATGAAATATTTGAAATATTGATAGAATACTCATTGTTCACTCCAAGATTATTTATGTTTGTGGAAATTTGGAAGTAGTTGATAGACTCATCCTTGTATGTGTAACGAATCATGCTAATGGCATAATGTTAAGCAAAATAATGGTTTCAGGATGGTGTGTTGATCATGAATCCATGTATGTAAAATATCCATGCCATTATTTGTGTGTGTATGTGTGCATGTGCGTGCATTAAAAGGTAATATTCAGAATAATGTTCAGCGGTTGTCAATATTTCTAAGTAGTGGAGATCATTTTTTGCTTTCTTTAGATTTTTCTCTCTAAGGTTCTTTTTGCTGACGTGTTGTTTTTAATATTTTTTTGTATATAGACTTTACTTTTTATTATTTTTATTATTTTTTAGACTTTACTTTTTAAAGAAATTTTAGGCTCCCAAAGATATTGAGAAAAAGGTAGAGAGATTTTCCGTATACACTCTGCAAAATGTGCCTCTCTGCTTCTCCCATTAACATCCCTAATCAGACTAGTATATTTTTTTAAATTAATCAACCTACATAGACACATCATTGTAACCCAAAGTCCATAGTATCCTTGATATTGTACATTCTCTGGGTTTGGACAAATATATGATGGCGTGCATCTATCAATCTTTATAGTATATTTTCACTAAAAATCCTTTCTTCTCTGCTTACTCATTCCTCCCTCCTACCTACCCCCTGGCAACCACTGATCTTTTTACTGTCTCCATAGTTTTGTCTTTTCCAGAATGTTATATAGTTGGAATAAAACAGTGCATAGCCTTTTTCAGATTCATTCTTTCACTTAACAATATGCATTTAAGGTCCCTCTCTGACTTTTCAATGTTTTATAGCTCATTTCTTTTCAGCACTGAATATTATTCCATTGTCTAGACTTGCTACAGTTTATTTATTCATTCACTGGAGAACATCATGGCTGCTTCCAAATTTTGGCAATTATGAATAAAGTTGTCATAGACATCTGTGTGCAGATTTTTGTGTAGACATGTGTTCAACTCCTTTGGATAAATAAATACTAAGGAGTTTAATTGCTGTATCATATGGCAAGGGTATGCTTAGTTCTTTAAAAAACTGCCCAAGAAGCAGTCTGAGCCTGGGTGGCTCATTTGTTAACAGCCTGCCTTCAGTTCAGGTCAAGATCCCAGGGTCCAGGGATTGAGCCCCGCATTATGCTCCATTATACTCCATGCTTAGCAGGGGGTCTGCCTTCCCTGTCCCTCTGCCTGCTGATCCCCCTGCTTGTGCTCTCTCTCTCTCTGTCAAATAAATAAATAAAATCGTTTAATAAATCAATAAATAATAAAATTTTTAAAAACTGCCAAAATGTCTTACAAAGTGGCTGTACCATTTTGCACTGTCATCAGTAATGGATGAGCATTCCTGTTGCCGCACATTCTTCTCAGCATTTGGTGTTGTCAGTGTTCTGGATTTTTACAATTTTAATCTACCACAGGTGTTAGGGGTATTTTATTTGTTGCTTTAATTTGTATTTCTCTGGTAAAATTTGATGCTCAGTCTCTTTTCATATGCATATATGCTGTCTGTAGATTTTTTTTGGCGAAGTATCTGTTAAGGTGTTTGGCCTTTTTTTTGGGGGGGAGTGGGGGTTGTTTATCTTCTTATTGCTGAGTTTTTAGAATCCTTCGTATAGTTTGAGTAACAGCCCTTTATCAAATGTGTCCTTTACAAATGTTTTCTCCCAGCCTGTGGCTTTTATTCTCATTCTCTTGACAGTGTCTTTGGCAGAACAGGAGTTTAGATTCCAGTGAAGTCCAGCGTATCAATTCTTTCTGCGCCTTTGATTGACATGTTATTTTTACAAATACAGATAATCCAAAACTATGTAAAAAAGAAAATAAACTGAAGAAAAAATACTTAAAAGTCATAATCTATATCGTGATTTTCTAGTGTAACAAATAAGTACAGAAATGATTCTCTTGCAGTAGTCCTTTTCCCTATTCAAATCTTTTCTTTATAGTGATAATTTAAGATTCACAGTTACCTACCTTATTTACCTTTTCAAGACTTTAATAATCGTTCTTTGCATTTATTGATTTTAATTAGAGCAGAAAAATATAAGAATAATAAGAGAAAATAAAACTGGATTGATCATTGAGGAGAAAATAAAATATCAGAACATAGTTTTTTTTTTAAAGGAAATATATATATATATATATATTTGCTACAGACTTATTACAGATATCAAATTTCCTGGTTTTCAGATAAATCATGGACCAGGCACATATGTTTCATAGAGATTGCTAAAGTGATGTATTCGTTCTGTCAGTTTTTGCAAAAGAATTTAATTGGGTAAAAAGTATTTCCCAAAACTTATTCTCATGTTAAATGGTAGTTTATTCAAGATCTAATGTAGTAATATTAAGAGAATTGTATCCACTGAAATGCTGCTTTATAATTTTGGTTTTCGAGACTGACCAAGAATCATATTTAAAATCAGTAAGAAAGTTCTGCTTTCCATATTTATTTGATAGTAATGTATCTAGTTCAGGGTTTACTAGAGGTCTTAACCTTTCAGGCAATTTCATCTGGCAATAACAGCCATAATAATAATGTGTTACTTTTGTAATTACTCATCTCATTTGTGCTTTACATTCAGTGTCTCATTTTATATTTATCATAACTTGGGGTAGCTTTGATTAATGGCATCCACTTGAGAAATCAGAGAGCTGAGGCTCAGAGGGGTTAAATGGTTTATTCACCATTATAAATCTAATAAGTAGTGGAGAAAGAAAATAACTCCAGAGCTCAGAATGAAATAATGCCTCCAAAAGAGTAAATCAGACTTTCTTTTTTTTTTTTTTTCTTTTTGCATTCAAAGCTTGTATACTTATTCACACAACTTTCAGAATGTCCCATTTGGTTTCACTATTGAACAGGGACAGGAAATTATTTCTGAAAAATGTTTTCCCACTCCAGCTTCTCAACCTACACTTTTCTCTCTGTATAGTAAATATCGCAGTTTTAAATAGAAAATATGGCAATATTCTATTTCTAATAGAATATGGCACCTGCCATGTTTTCTATTTAATTTTTGTTTTGAGTATACTTATTAATTCAATTAAAAATGACTTCATATAAGTCCTAATAAACTGTACTTACTACATTTAAGCGTCTAAGACAAGACTGTAGTCCTACAGAGCTTACAAAGTTGATTGGGGATATAAGGCATGTTAGAGAAATCATTGAACAGAAACAACACCTTCTAATCAATGCTTTCATTATTGACAATTTGGGTCTTATCTCTTCAGCACTACCCAGTGAATATGACATGAGCTGAATTTACTTCAACCTCGATGTCATTGCTAAGATTTACAAGATATTTATTGGAATAGGAGTTATATTTGACTTCTTTAATCTGGTCACTTCATAAGAAACTTATTCATAAGATACTACTTGATTATAATCTAGTATTGTTCTACAGTTTATTAGTGTTTTAATGAACATTTGAAAGTTCCCAGTATACATTATTGCACATGTGAGTGGAAATATATTTGTTCTATGTAAAGCACCTGTAATATCTGAATGACCATGAAGTTTATTTTAATTTTATGTTTTTATTTTATTCATTTTTTGCATATTATATCTCAAGAATGTCCTTATGTTCAAAGGCTAAATTGTTTCACCCAATCATAATCAAATATTTTTAAAAAACAATTTAAATCATAAATGCTTTTATTTTTCATTAAAAGCATTAAAATGTACTGCCTGCCAGGTTTTAAGTTTCACTCAGGAATTCTACAAAGTGAGGCCGTATTTTAGACAACTGAATTTCTTTCACAGTTTAATTTCTGTTATAAAAGTTGAAAAACAGCAATGTAGAATACATTTGGCCATCAGTGGCACTTTTAATTTTGAAGCTATACAGAAGCTGTCACACTGCCATCCAAATGGTTGTCAAAAACGAGTATGCTAATTGAAAAGCTTTGGCTATGAAATGAAGTGTTGCAATTTTATCAAGCAGAGATAAGAACTCCATATAATATGTGGGTTTTAAGGCGAATTGATTATCAAGTTGTAAGACCGGGCCACAATTAGAAAATTCTACATAGATAGGTTTTTCAATTTCTGATTTGTTGTGAAGACTACACAGAATTTAGAATAAGGATATTTCTACCTGGATCTGAAATTCCTCACTGCCAAAGCTCATGAATCTTTTTGTTTTCTGTTGGACCTGGAGGACTATCTGGCACACAAAATACTGAATTTCAGGAATTTATAATCAAACTCAGAAATCATATGCTTTTATCTCTGAATCAGAGTATGTATCCAAAAAATACAGGAATAAATCAACCTCATTATTTACTATCTCTCAAATACCACCCAAGGTTGTGTTTGGGGTCAGAGTCAAATGTTTTTGATTGTAGTTATGGTAATGGTCTCTAGTTTTTGTGTTTTTTAAAAATATATGTTTCTGGTATCTAAATTATTATAACAGTAACATAACGTATATGCAAGGGTTGTTTAGTGGCTAGGGTCACCACTAATAGGAAAAGATAATACTGTTTGCAGTGGCTGGAATATATATTTTGTTTTAATTAGAAAGAAAATGTCTTGCTTTTAAAATGTCTTTCCAAGGATAAGTCTGGTATAAGTGAGATATGATTCTGTTGTTTAAGATTAATGATATAAATGGCCAGTTAAATATGGTTCTGCACTTCCTGGAAACTCTTGAATAAGATAATTTAAATATTTGAGTTGCATTATTTGACATATACATACACACATATCTTAGATTTTCTTTTTTTTAAGGTTTTGTTTATTTATTAGAGAGCACAGGTGGGGCGAGGAACAGAGGGAGAAGCAGACCCCCCACTGAGCGGGGAGCCCGATGTGGGACTTGATCCGGGACTCATGAACTGAGCTGAAGGCAGATGCCCAACCGACTGAGCCACCCAGGCGCCCCATATCTTAGATTTTCTAATTTAAAAGTTTGCTAAATGCTTGAAATGCATGATTAACTTTCATAAGATAAAAGTGAACTTCTTTCCCTGCATAGAAACATAACACAGTACCTCTATTGTTTAGTACCTAATTCCTAATACTATATTCCTTGTCTTTTTAAAAATTTCATTTTAGTGTTAATAAAACTATTATTTCATTTTAGTGAAATAAAACATGGTGGCTAACATTCAGTGAAGATACTTTTCCTTCTCATTAAAAAAAAATTCTACTTTTTTATTTGACACAGTGAGAGAGTGAGAGAGTGAGTGCAAGAGTATGAGCAGGGGGAGAGGCAAAAGGAGAGGAAAGGGTTGAAGGAGAGAGAGAAGCAGACTCCCCACTGAGCAGGAAACCTGACAGGGTACTCCATCCCAGGACCCTGAAATCATGATCTGAGCCTAAGACCGGTACTCAACTGACTGAGCCACCCAGGCACCCACTTTCATATCATTTTTTAATGTAGTGATAAGATTGACAACTTGTTGAACTCCTAAGCTTATTTGTTAAGCTTGAACTTTCTTATAAATAAATATATAATTTAAATAAATATATAATCAACTTGTTGGGGTGCCTGGGTAACTCAGTTAGTTGTGTCTGATTCTTGATTTTAGCTCAGGTCATGATCTCAGGGTCCTGGGATCAAGCCCAATTTGGTGGTCCAAACTCAGTGTACAGTCTGCTTGAGCTTCTCTCTCTTTCCCTCCTTCTGCCCCTCCCCCTGCTTGTGTACTTTCTCTTTCTCTGTGTCTAAAATAAATTTCAAAAAAAATCTTTAAAAATTCTTTTTAAAAATTGTTAATTCAGTCATAGGATTATCGTATTTTTCACATCTATTAAATTTTGAGGACAAACTATAATTCATCTCTTTTTTCCTCAACTGTTAATGCAATATTTGGAATGTAGTAACATCTCACTTAATATTTAAAGAGAAGAACCTTAAACATAGAATGCCAGTCCAGTGAGGTGAAAGAGAAAGGGTTAGTATTTCCTGTCCAAACTTCTATTAAATGTGAAACATATGTGAACATCACACACACACACACACACACACACACACACTAATTCTTTAAATTGAGGTATGTAATGAAAGAATAATTTTATCAGTGTTTTATGAACTATGTTTTATCACAGTAACATACCAAATTATCATTAACCTATACTTTTCATGAATGTCCCACAGAATGCCTTCTTCTGTGAATTAGTTTTGAAAACATCCTAATATTTTACTAAAACATTTGTTTGGAAACTGCATGTTTCCCTACTACAAAACTATCACTGAACATTGAACAAGGACAAGGAAAAGAATTTGTGCCTAAATACTGGCTCTACTAATTATAGATGGAGCAAATTTAGTACCTTAATTTAGAAGCTTCATCTCTTACTCCAGTACATTCAGACAATGACTACAGAATTGGTGAGATTATCAAAAAGTTTGGGGAAAAGAAGTGTCTGGATATGGTGCATGTTTAATAACAATAGTTGAATAACGTGGCATGCCATAGTACTAAACTAAAGAATCATTATGTAAATATTAGTTCAGTAAACAAATTCTTTGTTAGTTAACACACTGTAGTATGAGTTTCAGGTAGACAGTACAGAGATTCAGCACTTCCCTACAACACTCAGTGCTCATCACAAGTGCCCTCCTTAATCCTCATCACCTATTGCATCCATCCACCTACCCACCTCACCTCTGGTAACCATCAGAACTATCCTTTGTTTAAAAGCTGATGAAATTAATTTTTCATTGAATATAGTTTCAGGCAAAGCATTATTCTCTGAACAAAAGATTATGCTTACTTTCATCCAAAATAGGATATTGTAATATCCATCTTGTTTCCCTTTCTAATCAATCTTTCTACATTTGAAGAAACTCAAACCTAAATGAATAACATATTGCAGTGACTATGTTTTTCCAAGTGCTGATTATTCTGTTTTACTTTATTCATACAATACTGCTCCTTTAAAATATCAATTTCACTCCAGGGATCAGGACTAGAATTGTGCATTTGGAACTGAAAGCACAGAGGTATTATTTAAAGCTATGGGATTGGATGTGATCCATTAGTCAGGGAAATGGATAGTGGAAGAGATTCCAGGCTGAGCTCTGGGACATTGCAGCATTTGGAGGTCTTCAGGATGAGGTTCGTCTCACAAGAAGACTTAGGACCCACATGGAGGAGAAGCAAGAGAGAATTGCTCCAAAAGCCAGGTGGAGAAAGTGATGCAAGAAGGGGAAACTGGGGGATTCCTGGGTGGCTCAGTGGTTTAGCACCTGCCTTCAGCCCAGGGCGTGGTCCTGGAGTCCTGGGATTGAGTCCCACGTCAGGCTCCCTGCATGGAGCCTGCTTCTCCCTCTACCTGTGTCTCTGCCTCTCTGTGTGTCTCTCATGAATAAATAAATAAAATCTTTTTAAAAAGGGGGGAAACTGGTTGATCTTCTTACAGATCAGGGCAGATCAGATACAGTGCAGGGATAATCCACTCACTGGAACAAGAAGAAAGGCAAAGTGCAGGTGGTTACAGAAACTAGATGCTTGGTGAAACTGTGGTTAGATGGGGAAGGTGAAAGTTCTCTTATGATTCTACTATTTCTTTTTCTTTAATTATATTTACTTATTCATGAGACACACACACACACACACACACACACAGACAGAGACACAGGCAGAGGGAGAAACAGGCTCCATGCAGGGAGCCTGATGCAGGATTCGATCCCAGGACCCTGGGATCGCAACCTGAGCCGAAGGTAGATGCTCAACCACCTAGCCACTCAGACACCCCCCTACTATTTCTTTTTTTTTTTTTTTTCAAAAATAAAGTCCTATTCATCTGATAAATGTGAAGAGGTGGGAGGGAATGTTTGAGATGAGGAAAATGGAGAAGGCATGGAGCACTCCACCAGAGGACTCGGAACTCATTGACTAAGGACGTTATGTGTCCTCTCATTGACTTGTGTGTTTTTCAAAGCAAAAACTGCGCTTCATGACCAGTAGATATAAACTCCAATAGATTAATTATGGCAGAGTAGATTTTTAAAATATTTTATTTATTTATTCATGAAACACACACACACACACATAGAGAGAGAGAGAGAGAGAGGCAGAGACACAGGCAGAAGAAGTAGGCTCCCTGCAGGGAGCCTGACGTGGGACTCAATCCCAGGACCCCGGGATCACGGCCTGAGCCGAAGACAGACGCTCAACCACTGAGTCACCCAGCTGCCCCTATGGCAGAATAGATTAATGTTTATTGTGTGAATAACTCAATCATTATTTTAATGAATCATGTAATACAGGCATACCTCCTTTTATTACACTTTGCTTTGTTGCACTTCACAGATACTTTATATTTACAAATTGAAGGTTTGTGGCAACCCTACCTTGAGCAAATCTATTGGTTCCATCTTTTTCCAACAGCATTTGCTCGTACTATGTTTCTGTGTCACATTTTGTTTTTTCTCACAGTATTTCAGACTTTATTATTATTGTATTTGTTATGTTGACCTGTGATTAATGATTACAATTCACCAAAAGTTTAGGTGATGGTTAGCATTTTTTAGCAATAAAGTATTTTTTCATTAAGGTGTGTACATTTTTGAGACATAATGCTATTGCATACTTAGTACAGATTATAGTATAGTGTAAACACATCTTTTATAGGGACGTCCAGGTGGCTCAGGGCTTTGGCGCCGCCTTCAGCCCAGGGTGTGATCCCGGAGACCCAGGATTGAGTCCCACATCGGGCTCCCTACGTGGAGCCTGCTTCTCCTTCTGCCTGTGTCTCTGACTTTTTCTCTCTGTCTTTCATGAATAAATGGATAAAATCTTAAAAAAAAAAAACACACATCTTTTATATGCACTGGAAAGCCAAAAATTTCACTTGACTCACCTTATTACAATATTTGCTTTGTTGCAGTTATCTGGAACCAACCACGGTTATCTCTGAAGTAGTGTGCCTGTAGTTGTATTAAAGCCTGCCTTAATAATATTCTGAATGGTTGAACCGTTGTAATTTAGTATAGACATCCCGTTGTCATTTTAATTACTATATTTATCATATACAAATTTATTTTTTGCCTTCTCTGTTAAAACAAAATACTATATTCTTAACATTTGAAGTTTCTTTTTATAAGATATAATATTTTATAGTGATTCCTTGTGTTTTATTTCTACTTTGCCACTCTTTTCTCCCTCCCTCTCTATATATATGTATTTTCCTCTGTACCCCCTAAAACATATTTTTTCCTTACATTCTGCTCTGAGTTCTGAATTTTGTGTTTAGAACATTTTTTTTTGTCTGTAGAGAATAGAGGCAGCTTGAAAAAGGTAACTATTTTTCTAAAAGCATGACCCATCCTCATTCTTCTATTACTTACCTGTTTCTATTATAACTTCTATCAACAGTGTTGCTTTCCTATTTGAAATAAAGTTGAACTATCACAGGCAGCCTGAATGTACTTTAAATATACCTCAAAGGGAATTGAAATGTATCAGTTCCTTCTTATACTTCCAGGCCTGCAGTCACTCCTCTCTGGTAGTTATTTTGTGACACACTGATTGCCAGATGGTATCAGTCCTGATAACTCCATTTAAGAAATGTACGGAAGAGAAAACTTTATCAGTGTCACCATCAGGCCTTATCACCCACAAGCCAGTGGTCAAGCTAGAAGAATAGTGCAGATCATAAAGAATGTCCCGAAGCAGATTTTTATAGGAGATTGGCCAGTAAGATTGAAGTTCCACAGGATTCATCTTTTCACTCTTGAATCAATAACAAGTATTAGTAAAAGCATATCTTGAGGCCTCCTTCAACTACTTAGGTTTAGAATTGGCTTCCTAGGATTAAAAAGGATGTGGTGTGTTCTGTGGCTTTCCTACACCTGGCCCTTAAATGTGGCACCTCTGTTGCTGTCGACACATAGCCATTTAT
The DNA here is from genome assembly GCF_011100685.1 of Canis lupus familiaris. NCBI lineage: Eukaryota > Metazoa > Chordata > Mammalia > Carnivora > Canidae > Canis > Canis lupus. The sequence continues at coordinate 17,486,613 of NC_049252.1, forward strand.
TCACAGAACAACTTTGTGAAGAGTTAGCATAAGATATTGGGTCTTTTAGAATTTAAGACCTATAGCAGCGGTTCTCAGAGTGAGAATATCCTCCAAATGCATGTACTAAAACTTTCAGGGGATTGTGAATTAAGCAAGCTATTTTCATAATAATGCTAAGACAGTAATTTGACTTTTCTAGTGTGTCGACACTTGCTCTTTCTAGTGGTCTAAAAGCAGTGGTGGGCAAAAGTGACCCTTAGCAAGAATTAGTGCCACAAAATTATTCTAATGGTCATTTTCTTCACTATCACACAATCACAGGGAGAAGAAAGCCAATTTCATTTAAGAATGTTCTTCAATAAGCAGTAAAATGTAACGTGCTCAACACTTGACGACACATCTTTTCAATATTTAGTGTGACAAAATTGCAACAACATATAGAGCATTTCTGCTCCAAACAGAGATATAATTATCTCGAGGAAGAAGCAAATGTGGGTTATTTCAGTGTGAGCTAAACTAGCTATCTGTTTAAACATGGGACATTATTCTAACTTGAGAAAAATGACTGACAAAACATGGTTATTCAGATTTGGGTTACCAGACATTATTTTTTTTCCCTAAAATGTGCAAAGCAAGCCTGTCACTTCTAGGAAACTAACAATATTTGTTGACATTCTTATAATTTGTGCTTTTAATCAGCTAATTCTAAATAGTGAGAAATATACTGCACTATGCATATTTGATGTGGGTTTTTCCTCCAATTATTTATCTCAGGTTTTAAGACTTAAATTAATGCCTCTTTCATTTTGATTGACCTTCTGGTAATCCAATATTAATGCTGGTTTTAACTAGGTATAGTAATATAGTTAGGCAGTTGATTTCAATTTGAATGACCTCAACTTCATCATAATTGCTGTATTTTAGAGTTAAGGCAGTCAAAAAGTGTCATATCATTCTCTGAGTTATAATCATTCATTTGAGTTCTAATCACTCAGGTGAATCAACTAATTTTGCCATGTCTATTTTAGCTCCTGTTTCTATTTCTTGTTTAATCTGTGCTTCCAAAATTTATTCTTACTATTTACTCTGGGAATACTCATGAACCAAACGAAAAACACCTCCCAATTTATATTATATAGCATTTATTAGAAAAATGATAAGCTTTTTGAGTATGCCTTTTACATTACATCTGACTGGCCAAGAACCTCACTCCTCCCAGGTTTTGGGAGAAGAGTGTGGCAAGCTTCCTCGAGAATATTAAGGCATATACACACTTGAAAGTAACATAAAACATCTGATATCTTATTTTTCTTTTGATATTAGTTTTTAAATAGACCTTTGTTCTGTATATAATACCTTATTCTTTTTTTTTTTTTTTTATAATACCTTATTCTTTAAATAGAATGTAGGCTGTTATAAGCAATATTTCATTTTCCTATATGGTACTTTTAAAAGTATCATTTGTAAGTTGCTTGCAAGTGGTTTTGCATGAATGTGTTTCTAAAATTGGGAATACAAGTGTGATCATGGACTAATGAATCTCCTGGGATATAACCCTTATTTTACAAGGGTCGGTGTTAATGCACCGCCATAGGAACACGTTAGTAATAAGGGTGGAGGTGTCATCTGTGCCAAATATGTTTCTTAAAACTAAAGAGCATGACAAACAATGTGGTTCAGGCTATTTTAATGATGCCAAGAGCACTGAAAAAGCAGTTTTATCAAAAGCTGTCATAATGAACCACTGAGCAGACTTTCTAGGGCAAGGGTGGGAGACTAGATGACAAACCAAACAGACCTCAGAGTTTTCCACAGCTTCCTCACCTTCAACTAAAGCATCTCTGCCTTTTTTTTTTTTTAATTTAATGACCTGTTTACTCATTTTGTCTATTGCTTTCATTTGAAGACATAGTGAAATAGTGTGAAAAAGATGCAAGAAAGCCATAATTAATCACTGTTCCTGCAAGTCATTGTTACATTTACTTGAGAAATTACCCACTGATGTTAGCTAGCATGAAAAAAGAAATTTTATTAGAGTTTTTTCTAGTCCATTCTTCTAGCATTAGTCTTTACTGTCTGCCCCCAGCCCTGAATGCTCAGTCACCATGTATCGCCCTTGTTGTTTAATTACCATATAGAGAATACTCAAGAAACAAGTTCTATAGGAATTGGTTAAGTTAAATAAAAACATTAAAAATGTCAAATTTATTTTTAGTTACCCATCCCATTTAATTCTTCACTGCATGTCTTCTCCACAGTTAAAATATTAGGTTCATTCTGGTTCTAATGGCCAGATCAGTTATTAAAACTGCTCTTCTCACAGGTAATTAAATCCCATTACCAGCTTCTGTAGGTAGGTTCATGGAATGTCTCTGTATTCAGTGTTTATTTTCCTGGTTACAGGCTCCTTTAAGAAAATCTTCTCTAACATGACTTTTCTGAGATTGCTATCCTATAATTCTGTATTCTGCATTAAGCACCTTCATTTTTTGGGTACTCATGATTCTAAAAACTTCCTTCCCAACAATTGTACATGGTTTTCCTGGAAAAAAAAATTGAATTCAGAACCATAGAAATTGTGTCCATGTGTATGTGCATGAGTGTACATGAGAGAGTAAGTGTGTGTGTGTGTGTGTGTGTGTGTGTGTGATTTGCAGTGTCTTCTGTGGAGAGAAGTAAAATCAATTCAAATTGGCTCAAAGATATTGAAATGTTATCTTGTGCGATAACAGGAAGTTCATGAGTAAGATTGGAGTTTAGGGTTCTAGCTCCACTTCTCTAGGATTCTTTTTCCTTTTTCATGGGTTGGGTTTTTCCTCGGTTAGACTGTTTCCAGTTTGGATACATCAGTTCTAGGCATCAAATCCAGATACAGTAATGTACAAAGGAAGATACTATATCTTCTATCCCTGCATTTCTTACCTGAGGATTAATCAATTTTCAGATCCTCCCAGCAGATAGATGTCTCTTTTACCATAAGTGAGTTATGTGCCTTGTATCAACAGATTATCATGATTGCTTGAATGAATAATTTAGGGAAACCACTGCTCTGACTAGTATAGTACTGAAGGGGGAAACAGTTATTTTCCAGAACATTGTTAGATTGTTTGGAACATGACATACAACAAAGAAAATGTACCCTTAAATACTTTGTAAGTTTATTGATATGTATAATAATATATGATGTCTAAAGGGAACTCACAAAGTTGTTTAGACATACTGGCCTTCATTTGATTTCTTTCAGTGTTAAGTCCTTTCCTTTGTTGACACTCTGGGACACCCCTTTTATTTGTCTGTTTAATTCTCTTCACTAGTTTCCTCAGATCACTTCCTTGAGGAGTCTTGAAGAATCTTCCTAGATCTTCGAAACTGCTTCAAGTCTCTCTGTATTTTTTTTTTCTATCACTTAAACACCAGTTGGGTAATCATTGATTTGATGGCTTTCATCTTATTGAACTGTATATTTAGTTTAATGTCATGTCAATTTTGGTCACTATCTTTAGCACCTATTTGGCCCATTTAACATAGTGCTGCAAGAAATAGTTGTTCACCTACTGACTCAACAAATATATTAATGAATGAATGAATGAATGAATGAATGAATGAATGAAGTCACAGAAAGAATTAAAATTACAAGGCAGTGGTCTTTGAAGAAAAACCAGAAACCACCAGTACTAGTCTTTATACAGAATCTACTCTTCCATCATTTGATTTGGCTTATGAAGATTTACTGAGAATTAATGGATGTATCACAGTTTGTGGTCCACATTTTTTTAAAAAGATTTTATTTATTTATTCATGAGAGACAGAGAGAGAGGCAGAGACACAGGCAGAGGGAGAAGCAGGCTCCATGCAAGGAGCCCGATGTGGGACTTGAACCTGGGAATCTGGGATCACGCCCTGAGCCAAAGGCAAGCACTCAACCGCTAAGCCACCCAGGTGTCCCATGTGATCCACATTTTTATATGTATTTCTTTGAAATCAAGTGGTTTTTCTCACTTAATTTCAAGTTCTATGAAAACAGCTTGTATCTCATTTGATGGACAACTGAAACAAGAGCATGACTCATTATTAGGCACATACTAAAACTTGAAAACTTAAATCCAATTCTGTTTGACAACTGGAATAATGAAGAGATTAAGTTATATGATATTCATGTCTTTTAATTATACTGACAGAACTAAAATAGTGCATTTATTTAGGAATAACTTTCAAATCTTAATGGAAAAATCAGTAAATATGAAATTGGAAAAAAATTGTCAATTTTTCCTTGTCAAAGTGCCCACCTGTTAGAATGCCTACTGAGACGCAACAAAAAATAGAGTAAGTTCTTGTGATGACATTGTTTGGTACCTTTGAATGTTCTTCAGAATGAGAATTTGTTACCTTCTTTTTATGCTCAATACTCTTGATGGTTTAAATGGATCACATCATCAGCATGAAAGTTCAGGTTATCACTGCACATACCCAACCACCTGTTCTAAGGAATTATTTGTTACAAACAACCACCAAGACATAAAGAGTAAGGATATGATTTGATCTGAAAATGAGTTTAAGAACAGGTGACTTAATGGTATAGGAATGGGAGAGGTCATTCTGTCTTCCTGCAAGATGGGTGATCTAAACTGCCTCTGAAGCTTAACCAACTCAGATGAGCTAACAGAAAGGAACATTTTAGGTGGAGAGAAATTAATAAGGGAGAATGCTCCATATTCAATTACTGTATACAGTCTGAACTGATCAGTAGCCATATCAATTAGAGTAACACTGAAAGAAAGGCTTTTGCCTTAATTTTCTCTCTTCTCTTTTTCCCTTCTTTCTTTTTTCTCATCCTCCTTCCATCCTCCTTCATTTTTCTTCTTTGTTTCTTCTTCTATCTCATTCTTATTTTTCCCTTTCCAGCATTTCCACTACTGAATAGTCCCTTCTCCATCTCCACCCCCCAAATACACACTTCTGTGCTTGTTCTTGTTGAGATAGCTTGCTTATACTCTCCCCACACTCACTAATTTCTGATGTAAAAAGATTAGCACCTTATTCCCAGTGATTTTGTATGACAGTGTTTTTAGGAACACAATTATGTTTATGTTGTGCAGGTTCTTAATTTTATACTCACTCCTAGTTTTTGGATTAGTGAGCACTATCCTATGGGTACCTGTAATCATTTTCATCCTCCGCTTTTTTGTTTAATGGTTCCTGTTTTTGTTTGTTTTCATTTTGTTTTAAGCATATTGTGGATTACTTTTTTGAAAGTTCAACTGTCATTTTTCATTTGGAAGATCATGATACTACATTTGAACTTCATTCAGAGCAAGGTAATTGGGCATTTTCTTTCAGTTCTAATTCTCTTTTTATATGTTCTTTTTAGCATAATGATTACTTCACAGTAATATTATAGTTTTCTTCTTACTTTAATTAATGTCACATCTCAATTCTAAGTGCTTGTTTTCAGCCCCAGGGTACTAATTTCATATCTTGTTTCTTAAATTAGCTGACTGTAAGCTCAGATTTCTGGTGGTTCTGATAGTCATATAGCTATTCCGTGTTCCCATCATAAGAAGAAATTAGTGTTTTAATGAAGGATTTTATGCTATTCTGTTAGGTATTTGATTTTAAAAGAACTGTAGTATTGTTTCATAGCCCTAAGTTGCATATTAAGCAATAATTGCTCTTCAGCTTATATATTTTTGTTATTGCTGGAATCATTCATAGTTTATAAAGTGGCAGAGAATGTACAAAATGCATCTTAAAATAACTGTTTTATTTTATTATTATCCTATTTAATAAGCCAATATAGAAAATAATGCAAGTTTTTTACAAGCTTTAAGATGATTTGTTTATGAACTCAATTTTTTCTTTGATAATAAGGTCTAGGAACAAAAGAAGAGATTCTCTAGAGACATCTTATTAGTGCTACATCTAAACTATTAGAAAAAATAATTACAAAAGCAGCTCATAGATATTGAGATTTATATTTTTATATTTATACCACTAGAAATTTGAATCTCAAAATATAAATAGTTTAGCTTCATATTAAGTAAAATCTATTGTTCGTGTTCAGGTATAATCTTTCTACTTTGATTTAAATTTTTGCAAAATCCCATTGTGACCTCATTCTGCCTTGGTCCCTAAGCACTGATTTTTCTCCATTACCTCAGTGTTTGATTTGTTGCCCAGTTAGTAGTGATGATTATATTGAAGCTCCATTGTTGTTATAATTGCTTTAATAAGTGTATTGTCTTTAGTTAGAAAGTTTTACCTGTTGCATTTGTTCCTTATGTACTATAAAGAATGCAAGATACTTTCTTAGGCTTCATTATTTTATTAGGGGATATAATGCATTTTCTGAATATAAGGATTTTGTTTATATTAATAGCTTTGTTATTGATTTCTGAGGATAATAACATATGAATTTGAGTTTTCCAGTATTTTGTTTAAAAATGAAAAGTTGAAAAAGACAGTGATGTCACTTGACTGTTAGCAGTTATATCATTATAAAAAAATACAAGTTATATGATGAAGGAAGTAACATTAATTTAGGGATGGAAAAGGAATTTCTGTGGTGTTGCTGTGTGCATGTCTGTGTGTGGGTGTGTAATTCCTTAGGACATGGTTTAAAGATGATATTGGGAGTGTGAGGTGAAAGTAGGAAATATGTACTTATAGGCAGTGGAAGCTGTTCATGCAGAACCCTTGCAATAAAAGGGAGCTTGGGTTTGACAGGATGGGGAAAAGACCAGCTTGGTCCAACATGGAAAGGAATGTAATAATCTTTTTAAAGGCAATGAAAAATTTTAAAAGAAACAATTTTTTTTAAAATGTTTTTTGTTTGTATACTGTGAATGACTTTACTGAGAATACATTATTTCTTTATATGCTTGTTGAATTTCTCTGTTTTTCATTGATATTTCATATGATTACTATTTACAATATTGTTTTCTAATATTTCAGAAGTTTCTCTCAAACATCATACAAGTTTCTTTTTATAAAAGTATGAACAATTACACTCTAACAATGTTGATTTCAACAGCTCTAATGTTTGCAGTGTACATCACAGATACTTCCTCCTTTTTTCACCTTCTCCCTTTTTGTCTTTAACCTACTTATTAAAAATTATTCTTTACATTTTAATATAGTTATAATCCTCCAAGTACATTAATTGCCAAGGAGAGAGTGGATGAAATTAGTAGTCTTATTTAATATTTGCTGTTTAATATAAACTCCAAATGATGAAAGAAATTCTTCTATATCATAATTTTATATTTAGTTGCATATCATAGCTAAAAATTTGGATAACTTTGACAAGGCTCTAATTGTGATTGGTAAAGTTATGGAAGTTTATTTACTCTGCTGTGTTTATTAAGCAATTAAAATGTGTCCAAATACGATTAAGGATACAAAAGTAATCATGATCCTTCTTTTAAGGCCAGAGCTCTGAAAGATAAGAGAATCCATTCTAGCCAGTTTAAACAGAAAAGGATTTATCATGGATTATAGCTTGCTCACTGAAGTGTTTTGAGAGCTGATGGAAAAGGCTATATATAGGCTGAGCTTTCAAGAATGCCTCCCAGAATCATGTTATTCAGGTGGCCCACCAATGGACCTGATGCCTCCATCATGATGTGGTATATGATAAATCAGGAAGCTAATACCGGAGTTATCTGCAGATTCACATTGCTTCAGAAGAGGTGGTGAGACAAATTGAAGGGAAAAGGACAATTAATTGAGCTGAGCTGTTTCCAAAAACAACTGTGAAAATATGAGTGTGAGCTTTGAAGACAATGCATTCTTACGAGGATTTGACCCACTTGTGTTTTACAAGGAGTTAAAACCAATTACTGTTATTACTAGAGGTCTGGTAATGCTTACAAGTTATAAAATAAGATATCAGAAGTAGGAAACACTGATAGGCTAGGAAAAGAATCAACCTTTAGTTAGAGGAATTCTGTCCTATGATTGTCCATCTGTAATTTAATACTAATTAGTAATTTAACAATGATAACAAACACATTTTATTAAATTTCTTAATATGTTCTGCTAAGGCGATTACATGAGATGGCACATGGTTCAATATGGGGAAAAAAGATCCTATTTTCTGTATATAGTCAAGGTACTCCATATACTATATAAAGCCTGAGTTTCATAATGCATGTAGTCTGGAGCCCTAATTTTAGTAATAGGCAAAAGATAAATAGTTGTGAATATTTTGCCCTCCCCCCCCCCAGTGCATCATTTCTCCTTATATAAGTTGTAAATTTCCACAATAATGCTATACAAAAAGCTATCCCAATAATTATTGTATAAAACATCAACTATTTAGTATTTCTCACAATTCTGAAGGTTGGCTAAGTGATTCTTTCTGAGCCTACATTGGCTAATTTGGGCTGGGCTTTCTGAGGTATCTGCAGTCAAGTGGTAGGTTGACTGGAAAACTAGCTGGGTCTTAGCTGGGCTAATTCAGTTTTCTTTCACTTGGCCTTATATCTTCTAGCAAGACAGCCCTGTGTTAATAAATCAGAGGCAGGAGTCCAAGAGTTTTGGAAGCATGCCAAACCTGTTGAACCTTCAGATTAGAGCTGACACACTGTGACTTCTCATACATTGTAGCCTAGGAAAGTTATTAAAGACTATTCTAGAAGTAAGAGAGAAATAAACTACAACTCTTGATAGATACTGCAAAACTGCATTGCAGACCATTCACCATACTCTCCTATACATTCTCCTATACAATTCAAGCAAGCTTATTACTCTCAATGAATTTACCCTCAGTGAGTTTTCCTCAACTACTTCTCCCTTATTAAAATAGCAACTTAGTTTCAAATAAACACATGTCTTAGCAGGCTATGTATTGTCCTTGCCAATAAAATTATCCAAGTGTAAGTAAATTTTAAAAATGTTTTGAGCACATATTATTCGAAAATTCTCCTATGCACAATACAAAATTGAAAAACAGAAACAAAACAATAATTTCCAGTATAGCCTGTAAGAAATTTGGAAGTTTTCATGTTATCTTAACAAATAAAAATTGAACAAACTGAAAAACAAAACAAAACAAAACATTTCTTAGATCTGAAGAGAAATGAAATCACAGGGTTTACCATTGCCCTTCAAGTTGAAGACAGGTGTTTACTGACAGGTGTGCACAGAATTACAGCTTAACCTAAGCAGGGTTGAAACCTCCTCAGAAACCAGTGTCTGGGTAGGGAAGCCTGCATTGTAATTGAAGAATTGCTAGAAGCTCAGCATGGAAATGTCAGAGAGAAATTCTCCAGAGAAATCCGCTCCTCGGGGGTCCCCATATTTCTGTGAATTTTATTTCCTGGAGTTATACCAGTTCTCTGTCACATGGTCTCACAGTGAATATCAGAGAAAAAGACGCTTGTGCTCACCATAGAGAGGGCAAAAGGAGCCATTTTGAAGTAGGCCAGAGCATTCTGTAGTTTTCAACAAGGTCTGTTCTCAGTAGAGCCTAAACTGCTGAGATTTTATTGGAGCCTAAATGGCCTGGGTTATAGTAATACCCAACGGCTCCTCCTTCTACCCTTCCTTATAGGAAAATTCTCAGCTCTTGTTCATCTAACCATCCTGTCCTACTTAAGAGAGAAGGGGGCCTGAGAAGCATATATAAAGTTCATAATCTAGAGGCAGAAAATCACAAAAAGACTGAGATCTAATTGTAGGATGACAAAATGCTCCTTTCCCCCAACACCTTACCATCACTTTACTAATGACTTATTTACAGCATTGTGTAGCCAGTACATCATGGCTAGCAATCAAGAAAAAAATTACAAGACATACTAAAAGTCAAAAACATAATTTGAAAAGACAGAGCAACATCAGAAACAGACTCATGTGGAAGGGATATTGAATTATTAAATTGGATGTTTAAAATAACTTGATTGATATGCTAAAGACTGTAGTACATAAAGTAGACAGACTGCAAGAACAGACGGGCCATGTAAACAAAGAAAATGTCTATGAAAGAAAAGGAAATGATAGAGGTAAGAAACTCTGTAAGAGACAGGAAGATATGCAATTGATGAACTTATTGGTAGACTGGACATTTCTAAAAAAAAATCTGAGATAAATAGAAACCTCCAAAACTGAAAAGCAATAGGAAAAATGATTGAAAAAAAGAAAATATTCAGATCTGTGTGACAAGTCTAGAAGCTATACTAGTATTGGAGATACCAGAAGAAGAATAGAAAGGGGGAAGAATGGGAGAAATATCTGAAACACTGAGTAAGGATTTCCCCAAATTAATATCAGACACCAAACCACAGAACCAGGAAGCTCAGAGACACCTAGCAGGTAAAATGTCAGAAAAACTATACGTAAGCACATTCAAACTACAAAGAAACCAAAGATAAGGACAAAATCTGAAAGAAAAAAAAATACTTGTAGAAAAACAAAGGTGAGAATTACATCTAATCTCTCAGAAACTATGCAAACAAGAAGACAGTGGAATGAAATATTTATTTTTTTTTGTTTTTGTTTTGTTTTGTTTTGTTTTTTGGAATGAAATATTTAAAAGGTTGAGAGAGAAAAAAAGAAAAAATATATAATTTTGAACCCCAAAAAATTATCCTTCAAAAGTAAAGGAGAAATAAAGACTCTGATATGAACAAAAATTTAAGGAATCTGTTGCCTTGCAAGAAATGTTAAAAGAAATTCTTTAAAGAAAAGGAAAACAATATAAATCAGAAAGTCAGATCTACCTAAAGAAAGGAAGAGCATGGGACAGGAAATAAATGCTAAGAACATTTATTATTCTTAATGGACCTAACAGAAAAAGTTTGTTCAAAATAATAACAGCAATGCGTTTGAATATGTATGACCATATAGAATCATGGGGAAAAGTGTTCAATCTCATGTCACTAGGGACTTGGCACCACCAAATTCTGGCAAAGATCTGGAGCATCATAGACTCATATTCAGTGATGGTGGTAATGCAAAATAGTACAGCAACTTTGGAGGATAGTTTGGCAATTTCCTACAAAACTAAACACCCTTACCAAATGATTTGGCAGTTGTGGCCCTTAATATTTACACAAGGAATTGGAAAATTTAAAAACCTGCATACAGATGTTTATAGTAGCTTTATTCATATTTCCCATTACTTGATAGCAACCAAAATACCCTTCAGTGGGTAAATGAATAAATGAACTGTGGTGCATCCAGAAAATGAAATATTATTCATCATTAACAAGAAATGCACCATCAGACAATGAAAAGTCATAGAGGAAACAAATGGATATTACTCAGTGAAAGAAGTTGATCTGAAAATGACATACACTGTATGATCTTCAAGTATATGACATTCAGAAAAAGGAAAAATTTTGAGAATAATAAAAATGAGCGGGTTCCAGTTGTTAAGAAAGGAGGATAAATAAGTGAGCCAGACAGGATTTTCAGGGCAGTATTCTGTATACTATGATGGTGGATATCTATCCTTGTATGTTTGTCCAAACCCATAGAATGTACAATATCAAGAGTTAACTCTGGAGTAACTGTGGACTTTGGATGGTAATGATGTTTCAATATAGGTTCATCAAAGTTCATTAATTGTAGCAAATGTGTCACTCTGCTGGTGGATGTCCATAATGGGGGAGGTTAGGCATGTGTAGCAGGAGGGAGCATTTGGGAAATCTCTGTACCTTCTGGTCAATATTGCTATGAACTTAAAACTACTTCAAAACATGTCTAGTTAAAAAAATAAACAGTAAGTGGTGTCTACATTTGTCCTCCTTTAACACCTGTTCAATTTTATCTTCTTTTTCAATTCTAAATTGTATACTCCAGGATTAAGGATTATATAACACACTGGCTACTAAACTTAACCTCAAGTGCTGTCCCCTGATGGGAATGGATGTCTTTGAGATATTTTGTTGCCTTCTTTCTTCTTCTTTTTTTTTAAGATTTATTTATTTATTAATGAGAGACACAGATAGAGAGGCAGAGACATAGGCAGAAGGAGAATCAGGCTTCCCGCAGGGAGCCCAATGTGGGACTCAATTCTGGATCCCGTGAGCCAAAGGCAGACACTCAACAGCTGAGCCTCTCAGGAGTCCCTCTTGCTGCCTTATTTCTTTAGTAAATATCTATGATGGATGTTGCAAATAACATGTTTTGCTGTATATGAAGAAATAAATAAGTTAGAAGAGTTAAAATATATTGGTTTTTATATTAATCACTTTAGTTATTCCTTATGACAACTTTATGATTTAGATGTTATGGCTATACCATTTTACAGATGATGAATCAGAGTCACAGAAAGAGGATAACATTTAATTTAATTTCATATTGTTTTCAAATTACATTCAAGTTGATAATTTTTGGTACATTAAGGGCAAAGATTACCCTTAAAATGGCTAGGTTATGTTGCCCAAACTTACTCTGTTTAGCACAATGCCCTTCAATCATTTACAGTGAAATTATACTGAGTTCTTATACAATATTTAGAATTTAACAGTATCTACACACATTATTAGACAGCCTGGATTTTGTCTGGCTTACATAAAGAAAGCAATATCAAATAGCATTTGTTACAGTCTTTCAGTAGTTAGTGTAGGTTTCTAAAATTGTAACCAACCATCAGTTCTGGAAGGTTATGCTTGCTGATTGAACTAGAATAATAGGGCAAAATATGTAGACATCAAATTAGGGAAATACCTTATCCTCACAAAAACTTTGAACGTAAATAAAACAGGACACCTGGGTGGCTCAGTGGGTTAAGCATCTGCCTACGGCTCAGGTCATGATCCTGGAGTCCCAGGATTAAGCTCCACATTGGGTTCCCTGCTCAGTGGTGGGTCTGCTTCTCTCTCTCCCTCTGCACTCCACTCCCTCGCTTACATTCTCTCTCTCTTGCTTACTCTCTCTCTCTCAAATAAATAAATATAATCTTAAAAAAAAAAACTTAAATAAACCCATTGCATTGAATTTCTGAATCATGAACCAAACCTAACATATAGTTTAAAACTTGAACCAGGGATCCCTGGATGGCGCAGCGGTTTGGCGCCTGCCTTTGGCCCAGGGCGTGATCCTGGAGACCCGGGATCGAGTCCCACGTCGGGCTCCCGGTGCATGGGGCCTGCTTCTCCCTCTGCCTGTGTCTCTGCCTCTCTCTCTCTCTGTGACTATCATAAATAAATAAATAAATAAATACCTTAAAAAAATTAAAAAAAAAAAAAACTTGAACCATGTTGTTATTTTAAGAACAGTTTTTTTTTTCTTCTTCTAGGCTTTCTTTCTAGGATATGACACCATTATTTCAGTTTACCTGAGTTCCAACTCTAGTTCTGCAGCCATCCTATTAGAATAAAGAATAAAACTTGATCCTACTTCTCTAATGAATGGTCTTAGTGAGTCATTAATGTTACCATTTTTACCCTGGGAAAAAAAGGAATGTGTAAAACTGGAGGGTGAGATCTTGCAGGAGCCTGTACCAATTCTCTCCATCAGTCACAGTTGCTAGGCAGAGCTCAGAAACAATAATCCAGGGTGCACAGCTTACTTTATAGCCAGAATGCTGTTGATGCTCAAAGCCAGATAAAAGGAGACAACATGGGGACACTTGGGCATTCTCTCCATGAGGGAAACTGTGGAGTGTACACTTGGCCATCTGCCCTCTAGAAGTACCAAAATACCAAATTGTATCAGTGATGGCCAGCTGGGACATTGCCATCCTCTATCCCTCCCCATCCTCCTTCCTACATTCGTTTGCTACTAGAATATACTGGTGAGCTGGTTGTTAAGCACAGACTTCAAGAATTAAGTTACATAAACTACAAATATAAATTTTATTAAAAACAAAGAGGGGCAGCTCGGTGGCTCAGTTAAGTATCTGACTCTTGATTTTGGCTCAGGTCATGATCTTGGGGATCATGGAACCTCATATTGTACCCTGGGATCCATAAGGAGTCTGCTTGGGGTTCTCTCTCCCTCTCCCTCTGCCCTTCCCCACCTCTCTCACTCAAATAGATAAATCTGTAAAAAACACAAAATCTAAAGATAACTCAAACTCCTCGTTTTGTAATTATTTCATTACACATCTCTATTTATGTTCTTTAGGTTATACATCTATTGTATATGACAGAAATACTATATAATTTAGTATTACTCTATGTCTTCTTTAAATGCCACATTTAGTAATGTCACATTTATGGCTGTTTAACTACTTTTGTGTGAGACCTACTATGCAGTTATTTCCCAGTAAATTCTTACTATTTCTCTACATAGGTTCTTCCTTCAACTATATCATATCCTGCTGTGAGATTTAGTTTATCTGACTGCTTTGTGGAAACCTAATTTAAAATATCTGCATGGAGATAAAAATACATTTTTTTGAAAAATCAAGCCATTTCAGCCAAAGTAGAAACCACATCTTCTTTTCTCTGTGAACCCCTTGACTCCAAACAAACCTTGTTTTCCAAACTTGTTGAACTGGCATGAAATCAGCACAGCACAATGGTCTCTAAATTGAACTTGAATGAACTTCATATTTCATTCATTTTCAGATTTGCTGGAAAGAAACATGGAAAAAGAGTTAAGCAAATACCTCATTTTTTTCTTCTCCAGTATATCAGGTTCACCCAACAAAACAATTGTCTGTAAAGCTTTTCCTCTAGCACTTACTCTGTTTGTGCCAAAGAATCCCAAAGCTTCTACTAATATTGTAATGTTTAACTAACATGCTTTCAAAAATTGGCTACATCCAATTATGTTTCTTAATAAGAATGTTCTATTAGTCTCATTTATAAAGGGTGTTTTTCTTAGTAAAACATAATGAAATAATTGCCTTCGACAGTGTTTAGTGAGAGAACTTTGACTGGGGTAAGTGCTGTGAAAAGATGAGGTCAGATTGGAGTTTCATTTGTCATGTGGTCATGGAACATTAAAAATATTTATAGAGAAAAATTTCTTTGAGTTAATGTAACCTAGTGAAAATATATTTTTTAAGATTTTTATTTTATTTTATTCATGAGAGGCACAGAGAGAGAGGCAGAGACACAGGCAGAGGGAGAAGCAGGCTCCAGGCAGGGAGCCCGACGTGGGATTCGATCCCCTGTCTCCAAGATCAGGCCCTGGGCTGAAGGTGGCGCTAAACCGCTGAGCCACCAGGCTGCCCAGTAATTTTTAAATTATTATGGTACTCTTCTCAGATTGTACAAAATGATAAAATACATCCAAATATATTTGCTTATTCATTAAGGCTAAACATATGTAGACCCATATGCACACACACATATATGTGTACTTTGAAAACAAGAAATTATTTTTTATTTTTTTATCTATATGTTTATATTTCTTTTTCTTTTTTTAAGATTTTATTTATTTATTCATGACAGACACAGAGAGAGAGAGAGAGAGAGGCAGACAGAGACAGAGAGAGAAGCAGGCTCCATGCAGGGAGCCTGTCGTGGGACTCGATCCCCGGTATCCAGGATCAGGCCCTGGGCTGAAGGCGGTGATAAACCGCTGGGCCACCGGGGCTGCCCCTATGTTTATATTTCTGTCACAGTTACATAATAACCAAAGTATAAGCCTTTCATTAAATATCTTCAGTACAACGTCATATGCATGCTTTGTGTGGGATATGTGTAAATGTATGTGTGTTGTGGTTGTATTGTGGAAAATCATATATTTGATATATTTGTTGAAGCCCACTAATCTAATGAACCTGAAATTTCACAGTCACTTCTGTGGAAAGAGAAGCTCATCTTGTCATGAGAAATCTTGCTATATCACATACATATATATGTGTGTGTATATATATATATATTATATATAAGCTTTATAAAAATTAATGGCCTTATAATAGGAATATTAGCAATTAAATAAAATAACAATTTATTTGCTAAGCAGTAATATTGAAAAAAACTCAAATGTATGTTTAGACTTACAATTTTATTTTTCTAACTGGTATAGATGTGCATTTTAAAAGTCATTGTCGGGATCCCTGGGTGGCGCAGCGGTTTGGCGCCTGCCTTTGGCCCAGGGCGCGATCCTGGAGACCCAGGATCGAATCCCACATCAGGCTCCCGGTGCATGGAGCCTGCTTCTCCCTCTGCCTGTGTCTCTGCCTCTCTCTCTCTCTCTCTGTGACTATCATAAATAAATAAAAATTAAAAAAAAAAAATTTAAAAGTCATTGTCATATTTTGTAAGTTCGAAGAAACACCTTAAAGGTCAGAATAATGGTACTTTTGCTTTCCAAAAACAAACCAATAAAAATACATATCAAAAAACTGCAACTAAATTTTAGTCTTTCAAGTATTTTTATCATAAAAACTTTCAAAAATAAGTAATATATATACATTGTTACTCTGTTTCATCTATGTTTTCCTATTATTAAAAAAGAATAGGAATCAGTCATATATATATATATACCTTATGATTTTTACATGATTTTGTTTTGTTTATAAATAGTTTTGGCCTGACCCTTATGGAAATCATCACATAAGTAATAAATTTAGTACAAGTATAAAATGAATACATCAATGAACATTTAGAAGTAAATATCAGAAAACAGGTATCCTGAAATAGAAGAAAGAGGCCAAAGTGAAACATTTCTAAATATGGTCAAGTGATTGATTATATCTTTATTTAAACACATTTAAATAAATAGAAATATATCTATTTGTCTATCTAAACATATATATTTTATAACAAACTGTCCAAATTACTTAGAGAATGCACAATGATATTAACAACTGGAAACTTGGCTGGCATTCAGCTCACAGATGGGATTGGTGTTTTGGGATGGCAAGTGCAGTATGTTTGCCACTCTATGTTACTACTACTGTTTCTCTTTAGTCAAGAAAAGGATTGTATGCCATGAGTGAAGTGTGTGACTATGCTACTATATACTACATCTGGTATGTGTGTTTTAAGGAAGGTGAAATCAGAAAGAAATCTGTGAATGGTAGACTGTAGTTAATACTGGCTTTGCTTCTTTGTGTGGTCGAAGAAAAAATACAGAGTGAATCAAATTTGTGCAGGAATAATTATTTTTATTATATTTCAAGGATAAGGCCGTAAGAGTAAGGTAAAGTCTTTAGTTCAGAATTAAAATTAATGCACACCTGGTATTCACAGATTTATCTAAGTATTATACATGTCACCATGACTTCCAACTTCACATCTGATAGGGAAACTTCGTTAGTATGCAAATGGAGACATGGGGTGGCTGATGGAGTAAATAAAACATGGACTGAGAAGATCAATATCTCTTCTGAATTAACTGTTGAGACAAATGAAAAATAAAGGATGAAGGAAGATAAAAGTAAGAATTCTATACAACCACATGTAGAAGTTGAAATTTATAAGAACCTATAGAAACAGAGCAGGAGTAGTATGTGATAATATACAGGTACTTTTAAGCATTTGATTTGATTCTGGATGAAATATGAAATAAATATAAAATATAAAATATTTGGACTTTGTGAAGCAAGAAATAAAAATGAATTGAAAGCATATCTCAAGATAAAAAGTGATTTGACATAACAAGATAGTAATGAAACAAAAGATCAGGCTTGCCTGAGTGGCTCAGTGGTTGAGCATCTGCCTTCAGCTCAGGGCATGATCCCAGAGTTCCAGTATCAAGTCCCACTTTGGGCTCCCTGCAGGGAGCCTGCTTCTCCTTCTGCCTATGTCTCTGTCTCTCTCTGTGTCTCTCATGAATACATAAAATCTTTTAAAAAGGAAGAAAAGAAACAAAATATCAATAGCTAAATTAAATCTACCCTTTGAGATGGTGAAGAACATAATTATTGCTGTACAAAATTGAATCAGAATTGTACAATAAACAATAAAGGAAATAAGGAAATGTTTAAAGTACTAAAGACACTTTAGTATATTATATATGTGCAAGATCAAGCTAAAAACCAAAGAAAGAATAGTGGATAGAAATGATCTAAAATAAATACAGCAAATACTGCAGATGTGTGTAACAAATATTAAATTATAAAATATGCTTAAATTGCTTCTTGAATAACAACCATCAATTTTGCATATAGACAAATTTTATGACATGAATTTGCAGCTGCTATTTATTGTAAATATATTGGTCACATTAATCTGTATAATATCACAATTTAACAAGTTTTAAACAATTGGTAGATTGAAAATAATTTAGAACAGTTACTATATTTTCTTTATGAAAACCTTATTAATTAGAGCAAATGAGAAGGTTATAATAATAATTTAACTTTTTATAAATTTTTAAGCTGCCTGTTAATTCTGCAGGCAATAGAAAGTTTGACATAAGAAAGGAATATAAGTATGATAAATAAATTGTATGATGAATCTACTTTTTTTTTTTTTTTTTATCAGAATCCGCTATAGCTTCTATGGTACTTGTTTTGGGTGATGTAAGGTGGATTATGGACTTAGAACATGCAATCATGTACAAGAATACATGAGCCTTTGCCTGAGACTTGAAGAAGAATTAATTAGTTAATTAAAGATTTATTTATTTATCATTTTAGAGAGGGGGAATGGTCAGCGGAAAAGGGAGTGAGAGCACTGAATACAGAGCATGACACAGGGTTTGATCCCAGGATGCCTAGATCATGACCTCAGCCAAAACCAAGAGTCAGACACTTTAAAACGATTGAGCCACCCAGGCGCCCTGGAATATCATTTCATTTAAAGAGGAATATGAAACCAATATCTTTAGAAAAATGAATATATTTTGTTAGATATGGACTTCTCTAGCCTTTTTTTTTTTAAGATTTTATTTATTTATTCTTGAGAGACAGAGAGAGAGAGAGAGAGAGAGAGAGGCAGAGACACAGGTAGAGGGAGAAGCAGGCTCCATGAGGGGAGCCCAACGTGAGTCTCAGTCCTGAGACTCCAGGATCCTGCCCTGGGCTGAAGGCAGGCAGTAAACCACTGAGCCACCCGGGCTGCCCCTTCTCTAGCCTTTCTAATTATATTGTCAGATATGCACACATAAAGATGTTAAATAAGAAAGAAACAAAAAATATATATAAAATAAAAAACAAGATAGTTTATATGGTCTAAGTATGTTTTCAACAAAAAAATTGTTCATGAAATGTCTTTCATTTCTTACAGTTTTGTTGTCTGTGGAACAATGCTAACATAATAATTTGCCAGGATTGAGCACTTTGTAACTCAGTGTTTTATACAACTGGAAATTATGCAAAAGTTATCCTGTTCATCTTGGGAAATATATAGCTTCAAGAGGATTTTTTTTTCAAGAGGATTTTCTTAAAGACACTTAATAAAATATTCAATGGAATACCTCTTATTTTAGAATATTTTAGTCAATATTGGCCAAAATTGTGGAATAAATTTTAAGTTTATGGGGATCAATATCCCAAACTCTTAGTGAGCCGTGCAATTGTCTCTCTTATAATTTTTTAGGATTAATATAAAAGCCTCAACATATGAAAAAGAAGCATATATAGTTAAAATTAATCCCAAGTGTTAATTGATAGCCTATAGGGGATAGTCAGTAGAAATTAGTTAATATGGTTAAATATTGACTTAATTTGACATGGTACAATATAATTGCCTTTGAATACTATCCATAGCTGAGGAAATACTTTAGTTTTGCTCACTTTCTCTGTACTATAACCTTGCTTTTATGTAAATTACAGACTATTGTGGTATTTTTTTAAAAGACATTAACTTATTACTTATTAAATCAAAACCAGTTGAAAATACATTCAATGGCATTTTTTTCTTAGTCATTTTATTTATTTATTTATTTATTTATTTATTTATTTATTTATTTAAATTTTTTATTTATTTATGATAGGCACACAGTGAGAGAGAGAGAGGCAGAGACACAGGCAGAGGGAGAAGCAGGCTCCATGCACCGGGAGCCTGACGTGGGATTCGATCCTGGATCTCCAGGATCGCACCCTGGGCCAAAGGCAGGCGCTAAACCGCTGCGCCACCCAGGGATCCCTTCTTAGTCATTTTAAATTCACAGAAAAATTGGGGGGAAATACAGAGAAACCCATATACTCCCTGTCTGCACACATGCATAGCCAACCCCATTATCAACATCACTTACTAGAGTGGTACATTTGTTACAAGAGATGAACCTACACTGCTAGATCATTATCACCCAAAGCCTGTAATTTATCTTAGAATTCATTCTTGGTGCTGTACATTCTGTGGATTTGGACAGATGTATAATGACATGTATTCATCATTATAATATCATACAGAGGAGCTTCACTGCCTGCTATCCTATTTATTCCTCTCACTTCCACCTCCTGGCATTTACTGATTTTTTCCTGTGTCCATAGTTTTGCCTTTTCCAAAATTTTATATAGTGGAATTATACAATATGTAGTCTTCTCAAACTGGCCTCCTTCAGTTACTAATATGCATTTAAGATTCCTCTGTAACTGTTCATGGCTTGATAGATAATTTCTTTTTAATGCTGAATAATATTCCATTTTCTGAATGTACCATAGGTTATTCATCCATTTACCTGCTGAAGGGCATCGTGACTGCTTCCAAGTTTTGGAAATTATTAATAAAGCTGCTGTAAACATCAGTGTGAAGATTTTTTTGTGGACTTAAGGATCAATTTTGGGGGTAAATATCAAGGAGCATAATCGCTAGATCATTTGGTAATACTGTGTTTGGAAACTACCAAACTCTCTTCCAATGTGGCTGTACCATTTTGCATTCCCACCAGCAATGTGTAAGAGTTCCTACTGGTTCATAGCCTTGCTAGTATTTGTTGTTATCAATGTCACAGGTTTTGGCCATTGTAATAGATATGGGTGGTATCTTATTATTTCTTTGATTTGCCTTTCCCTGATGACATGTGATGAGGAGTATCTTTTTGTATGCTCATTTTCCATTTATATATCTTCTCTGATGAAGTGACCATTAAAGTCTTGGCCCACTTTTTAGTTTGGTTGTTTGTTTTCTTATTTTTTTTATTTTTAAGAGCTCTTTTTATGTTTTGGATCACAGTCTTTTGCTAATTGTGTTCTTTGCCATTCTTCTGACACTATTGTGACAGAACAATTGTTTTTAATTTAAATGAAACCCAGCCTGTCAGTTCTTTTTTTTTTCATGGATCATGCCTTTGATGTCATATGCAAAAAAGCATCACTATACTCAAGGTTAGCTAGATTGTCTCCTATGTTATCTTTTAGGAGTTTTATAGTTTTGCATTTTACAGCTGGGTCCAGCCATTTCAAATTAGTTTTTGTACAGGATTTGGAATCTATATTTAAATTTGTATGTAGGTGTGGATGTCTAATTGTTCTAGCACCATTTGTTGAAAAGACAGTCCTTTGCTCCATGGTATTGCCTTGGCTTCTTTTTCAAAGAACAGTTGGCTCTGCTTATGTTGATCTATTTTTAAGCATTCTGTTCTGTTTCAGTGATCTATTTGTTTCTCTCTTTTTTTTTCCTGATACTAACACTATGTTGATTACTGTAGCTTTATATTACAACTTGAAGAGAGTAGTGTCAATTCTCCAACTTTGTTCTTCTCTTTCAAAATTGTGTTAGCTATTTTGAGTCTTTTAACTTTCCATATAAACTTTCGGAATCAGTTTGTCAATATCCATAGAATAACTTGCTGAGGATTTATTTGGGATTGCACAGAATCTATAGATCAAGTTGGAAAGAACTGACAACAACATAGAGACTTCCTATCCATGAACATGGACTATCTGCAATAATTTAGTTCTTTTTTAAGTCATTGGTTTTATAGTTGTTGGGTTTTTTTTTTTTTTTTTGCAGATTTTACACCTATTTATTTAGATTTATACCTACATATTTCAATTTTGGGCATGCTAATGAAAATGTTACTGTATTTTTTACTTCAAATTCCACTTTTTATTGCTGGTGTGTAGGAAAGCAGTTGACCTCTGCACATTAACCTGTCCTGGAACCTTGCTAAATTGCTTGTTAGTCTGGTAGGTTTTCTTTTTCAGTTATTTTGGATTTTCTACATAGACAATGTCGTCTGTCAACAAAAACAGTTATTTTGTGCATTTTTTGGTTTTTGTATTTTTGTTTTTAGAGCATCTTTATAAAGCTATAATTCACATATATAATTCAACAACTTAAAATAATTGATTTTTAGTATACTCACAGAGTTGTACAACCATTACCCTAATCAATTTTGTAACATTTTCATTACCCATCAAAAAACTCCAGTTTTTGATCATTTTCATTCCCCATATCCATTTATCTCTGAACAGTCACTCCCCATGTCCCTCTAATACTTCTCTTATCCCTGAGAGAGCACTAATCTACTTACTATCTATATGAATTTTCTCACTATAGACATTTTTGAACTTCTGTTTCTAATTCCTTTCATGTAACATGATGCATTCAAGATTCACTCATGTTGTAGCATGCATCGGTACTTTATTCTTTTTTGTTGTGTTATTTATGATATCCAAAAAAGTATAAAAACTCATGTCCATCAGTGGATGAATGAATAACTAAAATATATATCCATGCCATGGAATATTACTTGACAAAAACAATTTTCTATAACTTTTGCTTCTTAAAAAATTACCAAATTGTCATAGTATCTAAAAATATATTAGGTTATTAAATGAAAACCAGTAGACAGCTACTTCTGTCTTTAGAGCCACCTGTGGGGAGTCTTCAAATGAAAACCAGTTGACAGTGTGATTGAGTTGAATATTAAAAATGGTGTGTGTGTGGGGGGGGCAGACATTTATTAATATTTTAGTTCATATGCATATGAATTAGTGGTGCAGAAATAATGCTGTTAGGTTAAACTAGGTGTTTTAGGTGTACAGTGATTACTTTTGATTTTAGTTAAAATAGAGGACAATATATTTAAATTTTTATTGTGAAATTCCATAGATGTTTTGCTTACCTCTAAGATCTATATGTGCATATGCAAAAATGTAATTATATCATAAAAATTATATTTATTTTAATAAGGTTAAAATTATTATCTAGAAACTTCGAGCTAAGCTACTACCTATGAAAAAAGTAGCTGACACAGACATACCTGACTGATGCCTGGGGAAAATGGTAGGAGTAGTGGTAAAGACTAAAGTATTACCATTCAGTAACCATGTCAAGAAGCAATGCCAGATTAGTAACTTTATAACTAGAGCATTATATATATATATATATATATATATATATATATATATATAGGCCTTTATGCTGTACTATTTTAAAAATAATGTATTGTGGAGCACCTGGGTTGCCCAGTTGGTTGGTCGTCCAATACTTGATTTTAGCTAAAATCATGGTTCAGGGTTGTGGGATTGAGCTCTACATCTGGCACTATGCATGGAGCCTACTTGGGATTCTTTCTCTCTCTCTCTCCTTCTGCCCATCCCTGTCCCCATTGCTCACATACATGAGTGCACACACACTGTCTTTCTCTCTCTAAAAAATTTAAAAACTAAAAAAGTTATGTGTTGATTTATAATCTGTGTAGAATTATATCCTAGTTTTCTCTAATTAGAGATCTATTAACTACTGCAATTCTATATATAGGTGACACTACCTACAGAATAACACTGTATGAAAAATAAACAGCTATTCAATTTATATTCATATTCATATATTCAACTTATATTTCATTCAAAAGATTTTAACTTAAAAATATATGTAATAGGGATCCCTGGGTGGCGCAGTGGTTTAGCGCCTGCCTTTGGCCCAGGGCGCGATCCTGGAGACCCGGGATCGAATCCCACGTCAGGCTCCCGGTGCATGGAGCCTGCTTCTCCCTCTGCCTCTCTCTCTCTCTCTAACTCTCTCTGTGACTATCATAAATAAATAAAAATTAAAAAAAAATTAAAAAAATATATGTAATAAAAGTTACCACTTAAAATATTCTTACAAGATTAATTAAAAATTAGTAGCAACTTTGCCTAATTTTTCTCTTTTTCTTTTCTTGCCTCAATACCCATTCATCTCTTATACCTCATTCATTTATTTCAATATATATTGAACTTCTACTATGTGTAAGATCCTGTGTAAGATTCTGGATATATAGAAGTGAAAAATATAAAATATATATCTATGTAAATAACTATGTAGGTATATTAGTTTTCCTAAATACTGTAACAAATGGCCATAAAGCTGGTAGTTTAAAACAACACAAAATATAAAATACATATCTATGTAAATAACTATGTAGGTATATTAGTTTTCTATAAATACTGTAACAAATGGCCATAAAGCTGGTAGTTTAAAACAACACAATACTGTAACAAATGGCCATAAAGCTGGTAGTTTAGTATCATTCTGACTGCTGGAAGTTAGAATTTTGAAATTAATCGCAAAGAACTAAAATCTAGGTATTGGCATATTTTCCTTCTTGAGGCTGTAGTGAAGAATCCTTTTCTTTACCTTTTCTAATTTCTAACGGCTACCTGCATGTATTTGCTCAAAGTTACTTCTGTCTTTAGAGCCTCCTGTGGGGAGTCTTCAAATCCACCTCTCTTGCTTTCCCTCACTGTAGGTCTTGCTGTCCTTTTCTCTTTTTTCTCTGACCTCCAATTAGTCACAGGTTCTCTGACTCCCCTGCCATCCTCTTTCCCTTACATAGACCCTTGTGATCACATTTGGCTCCACACAAATAATATACAATAATCTTCCCATCTCACTTCAAAATCTTAACTTAATCCCATTAGCAAAGCCCTCCCCCCCGACCATGTAAATGAAAAAAATTCATGGGTCCTAGGGATTATAAATGGACATCTTCAGTTGAGGGAGCATTTTTCTGTCTACTTCAGGAGATATGCTTATATTTCTGTTACAACTGCATTTATAATATATGTGTGCATATTGAGTGGGAGAAAAATGTTCAGTATTCTAATTTTAGATTTAACAGAGTCCCTATACTTATTAAAATAAGTTATTATTAAATTTCATAAACCTTGCTAAAGATTTTGATGGAAAGTTCTTTATGGTATAAACACAGATTTTGGTTTTGTATTATTGTCATAGATAAATATCTCTTTTTATGAAAACATTTTGTTATGGAATATAAAACAGAGACAACTACATAAAGCAGG
Organism: Canis lupus familiaris; assembly: GCF_011100685.1. Classification (NCBI taxonomy): domain Eukaryota; kingdom Metazoa; phylum Chordata; class Mammalia; order Carnivora; family Canidae; genus Canis; species Canis lupus. The sequence goes on from NC_049252.1 coordinate 17,511,625, forward strand.
AATTTGCACCATAATTAACATTTAAAAAAAAGATCATCACATAAACCACAGCATAGTACAGAACCTTATAAGAAGAACTCTGCCAGCACTCTAGAAGCATTTGCATGTTGCTTCCAGGGCATACTCTTTAGAGATAACTGCAGTTCTACCTTCTAGTAATCATTTCCTTGATATTTTTAGCCCTTAGACGTATGGCCTTAAACAATATATTCATACCTGCTTTTATAATATAAATCAAATTACATTCTGTGTATTATGATATGTCTTGCTTACTTTTCTCAGATTATATTTATAAAATCCATCCATCATTTTGTATATAAATCTGGATTATTTATATGATATCTGTACAGAATTCCACTGATTTAATTTAAAATGCAATAGTCTTAGACTGGAACATATGAAAACCTACAAATTGAAATAACAAGATAGGATAATAGTGATGATAATAACCAGGAATTATGTTGGCTTTCCTATCTCATTACACTTCTATCACCAGTCTATACAACATGTTCTTTACTGTTAGTATGAAAAAGCAGCCATATCTGGGACATTTACCATTTCTGTGGCAAAGGAAACAAGTAAATGGTTTGAATTGGATTTTGTCCTTTAAAGCATCTTCCCGGAACTGACACAGAACTTCCATTCCTAATCATAACCCAAGTAGGTCACAGGCTCATACGTGATTTCAAAGAGAGGCAGGGAAGTACACAATTACACAAAGTAATTGTGTAGCTGGAGTGGAAAGGTCTGGCTGTATCTCATGAACTGCAGTAATCAGTTCTGTGACTACAGTATTAATTAGTCATCAGATACTCAATTTACTGTCCTTTCTTCTCACAAAATAATCAAGTACATAGTCATTGTATAAAAAGTACATTATTAATTGGTAACAATATTGGGAAAATGCAATTACTGAGTTTAAAGTTTGTGAGCCTATTTTAAGATGTAAGTTAAACATGCTGCTTGTATAGTAAAATTTAAAAGAGGGAACATTACACTACGAAGAGTGTGCTAAAAATATGGCTGTATATGCCAGAGTATATAAAAGTGATCTTACCTAAAAACATCACTTAAAAAATTAGAATTTTGGAAAGAATCATGCTTTTTTATATTGTGACATTTCACATCATAGCATATTTCTTAAAAACGTTAGTCCTTTAAAGTGCCTATAAAATATTTTAAATCAGGTGAGACTTTTGTGTCATTCAGTATGACTTAGGAAAATATTGACAGCATGAGGATGAGTTCCTTCTGGTTGCTTCCAAGCCTTAGAGGATATCCTTTGAAGACAGTAGTCAGTTTTAGGGGATGTTTTTTGTGTACATGCTGAGATTCTTTTCAGCGCTCTTTGTGATGGATGGCTTCTTTTCTTTCACTTCATGGGTGTAAGGTATTAGCAGGAAATTGGCACCATACTTTGGTATTGGTACATTTGGCAAGAGCATTTTTAACAGTGTTTCCTTAAACTCAGCTCACTCCAGGCATCAGCTTGCTGCCATCTTGTCTAGGGTCTATATTCCTAGAGCTGAGAAACACATCTTATGTCCCCCTTCCAAACTCTAATCAAGGTACTTCAAAAAGCAAGTTCTGCCACTTGCTAAAGCCTTATCTTGGAAATAGCTACATTTCATATTCCCTGAATGTTTACAAGCACAGACTTCATTAATTGTTGGTCTAAAATGTCAAAGTGAAATTTCCCCCATTGGTTTGCCTAGAGCTGACCCAGGTATTATCATTCTCTCCAATCCACTCTGTAAACTGCCTTTACAGCACTTTTCAAACTTGGTGTGATACTGAAAAACAAAAACAGGGGCTTTAGAGACAAATAGGCATGTTTGACATGCCTTTTCTATGCCTCATTTTCATTATCTGTAAATTGGAGATGATAATGATAATAGTTCCCAAATCTTAAGCTATATCTTCTGTTTAGTGTCTTTATTTGCCTACCACATTGTGGGAATCAATTAAAAGTAATTGTTTATATCAAATGACTGGCTCTCACCCCCACCATTTTGTGAACTACATGAGAATAAAGGTTGCATTTTTCACATTATCACCACCCAAATCAACAGCAGTATTGCAAACAGAATGCAATCTTTATATACCAGCATTAGACTCTAACAGATAACTGCGTTTAGCTGTGACATATTCATATTAAAAAAAAAAGTGTATGTTCGTTTTGGTGATTTTGAAAAATATTCCTAATAATTAAAGCACAGTTTTATAGCTAAGCATACTTATGCCAAAAATATGTTTCATGTTTTAGTATTTGGCTATTTGACATTGTGGTCATTGACTTTAGGTGATATTAAATATCTCTGCATTTACAATGCAGTCATTATATAGTAATTTTTTGCATAGTTATTCATCACTTTGTTCATGCTAGGATATTTCACAATAAAGAATGTAGTGAGTTGGATAGTGGCCTTCCCCAGAACCTGTAAAAGTTACCTTCTTTGAGAAAAAGCTCTTCACAGATTTATTTAGTTCATTAGGTCTACCCTAATGAAATATCACAGAATGGATGACTTCAAATACACAAGTTCATCGTCTTACCGTTTTGGAGATTAGAAGTCCAAGAAGGAGGTATTAGCAGATGTGGTCTGTGATGAGGCCATTCTCCTCGGCTTACAGATGGCTTCTTGGCTTAGAGATGGTCTTTCCTCTGTGTGCCTCCTTTCTGTGTACACATTTTCTTTTCTAATAAGGACAGCAGTCAGATTGTATCAGGACCCAAACATGTGGCCTCCTTTTACCTTAATTACCATTTTAAAGACCTTATTTCCATATACAGTTACATTCTGTGGTACTGGGGAGTAGGCCTTTAACATAGGAATGTTGTGGGGACACAGTTCAGCCCATAGCGGCAGATGTAATTGAATTAAGGATTTTGATATGAAGTTTATCTGCCTGGGCCCTAAATTCAACAACAGTTATTTTTCTAAGAAAAAGATAGTGGAGGTGACACCTGGGTGGCTCAGCGGTTCAGTCTGCCTATAGCTCAGGGCCTGATCCCAGGGTAGAGTCCCTCATTGGGCTCCCAAAGGGAGCCTGCTTCTCCTTCTGCCTGTGTCTCTGCCTCTCTCTTATTTCATTCTCATGAATAAAAAAATAGAATAGAATAAAATAAAAATATAGTGGGGGATTTGAGGTCAACAGAAAATAAGGAGGCAACATGACCACAAAGGGAGATATTGAAGTGAGTGCCCACAAATCAAGGAATGCACATAGCCACTGGAAGGTGCAAGAGGTGAGGAACTAGATTCTCCCCTAGAGCCCTGGAGTGTAATCCTGCCACATTTCAGAATTCTAGCCAACAGAGCTATGAGAGAATACATTTCTCTTTTTTTCCCCCCATTTTGAGTTTTTTTTTTTTTTCAATTAATTAACATATAAGGTATTATTAGTTTCAGAGGTAGTGTTCAGTGTTTCATCAGATGTATAAACACCCAGTGCTCATTGCATCACATGCCCTCCTTAATACCTATCACCCAGTTACCCAATCCTCTCACCTTCCTCCCCTACAGCAGCTCTCAGTTTGTGTACTATGATTAGGGGTCTCTTATGGTTTGTTTCCCTCTCTGATTTTGTCGTTTTATTTTTCCCTCCCTTCCTCTATGCTCTTCTGTTTTATTATTTTTTAAAGATTTTGTTTGTTTGTTTATTTGTTTTTGAGAGACAGAATGCTTGTGAGCATGAGCTGTGTGTACGTGGGGCAGAGGTGCAGAGGGAGAGGGAGAAGCAGGCTCCCTACTGAAAGGGAGCCTCTGATATGGGGCCCTATCCCAGGATGGTGAGATCATGACCTGAGCCAAGGCAGATGTTTAACTGACTGAGCTACTTAAATTCCACATTTTGTATTTTGATTCTTAAATTCCACATATGAGTGAAATCATATGATAATTTTCTTTCTTTGATTCACTTATTCATTTCTGTTGTTTTAAGCCACCAAGTTTGTGGTAATTTATTATGGCAGCCTCAGAAAACTAATACAAATTTGTTAATGTCTCTAGTTCTTGGCACCTGTTCCTGAAGATTTAGAATGATTTTTCATAAACACCCTTAACCTGTTTGTTTCTGTAGAAAACAAGAAGGAAATTAACATACAAGATACACAATAATATCCATATGTATACATATATAATTGCAACAATCTATAGATGTCTTTATTTTATATTCTGTCTTTTACATTGATGTAGGAGAAATATGTAAGAAATTTTTAAATTCTTATTTTTAGAATTTTAAAGTGCTGGAAAAAATTACGATTGTTTGAAAATATGTGTACAGAAAAGAAGTCTACAATATAAATTTATAAGAATTCGCCAGTAACCTATATATGCATATATCTATATATTAAAATATTTAAAATGCCAATACATAATGAATTTTAGTTCTATGTATGAAGAATACTACTACCTTTGTTAAACTCAGTTTGCTAATAATTTAATTATAAAATTTAGTTATCTAGTATAAACAAATCTAAAATTATTTTCAGTTTATTATTATCAAGATTTGCTTTGTTGGAAATATACTGGTAACTTCCATGTTAAGAAAGTGTTCATGATGAACAGTTTATTCACTGAGGAAGATGATATTCCAAGAATTTAGGACATGGTAATGATGGATTCTGAGATTTACCCAGAGTTTCTTTTCAAAGATTATTTTCCTATTGCTAGAGTAAATTGTCAGGCTACTTACTACTTAGAAAGTAAGAAAAATCTTGAAATCCACTTCTAAATCATTAAAATGGGTATAATGTTGTTAATTGTATCAATTTCAAAAGTCTTAGACTAAAATAAAAAAAGTCTTGAAAAATAAATGGTACTGCAAATTTAAACACAGTTTTGTGAGATATAAGGATAAATTATTGTATTGCAATACCTGGATATCAAAGATAAAAGTTTCTATTTTAGTAATGTTGGCTAGAGCAACTGAAAACTCCATATGGGGCCTCTGGGCACAGCAAATATATTAAGTAAGGCAGAACTTCAGTAAATGATTCTTAGTGAAAATAGAACTATTAACAGAAACATGATAATTTGTATCCTACTATTAGTGCTATTTTCCTTTTGGGCTTCAATAAATTACCATCATGATGTTAACATGATGTTAACAAGCAAGGTATATTTTAATTTTGGAAATACAGAATAAAAATCACATGAAGTCTACAGGTTTTTCTTCACTGTGAATCTCATCAACTGCTTTCTCTTAGTGGGATCACCAGAGTTCAGAATCTTGTACTCTGATTACAGCTGTTAGTTTACTCAGAGGTTATCAGCAAGAGCTTACATTATTCTTTAGTGCTCTTTTTTCTCCCTTTTGTTCAAACTGCCTCCTAGGAAGTCTTGAAAAATCACTTTATTTTTTCAGTATTTTTAACATGTTACAATTTCTGAATCCATACAGTATTAGGAATGCTGTCTAATTCAATTTAAGGACTGTCAAAGCAATAAGTTAATAAAAATCTCTGCATATTGCTGGTGGCACGGGTGCAGAGGTCGCCCTAAGACAGTGTATAGTGAACAATCAGGAATGGAGGGAAATGATTTCCTTAATTTAACCCTGACTTGAGATGCACCCAGTACCAAAGGCCTTTTGCAGCCATCCAAATGGACTGTTTACCATAGTCCTAGAGGTTCTCTCCATAGTATCTTAATTAATATTTTCTCATCTTTGCACATTTTTGTGAGTTTGACTTTGCTCCTGACAAAATTGGAGGACATGGCGTTTCATAATTGCAAAATTTATACTACGTAAAATATATTTGATTTTGTTGCTAGAAAACTTGTAGAGTGGCTACAAGTGTGTGTGTATAAACATGATATGTTGCCGTTTGACAAACTTTTCTATTTCCTGTAAATTGCTCTTCCATTAGGAGGGACAGCTTGTCGGGTGTCTCTTTTTATGATGCTACCAGCTGCTGGTGATCTTTGCTTAGATCCATTAATTCACCAACAGTTAGAAATGATGCTATTTTAATTCCATCATTCTATCCTCACTTATTAGTAGATATCTTTATAAAGAAGAACATCCCTTTAGCAAGGCTCCAGTGATTACCTGAACATAATAACGGAGATAAGAACCACTCATGCCCTGACATGATGAAAACCACCACATCACTTACACACACACATTTTTTCCTGTGGACAGTTCACTGTTCTGCACACCACCTGCCCACTTCCCCTCCCCACCCTGCTCCCCAGTACAGTTAGGATATACATATGTGCTCAAAGTATGAGAAGCTTTGTTATGATGTGATTCTGCTTTCATGACAATGATAAGCTTTAGTTTTAAGTATTTACTGAATGCCCTCTAGAACTTCTGTGCAGTTCATGAGGAAAGATTTCAAAATTGTGGGCTATGAGGCACCCATGAGTATAATTCCACAATTAGGATTACCATTTGAATCCAACAAGAGCATTGTAATGTAGGTGAGACTGGTATCATCACTTCTGTTTTACAGATGAGACACAGAGATTTCGAGGTCAGCTTGTTCCTGGACAAAACACCTGGGAAGAAGTAGGGCTAGGATTGACATCCAGGTATTCTTAGTCAACTGCCTGTCTTCGTGTCTTTCCAGTCCTTTTTTTTTTTTTTTTTTCTCGTTATTTCCTTTCCTTTCACCCTAAAGATCACCTTTATTCATATGCAAATGGAAAAAAGAAAGAAAACATTCCTCCACCAACTATATGGCTACTAGTGGTATCAGAAAGGCAGGGGAAGCGCTTGATTCATTCCTATCAATGACTAGGTTTCAGAATAAAGATTTGCCTATTTAGAACCTTCATTAGTGAACAATTAGTTTATATAAACATTGTTATGAACTCTTGAATATAAATGAATATGATGGATTTCCTTCCATCCACTCAGATGATTCTCATTTTTTGATACTCAAATTTTCTCAATTTCTACTCGTAGGAGCCTCTTCAGTTTAGTTAAATTCTTCGGACACAGCCCAACTAAGTCTTTGGTAGCTTCCAAGCTCTCTGGAATAACAGTGTTCCAGGTTTAAGTTATATATCTCCTTCTATTAACCAGAAATCAGACATATCTCCAAAATGAACTGCTTCCTTTTACTGGGCAACTGTATCTGGACTCTAATCTGGGTGCTAGGGATGCTTATTACTATTGCATTCTACCTTGTTCTACACACTTCAGAGAACAGAGCTATGAAAATAGATGCTAGATCTCTTATCTGACATAGCTACATAGATGAAATAAGTCAAGTCCCTGCTGAGTTTTCCAATTCAAATTCAGCCTTTAAGGGTTTTTGTATAATTGATTCATTTCACATCTTTACTTTTCTCCTCCTTTTCAACAACATTAGAAATAATTGAATTAGAGTAATATTTGCTGTACTTCACAATGTACATACAAGAGCCTCAGCAATACAAAAAACAAAAGAACAACCAATAATGAATACTGTAAATAGTTTATTTTTTGATAGTTTTTTCTGTCCTTAGGCTGTATCTCGCTATAAACATACAGTCAAATTGCTCTGGCTAAAGTCACTTGGAATCATTCAACCGTGTGTGTGTTTGTGGGTCATGTGTCTGTTCAATAACTAGACACATATTTAAGTTCACTTTTCCGTTTTTTTCTTTTGTTCTTTTCTTTTTCATTGTATTTGTGTAAAATATTTTGAATGGGTTTCCAGCCAAAAAGCAAAGCAAAGTGTGTATAATATGGATGTATTATTTTTCTCCCCTTTTTCACTTATGATACATGGGGAGCAAATCATAGTTATATACAAGAGTACTTGTTCCTTTGTAGAGCTGGATTTCAGAGATATAGCACACTTTATTCAATTGAATCTTCATTGGAAAAAAATGTGGCTTATTGCTAGTTTTGTTGGGTCCCACTCCATCCCATGGATGCTGCCATTATTTGCTTAGTTTACAAAAGATATTCTTTTCAAAAGTATTTTTGCTAGTGTATATTTTAGATACATTCCTATGAAGTTATATTGCTGGGTCAAAGGGTAAATAATTTAAAAATTTGTCATGTTGTTGGTTCATAGGCTCCTTGGGCGCTTCCCGGGTGTATTCTTAAACTGGTTCCTTTACTTAGAGGGCTCAGAGGTACTGAAGAGTCAGACCACTCCAGATTGGTAGATGGCAGGTTTAATAAGCAAGGATATTCATATAACAAGGCTTGTCTTGGGTGGCTGCAAGATGAGTAGATCTCCACACCTGCCTGCCAGATCTTAAAAGTTTACGTAGAGTCCTTAACTGGGTTCAGTCAAATGTACCTTCCAGATGGTCTTAATACCACATTACTATCTCAAGGCCATGTCCTGCAGGCAGCCTCTGGGATCAGGCAGGGCAAGCTGAATCCAAATTCCAATGACAGAGGAGAGGATGTCAAGCCTCTTATCACCTGGGTCCAGTTCATGGGTCAACTGGTGGTCATATCTTCTTGATGACCTCCTCCAACACACATAGGCCAAATTACTCTTTATAGTGATTTTATCATTGTATCATCCTGTCAGCAATGTATGAAGGTTAATATTTAGCTGCCCCCTAGTTAGTTGAATATGTTGTTATATTTTTGACTTTTTGCCAATGAAGAGTTGAGAAAATGGCATTTCAGTTTCTGGATTATTTCCATTTCTTTTTTCTAGAAAGTGTGTGTTCCTTTCTCTACTTTTTAGTGTTGTTGAAGATTTTCTCTAACTTTAGAGCTCTTCATTAAGCATAGTAGCTCCTTGATATTTTAAGTTCCAAATATTTTTCACAGTTTGACATTTGTCTATTTACTTATAGTGTCTTTTGCTATGCAAGTTTCAAAATGTAATCAAGTTTATCTCACATTTTCCTTATTGCTTCTGGATTTTGAATTATAGCTTTAAATAATTTTTCTTCTCCCATTTGTAAAAAAGACAGCCAAGTTTTCTTCTGTTATGTATATAGTTTTATCCTTTTATATTTAAATCTCTAGCCATTTTGGAATTTATCCTCATGTATCATATGATGAACAGATACAATTTTATCTCTTTTCTTTACTGTCTCCAGTTATCCAAAAACCACTTACAAGAATACATTTTTTGTCTTTTTTTCTAATATGCCATTTCCCCTTTGGAACCTTGTTTTTTCTTGCACCCAAACACAGTTTAGAGTATTTAAAATTTTTGGCATCCTGTGGACCTTTTCTCCTTTTTGTTTATTTTGTTTGTCCCTAAGATGTTTTGGACAAAAATTACTTCTACTTATTTGTTTTTACAAATAAACTTTTGAATCCTATTCTTATGCTTCAGATAATTGATGTGATTTCATTGGCATTGCCAAAAATGCTTAACTTATAGATAATTCACATTTTCATAATGTGGGATTTTCCTTTCACGGGATATAGTATTTGTATTTTGGTTCTGTGTATTACTTTTATGCCTGTTTGTGATTGTCCTTTTTTTTCAATATTTCAAAGTAAAATTGGTTTGTTTATTTATTTATTTATTTATTTATTTATTTATTTTGTAAAATTGGTTTATTATATGCCAGCATTATAAAGGCAAGTAAAAAATTAAAAAAAACATTTAAAATAAAATTTTAAAATGATATATTAAAAAAAAGTTCAAGATGTGTAAACTGCAAACAAAAGAACATTGCTGGGAGAAATCAAGACTCAAACACGTGCAGACACACCCTATGATCATGTAATAAATTACTCAACAGTAGCAAAGTGGCACTTCTTTCTAAATCTGTATATTCCACTTAATCTCAATATTTACATATAACATAATTTTATATAATTTTATATTATATATATTATAAATAAGTATATATTTTTAAAATTTAGGATGTCTTATTCATGACATGTCTTTGAATTTCTTTTATCTTACAACACAGGAGAAATCCTCTCCAGCTTAGATCAACACTCCTGCTCCCAAATGCCTAACACCATGCCTCCATCATTCCTTTTAACCTCTTTTTTACGTTTGTAGTTTTAACTAGAGACAAAGAAGGAAGAATACAAAATCTAAGCATCTTGATTAATAAAATGCTTAGTCAGTAACTGATATATGAGGAAATCTAGAGAAACAGGCAGAAAGTGTTCCAACAGTAATGGAACTTTTCCTTGAAAAGTCAAAGATTGGCTTGCATATATATGAAAAACAAACCAATGTGTGAGAAGTTGAAAGAAAGATTGATCACTGAGGATTGAAAAACTTTATTGCCACTGATATGAATATTAAGCAATCTTAGTCTCTGCATGAATGAATTCCTAGTAGAGAATTCAATGCATTTTGATACATCAGTCATTTTATTTTATGATGACTCCACTGAACTTTTTAAAAGTTTCTTATCATTGAAAAACAAGAAAACCTTTGGTAATGACAAAGCAAAAGCAGAAAGAAAGGCTTTGAAGCTAATGCTAACATGAATTGCAAATATTTTTACAATGGCTTCATTCAATAAAACAAGAAAAACAACAAAAATTTTAAATTGTGTTATTTGTTTTTATTGGTAAGATTTTTCAGCATCTTGAATATTACTTAGATGTTTTTAAGTTGAATAGTTATGAAATGGAGTATAAATTATTAATAACTTATTGAAATTTATATGTGTAATCACAATGATGAAAACAATCTTGATGTTCCCCATGTAACCATGCACTGTCTTCTACAGAATTAAATATTGATGAGAACTATTTTGATTTTGGTTTTGTTATGTAATATAATTTTAGTCGTTTGTTATTTAGGGTAGCTTATAAATCTGTATGCTACGGACAATAAGATGAAGCCAAAATAGAAGAGGGTAAAAGGATTATTGCAAAAGGAAACTATGAATAGTAAACTATGGCCAACACAAGAGAACTTATAAATTAAAGATTTATCTATAAGAGGTTTATGATCTCCAGTATGCATGGAACAATTCAAGACACTGAAGATAAAAAAGATGAATAAATAAGATTTTTTTTAACCTAAGGACTTTACAGTCTAGTAGGAAAGATAGGCAGGCAGTGACTCAGGTGAAGTATGATACATTTAACAATAGCAGTGTACTTAAGGAGTTTCAGAAAATAGTGAAGACTATGATTAAATTTGCCTGAGGGAACTAAGAGAGCCAGGAAGGCTTCACAGAGAAGCAGGCTTACAGACAGTAAAGATGGCAATATCTTTAAATAGCAGCTGTGCCTGGAAACTTTTGCAGTGGAGAGGCACATTTTTCTACAGTCTTCAAAAATAAAAATAATAATGGATCAAGTGAAAATATGAATTGAATAAATTCTCTCACTGTATGCTGCTGTACAACTATTAGAAATATAAGAATAAGCATCTGTGATTACCTAAAACATTCATAATATTTTTACTGAAATAAAATATTCTATTTCATTTTAACTTTAAGAAGATAAGCTATTTCTACAGGTAAGATCACAGCCTTACTTTACCTTTAGCTTCTATTCAGGTTTCTTTTGCTTGTTTTGTCTTGACTATTACACATTATAAAAAGCAAACTGTCTTTCTGACATAAATATGATCTGATTCTTTTGAGCAGGTGTTTAAGCCTTCTGTGGTGATCTTAAATACCTCATGTGGACTGAAATTACCTGAAGGGTTTGAGCATAAATATTAGGACCACAGAAATGAAGGCTTTCTCTATTTTAAATATTGTTGAACAGGAAGGAGATTGCACAAGCCTGGTTTGCTGGAGAGCAGATACTGATTACTTCACAGTATCACCTTTATTTCATTGCTATTTTCTCTGGAAAATTTTTTTCTCCTCTAAGGAGAAGATATTGTTAAAATGGAGATTTTAAAACAAACCCAAAAGAAGACAAATATAGCATTTCATTCCAGAAATATTTATTTATTTATTTATTTATTTATTTATTTATTTATTTATTTATTGGAATCTTTCAAAGTAGAGAATAATGCTGGACAGCAGTTTTCTTTGTGGGAAGCTTTTTTTAGCAACTGCTGTGAGTAGTCACATGTGCTTAAGTTGTCATAGTTATTAATAGTTCTGAGAATTTCCCTGAGTTTTCCCAGTATATTCAGTTAATGCACAGATTTTTGCATACACATTGACTTGAATGCATTTACTAATCTGCAAATAATTCTTAGAACAGAAATAGAAACAATTGTGATTCTAAAGTTGTATATCTCATACAATATTTACTATATTTGTGCTGTAAGGCATACATAGCTACCTTTTTTAAATTTTTCAAATAGGAATTCACTTTATCCACCAACACTTCTTGAAAGTCTATTTTTCCAGTTTTAATATCATAGAGCCTTTGTCAAAACCAGTAGACCATGTATATGTGGATCTATTTCCAGACTATTATGTTCCATTAATCTAAATTTCTATTATTATTCCAACACCAAACTATCTTCAGTTCTTTATGTTTATATAAATTACTGAAATTAGGTATTATGTATTTTCTTACTTTAAGTTTTCAAAATTGTTTTAGCTATTCTCTTTTTTTGTATAATTTAGAAACTTCTTGAAAATTCCCTTAAAAATGTCTGCAGAGAATTTTGGGAATATTGCATTGAATCTATAGATCAGTTTCCTCAGTTTTTTTAGAACTTTAATTTTTCTTGGGAATTTTTTGCTACTTTTAAGTGTTCAGGTATTGTGTGTAATTTGTTAATATTCTCCCTAAGTATCTTATGTTTTTATATTACTTTAAAAGTTACTATTTTTCAAGCAAAGATATATTTATTTGTTGATATGTGGAAATACAATTAGTTTTTGTATATTGACCTATGCTCTGCTGACATATTTACCTATTAATTCTTACAGTTTTTTGTGTTAGGTTCTATAAGTTTGTTACAAATCATCTGAGAATCACGTAGTTTTACTTCTTATAATATTTATAGTATCTTTCTCCATATTTGTTTTCTTTTTTAAAAAAAGATTTTATTTATTTATTTAAGACAGAGAGAGACAGAGAGAGAGAGAGAGAGAGAGCATGGGACGAAGAGGGACAGAGGGAGAGGGACATGCAGACTCCCTGCTGAGCAGGAAGCACTATCAGGGCTCCCTCCCAAGACCCGAGCCTAAGGCAAATACTTAACCCACTGAACCACTCAGGTGCCCCTGTATATTTGTCTTTTGCCTGTTTTACTGCTTGAGAACTCCAGGACAATGTTAAATAGAAGTAGTGAGAACAGACATCCTTGTCTACTTCCTAATTTTATGGAAAAAACATTCAGGTTTTCACCATTAAATATAATTTTAAATGGAGGCATTTTGCAAATATTCTTTATTAGATTGAGAAAATGTTCTTCTGTTTATGGTTTAGTAACATATTTAATTATTAGTGAATGTTGAGTTTTGTCAGATGCTTTTTTGGCATCTCTACCGATGATCATATGACTTCCCTTTTATTTTATAAATATGGCATCTTATATTGTTTGATATCCATTCTTGGGATAAATCCAACTTGGTCATGATATGTTATCTGTTTTATGTATTGGTTTCAGTTTGTTAATGTTTTCTTTTTGATTGCCATATCTATGTTCCTGACTGTGCTATTATTTTCTAGTAATATCTTTTTCTGTATTTGGTATAAGACTAATACTCTTTTTATTAGTTGGGAAGTGTTCTGTGTTTGTTTTCTGGAAGAGTTTATGATGTTTGTTCATTCTTTCTTTTCTTCCTTCCTTCCTTTCTTTTTTGATGCTATTTCTTTCTTAAATTACTTGATGAAATTCACCAGGAAAGTAATTTTGGTCTGGAGTTTTCTTTGTAGGAATATTTTTAAAATATCATATTTGTTTCTTTAATATTTACATGTTTATTTAGTTGATATTATTATGTTACTTGGTTTTTGTCTTTTTTAAGGATAATTAAATTCGCATCTTTATTTTCTAATATTATTCAAACCAAAACATTTTAAAAAATACTTCTGCATCTGATAAATTTTGATATATTTCACTAACATGATATTTTATAATTTCCTTTTTTGATCTGTGGGTTATTTAGAAGTGGCTATTTAATTTCAAATATTTGTAATATACCAGATATTTATTTTGAATTTATTTACCATATGTTTAGAGAATATACTTGGGTTGATTTAGTTATATCATACTTACTCAGACCTATTTTATGGCCCAGAAGATCATCTATTTTAGAGAATATTCAGTGTACACTAGAAAAGAGGTCTAGTCAACAATGATTTGTTATAGAGTACTATTACTGTTTTTTTATGTGAAGTTTGTTGATAGGACCATTCATATATTCCCATTTTTTTCCTATTTTGGCTGCTTGTTTAAATTACTCAGAGAGTAGTGTTAAAATCTCTAACAATATTGTTAATTTGTTTTTTTAAATTGTGTCAGATATTTCTTTTCAGTTCTTCCTTTATATTGAAGCTCTATTATTAGCAATATATTCATAAAGGTTTTCTTAACACAAAAAAATTTTAATGTCATTCTTGTGAAATTAGTCTTTTATTATATTGAAACACCCCTCTCTATATCTGATCATATTGTAATGAATTTTGTTTTGCCCCATAGTAAGATAGCCTTCCTTGCTGTCTTATGATTAATGTTTACATGGTATCTTTTTCTCATGCTTATATTTTTAAATATGTGTTTTCACTATTTTCTGATTAGTATTTTTTCTGATACAGTATCAGAATTCTCTTAAATTTGTTCCTCTATGCATAAATTGATTTTTTAATCTAGCTGTTTGTAAGGTCTTATCTTTATCATTGATTTTTAGCAATATTGTCATGATGTACCTCAGTGTGATTTTTAAATTTTTAAAATAAGTCTAATTAGTAGTGCCTTATCCTTTTATGTGGGTTTTAAAAAATATTGCTGATTGATGTATTTATCCTAATTAGAGATTGCTGAGCTTTTTGAATTTGTGGGTTTATATTTTTTCATCAAATATGGAAATTTTATATTTTTCTTCAAGCATGTTCTGTTTTACTTTTCCGAGACTCTTATGTAATGTATGTTGGATTTCTTGGTGTTAATTCAGACCACTGATACTTTATTCATTTATTTATTTTTATTGGTTAACATTACTGATATGTCTTCACGTTCATTAATATTTTTTCCTACAGTTTCAATCTGCTATTAAACTCATCCAGTGAATATTTAATTTTAGATTTTGTACTGACAACTGTTAAATTTCATTTAATTTCTTGATTTCTTTTTTCTGTAACTCCATTTCTCTTTATTATAATTCATATTTCCCTTTAAATCCTTGACATGTGTATTAATTCCATTTTATTTGTCATTTTCATTTATTTCTTTTCATATATTTTTCTCCTAGTCCATGATTCTTCTTGAGTTTACTATTTTTTGTTGTACTGGTCATCATGAGTGTCACATTGTTAAGTTTCTGGTTTTTGATGTTTTCCTCTAAAGAGGATTGTATTTTGCTGTGATGACGGTTTATTTGAGGATTAAGTTGACCTGTTTAAGCACCTTCTTAATGAGTTTTATGGGAGACTTTGAGGAGGCAGTAGTTTAGAACTAGCATAGCTGGACTTAACGGTCTTGGCCTTTTATAAGTCCCTACTGAATGTTCCAATTTCTCAACAAATTTCTCTGTCTTCTTCAAGTTTGGAACTCTTTCAGCCTTGTAAGTTGTAGTGTTTTTTAAACTTGTCATTCCTTAGTAGTTGTTCTTTCCCTCTGAAAGGTTAGTTTAGGACTCAGCAATAGACTCAAGGGGACTTATGTGATGCTGGAGTTCCTTATCTGTGTGGCCTTTTTTCTTTCTAATCCTCTAACACAAATTTTAGCTGCCTTAACTCCTCTGAGCTTAACTTTCTGTCTTCATAAATTATAGAAATTGTTGTCCTCTGTCACCACCGTGTACTGGTGTCTAGTTTATGCCTCTAGGCAGAAAGTTAGGATGATCTTAAGCCTCATAGTTATTTTTCATTTCTCAGGTCAGTGTACTGTATAGCCTGTTGTCTGTGAAAATATTTTGTTCTATTTCAGTTTTAAGTTGATTAGATAGAGGGTTTGTCTGGAACCAATTATACCATCTTGGCCAGCAATGGAAAGTCTACTATTCTTCTTTTTAATAATATATTCTTTATTAGAAGCCTTTACAAAACCATATTCTTTTAATATGGAACATAATTCCCTCGTCATTTTGTGTGTCTCCTTCTGATCTCAGTTTAAATGCCTCCACCCCATCTCCCCCTCCTCCCCAACACCCTAGAAGCTGTCTGGGATCTGTGAGTCCTATATCCTCTGTATTTGCTGCCATGGGATTCTGTGCTTTCTCCATTAATCCATTTGTTATACTACACCATGTTTATTTGACATTGACTTGTTTATGTACATAACTGGAGAATATGATCAAAATATTGTAATAGAAAAATAATGAAACATTTAGTTCCATAAATGTAAATAATTAAGCCCAAGTTTAGGGACAAAATGAATTAATTTCAAGTTCAGGAAAAAAACCATCATGACTTTTATAGGATATGACTGTGAGCAATATGGAATGCTAGGAAGCCACATTATAGGCATAGGAGATCATGTGAACAAAGGCACAGAAACTGGAAAATTAGAAAACATAGAAGTGAATATAAATCTAACTTGGGGAAAAATCTGAAGGATATTGAATAATACAATGATGATTGGAAAATTGCATTCAACTCAATCAGTTTTTCAGCAAAAGACCAATGGGTTCAGATACTTCTGGTCGCATACAGGTAGAGGAAGCAAATTTAATCAGAAGCTATAAGAGTAGAAAATAAGATACAATGCTCAGATAGATGTGTGGTAATGAGGAAGGTCCAAAGTGTATGCTTCATGTTTATTTTTCTTGCCTAATACCTGCTTATGCTTTTATAACTGAGCTAGAGAATATACAACATAAAAAGTTGAGAGGATGAAATCACATAACTTTTAGCATGAAAGATTGGAGAAGCCTGCTTCAAGTTTGGGTAGATATATCTATTTGGCAATTGGATTTGGATTTTCCAGGTAACAAAAAAGCATAGGACATAGAATAACATGGTAGATAACACCATAAAGAAGCAAGTAGTCAATTTCATACAGGGAATTACATCAATAAAATAACCCATTTTATGATATCCAAAAAAGGGGAATTAATATTGAACAAAAAAATGCATGCACTTTTACAACAATGCTATATATGAATGTTACTTGATAGTGGTTTGCACAAACCAACTCTAAAAAAATTAAATTAAATATGGATAGCATATTATTTGATACTGAAGAAGTATTTTAACTTAATTCAGCATAAGGATGGCAAAGTGGTCCTGTTCAAAAAGAAGTCTAAAATAATAGGTCTGTGTTAGCAAGATGTGTGATACAAATTGTGTTTTATCTGATATTTGCTTTAAAATACTGTAGAAAAAAGCCAAAAAGGGAAGGACATATAAAATTAATGGAAAAATATTGATCATTCTTGACGCCATGTGCTCTAGTTTTGTCTATGTTTGACAATTTCTGTGAGATTAAAAATTCAAGTGTGCAATTTAAAAGAAAGTTTTTGATTATAGATTTTAGAAAAATACACAAATATACTAATTTATGTACACATATATGTGTATGTGTATATATGACACTTTAAGTTATAAATTATATAAAATTGCTATAGGATGAAATAAAGAATTAGAAGACCAACACCAGATATCTTGAAGCTAATAATCGTTTAGGTAGTTGGAAAATGATTAGCTATAGAACCCATTAAAAAATCTGGAGAAATGGTGGTGAGTGGGGCTTTCATTATGATAATGAAAATAAAATTATGAAGAAAGGAAATGCACAAATGCACCATCATTTTGGTAAAAATACCAAGATTGGGCAACTGCTTCAAGTTTGGAGGGAAAAGAGGAGAGCAAATTCAGTTTTGAAACCAAAGTTTTGGACTTGACTGTAGTAATGCTGTCAACCAAAATAGCAAACGGGGAAAGGATTGTAGCTCTAGGAGGAAATATGATGGATATGATCTCACTCTAAGATAGTCCATTAAAGAAAAGACACTTCAGAAAATGCGTTCCATATGAGTCCTCACACAGTTAGTGACAACCATTATCTCTCCCTACACACTCTAATTTTTGAATCTGCTTAATGCCACTATAAATATTTTTATTTGAATATATTAAAAAACTGGATCTGGGCAGCCTGGGTGGGTTAGTGGTTTGGTGCTGCCTTCAACCCAGGGTATGATCCTGGAGTCCTGGGATCGAGTCCCATGTCAGGCTCCCTGCATGGAGCCTGCTTCTCCCTCTGCCTGTGTCTCTGCACCCCCCCTCTCTGATGAATAAATAAATAAAATATTTAAAAAAAATTGGATCCATTTAAATTTTTACATTTTATAGAAACTCATTAACATGTTGAAATTAAGTATACATTTGTCTATATCTTGTGGATCTTTTATTTTTACTTTTTAAAGAAAATTAGTACAGGATGCTATAGTTGTGTGTTAATCATGATTATTCATAATATCACTATGACTATCCTGGTGCATTTTATTTTACTCTTCTTTTTTGTCAACCTCTGGCTAAATAGATGATTTATTAGTGGCATGATGAAGTTTGGACGTTTACATTAGCTTTAGTATATTGTAAGAGCTCCTTTTTTGAAGTAAGACCTTTAAATCAATAAACTTAATAGAAATCACTGTAATATACAAAATATGCTGAGCAAGATGCATGAAATACCAGGAAAACCTGGGGAAACACCCTTTAAAATAGTTTAAAAAATTAATAATTAGTCTAATTTAATTTGATATGTAGAACAACCATATTAAACTTTTATTTCCATCTATGAAGAAGGTTCTTCTTTCTTTAAATTATCATTGATAATAAGGGTGTCGTAATCTGTACACCTCTGCTTCCTACCCTAGGACTCAATATCTGGAAAATGTTCAGAGACCACTCCAAGCCATACTGAATATTCATCAATCTTTTCAGACACCTATACACAATGATATAAAAAATAAAAATGGTCATGCTACTGTAGTATGCTGCTTCTATAATATTCCTGTCTCCTATTATAAGGGATGAAGCATTTTCTCTTCTGTTTAATAGAAACAAACCAAAATAAGGTAAATTCCAAATTAGTAGTGTTTGAATTCCAAAGGAATAAATTTATTCTGGACACACCTAAACATCTTTGGTTAGATGGTAATGAGGCCAACAAGAACAACAATATTTTGAACATTAAATCATTTCATAACAAATGTTTGTCCTTCCTATTTGATCTGGTATGGGAGTCATATATGACAACACAAGTGTGGCATGGCTTATCAGGAACTTCTTGATAATCCTATGAAAGTGATATTAAGGGGAGCCTGGGTGGCTCAGTGGTTTAGCGCTGCCTTCAGCCCAGGGCCTGATCCTGGAGACCCGGGATTGAGTCCCACGTCGGGCTCCCTGCATGGAGCCTGTTTCTCCCTCTGCCTGTGTTTCTGCCTTTCTCTCTCCCTGCATCTCTCATGAATAAATAAATAAAATCTTAAAAAAAAGAAAGTGATATTAATTGGTTGCTAATTTGCCTATAATACTAAGTCATTAACGGTGGAATTAGTTGTAGATAGATAAGTAGGTAGATAGATAGGCATAAATAGATGCATAGATGCATAGGTCCATAGATAGATATATAGATACAAAGATTAAGGTATAAAAGTGGATATGGCTATCATTATAGATATATGTCATGCTATCTAGATGGTATTCTTTTATGGACATTTTCCAGAGAAACAAAACAAAACAAAGAAAATTAGTTGAGAAGAACTTAACGTATCAAAAAGAATGGAGGGTTACTTCCAGAAACCACAATCATAACTGTTTACAAAACTATGACTATGATGCAGTTGTAATTTCTCCTAACAAAGGCACTGGGGAAATTCCTATACAGGGTTGGCCAAGGAGATGGCGTCTATTCTAATAAGGACTTATTGTCTCTTCTTTATTAATTGTCTAAGTCCCACCTTTCTTCTCTCACAGTTGCCTAATACCTTTTTTACAGAATCCAAACTATTACTGGTAGAAATTTCTGTTTCTGTACACACAGTTTTTCATTTCACCGCAGAGGACCAGCTGTATTCCTACGAATTTTTTTCCCACTTCTCTCTAATAGACTCTGTAACGTACCTGACACATGTTCCTTATTCCCATGGAATGGCTTCTCTATTCATCTGTGGACTCATAGCTGTATCTTTCACTCAACTGATGTGTTACTGCTGCATTAATAGAAAGGAATTATGTCCTGCCCAGAATTTTGGCAGGAAGAGTAATTCACCACTTGAATCTGAGCTAAAATTAGCCTCCACATTGGTTAGAAATATGAACACCTTGTTATGTCCTATGCAATACCATTGAACGTTTTTCCCTGGCTGCTGCACTATGGATTTGTCTTAACTATATTTTACACTCAATGTTATGGATTGCAGTAGCTCCAAAAGTTGGTAAAATTCTGCTTTTGTACCATCACAAATTATTTTGAACACAGGACTGTTGGAAGTCTTTAGGATGCTATCTATGTAGGCTTATGGTCGCACAACAATTATATATTTAGATTTCAGAGAGTAATCATGTATCACCATATTTGTACTATCATCATATTTGTGCATTGTCAAGTAAATGAAGGGAGAGAATTAAGTGCATTACACTTTATAATGTGTGCCCTGTTACAGAATCTTCAGAATGAGAACTTCCTTTATATGGAATAATCTGCGTTTTTAAAAAAGATCTTCATAAAACATGCAAAGAACAGCTGCCTGTACTTGCAGCTGCAAGACAGAAATATTTTGGTACACAGTTTCTATTTGTACTGAGGCAGGTGAAGGTTAGAAGGATCCACTCTAGGCAAAACGGTGAAGTCTTTGAAGTTTTGTTGTCGTTCTTGTTTAATTTCTACTAAATTGAACAACCTTACAGCAGCTCCTTCCTCAATTGCAGAAATGTGAAGCTTGGAGGCACACCTCATTCTCTCAGGCATAGATATTTGTACTTAACAGAAGGGAGCCATTTAGGTTAAGGTCTGGATTTTGAGCTCACCTTGATCTGGGTTTGAATTTCACCTCTGAATCTTTTACTGGCTGTGTGATCTTTGAAAGTTTAACATCAATGTTTTTTCATATATTTGTGGGGAGCCTCAGTGGCTCAATGGTTGAGCATCTGCCTTCAGCTCAGGTCGTGATCCAAGGGTCCTGGGATCGAGTCCCACATCAGGCTTCCTGCAGGAAGCCTACTCCTCCCTCTGCCTATGTCTCTGCCTCTCTCTCTGTGTCTCTCATGAATGAATAAATAAAATCTTAAAAGAAAAAAACAAAACAATGTTTTTCTCATGTATTTGTTTACTCAAAAATTATTGAACTATGATAGGCATAGATATAAAATACCAGCAAAGCCTCCCATCTTGGCTTATGAGAATTAAATATCGTAACTGATTTAGAATAATGAATTAAATATATTTGGAATAGAGTATGTGCTGAATAGAATTTAAATTCTACATATCGTGTGTGTACACATTGTGTATGTGTGTTTTGTTCAGTTAATTTTTATTATGTGAATATCTTATCAAGTAAGATAAGAATCTATATGTACATACATAAAATATTGAACTCTGACATTGAAATTGGACTGGATGAGTGATATATACAGGGAAAGAAAGGGCCTCCAAAAAGTAGGCATTTATCAATATTGAAGGAAGGAACAACTGAGAAAGTCAATTTCTACTTACCATGTTTCCAAATATGTTGTGCCTTTATGAACCATAATTAGACAAGGGTTCTGCTTCACCATTTCTCATTATCAAATTCTCTAACTATATGCATTGTGTAATTTTTTTTCTACTGGATTCAATTGTTATTTTATTTAATCTTCATGTGACTATTTAGTGTCACCATGTGAAAAATGGAAAAAAAAAAGATAATTTCTGCAAGTTTAAAATAAGCATAGAGAAACAGTAGCTTACCCAGTAGTGTCATTGATCCATCTATTTCCATGATATAAAATTTGACTTAAGTATCATTTCTTGTAGCAAAAATATTTTTTAAGTCCATGCTTATTTCAGTCAAGAATTTTACAAATTTTAGTTTGCATTGAATATTCATGCTACACGACAGATGAAGCTAAATTTAATAAAGGACATTTTATTAAAGATAAATGTTTTATTTCTTTCCCATACAAGATTCTAAAATCTTACAATATTTTCTAAAATATTTATAAAAGTTCAAAAGAATGTTAACATTAGTTAAACAATTTTAAAGATGAAAACAAATTAAAAAAAAAAGAAAAAAGAAAACAAATTTAAAGGTGAAAAGATTTATGGACTATATTATGCCCTCATTATCACTAAAATTGAATAAATCTGATCTGTCCAATCATTTATTAATAACTTACTATTTCCTTTTTTATATTTTAACTCCATAATACAGTGTTGTTTGTACAAGAAAATATTGCAAAAAGTGAATTTTCTAGGACATCACTGGGAAGTGTGGAAAAAAAAGCTCCAACATCATTACTTTTTAGTCTTTGTTTGCAATGGCATTTGCTTCAGTTGTTCATGTAATCATTTAGTCTTGTTATATATCCTACTGAATGAGCATGGGAACACTGAAAAATATTAGAAAGATTTTTGATTCAGTTTAGGTTACTGACTGAAAGGATTCTGGCCATAAATTCATAAGATCACTTCATGTTGTAACAGTGAAGTCCCTGAAATATTGATTGAGAACTTTGTATTCTCAACCTATGTGTTGGTTTTCTCTTGCTATCTGGCACACCTCCATTACAAAACACCGAAAGAAATTTTCCTATAAATCAATTTAGACAAAAGAAAAAGTTAGATCAATAAAAACAAAATTATAATACATGAATATACAATTGATTAGATAGAAAAAAATCAGTAATCTTAACACATAGAAAAAAAGACTAAGTTAGGAACTAAAATGCCAATAAGACACTGGCTTCATTTTTTTAATTATATAATTTTCATGTATTTGACAAATATGAATTAAGCTCTTCTGAAGTCCAAATTTTAGAGTAACTTTTTGGGAGTTAGAGTTGATTTTAGTATACTAACAATCAGATGATCACTAAAAGTTTCTTCCAAATGATAGTCCACCATACTAGATTTATGACAATCTCATAATTGTGGAGTTGAGTGAGCTGAGTGAATGTATCATCTTGTATATTATATATTAATATATCTTAGTGTTATTGTAAGGGCCAAATTTAAACATGAAGGCCAAAAGCTAAAAAGAAGAGCTAGCAAGCCTGAGGCACCCTTGAATAATAGATAAATGCATTCAGACCCCGGGAAGGCCAAATGAGCAGAGATTCGGAGTCATGCAAATCAGGCACCATTCTAGGTCTGTATGACCGATGCAAAAGCATTTGTGTGTTTCATGAGTGTGTTTCATTATATTAGATTTGTACTTTATTACTTTTACATTAGTTTGGGTTTTTTTAGTCAACTGATATTTGTTTGAGGAGTTCCTATCAAGTTAGCCAACATTCGGTGTACATGAAAATCTTTTTCTCGTAGGATTTGTATATATTTATGTTAGGAAAAACTTTCAATTTACTACATGGAATATATATTTAGGATATATGGTTTTAAATATTTTCCACCATTCTGTTCTGACCACAGTTGGTGTACTGTGATTTAGTTCTGACCCAGACAACTGCCTGGAGATAGTGCAGACCCCATGAAGTAAGGCCTCAGTTCTCCACAAGACTGCCTTCACTTGAGACAAGCTGCAAGTGAAGTCACCAGTCCACCCATTCTTCTGAATGCCTGAATTCAAATACTAGGGTTTGCATGACTCTCTCAGCCTTGAAAATTTGTTAGAATAACTCCTAGAACTCAGAAAAGCATTCAATATCTGTACTTTTATTATGAAGGATACAACTTAGGAAAAATCTTAATGAAGAGCCATAGAGAGTAAGGTCTGGAAGAGTCATGAATAGTGCTTTCATGACCATTTCTTATGGAATCCGGACAAGTCACCATCCCAGCACTTTAATGTGTGCACTTACTAGGAAGCTCCACTCTGTATGGTCCAAAGTTGAGGTTGCATTACCTATGGCATGATTGACTAAATCAATGGCCACGTGACTGAAATCAGTGGCAATGTGACTGAAAACATTGCCTAGATTCCACAGAGTTAGAATCTCCTTCCCAGGAACCAGGAATGAAACTAGTCAAAAATCTTTATTATATAACAGCTACCATTTACATCATATTTGAATTCAAAGCCAGATGCATGTGGATTAGAAGTATGTGGTACACGGGTACAGTTGAGACCGTTTTGGAATAATTTGGTTCATGAGATATATGATAGAATGTAAAAAGTAAAAATATTTCATATCTCATTTGTTTCTTATTTACTCTCTGCATTATATCTCTCAAAAACAATTGGGATTTTAGCAGGATGAATTCTATGACTAGAATCTTCATGTGTATCTCACTGAATTTATGATATATTTAGAGATATTTATTACAATATTCATATTTGCACATTCAGTTATTTCTTATCCTGCTTTAAAAAACTTACCCTACATCCAATTGAAAAGCAAATTCAGAGAATGATTTATTTCACAGAGATACTCATCTGCACCACATTTGAAATGTAATCATATTTTCACAAAATAAAATTCTAGGACATGATTTCAAAACTATTTCATATAATGAAGGACAACTCTCGGCAGAAGTTTAAAAAATATTCTTCCTGTGAAATAGGAAAATAAAATGGGTCATGTGTCTGAAAAATATACATAAAACATAGAGACGAATGTTTGCTGATTCACCAGATTGTACATTTTCATGAGCAGTTGTGCTTAAAACTTTGTTTAAATACCAGTTTAGCAAATTACTAGCATAAAATATCACAATTTACATATGACTGTAGGCTGTTAAGGGATTGGAGTTTATTTAGATCATGAGAAACTGCATGAAAAACGAAGGTCCTCTCAAGTTCATATACCTCCTCTCTTCCCATTTAGTTGAAAAGCCCAAATTGCACATTACTCTTTCCCGGTATTATACTTGACATATGTACTTAAATGATTACAGGCATAAAAAAGAAGAAAAAAATTCTTGGTAATGATTGGCATGTACCAAGATGTAGACAAAAGCTTGTAAAAAGCTTTGCTGGATTACCCCAAACCCTAGGAAGCAAGCAATTGCTATTTCTAAATGTTACCGGCATCAACACTGATATGAAATATATCCTTTATTGATAAAGAAAAAACAGGTGGACGTTTAATCTGTCAAAAAGTATCATGAGTAAGGAGTTTAAATTTTTCACTTGGAAGAAATTTGGCAGTTCCTGTGAGGAGATTAAACTGCTTTTATGAATAGATAAAAAAGGGAAGTCCCAATTGCTTACTCAGTCCTTGTGCTTAAAATAATGAAGTGTCCAATTAGCATATTCTTTCATCCCCTTTCCTAAATAGTAATGTTGAAGCAAAAAGAGACATTTATATAATCATATATTTCTGTCCTTGATATATGGCATTGAATTAATGATGTCAGGGGTACAGACTGAGAAATAAACTAAGCAATTCCCCTGAAGAAGCTTACACTCCAGTAAAAATAAAGATAAATGCATTATTTTCAGTGGTGACAGCCAAAATCAAGGTCAGTGATTACCTGTAGGAGAAAGCATGATTGAAGTACTTCAAAGGCCGTTCACTAGAAGAGAAAGATGTACAAAGATAGAAAGGAGGATAAAGCTCCGTGGTTAAGAATGCAGCCCACTTATCTGGTTCCCTTACTATGCTAAATGTGTATTAATCAGCACTCTTTCTCATTGAAGACATTTTGTTTAGTAAAAGTGAAATTTTATGGTTTTAATTCTCTTTATCTCTCTCTCTTTCTCTCTCTCTCACACACACACACACACACACACATATGTATATACACACACACTCTGCAAACCCAGCATTCTCATGTATTTTTAGTTTGCTTTTTTCTTACATTAAAGAGACACAAAACATCTGAGAGATGCAGTAATAAATGTGTAATCAAGTGTGTTATTATTGATCACAACTTATTTTAAAATCAAGAAAAGCCAGCAAGAGTCAGGCAGAACAAATATTTGATTATGCCACGTTTCCATGGGATGTAGACAGCAGCACTGAGTTACGGAATGAGACCCTGCTCACTTCCTTTCCGCCTACCTGGCAAAATTTTTGTTAGATAAGGCAAAGGATGAACAGTCTGAATCACCAGTGGTTTGAAGCATACAAGAACAATTACAAATAATAAGATAATAGGTGGGCAGTATCTGATTACTGAATTTGGGCTCAAAAAGGCAAGAAGAAAAATTATCCCCACAGAAGGTAATGCTCAGAAGGTATTTCAACTCATAATTTAAGAAAAAGAATGCAAGGGGTGTCTGGGTGGCTCAGTGGGTTCAGTTCATGATCTCAGGGCCCTGGGATCCAGTTCTCTGTGGGGGGTGGCTCCTTGCTCAGTGAGGAGGAGTCTACTTCTCCCTCTCCCTTTCCCTCTGACCTGCACCTGCTCGTGCTCTCTCTGTCTCTCAAATAAATCACATCTTTGAAAAAATTAATGCAAGAAATCACCTTTCTAGAAATGTCTTCTTGCACATTTACATGGGCTAGCATATCCTAAAGGTATATTTGTCCTGTAATTTTTTTAGGTTGATACAGAGTGGTCTACTTCCACCTTCTTTTGTTCCACATGAAGAGAAACACATAAAACCACCTAAAGCTTACTTACTTATCTATCTATCTATCTATCTATCTATCTATCTATCTATCTATCTATCTCTATCTATCTATCTATCTATCTATCTATCTATCATCTATTTAATGTGCCAGGAACACTTGTAAGAACTTCTATGAGTTATCTATTTAATCATTACAAAAGATCTATGGAAAATTATTATTATTACTTCTCTTTTACACATAAATTAAGGCCAAATTTAGGTAAAGTAAAGGTTTTTCATTTAGCAAGTGGTGGGATAAAGATTTGATCCTGACATTGCTTTCAGAAACTTGTGTTCTACCCCTTAATTATTGATGTGGGACTAGATCAGGACTTGATTACTCCAGTTTTCTCCTGGCCCAACATATCTGAGTTGGACTATTGTAGTGAAATGAAAACTGAAAAATGCTACTTGCATCGTTGAGGTCTACTGGGAGTCTCAACTAAGACTCCGGTACCCAAAAAGTCTCTCATTATAGATAAACTCGAGTGGAAAGTTGCCACTAGGTGGCACCAAATACAATCAGAAGTAGAAGGATAAGCTCGGGTCCCAAGGTATCAGGTCCTTTAGGTCAGTTTGGCTGAATAATGTGTTGTAATTCTGAGGTTTACAATATTGAGAATTTTTGGACTTCACTTATTCTTGTTTCAGTGGGGTTTTCTATATTTGATTGGAAATTGAAAAAAATTCCAGAAAGAAGATTATTAAAATTTTATGGATGCTTGCAAATACTTTCAGAGAAACTATATTTGATCATTTGAATCAGAATCTGAGACTTGCAAGGAAGTTTAAAGGCAATTACTCTGAAAAGATGGAATGACTGAATTCCTCTTAAAATAGCTAGGGTTTTTTGTTTGTTTCTTTGTTTCTCTGTTTTTAAGTAGAGTTATTGCCTGCACTTCTCTAATAAGAAACACAGTCCCTGAAGACTACTTGTGCCATCTTTGGTCAAATCACAATTAGAAAGTGCTCTATGAGGGTGGGCAGAAAGATAGAAAAAGAGTCCTAAGCAGACTCCACAGTCAGCATGGAGCCCAATGTAGGGCTCTATTTCATGACCTTGAGTTCATGACCTGAATTGAAGTCAAGAGTTGGACCTTTAACTGACTGAGCTACCCAGACACCCCAGAAAGTGCTTTTTTAAAATTGAGCCAAAATCTACATTTAAATAACTTTTACTTTACCACAGTTCTGTTGCTTCTTAGTCATGTTTATATTTATTCATTAACTTATTGAAGAAGTATTAATTCAGTGATTTACCTTATGCTTGACACTGTGTGAGATGCCAGATGGTTAAGGGGTCAGATAGTGAGTCAAACAGACAAAACTCTTGCCATTGTGGGGTTTATAGTCTAATGAGAGGAACAGACAATTATCAGCTAATCATTGTGATTGTAGATTGTGTTAAATTCTCTGAATGCAACAGAGAAAGGTTTGAGATAGTAATAAGGAAAATAAGACGATCCAGTTCTTACCGTGTGCCAGACACTGTTGTAAGTACTCTTCACACACTGTCATATTTCATTCTTACAACAACCTTGTTAGTGTTTATCCTCTAAATCACCTTTGATAATTCACTAGATAGAACTCAGAGGGCTCACAAAAGCTTTTTCTGATAATACAGATACAGTATTTGTATTACTGTTCATTACATTGAACAGATACAGATTGAAATGGGCAAAAGAAAATGGTACATAAGACAAAGTCCAGGAGAAGCCAAAGTGTAAGCTTCAAAGTGTCTCTTCCCAGTGGAGTCACACTGGGACACACTGAATTCTCCCACTGATGATATATGGCCATACACGCAAAGTGCTGTACTTCAAAGTGCTATACGTGCAAAGTACTGTCAACTAGGGAATTCACCCAAGTTTTGGTATGTAGAAATTTTATTGAAATCAGTCCATAGGCATGCAATACCCTCATGACTAACCATAGCCACTCGAACTCCAGTCTCCTGTCAGATCAAAAACAAACACTCACTGTAAATCAGTTTGTCCAAACTGGTTCCACATGGCCAAAGGGCCCAGGCGTACAAACACACTCTTACCAGGCAGATCATTCCAAGAGTTAGGAAATTATTCTCCAAGAATCAGCCAGTGTCTTTCTTTGGAATGTGAATAGTTAGAACAACTCAAGTCTGCTAAATTAAATTTGACTTCTCAGTCCTGTCCTAGGCTCTCTTATTGTAAAGCAATTATTATTTTTTCTGAACATCTGCATTTAGTATAGCATTTATATATCTGTCATACAACAAACCAATGAGAATTACAAGTGTATTTGCTATGTTTTCCCAACAAAATCAGCCCTTGCACATATATCAGATATATTATGGACAAGCATCATTAAAATTGGCCATTATTCAGTTATTTTTTGGGTTCTAAGTTGGTTGGCGACAAGCCAGTCACTCTACACAGGCTTGTAATGAGACTGATTAAGTAGGGATAATAATTCAGTTTCAGCCTTCTTTGTATTTTTAAAATAGGCTCATCCTCTGTGGCATTTTGGATTCATTCTGTGATGCTTACTGCTTTATTCCCATTAGAAACCATTGTCTTTTACAGTTCTGCTTCATAACTTTCTACCTACAAAAACACAGATGATAAGTATTTATGCACAGCACAATGTGGCCTATTGGGCATGCAGTTACCTATTTTGTCCATATTATCAGGGGCCCTTCTAAGCATTTAGTCATCACTGTTTATAGTTACATAGTGATTAGTATGCTAAGAATTATATACCACCTCATACTCTGATGACCTAATGGAGAAGAGTTTTTAGAAATTTCTTCACAAATGGTATCTTTTGTAGTAGATGTAACCAGAAAAATGAGAGCCCAAACATTCTGGTACAATACTAGAATTCCACTCAGTCATCAATGATTGGTTTGGATCATCATCATATTGTATGACCAAAATATCTCCCAGAACAATATAATTCAGTTTTATAGGTTTTCATTTGAACTTGTTACTTTCTGAAAGTAGGGATTGTCTTGGAAAACAGATGGCTTCACCCTCTTGGACATCTGGTATAATAATTGTGCTATAGGCCTTTCTTTGGAATATGCAGAGTTTGAACAACTCAGGACTGTGGAGATCACTCTTTACTGCCCAGATAGCTACTATTTGTATCCCCAGATGACATTTCGACTTGGACATGTGATTAATGACCTTCTCAAAATCCAATGATGCAACTTTAGAAAAGTTGATCAAAGAAGGAAAGAGTGACATTTAAACAAAGCATAAGGAGTGAAAAGGAACTAATCTTAGAAAGAATGGAATGGAAAGGCACTCCAAATGAGGAAGTAACTGGTATAAAGTCCCTGAGATAGGAGAAAACCCTGAATATTCTGGGGATTGTAGCAAGTTAAACGAGGATGTAGCATAGTCAAGAATGAGTGAGGGAAAACATGATGTGAGGTAAAATTCAAGAGATATACTGGGCCAGATTATGTAGGACTTTTAACATTTTTTAAGAGTAAGGAATTGTAGAATTGATATATTTCTTTTTCAAAAAGAATCCTTCTTTCATGTAAGTGCTGGATTATGGTAGAGGAAGAAGAGATTATGGATGAAAGTAGGTTGCAGTTTTAGGTAGGATGATGGAGAACAATGAAACAAGAGATGAATTCAAGTTAATTTTGGGGAAATAAAATCCAGAGCATGAGATACATCAGTGAAAAATCAGGCATTTAAAGCTTTGTTTTTACTGACCTTACATTCTGTTTGAGAGAGACACAATAAATATAACAAGCAAGCAAATTATATATTAAAGATATAAATAAAATAGAAAAGTAGAACAAGGCAAGAAAGATTATGAGTACAGAATGAAAAAGAAACACTGACTTGAATGGAGTGGTCAGTGTGGTCTTATTAAAAAAGTGGCATTGGAGCCATTGCTTCCATTATTTCTCCAGATAACTTGATCCTCTTCTCTGAACTCTAATTTGGTTCTTTTTGTGATGTGTTTTAAGAAAAAAAATACCAATTTTCTTTACCTGATTGAGTTTCTAATTGTCATAATCTATACTATAACATTTTATTTTGTTGCTTTTCCTTACTTAATGCTTCATGGGCTTCTAAGCAGCTGTTTATTTTTCACCATACTACATCTGTTTCTAAAAGATATTTTTGGTGGAACAGAGTCATTCTGGTTAGTTAGAATATTCCATTTCATCAAGTTTTATCAATACCAGTGTAAGAAATAGTCACATCCTTTGCCATAACCTGTTAAGTACTCTGCTCTAATTGGTGCCTTATCTCCCCTTGATGTTCTTAGTTGCATTTTTTTTCTCATTCCCTTTTTCTTATCTACCTAATCTCTGTAGAAATGGTTTTCAATTTTGGGGGGAAGTAAAGTACAGAAAGGAGGTTTTCCAGTCAGTGGGTGGGAATTAAAGTGAATGTTTTTGTCCTGTTTCCAGAGAGGCCTGCCAATCTTACCTAAAACAGAATGACATCCTCTCTCTCTTCTTGAAATTTATTATTCTTTATAATCAGATTATCAAAAAGCTTTACTCATGATTAGAAAATAGATTTTGAAGTGGAGAAAAGGCATATCCCAAGGTAATAGGATTTGCTTTCATATGACAAATCTTCGTTTTTAGTTTGAGTAATTTAGAAGAAAGATACTACATATTGTCCATAAAAATCTTATGAGCTTCCACTTTTGAAAACTAGAAAAAATAAGAGCAAATTAACCCAAAGGAAGTAGAAGAAAATCAGCAATAAAAATTAAAGCAGAAGTCAATGCCATTGAAAACAGGAAATCAGTAGTAATAACAAAACCAAAGCTTTTTTTTTTTTTTTTTTTTTTTTTAAATCAAAAAATTGATGAGTTTCTAGCCAGGCTGAGAAAAAAAAAAAAAAAAAAACACACACAAATTGCTCATATCAAAGGAAATGAAAAAGGGGCTATCACTACAGATTTCATGGACATTAAAAGGATACTAAAAGAATACTATGAATAACTTTATAGTGACAAATTTGAGAACATAGATGAAATGGACAAATTTCTTGAAAGTCACAGTCTGCCACAATGCACAGGAGAGAAAATAATCCAAATTAAAGACATCAAAACAACAATTAATAACCTTCCAGAACAGAAAGAGCAGGTCTAGACAGGTTCAATGGTGAATCCTATTAATAATGAAAGAAGAAATCATACCAATTCTCAACAATCTCTTTCAGAAACTAGAAACAGAGATAATTTCTCCTACTTTATTTTGTTAGTCTTGGATTACTGAAACCAGACAAAGTCATTACAAAAAAGAAAGAAAAAAGAACCACAAAGCAATATCCTTCATTTATATGGATGCAAATATTTTTTACTGACATTCAATAAAATGTCAGTAAATTAAATCCAACACTGTATAAACAAAATTATGTACCATGACCAAGTGGGGTTTATTCTAGATAAAGGTTAATTCAACATTTACAAATCAACTGATACGTTTTATCACATCACAAGTTCTTGAAAATCACATGGTGATATCAATAGCTACAGAAAAGTTTTTGACAAAATCCAGCACCCATTCATTACTAAAATCTCTGCAAACTAATAATAGAGGGTAACTTCTTTAACTTGATAAAGAAGATGTACAAAGAACCTACAGCTAACACCATACTGTACAGTGAGAAAACTTGAAGCTTTCCACCAAGAACAGGAATGAGGTAAAGATAGCCTTTCTCACCACTGCTTTTTGAAATTATACTGGAAGTCCTATCTAATGCAATAAGACAAGAAAAGGAAGTAAAAGACATACAGTTTGGGAAGGAAGAAACAAAACTTTGTTCATGGTTATCTATATAAAACTCTGAAAGAACCGTTGAAAAAAAACCCCCTAAGTACTAATAAATGGTAATAGCACAGTCACAGGATACAAAATTAAAGTACAAAAAGTACTTTATTTATCAGCAATGAACAAGTGGCACTTGAAATTAAAAATACATTACCATTTACAGTATTACTAAAAAGATATGCTTAGCTTGAATCTTTTTTTTTTTTTAAGATTTTATTTATTTATTCATGAGAGACAGAAAGAGAGAGGCAAAGACATAGGCAGAGGGAGAAGCAGGCTCCCATTAGGGAGACTGATGCAGAGCTAGATCTCAGGACCTCGGGATCATGACATGGGCCAAAGGTCACCACTGAACCACCCAGACACCCGCTTAGCTATAAATATAATAAAATACGTACAAAGTCTATATGAGGAAAAGAAGAAAACTCCGATGAAAGATATCAAAGAAGAACTAAATAAATTGAAATATATTTTATGTTCATGAATGATAAGATTCAATATTGTCAAGATATCAGTTTTTCCCAACTTGATCTATAGATTCAGTGCAATCCCAGTCAAAATCCCAGCAAATTATTTGGTGAATATCAACGGACTGATTCTAAAGGTTATGTTGAGGCAAAAAAGCTGGCATATCCACCTCAGTACTGAAGAAGGACGATGTTAGAAGACTAATAAAACTCTGCTTTTAAGACTTAACAAAGAGCTTCTGTAATCAAGACATGGTAGTACTGCTGAAATAATACACAAATAGAGCAGTGGAACAGAATACAGAGGGAATGAACATGTCCATATAAGTAGAGTCAACTTTTTTGACACAGGAGCAAAGGCAACACAATGGAACAAATACACCTTTTTTCACAAATAGTGAAACAACCAAGCATCAATATGCCCTCCCTCCCCCAAAAAAACTAGACATATACCTTACAGCTTTCAAAAAATTAACTCAAAATGAATCTTAGACTTAAATGTCAAATATAAAATTCAAAACTATAGAAGTCCTATGAGATAGAATAGAAGAATACCTACATAACTTTGGGTATGGTAGTAACTTAGTAGACACAATACTAAAGACATTACCATGAAAGGAAGAATTAAGCTAGACTTCATTAAAACAAACAAAACACACACACAAAACAAAACCTACAAAGACACTGTCCAGAAAATGAGAAGACAGTCCACAGACTGGGATAAAACATTTGTAGAAGACACAATGGACAAAAGATTGTTACCCAGAATATACAAAGAACTCTTAAAACTAGTAAGGAAATGGATAATGCAATTAATAAATGGGCAACAGACATGAAGAGAAACCTCACCAAAAATGATATGGCAATTAAGTATATGAAAAAATGGTCATTAGAGGATTGCAAGTTAAAACAGCAAGATACCCTACGAACCTATTAGAGTGGCCAATATCCAAAGTGCTGACAATACCAAATGCTGGTGAGGATGTGGAGAAAAATAAATTCTCATGCATTGCTGGTGGGAATGCAAAAAAAGGTACCGGCACTTTGGAATATAGCAGTTTGGCAGCTTTTTTGCAAAACAAACAGTCTTGCCATATAATCCAGCAGTCACATAACTTGATGCTTACCCACATAATTTGAAAACTTATATTTTTTTAAAGATTTTATTTATTCATGAGAGAGACATACACACACACAGAGAGAGAGAGAGAGAGGCAGAGACAGGCAGAGGGAAAAGCAGGCTCCATGCAGGAAGCCCAAAGTGGGACTCGATCTCAGGACTCCAGGATCACGCCCTGACCAAAGGCAGATGCTCAACCACTGAACCTCCCAGGTGTCCCTGAAAACTTGCACTTATCACAGAAACTTGCATGTGGGAACTTAAATGCATTTTACTAATTGTAAGAAGCAATCTGAAAAGGTTACATACCACATTTTTCCAACCATATGATATTCTGTAAAAAGCAAAACTGTGGAGATGGTTAAAGATCAGTGTTTGCCAGGTGTTGGGGCACAGCGAGGGATGAATAGGCTGAGTACAGAGGATTTTTAGGGCAATAAAAGCATTTTGTATATTACTACAATGGTGGATACATATCATTATACATTCATCAGATGGGACACCTGGGTGGCTCAGCGGTTGAGCGTCTGCCTTCGGCCT
Source organism: Canis lupus familiaris (assembly GCF_011100685.1). Taxonomy (NCBI): domain Eukaryota; kingdom Metazoa; phylum Chordata; class Mammalia; order Carnivora; family Canidae; genus Canis; species Canis lupus. The sequence goes on from NC_049252.1 coordinate 17,546,194, forward strand.
AGGGTGTGATCCTAGGATCCGGGATCAAGTCCCACATTGGGCTCCCTGCATGGAACCTGCTTCTCCCTCTGCCTATGTCTCTGCCTCTCTCTCTGTGTCTCTCATCAATAAATAAATAAAAATCTTCAAAGAAAAAAAATATATTATACATTCATCAGATACCAAGAGTGAACTATAACATAAACTATGGACTTTGGTGGGGATGTACCAATGTAGGTTTATTGGTACAAATATACCACTGTGCTAGGGGGTGTCGATATTGTGAGAGGTATGTGTGTGTGAGAATAGCAACCTTTCATACTTTCTACTCAACTTTGTTGTGAACCTAAGACTGCTCTAAAATAAAGATTATTTTTTAAAAATGTGATGTGATTGCAGGTGCCTGGTGCCTCAATTGGTTAAACATCTGCTTTCAGCTCAGGTCATGATTTCAGTGGCTTGGGATGAGCTATGTTGGGCTGTGCTCAATGGGGAGTCTGCTTCTGCCTCTTCCTCTGGCCCTCCCCCACCTGTGCTAGCTCTCCCTTGCTCTCAAATAAATAAATAAATCTTAAACAACAACAACAAAAAAATTAGGTGATCAGTTCCAAACTTCTTCCTTTTATTTTAGAGGTACTTGGACACATCTTCAGCTTTAAATTTTGATATTGTAATAGATTACATGGTCAATTAGACAAGGGTGTGGTAATACATTTATAATGTGACACTTTCAGCTTCTGCTGTGATTAATTGCCATGCATTAAACATTGGCCGAGAAACCACACTTGGTAATGATCATGGGATTATTACTTATTTGAACAGGGTTCTAAACTGGAGGAAGGCAAAGACTTGTAGGATGTTTTCTTAGGAAATTCTTTCAAATTACAAATACTGGTGCTGCAATGCCTTGTAAATGGTGAGACATTAGTAACAGTAATCTAGGAATAAAAACTAAACTGTATTGACCACTCCAAGTGTGCCAGACACTGGTATTAAGAGACATCACATGAATAATATTATTTTTGTCCTGGGAGTATCCTTGTTTTGTAGGGTCTATTTCAACCTGTTGTGGCATTAAGGAATTTGTGAGGCACCCAGGCCTATAGTAATTGCTTGAAGTCACATAGGTAGAGAATGTTGGAGTCAGATGATCACGGTCTTGCCTCCAGAGTATGATCTTGTCTTCTACCTTCCTCTTAACTGTCACTGACTGGAAATGCAAGAACAGTGAGTTTTAAAGAAAATATTTCATTCCCTTGTTTTCTAGGTCAGTAGGCACCTGAGAAGATTGATGGGTGAAGAGAAACAAAACAAAACAAAACAAAAAAAAATCTCAAATATTTTCTGTAGCCTAAAGATTGTGAAGTACAGTTGATTGAATAACAAACTATTTTAACTGAGAACACTAGTGTGGGCAGACAGAAAAGTTGATGTTAAATCAGCAGAATATTGTTTTGGTGGCTAGAGTAAATGGAATTCTACTAACTAGTGTAGTAGCAGGATTATATTCTGTTTATAATTTCATATTGCAAGGACTTCTCCTTATATTTTTAAAAAGCCCAATCATCGTAAACAAATGAATCACTTTTTATGTCTTTTTTTCCCCCAGTAACCTTAATAAATCAGCGTAGCCCAGACAGAATGTGACTCTTCCACATATTTATTTGCCTTACCAAATATAGATGATCTTATTTTTCTCCCTAGTCTAGTGTCCTATTTAAACTTTTTTTTAGCAAGCTTGCATTTGTTTCCAGTTGTTTTCTGACAGAATAGTGACAAAGTCATCAGTTTGGTAAATTAGGAGAAAAAAATAACAGATTTTTCACATCTGGAGCCTCAGGCTACATTAAAAAAAAAAAAAAAACCTCTACAGACACTCATAGCACCTTTATTTAAAAGCATCATAATAGTTTGTGATGTCTTACAAATCGTCCAATAAAAAATCATTTTCTTCTTTCATACATTTATATCATTTTGATCTAACTTAATTACTTAATTTTAATCTTTAGGAGAAGTTTCTTTTTTTTTTTTAGGAGAAGTTTCTTAAAGTAATATATGTATATATTACTTTAATATATATTAGTATATAAATAAATAATATATATTTATATATTACTTAAAATTTATATATATATATAATAAGTATAAAATTAAGTATATATATTATATATGTATATATGTGTGTGTATATATATATATTATATATATATATATATATATATATATATATAAAGACTTCTTATTCCTACTCACATTCCATCTATAAGTATGAAACATTGTCCTGTAGAAATACACATTAAAATAATGGCTTCTTAGTATACACTTTACATACACATTGCATATTGAACAGTTGAGGTCATATATAAATATATAATCAGTCGCCATTTATAAGGTTTGACATAATTATATGGAAGAAGCAACTGCATTGGCTTAAAGTACTTCAACATTGAAATGGGTGTAGTGTTTCCTCTCACTAACTAAATGGCACCATCAATTTCATCTAGAGCTTCAGGCAATTCATTAATACTTTAGCAGATGAATATATGACATTTAAAATATTCATCTAACTGAAAACTGAAGACATAAACTGCACCAAACATGCTATTGGCTGAGATTTTTCAGAAAAGTTACAGATGTAGAAATCACTTTTCATATGTATCTCATAATGTTGTTTTCCAGATGTGTATTTCATAAAGAAGAAATAAACAGTAAATATGAAACTATATTTGTTTAATTCACTTCTCCTACTTGATCTGCTCTTGCTTTCAATTTTTACCCCGTAATATTATTTATGAGACTCAATAATAGTGGACTTGACTAATGGTAACAGTGTAAAATGTATCTTCACTTTGCTTTCTTGCATGGGGATTTGAGAGGGCAAAGTAATGTAAATAATTAATATAACACAATGCCTAGAGCAGAAAGAGTATTTAAGAGTTGTACAAATGAAAAAATGATGGCATTTTGTATTTTTATTTATGAACATATAAGAACATTGCTCTGTTGATAAAGAAGTGTATCTCAGAAAGGAACTATTTGTACTCAGGTGTTAATTTCTTGCTCTTCATTGGAAAGGAAGTGGTTGAAGCTCAATGGAATTAAATATGGTAGTATAATGAAGAGTTATATATACAGCACTGTACTTTAGAGTAGCCATATATCAGCATAACACAAACTTACTTAGAGATATATTAAAAGCATTTTAGTTCCTTTAACTTCTAGGGTTGTCAGTGACACTGAGTCTGGTATCCATTTAGAGGTGCACCATGGCAGTGAGGTAAAACATAATGCATTTTGCACACCTTCATTTATCTTTACTGACAAATATAGTAGAGAATGGCCTGAAGGATACACTATGAAACATGCGAAGTTGCCTTTATTTAGTTATTTCTCTAGGTTTCCTTGCAGGAAGTCAAGAGCAGAACTCCAAAGGCAATGCCATGAAACTTCTTTTGTAGGAGGCCTAGACAATTTCACAGATATATGCTAATTTTCTGAGGTATTATTACTATTTCTTAAGATTTTATTTATTTATTCATGAGAGACACATAGAAAACCAGAGAGAGAAGCAGAGGGAGAAGCAGGCTCCCAGGACTCTGGAATCATGCCCTGAGCCCAAGGCAGATGCTCAACTACTGAGCCACCAGGTGCCCCCTATTCTGAGGTATTAAATCCTGCATTTTCCTACATCCTTGGAGTAACAAGTAGTATGCTTAGTTAAAGAAATATTCCTGATACTTTCAAAGTATCTGTATATACTACTTTTTATTAATCAGATATCTGGTAAATATTAGCAGGAGTCTGTTCACAGCCATCGTTCTAGCAAGCCTAGATATCATACATAGTATCATAGTACCCATGTGGCTGGTAAGTAGTGTATCAATAGGCTTAGAGGTCATGAAACTTAGAGTTGACCTATAATTTTGAAACTTAGAGATTTAAGCAAAGATTCACACCCTATTGACAATATGTTTAGTGGTAGAATTGTCAGAGTAAACAAATGCTGATACAATGCCTACTTAAATTTGAATTTTAGGTAAATAATGTGTAATTTCTCAGTATAAGTATCTCCCACACTCTATTTGGAACATATTTATACTTTTTAAAAATCAGTTTTTAGGGGATCCCTGGGTGGCCCAGCAGTTTAGCACCTGCCTTCAGCCCAGACCATGATCCTGGAGACCCGGGATTGAGTCTCATGTCAGGCTTCCTGCGTGGAGCCTGCTTCTCCTTCTGCCTGTGTCTCTGCCTCTCTCTTTCTCTGTCTTTCATGAATAAATAAACAAAATCTTTTAAAAAAATCAGATTTTATCTGAAAGTTTTTTGATTGTCCTACATTTAATCATATAGCACCCTATATTGAGTATCTAGGAGCAGATGAGGCTGGACATCATTTTTGCCACATGACCAGCACTGTTTGAGGGATAATGAACTTACCACAAAACTATGTTTCTGGAAGGAAATAAGCATGAATTTCATTTTAAAATTCAATTCATTCAACAAATATTTTTTAAGTGCCGACTGGATGTGAGGAATTCTGCAAGGTACTTGGCAGTGAAAACATAGGATCACTGACTTTGGCGAGAGAACATTATAGATAGGAGACAGATAATAAACAAAATGAATCAGTAATTTTAAATGAAGAAAGATGGTATGATATAAATAAAACACTAATGTGAAAGAAAGGAGGCCATCTTTAATGGCCTTTAAATAAAGAGGCCAGGGAAAGGCTGGCTGAGGGGATAGACATGACCTAACACCTAAAAATTAAGAATGATGTGAATTAGTCATAGGAAAATTGGAGATAAGAACATGCTTGGGAGTGGGAATTCTTCTGTAACAATGCCCTAATCACAAAAGGACTCAATATGGAATGTAAAGGAAAATAGTTATGGAACAGAATGAAACATTTTATAGAAACATTAAATAGGTCTTTGCGAATCATAATGAGAATTTCTTTTTTTTTTTAATTGTGTTTTCCTGTTTTACTTTTCAAAGTAGAAAGCCATTGGATTCCTCAAAGCAGAAAAATAGCAAACTTTGGTTTCTATTTTCAGAAGATGAGTTCAAGTAACACAGGGAGAGAACATAAATACAAACTGGCAGACAAATTAAGATGCAAATGCAGTAGTCTAGGGGGCAGGTAGGAAGATGGCAGATTTAGAAAACCAGAGTGGGGGATCCCTGGGTGGCGCAGCGGTTTGGCGCCTGCCTTTGGCCCAGGGCATGATCCTGGAGACCCGGGATCGAATCCCACGTCGGGCTCCCGGTGCATGGAGCCTGCTTCTCCCTCTGCCTCTGTCTCTGCCTCTCTCTCTCTCTCTGTGTGACTATCATAAAATAAATTAAAAAAATAATAATAATAATAAAAAATTAAAAAAAGAAAACCAGAGTGGTAGCAATAAAAATGACAAGAAGTGGAGAAATGTAAGGTTTGCTTTCAGGAAGTGACAAGGGCTCCTTAGGCCTACAAAGGAAAGGGCTCCTGAGATCTACAAAGGGCTGAGTGGTTGGGACTAAAAAAACAGTAATGAAGGATGACTCAGCATTCTAGCTAAGAGTAGTACCAGATCATAGGAAGAAGGATCATAGGAAGAAGGGGGTTGTGAAATAAAATCAAGTGTTAATTTTTAAAAGTGACAAATGAACATATGCTTTGGTAGATATCCTAATTATTGTTGTTATTATTTTTATTATTTTAATTAATTAATTAATTAATTTACTTTTAGAGAGAGACCCTGAGATCATACCTGAGCCAAAATCAAGAGTCAGATATTTAACAAACTGAGCTACCCAGGTGCTCCCTAATTATTTGTTGTTTGATTCCTAGCATGAAATAGTCTAATATTTCCATCTAATAGTCAAAACAATGATTTTAACTTTTTCTCCCCCTTATCTCCTAGAGGACTAATTCTCTGTAGAAACTTTGGTTCAAAACAGATATATCTAAAAATCAAAGTTCCTTAAATTTTAGGAAGACGAAGTGTGTTTAAGCAATACATGGTACTCTAAAAAAAGAGCACTGAGGTAGCTGTGAAATGATTCTGAAAAACCCAGTTTTCCAATCAAGAGATAACACCTGTGAATTATTTGATTTTGAATAGGCTCTTTGTATTACTCTGTTACCTTTCCCGAGTCATTTGTCTAGAGATCTTAGATGAAATCAATCATACTTCATAAGTGTATTGATGACTTCAGTGCCATTTCCAGTTTATTTGACTAAAAGTTATCATCAGAATAATTCACAGAAAGTTCTATAACCATAAATACTGAGAAATAGGAGTGTAATTTCAAAAATCTATATATAATTGAGATATCCTTCTAATGATGATGGATAATCATAATTGAATTTCATTATTAGCCATCTGTCTTTCATATCCATTTGCTGATTTGGCTTTCTAATAAAATCATGACAAATATTAATCTGGTTTTTAGAAACATTGACTTTACAATTTTTCCATGAAAAATGTAAATAGGCATAATACATATGATAATATAGTGTTAAAAGAAACTGAGACATACTGAAATTTTTAAGAGTGTATTAGAACAAAAATAAGTATGAATGGGCAGCATCTAATCTAGCAGATAAAAGGAGCTCCTAAAAGCTGCACAAAATGAGAGACTTTTATAGGCAACAAAGCAGGTTGGTTATTGCAAAGTTACTTATTTTTGGGGGGATGGGTGGAGTCTATCAGGCAGACGGTTTAACTAATGCTAATGAAGTGATTTCTTATTGACTAGTTTAAGATTCCACTACTGGGAGAGCTGAAACTATAATAAACTGTAATTAAGTCTCAGTTTGGTGACACAGGACTTTGCATAAGTGACTCATTTTGAGTTTGTTGTCTTAACTTTGACAATTCTTCTGTTTGATCAGCCTCACAAAACCCAAACTAATCACAATCAAATAAATCAGATGAAGACCTCATTCAAGGAGTCATTTTTTTAAGCCAATTTGTTTATTCAGTGATGTTACATAACTGGGTTTCAATTTCCCCAGAAGTATTAATTCAAGTGCAGCAAGGGTGTTGGCCATAGCACAAATACCTCCTTACTCAGCTAAAAGATAGTCAAGGGTTATCCTATTATCAAGAACAAAGCTGGGGCAGCCCGGGTGGCTCAGTGGTTTAGCGCCATCTTCAGCCCAGGGCGTGATCCTGGAGATCCGGGATGGAGTCCTGCGTCAGGCTCCCTGCATGGAGCCTGCTTCTCCCTCTGCCTTTGTCTCTGCCTCTCTCTCTTTCTCTCTCTGTTTCTCTCATGAATAAATAAATAAAATCTTAAAAAAAAAAAAAAAAAAAAAGAACAAAGCTACCCAGAGAGTTTAGGGATTTGGGGGGCCACTATTGCTTTCACAGAGATTCTGCAATATCTTCAAGAGTGAAGAAGTGATTCCTGATCAGAGCCTCATTTGTACTCATTTTTGCCAGGGGAGTAGAAACCCACCAAAGGAAGTGGATTTTGAATCATGAATGCTTCCTGGTAATTCCTGACTTGGGACTGGGAAGATGGCAGACAGCCATGGAGGCCAGTAGAATTTAAGGATGTGTAGACTACCCTGGTGGTTTTATTCTGGTTTCCCTGGATTTATGTCCCTTTCTTTGTACAGACTCTTGACTCAAGGCTCCCCAGGTTGGGGGTTGTTAACTAGAGAATAGGAAAGGGACCTCCAGGATTACGGAGTGTGACACAGTAGAGAGGGGGCTGACATTTTTCCAGAGGAACTGAGGCATTAAAAATCAGAGAGAAGTTTATGACAGGAGAAACTACAGGATCACCATCAAAGTGGCAAACACAACACTGGCGCAGAGGTTGGATCAACCTCCTTTGCAATGGCCTGAGACATGTGAACAATGGGATTATCTTTCCAGGGCAGAGAAAAGCAAAACATGTCCAAAAGAATAAAGACATTCATGATCTAAAAAAAAACAGGAAAAGAGTGTTCAGAGAGTGAAGGAGGGTTAGAATAAAACATTCTTGATTTAACATCTTGGGAGGAAGCAGACTACCTTGATGGCAGCAACTTCTCTGATTTTGAGATCTCCAACTTTTCCTCAGGACCAGATGCACTGTGCCATATTTTGGGGAGCCCCAACCTACTGGTTGCCATGCCAAGTTCCCAGGATGCAAAACAAGACAAACTAAAAGCAGTAGTTATCCCTGGGATAGAAGGATCAACAGCATGTGGACACCCGAAAGCAAATCCATGAGTCATAAATTCAAAGATCTAATTCTTACAAATGTGGAGGGTTGTTTTTTTGGGGGGGTGGGTGGGTGGGTGGGTTGGTTGTTGTTTGCCTGCCAATCTGAATTTGGGAAGAAAGGGACAATATGAAATGTTACCTTTCTCTCTTGACCAGGCACTATGGATAAAGATTTGGGAGACTTGGCTTTGGCAACAATTCTCACTCTTTGCCAGCTTCTGCTAGTTGAATCCCACTGATATGCTGTAAAGTGAGTCTGGGTGTTCTAGTCAATCTCATCCTGGTTACACGCAAATGTAGAGGAGGAAATTAATATTTCCTCTACCCTTTATGGTGAATACTTGGCTGAGACCCCTTTTTCTCTAGGCATCTCAAAAATGGATGAGGTTATCTGGATTAAAAGTTCCCCACTGTGGCCACTGTAATTCAAGGTTATCTTTGATAAGGTTAATCTGCTTGTTCAGCTTTAAAACAAAATTTTGTTCTTCTCTTGCCTTACACTGGACCCAGTCCAGTTTCTAAGTCAGACCCAATCTGATGCCAGCTGATTTCTGGGCTCAGTCTGGGAAAAGAAATGCTCTCAAATAAAATCTGGAAGCATATAATGTAAAAGCTGCAAAGCTAGATCTGAGAGGGACTTAACCCACAGCCTTAAGAGGCAGCAGGAAAGCAGTGAGTTTGCAGGGCTTACAAGTACCTAAACCTGGTTGCTTATTGCTCTTGGGAGCCTTCAGGGGCCTCTTTCAGTTCTTCCTTCTGACACCAGAATTGCTTAAAGATAAACTGAGGTGTATTAAAAATTTTAAGAGTTTATCTGAGCAAAAATTGATTCGAATCTGGCAGCATCCAATCCAGGAGATAGGAAGTGCTATAGCACATGAAAGACTTTTATAGACCGAAAAGAATGGAAACAAGGAAGTTATACAAGACAAAAAAAAAAAAACAACAAGTTGGTTATCAAGGGAATTTTCCTTTAGGGGATAGCTGGGGCCTATCATGCAGATTACCTGACTAGCTCAGATTAGGTGACTGTTGACTGGTTTAAGAATCCATTTCTGGGAGAGCTAAAACTGGAATTAGGCTTGATTTGATGATGTGGGTTTTAGCATAAGTAACTCTCCTTTGAGCCTGCAGCCTTGTTTTTGACAATAGAAAATTAAAACATGATCAAAATGTGAGTAAACTTACTTAGAGGAAGAAAATAACATAGTTTTAAGATAGCTTTTATGTAAAATGTTTTTTAAATTTGAAAAAATATATTAAAATGTATTTTTCAGAAGTTCACTGTCCATGAAGAAGGTTTGAGATTTTATATATTCAATATATATATATGGCTTTTGTGATAAATCCTTTTCCAAATGAGAATGTATCATATACTTTATTTTCCAGCTTTTATATACAATCATGAAATTGTAGTAAACCATGGTTTTGTTAAAACAGCTAGATGATGTGATATATTTTTCTTTACAGAATCAACATTTAACTGTACTAGATAATTGTTGTACTAGTTATTTATTACTGAGGATTATAGAGCTATTTGTTGATGTAATGATAAAAGAGAAAAAGAAGAAACCCATAATTTAGAAATTAAAATCTTCTCAACATCATTCTCTATTACAACCAAAAATTGCATCTAAATAGAAATATCTAAGTCATATTAAATACCAATGCCTATTTACCTAGAATATTTCTAGTCTTTTTATTGGCACAACTCTAATGTATTTTCTTTTTATTTATTTATTTATTTATTTATTTATTTATTTATTTATTTATTTATGACAGATACAGAGAGAGAGAGAGGCAGAGACACAGGCAGAGGGAGAAGCAGGCTCCATGCACCGGGAGCCTGACGTGGGATTCGATCCTGGGTCTCCAGGATCACGCCCTGGGGCAAAGGCAGGCGTCAAACCGCTGCGCCACCCAGGGATCCCTCTCTAATGTATTTTCATAAGACAATGCCAACCACATTGACAGAGAGGGAGAAAGAGAGGGAGAGAGTGAAAGAAAGAGAAAGGAGAAAGGGAAGGAGAGACAGGACAGATATATTATAGGAGCTATTATGAAAGTTTTCTCACAAACAACTAATTTATTTTTTCTTTTCTTTCTTTCTTTCTTTCTTTCTTTCTTTCTTTCTTTCTTTCTTTCTTTCTTTCTTTTCTTTCTTTCTTTCTTTCTTTCTTTTTCTTTCTTTCTTTCTTCTTTCTTTCTTCTTTCTTTCTTTCTTTCTTTCTTTCTTTCTTTCTTTCTTTCTCTTTCTTCTTTCTTCTTTCTTCTTTCTTTCTTTATCATCTTTAGCTTTATCAGAAACTTAGAGGATGACCATGTTGTACAGTCTATGTTTATTAATTTGGTGTTAGTGACTTATTTCCTACAAATAAATTAATGTTAAGCTTCATCTATTTTTCCTTTGTATTCCTGCAACTACTTTCTAATTATCAGTTAAAGGTTTAATCCTCATGTATCTCTGTCTCAAAATTTGGATCTATTCATAATGTTTCTAAGGGACTTAATAGAATATCTAGAAAACGCTATATTCTTCATAGAGTTATCTTGAACTGCTGTAGAAACATTAATTAATTAGGTTTACCAAATACCTTTGAAATGCTTATCATTTTATGTGAAGATAAATGAATTATGTAGTTATTTTTGTTTCATATTCTTGTATCAAAATTATTTATAATGCATATTTAAAGCCAATAAAATGAAATCATATATTACAATTTTTGTGAAAACTTATTTTATGTAATATATATTAATATAGCACAATATATTAACATATATCCCCCTCTTTTTCTCTCCCCACCCACCCCCCTGGCCCTTTCTTCCTCCCTCTCTCCCTCCTTTTCTTCCTTCCAACAATGAATGGGACATTTCCCCTTCAATGAAATGAACTGTACTTCATCTTCCTTGTCACACTGACCATCACTGCTTTTGCCCTGGAAAAATATTACTGATAGGTAAGTTCATAATATAAGAAGAGTATTTTGCTGTATAATGCCTAGCATATATTTTGGGAAAACATTTTACACATGTTTGTAATTCTCTTTGGGTAGGATTGGATAGGAATTAAATACTAACAATTGTAATGTTATTATTTTGGAGTTTAATCCCGTAAGTTGAAAATCAGTCTTTTGTATCTGAAGATAATAAGGATAATAACAATAAGGATATTGGAAAATGAATTACTTAATATAAGGCATATTACTATTTTCTTCTTGTCATGATAATTCACATAACATTTTTCTCACCAAAGCAACCAATCTGGATGCATTATTCCATTTTCATTTCTGATAGAACAGTTATAAGCCTGAATTTTAACTAGTGCTCTGATTTACCTTTTCTGAGAGAAAGGCAGAGACCAAGACAATGAGGAGTTGGGGGATAGAGTGGGAGGGATGGAGAGAGAGAGACATACATTAGTTCAGCTTATAGGAAACATCAAACATGGCAAACACGTCTTTCTTTTCATTTTAATTTAAAGATTTAGATTTATCGCTAACTTCTGATTTCTCCAACATTCCCTCTACAATTTTCAGTTCTTATATAAACTGTTCATTCAGTTTAGGAAAACTTTAATTTTCTGAATTTTTGTCAGAAAGATATTTTCTAAGAAGGTTATTTAACACAGAATACTCTATGTTGAATACATACTATGATCCTATCACTGAGACTTAAAGAGATAAATTAGACAAGTTTGCTGATCTCATACTCTAGTATTTCCAAGTGGACCTTTTAAAGTGTGGAACAATTTATAATCTGCCTTCAGTAATCATTTGGTTTAAACTCTTAATCTAGTCTTATATAATTCTTTAACACTGGTAGAAATTATTTTTAAAATAATAGTATTATAAGTACATTGTTTAAAATAATACATTTTTAGTATTTAAAAGATAATTAAGGATTACCTATTGTTACTACCTCTGACATGGCCTTCTTATGCTTAGGTCTCATACTTGAAAAGCACACATTTTGGCTGCAGACTAGTGTCACATATTGGCATAGAGCAGGGCAAAAATTTGTCACAAAGGTTGTGTCTGTCTTACAAATATTTGCTAGTTGTCTTAGAATTAGTGAGGGCAGATTCAGAGGTGAGGGACTGTAATATCTGAACACTGCAGTTTTGAAAGTTTCACTCATATCCTGATAAGTACTTTTCAGGGATGCCTCTCACTTCTAGGAATGTTTTCATGAAATTAAGGTTTGAAATGTTTTTTCCTTCTAAAGAACTTAAGAACTTTTGTGTTTTAAAAACTATTTGGAAAGTATATTAACTATAGTTTTTACTGCATTATTAAATTAATGTTTTCTGATGGTTTGCTTGAGGTATTTCTCAAATCATATATACCTAAAAAGAATTGAATTTATCCTACAAATTCCTCTTTTTCTCCCTTCACAAACTGCTTTGCCTTAAGAAATTTTTTTTTTTACTATAAAAATACTAATGAGAAATTCCAGTCAATACTAAAATGACATTCTCCCAAAATGCTCGGGTGTTAACTATAATTAATCCCAATAGCTCTTGTCTTCTTTTATGTGTGACATTTGTCAAAAAGCCATCCTCATACTTTTGGCTTATTATGGTGTATCTGGGCAGTTTTATTCAAATTAGAAAGTATATTAACTTCATGACAGATACAAATATCTCTGGTTATTACATGTGTCATTTTCATGAGGAATATGTAATTGCTTTATTTTATTTTTTTAATTTTTTTATGTTTCAGGTTTTTATTTAAATTCTAGTTAATTAACATATAGTGTAATATTGATTTCAGGAATAGAATTTAGTGATTCATCACTTACATAAAACACCCAGTGCTTATCACAAATGCCCTCCTTAATACCCATCACCCATTTATCCCATCCCCCATCCACCTCCCCCCAGCAACCCTCAATTTGTTCTCTATCTTTAAGAGTCTCTTATAGATGGTTTGCTTCCCTCTCCTTTTTTTTCTTCCTTCTCCCTATGTTCATTTGTTTCATTTCTTAAATTCCACATCTGAGTGAAATCATCTGATATATGTCTCTCTCTGTCAGACTTACTTTGCTTAGCATAATATCCTCTAGCTCCATCCATGTTGCTGCAAATGGCAAGATTTCATTCTTTGTGATGGCTGAGTAGTATTTCATTTATATATACCAACCATCACTTCTTTATTCATTCATCAGTCAGTGGACATTTGGGCTATTTCCATAATTTCGGTATTGCTGATAATTCTGCCATAAACATCAGGGTGCATGTATCACTTCAGATCAGTATTTTTTCTATCCTTTGAGTAAATACTTAGTAGCGCATTGCTAGGTCATAGCGTAGTTGTATTTTTAACTTTTCGAGGAACCTCCATACTGTTTTCCATAGTGACTGTACCAGTTTGCATTCCCACCAACAATACAAGGTTTCCCCTTCTCTGTATCGTTACTTGTACCTGTTGTTTCTTGTGTTGTTGATTTTATCCATCTCAGAGGTGTGAGGTGATAACACTCATCATCAGGGAAATACAAATGAAAGCTACAATAAGATGTGTAATTTTTTTAAGATTTTATTTATTTATTCATGAGTGACAGAGAGAGAGAGAGAGAGAGAGAGAGAGAGAGAGAGAGAGGCAGAGATACAGGCAGGAGAAGCAGGCCCCATGCAGGGAACCCGATGTGGGACTCGATCCTGGGACTCCAGGATCACGCCCTGGGCCAAAGGCAGGCGCCAAACCACTGAGCCACCGAGGGATCCCATGTAATTGTTTTATAGTCAGCGTTGCTTGTGCAGATATAGAACATTATGGGCTAACTCTGGAAGCAGTATGGTATCTAACACAGAGGGACCATTCATGTGTTATTTCAGTTCTTTACTGATGTGTAACAAAAACAGACCCAAACTTCATAGTTGTTTTAAAAACAACAACAATGTATTATTCCTCATAATGTTGTTGGTTCATTGGGAATTTGCTTGCATTGCCAAATGGAGCTCCTACAAGGTTCAAAATGACCTCATAGAAATGCCTAACTATTGTGCCCCTGCCATAGGAGAGATCAGCTGGAGTTTTGGGGCAGGGACAGCATTTGTTCTCCACATTGACTTCTTCTCAGCACTACTTGGGCATCCTTTGAGAATAATGGCTAAGTCCCAAGGAGGAGTATTGGCAAAAGCTGTGCAGCTCTAAAGAGCCAGACCTCACAGTTACACAGTATCACTCTTGCCACATGCAATTTTTTCAAGCCTTTGTGGATGGAGACAGAGAAGGGGAAGGAAAGTAAGTTTTCTTCTCCTTGACTGTGAGTTAATTCTATTTATTTATTCAGCAAATAATTGCTTGCTGTATTGAAAAATCTTGTAGATTTTGAGTGCTTAAAGATGAGTGTTTTCTCATGCATTTATGTATTAATTATTTTGCCTTGTTTCACAAAAGGTTAGCATATGTATTAGAACTTATGATAAAACACTCTAAAATAATATCACAAACAGAGCCACACCATATAGAAAACTATCGGCCTAGGAAATAGGAAGAAGGTCATATAAAGAAATCCATACATTGCATTGATGTCTTTGCCCTCAAACTATAGCAAAGCTATGGGCAATTCAGGAACATTCTCTTATGAAAAAGCTATCAATATGATGTGGTGGGTGTATGCACATGTGTGTTTTAAAAGAATGTTGTGGTATTCTGCAATCACATCAACTCTGAAAGTGGCATTTTTTTTTTCTTTTATGTCTTCTGTTTTGGGCACTGGGCTTCAGTTCTGTTGAAAACAAGCTATCATCTCAAAACTAGATCACTGATACAACTATACATTTTCACATTAGAAAAAAAAAGATTGATGGAATTACATTTTATAAAGATACAAACTCAGTTTCATATGCCTTTCCTACATGTTATTCCCTGGTGTTGAATTTCAATGCAATAAGGGGATGTGCTGATAGAAGGAAATTTACTTTTGATTTAAGTTCTAAAATCATACTGTCTTTTACAGAACACAATTCTGTAGTTTTTCTGTAAATATGTAGTAGTTGAGTGTGTCTCTTCACAAAATTACCACTTTGTTGCACATAATCTCAGCACTGTAGGCAAGTAAAAACCTATTCTGTTCTCATCTTACAATGTCTATTTAATAGAAGTGGAATATTCAGTGTTGATGCAGAAATATATAATTTACAATAACTAATGCTGTTTTCATACTTAACCTAAACCTTTTCGGTGTGTGCATTGCAATGAATAAAAATCTTTTACAATGTGCATTTTCTTTAAAATTTTATTTATTAATTCATAAGAGACACAAAGAGAGAGAGAGACAGAGTCACAGACAGAGGGAGAAGCAGGCTCCATGCAGGGAGCCTGATGTGGGACTCGATCCTGGGTCTCTGTAATCCTGGGTCTCTGGGGTCACGCCCTGAGCTGAAGGTGGCGCTAAACCACTGAGCCACCGAGGCTGCCCTACAATGTGCATTTTATGGGTATGGTGATGAGTGTGATGGCCCCGCACCCTTTGTAAGACTGCTGCTCGCCAATCAAACGCATTCTTGTATTAGGGCCTTTGCACTTTCTGAAACTTCTACTGGAATGCTTTTCTCCAGATACTTTCATAACTAGGCTTCTTCCTCCTTTGCTCAGATGTTTACTGAAATGTTGCCTTCTCTGTGACAACCTCTCAGTCTTTCAGTATTTCTTGTCTCCTTTTCTATTTTCTTTTTACACATTATTTGTTACCATTCAGACTGATAACGTATTAATTTATCATCCTATTCTCTCCCTGCTCCATTAGATGTAATCTTCGTGACTACCAGGAATATTTTTTAGTTTAATATTTCTCATAGCTATAGCCCTAACACCTACAATAGCTACTGATACATAGTAGTCACTTAGTAATCTTTTTAAATAAATGAATGGATCATTATTGAGGCATTGATAACTCCGCATTAATCCTAAATGAAATATTTAACATATATATTTAACTGGTGTTCACATAAAGCTTTTTATGTTGATTCCTCTAGAGAATTACTTAGTAACCTTATGACAAGGTGAATTCCCAACAGCAATAGGAAATACATATTAATTTGCACTTTGACACATCTCACTAAATGTAAGAAACATATATAATGTGAAGTCTCTGGACAGTATGAAAACATTTTAACTATTTTAGTGGGAAAGCTATTTTCATAATAATTTCAGAATACATATTTTGAGCCATTCAGTCACCCTATGTCTTTTGATCAAAGCATTTAGTCCTTTTACATTTAAAGTAATTACTGATAGGTATGTACCCCTTACCATTTAGTTACTTGTTTTATGGTTGTTTTTGTAGTTCTTTTGTGTCCCTTTTGTCTCTTGCTCTTTTACCCTTGTGGTTTGATGGCTTTCTTTAGTGTTATTCTTGGATTCCTTTTTCTTTTTTTGTGTGTGTCTCTATTATAGGGTTTTGATTGATGGCTACCATTAGGTTCCTATGTAACATCTTAAACATAGAGGAGTCTCTATATTAAGTTGATGGTTGCTGAAATTTGAATCCATATTTTCAGAATACATATTTTCATATGACATAAATCCCCATAGTTTTACTTTGGTCTTGGATTGTTGAGACAGTAGCCCCAACTTTGATATTCATCTCCATTATACCAGCTATTAATGTGCTTCATGATCCCAAATAACATCTATAAATTTTGTCATGTGTCTGTTTTAAAATGTTCATTAGTGTTTTGCTCTCTTTGAATTGGCTTTGATAAAATTTATATTAGCAATCTTCACCAACCCAGTTTTATTTTAGCTGTTCAATTTAGAATATTACTTCACACACAATTGCTATCATAGTCCTAATGCACTAGAAAGCCAATATCTTTGTAAAATATACTTTAGATATGATTTTGATGGAGATTGGCACTTGACAGCTCGACAGGCTGGGCAGTATTTTTCTATTAAGATGCATGTATGCCTTGTCCAAATCATTTTAGTCACTTGCTCAAAATGTTCAATGGAACATTTGAAATAATCTCATAATAACAATTTCCCTTCTGTGAAATAAAATATTCTAGGAAAAGTTAAGATAATTTTTGTAGTAACCTTTTGAAAATTAAAGTTAAATTTTGAAAGTTAAATTTTGAAAATGTATTTATGATATCTGTATTAAATAGTACCATACAAATGATAAATTCACTCAACCAACATAAACCGTACATATGTTCCATGACACACATGGTGCTAAAAATAGGAATATAATAATAGGTAGCAGTTCTTGGGATGTCACTATCTTAGGCACTGTGTTATCACTTTATATAAATTTGTGCATCCTGTACTCCTACTTATGATGCAGGCATTAATTTATTATTTCCATTTTACAGCAGAGGAAATGCAGGGACACCAGGGTTAAGTAATTTGCTTGGGTCATACAACTGATAAATTATGAAGCGAGGATTCAAATGCTGGTGGTTTGACGGTAGAAGCCAGTCTCTTAATCCCAGTGCTATGCTGCCTCCCATATAACTGTGAATAACTAGGCCACAGCAGTGATTATTAATGAAAGAAACAAACAGATCTATCTTTACTTTACTGTGCAGTGAGTTTTATGAGAAGGGTAAGTAAGGATGCCATGAGAACATGTTGGAGCAGCCAGCTAAAGGAGCTTTGGGTGGCAAGGAAATAAGTTGAGGAAACTTGGTGAGGATACAGACCTACTTTGTCTTTTCATTGTTAAATTCTTCAGCCTGGCCATGACAGTGCTTTGTGGGAAAATGCACTAAACAAATGTGACATCTAAACAAAAATCTTAAAAGTATGAAATATGGAGGATTCTCTCTTGAATATTTCATATGGATCTGAGCTGAGAGGAGCTGAAAGTATTTGTTTTAGCTCATGTCATATTCTTAATCTTTTGTATCTAAAAGAATACCACAATCTATACTGACCAAAAATAAGTAGGTGGTCAAAGTCCAATTTGCTGTACTGAGACCAAGTTGGAAAAGTAACAAAAATGTAAATAAAAAAGAAAGTAAATCTTACTCCACAGTCTCACATTTTCATTTTAATGATATGGCAATTTAATAGAAGTATAGAATTGGATGCTAATCACCGAGTTTTGAAGTTTCTCACCATAATAGGAGTTTACCAGAATATTTATTTGCTAAGATACTAAAATATGAGAAAGGAAAAAATATTCACTGGCTAATACATACATACCCATACAAATATTACAAAAAAAAAGGAAGAATATGCTTCAACATTTTTTTTTTTATGATAGTCACACAGAGAGAGAGAGAGAGGCAGAGACATAGGCAGAGGGAGAGCAGGCTCCATGCACCGGGAGACCGACATGGTATTCAATCCTGGGTCTCCAGGATCACACCCTGGGCCAAAGGCAGGCGCTAAACCGCTGCGCCACCCAGGGGTCCCTGCTTCAACATTTTTTTTCAGGGCCCTGGAAGGGTTTTACTATTATTATACAATTTTTTTCTGTTTTGTTTAAAATGCTTTTAAGAGAGGTAATTTAGTTTATTGGGTCATACCATTGACAAAAACATACAGTTAAGATTAGGAATCTGAAGAGAGTAAAATTAAGGAGTCCATTTCTGTGAGATATGGGAAATGCTAATGACTTCATATGCCAAGGTAGGGCTTTAAAGTTGGTATTTGTAAAGAAAAAAGAAAAAGAAAGAAAAAAAAAAGAAAGAGAAATAAAAAAAAAATAAGAAAGTATCCCTTAACTTAAAAGAACTTGAACAATTTCTGCCTTAACTGTAGAGTATATTTTGACACATGAAAGACTGATGACTTCATGCCCTGGTTCTCAAAACAGGCTGCTTCTTAGAATCACCATGGGGATGCTTAAAAATTACAGATGCCTGGGCTCCTCCTCTAGATTAACACTTAAGTGGGCCTGATGGAGACCTGGTCATGAATATATTTTTTAAAGCTCCCAGGTGATTCCAAGGCACAACCGTTGTTGAAAACTAATAACTCAGGGCTTTATAGCAAATTAAAGTTGGGAGGATTATTTCTTGGGAAGAGTTAATATTCTGATAACAGTGTCCCTACATGGTGGCCCTGTTTCTTGCCAGTTTTTCAATCTAGTAAATACTGAGAGTGTTAATAATTAAAGAAATTGTCCCATATTCCCAGGGAGCTTCTAATGAAATGAATCAATATTGAAACGCATAGGCTGTTTCTAGGAAGAGCAAATGAAATGTATTCTTTGGGAAACTGTTCTGCAAATTACTGTCATTATAGTACTTCTGTAGCCTTTTTTTTTTTTTTTTTTAACAAAAGGAGCTTAAGGTTTCAAGTGGAGGAATAACTGTACGTTTACAGATGGATTTGTCAGAGGTGATAGAGGAGTCAACACTAATTTGGTCAATGTGGACAAATGACACCATATTCTCAGTATGAGGAAAATAATATGCAAAATATATATACAAAACAATGATGCATGTTTTAGAATTTTCATAGTACCACATAGCAAGTTAAAATGCTTAATCCTCTATAGTTATGAAGTCTAACACTTAACACACTTTTAATACCTTAAGATATTTGCTATAGTGTTTTGGTTTTCAAATGTATACATATACATTTTTAAGAATGTTTGCCAAAAAATCACATTCATCCAGTTTACTCTAGATGTGGCTTTGTTCTATGCTTGTTACTTTTGACATTAGATGGGGGTTAGCAAAGACTCAGGCTAGAAGGTTTTGAAACTCCTATGACATGTGGTCATAAGACATTTTTTATTCAGATACTCAGCAAATTTATCCTTGACTAACTTGTCCATCATATTTAATTTCAAGCTTTATCTTTTTTGACTTTTAAAATTGCTATTTTTCTTTCAGAATTGTTTTTACTTTACTTATAGAAGATTACCTTTTCCATTATATTCAGTGACCCTCTATGGAAATACAATTATTAATGTTAATTATTTGCTTTTATCTTTAAAAGTTTGCCGTATAGTCACTTTGAAAAATTGTTTGACCATATCTTCCATAACTTCATTTGTAGTGTGCTATGACTCAGCTTGTCTGGTCTTAATTGTGGTAGCAACTGAAATGAAAAAGTTATTTCATAGTAGCACTATTTCAGTTAACCCCAAATGGCAAAACTATGCCAATCAGTAATAAAGTGGAAAAAATACATTGTGTTATATTCACAATAATTATAATATAGCAATAACAAATAAAGGCCTCAAGTTATATGCATAATATCAGTTGATTTTCTATACATCATGTTGAGGAAAAGGAATGGAAAAAGTGAAAGCATATGATATATAATTACATTAACATACAATTTACAAAAAGCTATTGTATTATTTTGGAAGGCAGGATAATGGCCTGGGGCAGATTGTGACTACAAAACAACACAGGAGGTATTTCTAGGCACAGGTACTGTCATCGTTCTTGATGTATAGTCTAATTATTCTCAGCTGTGAAAATTCAAAATGACATAATTTTACAATGTGTGTATTTTTCACTATATCTGTTGTACTTGAATAAAATGTTGAAAGAAACATCCAAAATTTTGCCAAAACTGAGCTACAATCCTAAAAATCCAGATAGATCCTTTTATTTTTTTCCAGTATTTTCTGAAAAATAACTTAGAATACAAACAAAATATGGAATTTGTAATTATTACAAAGAGCAAAATATATTTCATCAATTTTTCACAGGCCAAAAATCAACTACTCCTGGGGTGCCTGGGTAGCTCAGTTGGTTGGACAGATGCCCAGTTAACATAATTTCAGCTCAGGTCATAATCTCAGGGAGTTGGGATTGAGCCCCCTACTGGGTTCTGTGCTCGGCAAGGAACCTGCTTGGGATTCTCTCCTTCTCCCTCTGCCCCACTGCCTGTTCTCTCATGCTCGTGCTACCTTTCTCTCACAAATAAATAAAGAAAATCTTAAAAAAATAACTACTCCTTAAAAAAAAACAAAAACAAAAAAAACTACCCGTTTACTTTTTTATTTGTGATATTTGAACTAATACCATGATGATCAACAGGAGGTTTAGTAATGTATGTGACCCAGCAGGAACCATAGGATTTATTCTAGGTATACCATTATTCTTTCTCCTCCTAATAGGCTTCTAAACTTTTCAACTTATGTGCATTATGTACATTCTAAATGAGGTTTAAACTAACCTCTTATACATATATATATGATATATATAATATATATATATCATATATATATATCATATATAATATGTATATATAGTTTTTAAAGATTCAGTGAGACTTCAGGTGGTTGGCAAATGAGAAAACTATCTTTCAGAATTCATTGTGAATCATAAAAAATAAGTTTTATTTGTAGGAAATTT
This sequence comes from Canis lupus familiaris, assembly GCF_011100685.1. Taxonomy (NCBI): domain Eukaryota; kingdom Metazoa; phylum Chordata; class Mammalia; order Carnivora; family Canidae; genus Canis; species Canis lupus. The sequence goes on from NC_049252.1 coordinate 17,567,656, forward strand.
TAGTGCTTTTATTTCAATTTAATTATTGACTTAGTAACTAATTTAGGTAGTTTTATATGAGATAATCATGATATAAAAATAGTAAATAGAAATTAAGATCGCTAAAATTTAGAAATTATTAATATAAGAAAATAAATGTGTTCCTGATTTTTAAATGTAGTCTTATTATCATTGTTCTTTGAAAGGGTAACTCATGCTAATTAATTCCGGTAGTAGAGTATTACCAGCTTTTTATGTATGATAGAATTACCTATTTCTTATTTATATATCTTGTCTGCAGAATTGCCCCAGGAATAAACTAATCTTAGCAAAACATGCTATCTTTTTTTAAAGAGACGTGTGACAGCCTTATAAAAACATAGTATCATTTAAGTGTAATTTTTTTAAAGAACAAATGACAATTTTTTTAAAAGATTTTATTTATTCATTCATGAGAGACACAGAGAGAGAGGCAGAGATACAGGCAGAGGGAGGAGCAGGCTCCATGCAGAGAGCCCGACAGGGGACTCGATCCCGGGTCTTCAGGATCAGGCCCTGGGCTAAAGGCGGCGCGAAACTGCTGAGCCACCCAGGCTGCCCACAAATGACAATTTTTAAGAGATTCTTAAATGTAATAATTATGCACATAAATAATACTATGATTAGAAACTTCTGGTTTTGGGCAGCCCAGGTGGCTCAGCAGTTTAGTGCCGCCTTCAGCCCAGGGCCTGATCCTGGAGTCCCAGGACGAGTCCCACGTCGGGCTCCCTGCATGGAGCCTGCTCCTCCCTCTGCCTGTATCTCTGCCTCTCTCTCTCTCTCTCTCTCTGTCTCTTTCTCTCTCTGTGTCTCTCATGAATGAATAAATAAAATCTTTAAAAATATATATATTAAATTAAAAAAATCTTAAAAAAAAGAAAAAATTTCTGGTTTCAAAGTCTTTCTTGATGTTCAATTATTTTTATTATCTCAAATATACAATAGTTCTTGTATTATAATTTATCCCAATGTATTTTTAGGATTTGGAAATATAACATTGTTAGAAAAAAAGAGAGGGAGAAAGCAAGAGAAAGAATGTGTGTATGTATGTGAATTACAAACTTAAATGACATTTTAAGAGTACATTTTAAATATTAAAATATGCACATTTAAGGTAGACCTATTTATTTAAATATTTATGAATCTTGATTTTAAGTCATGTTGAAAAGACAGTTGAACTTTGATCAGTTTCTCTCCTATATTGCCTTATCTTCTTTTCCTTTTTTATTTAGATGCTTTGCAAGAAGACATTTTATTTTGTTTTGAATACTTGTAAAGTAATACTTGTAAAATAATGAAATTTGCTTTAGCTACTAATTCTAAAAGTTGTCCCCAGCAAATATCTATTTTAAGAACTCATATCTTTAAGAAAAGTTTGTAGACATTTGCTATTTTTAATGTACAGGGCACATTTTTCTAACGGCAAAGCTATAGATACTATTTGGAAGACGTCTGTGCTCACCACTAGACGACCAATGCTGCAAATGTAGACACCATTTGAGAATGATTTCCTTATTATTAACTCCTGTCATTCTGGAACAGACTAGATTGAGTATGTATAATGGGATGGGGGGAGTATAGTTTATTATTGATTGCCCTGATAATGAGGAAGCATTGTTATCAGTCATGGTTAAACATCACTGATGATATAGTGTATATTTGTGGGTTTGTGGATGTTAAAATTGATTAATTTTTTGTAAAAGTCTGCAAACACTGTACTCCAACAGCTACATAAAGCAGTAAATACTCCACAAGTTTAAAAATTTATAGTTTTCCATGTGTTTACCATTTTGCTTTCTCTCATTATTCTCAAATGTATTGTTTTTAGGAAAACTTTAAAGAGTAGGGAAAATAAATTATTATTAATCTATTATAAACAGAAGCAAATTAGGACCCAGATGGGTTAAATGGCTTTCCAAAGGTCACAAGGGTAATAGTTGTTTGAGTAAAGACCAGAATCTGTGTCTTCTAATTTTTGTTTGTTTTTTCTCCAATTAGCTTGAAATGTATGCCTGGATTGGCCAGGAGTTTATAGAACATGATCTCTGTTAAAAAGAACACTTCAAGATTATATTTGAAATTGGCCTAATTTAACAAAGTAAAAGAAAACAATGAAGTTTTTTTGAGTTCTGTGACATCCAATTACATTTACAAATCCTGGAATTAATTTAAATTTCATAAATTAAAAAATACATAACACCATCATATCTCATACCACTAATATATAAGAAACTATTTACTTTCATGGTAATAATTCATTTTATCTTGTTTTCCATCTATACAAAACAGCAGTAAGTGTGAACTTTAAGAAATTATATTGTAAGATTGTTGAATATACCTCCCTTCCAGTATAAATTTATAATGTGAGAAGAATTTTTACACGGACATAAGTCTTGACGATGCCCAAGCATCCATCCTCAGTAGTGAGTGAGCTGTGGGTCATGAAGGGCATTGAAAAGAGAAATCATCATTTTATCTCCTTTTTTTGCTGTCTGTTTTAATGATGTCATTATAAAGTCAAGAGCTAAATAAATTTTTTGTTCCAAATATAACTGTTATATGACATAAACCAAGCAAATAGAAGGTCATGACACAAATGGTTCTAGTTATTAAAACTTTATCCCTTCCTTGGGGTTATGCCATATGACTTTGTATAATCGTTGTGTCTTGGGTATTCATTAAACCTGTCTCCCTGGTAAATGAGCACATTAGTGAAATAACACATCAAATTGTCATGAGAGTTGAAATCAAAGGGGTAGATTATGTCACCATGGTTAGATAGATAATATCTGTGAAATTCTATACTGCAAACTTTATGTTATGTTGCAAAAAAAAAGTAAAATATGAAGGAAATAACTTTAAATATTGGTCAGTATAGCTGTTAATACATATACATATTTGTGGGTTTTAGCAAATACTCAGTAGTTTATGGAAATCAGGACAAAGTTCCTAGTTAATTATTTTTCATATTCAGTGATGGAATAAAGGTATAATTACTACCCATTAAAGTTCTTTAACAAATTTATTTTAAAATAAAAATGAGTTATTTCATATGGAAGACTGAAATGTTTCTGTAATTGGCTATGCTTTACAAAAACCAGCAATCTCATTTCATGGTATTTATCTCTAAAGGAAGCTCTTACTAAAATAAAGCTGGATATAATTCTGACTAGAGATGCCCATTAACAATCAGCAAGATGCTGGATTAAAATAAGTGTTTGATAAATAATTTCATAAGGGGCCCTTGGATTTTCTAGCCGTGAAGCAGTACCTATATTTATGCTCTTTGCCAATGGCAAAAGTAAATAAAGCCAGTGAATTGCAGGGAAGGACGGGGCTCATTGCCTCATATGGGTCCCATGGATCACCAAGAGTACCATGAAAAGAGATGAAGGGTTCCATCCAATGGTGAATACTTTAGTCCATTTTAAAAACAATAGCATACGAGAGCTAGATACAGTCACTCTGCCTTGAGCAGTCGAAAAACAAATGAAATATAAACCTTCAAAGTACAGAACCTTTTTGTCAAGTGCAATTTATGTAGAGTCCCTTGGTACACAAAGTATAAAAAGGAGGGCTGATTAAAATGGGGCAGGTGTCTTGGAAACCAGCCCAGAAACTTATGAGAATACTCCAGGGATCCCAAGCCTTCAGTAGAACACATGTGCATTTTAGCTTATACGATGTTAGACCTAATAAAACTTCAGTATTTATCTAATCCCACTCCTTCATTGTGCAAATGAGATATTAAAGTTCTTCAGGTTTGGGGGTTTGCCTTTTAATCCCAAAGGAAGTAGTCAGAAACTTTCTGTCTTCTGAAACCAAATGAGGGGTATTAAAATCATTTGGCTCTTAAAAATTTGCTCAGTTGATACCTATTTTAGTAGCAAATCATTTTTTGAAGACAACTCTTAAATATATAATAAAAAATGAGAAAAAACTGTGTCATCTCTTACAGAATGGCTTTGAAGTTAATAATGAAAATTTTAAAAAGAAAACTACTTCTAGATAAGATTTAAATATTGTGTAAGTAAGGGTGTCAAGGATTACTAATTGGATGTTAAAGTTTCCAGACTTGACTATAGTTGCAAGATATAAACAATATCATAAATCCAAAGTTAAGTGAGAGAGAATCACGTTTTCAAAACAGTTATTTTAAACCTGGTTACTTCTGGATTACTCTTGAACCCTCACCCACTAAAAGGTGTAAAAATGAGGAACTGTTTGATGTTGTGACAGAAAGATATTTTTGAAGTGCGCCTCTTTGGATAAAACTGCTAGGAATTTACTCATTTCTGTGCCAAAGGCAAATATGTGAATTGGTACTCTTGTCTTCTCTGATCAGCCTTTTATGGGACCGCTTAGCAATGTGTCCCTGGCTGTCAGGGGAAGACTGAAAAATAATGTCCACCTAGTCTTTGAATATTCTGTAGGAGAGAGATGGGCAAGTGGGTTGTATTGGTGATGGAATAAAGGAAGTTAGTTGTTAAATTGCAGTAATTCTTGACTTCTAGAATTATCCAAGAGAAGAATGCCTGTGTGTTAATAATGACCAGATTCGGGCCATGCAGAAGTGATGTATTGGGGAAGAGAGGGATTTATTTGGGCTGTATCCAAGTGAGCAATGAAAACTGACAAAACAGAATCTGGAAAGAGACCATTGGATTCCTAGGTGTTAAGAAGTGAGCAAACAGCAGCTGGAAAAATTACCTCAAGTGAGGACAGGTCTCCAAATACTGACAGACATGTGCTGTGAATAAATAAATTAGTTTGTACTCTTTCCTAGTTCCAGAAAGCACAGCACCACCTCCCGATATTGCTGGCTTACCTTTCTTATCCACCTACCCATCCACACTCCACTCCCTACCACCTACTTCAACCCACAAGCTTTTAACCAGGGCCAAAGAGAAGAAATTTCCCCACTAAACAAATTTGAAATGAGGCAATGGGGGAATATAAATTTGCTTTATGATTAGACCCTGAATCTTGTTTCTTCAGTATTGTAGTTATTGATGTAAGAACTTATCATTGATAGTAATAATACATTTGGGAACAAGATTAAGTCCACGCTCCTAGGTAAGATTATAAAGCTTCTGGATTCTTTTGTATTGCCTGAATTCAGTGTGTACATGCATGTGTGTGTGTGTGTGTTTGTCTGTCTCAGGAGTCTAGTGCAGGAAGTTAAGAGAACAGACTCTAGATCAAGACTAGCTGGGATTACATTCCAGCTGTACCACTTACTAACATTGTGACCTCTAGTGATTTAGTTAATTTTTTGATGCCTTAATTTGCTTCTCTTTAAAATGTGTGTAAGAATAGAACCTACCTTATGGGGCTCTTTCAAGAAATGAATAAGATGAATGATTCTCAGCACATGTAAAGTTCCATAAAATTATTTATTATTGCTAACACTGTTATAAATGAGAGTGCTGGTTAGTTGGATATCTTGTTACTGACAATGTTAGATCAAAGGTCAGACATATTTACATATTTATTAAAAACTGTCAGACTATGTTCTGAAAAGCCATTTACAAATAATCTCCCTTTAGATTTAAAAGCAAAAGCTACATATAAATGGAGGCCATGTGAAGGGAAACATCAGGAGGTTCCTTTGGCGATGAATGATAGTTTGTAGAGAGCCAGCCACTTTGAAAGTTATTTGGGAGAAACACACAGAACAGGTGGACTGTATGACCTGTTTGCCCTGTGAAAATTAGTATTTGAAGTGACCCGATTCTCAACCTGAGAATTTTCAAAGTGACAAATTATGCTCATTTGGCTTGTAATGATGTCCTGATTATAGGCTATAAGACCAATGATGGATTTCCTTGACTTCTTTTCTTAATGTTCTCAAATCCTGTTGTGACCTTTCCATATCCAAGTATGTAGCAATGTTTTCAGAAACAGCTAAAAGTTTCATAATTATATGTTTAAATATGTATTTCATGTCAGAGGATAAACTGACATGTTTTATTTTATATCAGTCTTTCTGTAGGTGTCTTAATCCTTATTTATTTATTTTTTATTTAAACAACTGTGTGATTAAAGCAGTTTCAGGAATTACCTAATTTCTCATGTCTTGGGTAAGACGTACTTTAGACATACCTGTGAAAAAGTATTTAAGATTTTTAAAATTTATTTATTTATTTTAGAGAGAGAGAGGGAGGGAGACAGCACAAGCAGGAGGGGCAGAGGGAGAGGAAGAGAGGAAGAGAGCAGTCTGTGCTGAGTGCAGAATCCATTGTGAGGCTCAAGCTCACCTTCCTGAGATCACGACCTGAGCCAAAACCAAGAGTTGGATGCTTAATCGACTGCGCCACCCAGACGCCCCTGTTTTAAGATTATTTTAAAATTATTTTCATTAGTACATTCTTAGTATTTATTGAGTTTCTGCTGTGCAGCAGGCATAAAGCCAGGTACTGGAGAAACAGATGTGAACAACAGGCAGACTAGCTCACTATCGTCATGCTGCTTACAACCTAGGGACAGAATGGACTGTCAACAATCTCACATTTGTGACTTGCTGGCATTTTGAGGACATGGATTAGATCACCTGGGGAAACTTGAGAAGAGGCTTGGTTTTAAAAACTGAAGATCAGAGAAGCCCATAAATTAGAAAGAGAAACAAGTGCGGTGGAATAAAAATCCTGAGTGCTCTAAAACGGAGCAGAAGAGATTGTTTCCTAAGGGGGATGGTGGTAAAGTCCACAAACACCACTAATGCTTGGTGTATGATGTAGAAACATAGAGGTTATTGGAAACCTTGACAGAGCCTGTTCTGACCAGGGTGGCAGTTGAACCCAAACTGAGGAGGATTTAGGAGTCAATCAGAAAAGAGAATTGGAGACAGTACAGCAACCAGAAGTTTAGCCAAACAGGACACAGAGAATTGGGATGTTTGCTGGAGGGACATGTGGCCCCAGGGTGAGTTCTAAAGACAGTGAATCTAAGAGCAAGACCGAATAAGCCCTGTGGGGCTGAAATGATGATGTGAGAAGCCCGAGAATGAATGAATGAAGGTTCTTGCATGGGAGGAGGGTGTAATGAAATTACAGATTGAGGTCAGCAATACCAATCTACTGCTAATGAGAAGAGACTTGACAGGGAAGGGATTTCAAGGGGCTGAGCGCCAGCCTCAAGCCTATCTCAGTGCGGTGAGGCTATTGGCATAGGGTAATAGACCAAGGTACGCTGCTTTAAGGAGGGTAAAATAATTCTTTTATATACTTAGAAATAATGGGCTATTTTAGTTTCTTCTTCAGGGTAGTTTGTTTATGTGAAATACTTAATTTTGAATTCAACAGATTTTGGCCTTAAACTTAAGCTCCTTTTATTTCTTTCTTTATTTTTTAAGATTTTATTTATTCATTCATGAGAAACACAGAGAGAGGCAGAGACATAGCAGTCTTCATGCAGGGAGCCCAATGCAGGACTCGATCCCAGGACCCTGGGATCAAGCCCTGGGCCAAAGGCAGATGCTCAACCACTGAGGCACCCAAGTGCCCCTTAATCTCCTTTTCTTGATTATGCCAGTTACCTAAAATATTAATTCTGTGCCCAGCTTTCTCCTTTATCCCAGTCCATCCAAACAGATTATGTCTCTATCACTTATGTCTAAGCCAAACTGGGTATAGAATGGACACTCAGATTTCAACTGGATGAATGAATGGGTTGTAGGTGTATCATATTTATATTATATTTAGTTGTTTCCTTCTTTATTATTTAATAAAATGTCCTGTAAAATCTGACCTGTTTGAATCATGCTAAGAGGAAGAAAAGATAAGCTTTTTTACCTATCACTGGCAGAAACGTTAAGGAAAATAGACTGTTCTGGGAATAATCGTGGCCATGAGAGTAAAAACAAACATGAGAACTTCAAAGAACAGCTGAAAATAAGTGGAGAGGATATATATACTTCATTTAATTTTCATTACAGTTAATATCACAGTCTATTTTCAGAAGTTCTCAATAATGAGTTACTATTTCAGGTGTAGAGGCAAATATAGTTAAATGTTGGTATTGAACTTAAAACATCTTTGTCTTAGTGATCATTTTGTAGTGAATTATGTTGCATGTGATACAGTTTCTCTTTCATATGAGAAGACCACAGTTTTTCAAAAAATATTTAAAAAGATAATAAAATATGATAATTAAACAACCCACTTTTAATTTTATCATATGAAATAGATTCCCAGTATATGACCTTTATCTTTACTAGAAAGAGTCTGACCTTAGTGAATAGTTCTAATTTCTCTTTTATTAAAACCATAATTGTAATTGATGTATAGCTTTTCTTTACTTTATAATATGGTTGATCATTTCTTTAATTTATCAGAAAAGCATTCCAGGTTGGAATGAATTTGAAGTATGGCTAAATAAATAAATAAATAAACACACACACACATACATACACACATATACACTTACACACGTGTGATACATGCACATACAATATCATTTATAATCATAGTTACGGAGTTCTCATAATATGCTAGGACTTGACTGAAGCACTTTACATCTATTAATTCATTAATTTTCATAAATGGGTAGGTATATCTCCCATTTTAAAGACAAGAAAACTGAGACAGAGAGATAAAGAGTTTAATATATATATAATATAAATAATTAACTGGAGGGATGCCTAGGTGGCTCAGTTGGTCAAGCATCTTACTCTTGATTTTAACTCAGGTCATGATCTCAGAGTCTTAAGATCAAGCCTCACGTGGGTCTCTGCACTGGGTGTGGAGCTTGCTTAAGACACTTCCTCTCCTTCTCCCTCTGCTCCTCCCCCTCCTAAAATAAATAAATAAATCTTTAAAAAATAATTAACTGGAGCTGACCTCCATTTTGCAAGGGAGAGAGCTGATACTCCAGGTATACGTTATGATAATGAAAGGATAGAAAGTGGTATTGTAAATTGAGGGTGGGGAATAAATTTTATAGCAATCACTGAGGCAATAAAGGAAGGACAACATTAACTACCATTGTTCATTTTTATTGCCATATTTCTGTAGAAAAACAAATAGAAATAGAAGGAAATAAATGTGAATGAATGTATAAAATTGTTAAGACATAAGAACTATAACATTTCACTTGGTGTCCTAAAGTTTAGAATAAAAGTAAAAGAATAACTCTGAATTAAAGTATTCCATGTTTATGCCTTTAAGGAAAATTTTATTCTACAGAGAAGGCTTCGAGTATTTACCTTATTCTTAAAGATCCATATAGAAATACATGAATAAGAACCTAGAATAATCAGTTAAAAAACAGAGTCAAGAGGGAAAGTAAAATAATTAGGTCACTGCACCTATCTTTTCAAAACCATTATAGTTTTGTTTCTGTGATGACATGATGTTCCGTCTATAGTAGATCATCCCAAAGGTGTGCAGTTCTGAAAAAATAATATTAATACAACATCATTAGCAAGAAGCATTTTTTTATAGGAGTAAAGAATAGGATCTGGAATGTGGAACACATTTTGTGTTTTATATAAAATGATAAAAAAAAGACTGAATAAAAATTATTCTGATGTATGTTTGATCAACTAACTCTTTAACATGTTTTTTGACAGTTTGTGCAGTGTTGCAGATATTGCTGTAACTGTAATGAACAGCTCAGTATGTGAATATGAAATATTAGACTTCAGTAATATTTCCTTGATTTTATATTTTCAGATACATCAAACCTAGGAGGGAAGTGATTGAATGGGAAATAAAACTGTGAGCTAAATTGACCTTATAAACTTGTAGTAGGGATGGAAAGACTTTTTTTTTTTAAGATTTTACTCATTTATTTGACAGAGAGAGAGAGAGAGGGGGGGAGAGAGAGCAAGAACCAGGGGAGAGGCAGAGGAAGAAGCAGATTCCCTGCTGGGCAGGGAGCCCCACACAGAGCTCAGTCCAAAACCCTGTGATCATGACCTGAGAATAAGGCAGACACTTAAATGATTGAACCACCAGGTGCCCCAGACTTTAAAATTTTGATAGGATTGATTAATATCTGAGTTTAGATTGTTAAAATAATCTGACTTCTAAAAATACATTTCACATTCTTAGTCATCCTAAGCTGCATCAGAGTGTGAATCAGCTAGTTGATCTAAGTTCTAACCAATCCCACTTTGGGTTGAATAAGGTCATATGATGTGTTAAACATGGGCAGGCACCATTCAGAGCCCCAAGAAAGGACTTCTGCTTCCGGGAGATTTGTCAAGAGATAGACTTTAGCTGTCAGCTCACTTGAGGATTTCCAACTCAAAAGTCATTTCACCCAAAGTCATATCCTTCTTGGAACAGTGTGGATCTGACGACTAAGTAGGGATAAAAAGACTTGAGCATTTCAGTCCAATACAAGATAATGCTGAGGAACCATTTAAGTTCCACAGCTCTCTCTCTCTCTCTCTTTTTTTTTTTCACAGCTCTCTATGAGGATTGCTGAACCCATTGTACTTACAACCAGCTTTGTAGCTCAATTCTTTTTTCTCCACCTAATCCTTCATTCCTCGCTTCTTTTTCAAAGGGGTTGACTTCTGAACACTAAATATTTCTTGGAGTCTGCTGCACAAAGGATTCAAATCATAACATAAGGATCTGGAGCTCTTAACAAAGTTACCACCTGGGCCCAAGATCAAATTCTATAGGAACTGTCTCAGTTTGTTTGGGCTGCTATATTAAAATACCACAGACTGAGGAGCTTATATATAGCAGAAATTTATTGCTCACAGTTCTAAATATTGGAAAACCAAGATCAGGGTGCCAGCATGGTCGGTGAGGGTGCTCTTTCTGTCAACAGCCTTCTTATGTCCTCACATGGCACAGGGCAGGGGGCACTGTGGGATCTTTTTTTATGGACTATAATCCCATTCATGAGAGCTCCACCCTCAAGACCTAATCACCTCCTAAAGACCTCACCATTACGTTAATACCGTTACAGTGGGTACTAGAATTCCAATATGTTCATTTTACAGGGACGCATTTAGACCACAGTGGGAGCCAAGTGGGTAAGTTGAAGTAAGTGAATCAGCCTAAATATAAAATAATAGCAAGTATGACAATGAGACCATGGGGACCAGAAACCGGAGAGCACAGGCCTTCTCTAAAAACAAATGAACAAAATATATTGCGAGGCAAACAAAATATATTTTCAATCCAAAAGGGAAGACTCACTGTTGCTAAATCTTCAAAGCATAAAGTCGTGTGGAAAGGGAGGGAGAAAGAAGTAAAGCAACACTCAGGATTTTCAAATCTTAAACTCTGAATAACATGTTACAGTTTCTAACTAAAATATGACAAAACAGAATTTAATGCAAATTATTTCTGCACTTTTTGTGTAAAGAATATACTTTGCCAAGTTCCTTCCTGTTCCATGGCTAAAGAACTGTCAGTATAGAAATGATGAAGGTCAGTAAAATACATACAGTAGACTGAGTTGAGGAATTTGCCAAGAAAACGCTGAGACAAAAATCAAAAGCCCCCTTGAACACAGTTAACATGGAACTGAAATATCAGGCTTGGTGAAATGGAAGCATTGCACATTTGGTGACAAAAGATTCGGGCTGAAGGTGGTCTCCATAGTTACTACAGCGAGGGATATAAGTGATATTTTCCATGCCTTGATCTTTATCTCTGTTAAAAAATGCTAACATAAATACTTTCCACTTTACCTGGTTCATTACACTCTTGTGAGGATCATCGAAGTTAATGTATATGAGAACACTTTATCAGTGTTTATTTCTTCATCACACACACACACACACACACACACACACATTCTTTAGGATTTTTTCAGCTGTTTCTCTTCTATCCAAGACGAATTCACTTATTTTCTTAAATATAATGTCTTTCCATTTAGAGATCTGTCCTTTTTCACCTTTTACTATTGTTAACTCTATATATTTGCATTTTAATGCAATTAAAGTTATTATAAATTTCTCTTGTGCATTACTTTGATTTAGTGTAACCATACAGAATACAAAGAAGAATAATCTGTTCAGTTTAGCCAAAATGCATTTTAATGGGGAAGAGAACTATATAACAAAGTGAGTTGAATTAGAACATTCATACCATGAATAGAGAATGACCTTATGTAAAGATGAATTAAAATGCTTTGGAAGTTGTAAGGAAACTTGCTGTTTCTCTTAATAAAATCAAACATTGGTCATTCAAGGCTAGCAATAGAAGAGGAAGAAATTTTACTGTTCTGACTCCTGTCCTCAAGATTAACTTTCTTCTCAAGGTCTGTTAATAATAACCACTGGTCTAAGCATATGGAGCAGAAAAAGGTATTATATTCTTTAAGGCTCCTGGCTGTGGCTATAAACTTCCCTGTGCTCCTCTTTATATTATATACAATATACCTCAATCAACAGCACAGAGCTCCCCATATAACAAATTCTTGATACATAAATTCTTAATGAGCATAAATATCAGAGACCAAAATGGAGCATTAAGAAGTGTTTTTACTATTGTTGCATGAATAAAACAAAAGCAATGTAAACACAGAGAATTAACATTCCACCATTAACCTTGAACTTAGTGTCCTTATTCAGAGGATGGACCTAACGAACTGTGGATGACCTTATTTCATGACCTCAATAGAGAACAAGATAAGAATAAAATAAATTTAACATATATATATATAAGAAATGCACATATATACTGCGTAGAGACTGTTTGCCATATAATAGGATAGGATGTCAGATAGTTTGTAAAAGATTTATTATACAGGTTTGTCTTTTTGTTATATAATTGTCTAAAATTCTGAGAAAATACTTAAGTCATAGCTATTTATGTCATATCATGTGTCTCCTCTTAGACAAAACACTTCAAAGCTAAAGCCTGGATATCCTTTGAATATTCCACAGCATTTATACAGTGACTTATGCAGTCTAATAAATGGCCATTGAAAGATAAAATAAAACTCTAGGATAATTAAAACTATTCACAATTTTACTGGTGCACATATTAACTGACTGTATTTCTGTGCCACTACATCAAGACTGCCCCCCAAACTTGAGGGATTTCTAATAAGAAAATGTTTCAGTTTTTGTTTTATTCTTTTTTTTTCTTTTTTTTTTAAATTTATTTATTTATGATAGTCACACAGAGAGAGAGAGAGAGAGGCAGAGACAAAGGCAGAGGGAGAAGCAGGCTCCATGCACCGGGAGCCCGATGTGGGATTCGATCCCAGGTCTCCAGGATCGCGCCCTGGGCCAAAGACAGGCGCCAAACCGCTGCGCCACCCAGGGATCCCTTATTATTATTTTTTTAATCTTTAAAGAGGCACACCTAAAAGTAGAGGAAAAGAAAAAAACAAACCAAGGCAGGATGGACTGGACTAACATAGCTGATAGATCCAATAACTATGCCATGCATTCCTGGCTTGACCCCTGGTAACAGCGCCGTCGTGAAAGGATAAATAGAAAATGCACTTGGAAAAGGGGTGCTTTACTTTGGATAGCAATGAAATGAACTTGCATTGGGGTCAACACTTAGTTCATACCAGGAAACACTGCCTGATGGTTCTCAGAAGTTGCATGACTCATGTAGCTGATCAACCGTTAGGAGTAGATTCTGAGAATTCCAAATGAGACAACACCATGCCAGTAAGAAAACTGAAATCTTCATTTGTCTTTCATTAGTAGTTTTCCCAGCTATTATTTTTTCTGGTTCTAAGAGATAAAAAGGATAGAAAACAGTAAGTGGCCAGATAAAACTGTCAGGTACAATTTGTTAAGCCTTAAGCTTTCTGCTCACTATGGAACAGGGGATCAGACACACCAGAAAATGCAGATCACATCTTTAGACAGTGTATTTGCTGTTTAATTTATCTTCTATTTATCAGGTTATGATATAGCTAAATTAGTGACAAGGCTCAAAATGTGATTGCTCTAAAAATAATCTTCTAATTATGTGAACCTTGACCTCTATGAACCTCAAACCTCTCAAAACATCTTGATTCTTTGAGAAATAAAATTGTCTTTTAAATGTGTGTGTGTGCATGCACATGCACATGTATGCTTATCTTACATTCTCCTAACTTTATAAATTTTTAGGTTCAGTGATAATGTATCTATAGATCTTTTCTTCTACAACTGTATTGGAGTGCATAGTAATCAGTAAATGATTTAAGAATACATTTTATGATTTTATGTGTATTTCCACCTCTCAAGTAGTTTGCTAGAATAACATAATGCATGTGGAATATAATGAGACTACTGTTGCTTGTTGATACTATAGGTGCAGATAATTAAGCCCACCTCTATAGTAAAACAATATTCCCAATTTAGTTTCATTTCTTTACCATACATTTATTTTATGAGTTGATATTAGAAGATGTGGGAGCTAATACTATAAATGTGACTATAGCCTCTAGTTTCAAGGCTCTTGTTTTGGGGCTGATTGAAATAGTCTATCAGGACCTAAAGACAAGACAGCTTCCGAAATTCATGATCTTGAGTTATGCTGCTTTCTCCCCTTTTAGCAAGGAATGCCTCTTTTAATAAGACAAATGTCATCCCCTATGGTTAGTGGGTGAAAGCCAGAATTCTAGAACAGCAGGTGTACCACCAAATGATCTCAAATCAGATAACCTAAACATGGCTCCATAACAACAAATGACCCCGGACCTTTTTCTGACAGAAAAAGGACAATAATGATAACTTTGTACTGTCAGTTAATGGAAAGAAAAACATAACCCAGAAGAAAGAAAAAAAAAAAAAACCTGGATGACTCAGGCAGTTTCAATATCTACTAAATATGAGTATCTGTGTTCCTTAGACTGGGTACACAATGTGCTTCACTGTCAGTTGTTTTTAATATACATATTAAAATTTTTTTTCCAACAATGGCAATGAAATAGATACTGTAAGAAAGCAGTGGTTCTCATCCCTGGCCTGCACTTTTTAATCTCTTAAGGAAATATACCCACACTCAGATTTTCTGTTTCCATTGAATGAAGGCAGCAGCTTTGGATCAGTTTCAGAGAGGTAACTATCTAGAATGTATACTGTTTTATCACATTTTTATCAGAGTATTTTGGATATAATTATTTGTTTCTCTGGTCACCATTATGAATACTAGTTGTCTGCCTCCAATTTCAGAGGCTCTTGAAATGGGCCAAGAACCTGGGGTCCAAGAACACCAATGATTTCATGGATTGAACTTTAAATGTAATTAGTATTTTGGAACTCTATTTTAATTTGTATTCAATTCTATATTATTTTATCTTTATTTATATGCAGTGGATAAATATAGTTATATATAATGTGTACAATACAATATTGTACATATTATATCTATTTAATAGTTACAGCTTATTTAAATTATAATTCAGAGACAGAGTCATCAGACTGTCAAATGAATCATTGACACAAAAAATTCAAAAAGATACAAAAAAAAAAAGTTTAAGGAATCCCATGTAAGTGTAATTTGACTTTTAAATTAGTTGCCTCCTCAGAGCTATGGTCTTTATTTCTTTTGTTGTTTTTGTTTTCTTGTCTCTCTTGTTAATAACTAGCTCTAGATTCGCTTATATATTTACTTGTTCTTGTGTATTTCACCTGGGAAATAAAAAACTAGTATACTCTAGAGTGATTTTCTGAAAGCTCATAAAAGTCAACTGTACAAACTTATCACACATAGATTTAATGACATTTATTTTGCCAGTCTTAAGGTTTTGGGGGGTATCACTTCATATACACAGTAAGAACCTCAGAGTAAGTTTGAAATTGCCCATAATATTCTCCAGTAGTATGATTTCCAATAGGATAGAAATTTTGTATTATTCATTCCTGAATCCCAGGAGTCTAGTGCATTTCCTAACACGTGGTAGATGTTCAATCTATGTTTGGGCATAAAGGCATAAAAAACATGAGATGATGCTGTTCTGTTGTAAAAAGCCTGAACTACACAACAGTGAGAGAGTTTTGCAGATATCTTTGCTTGAGATAATCCTCAATTTTGGAACAAATAGAATTTAATGGCTTTCTTAATTCCTTTAGAAAATGTATTGATATTGAGAAGTTGATTTTTGCTCTATCACTGGGATTCAGAATTGATTGATTTATAAATATAGAGACTTATTTGTAAGTTAAGTTTACTGACATTTATTTTAAGAGTTCTTCCTTTGGATCATGACAATTTAAAATCAATAACTTTTCTGTTTCTTCTTATTAATCAATACAAGTTTTTGACATTGTTATAGAATGTTTGACATATTTTTTAACACTGAAAGTCATTCATTTATTCATTCAATTAAGTGCCTGTTGGCTTTTAGCAAGTATTTCCTGATATAGCTGGTTACTTTGACCTCTGCTTACTACAATGCTCCATCTTCAATTTTGAAATATGCTTACCTACTGAGTCAGAACTCTCATCTAGAAGTTATTTTACTATTGTCTTTCTTAATTCTTAAAATTTTTAGCTTTAAGCTCTGACTCTGACATCATGACATAAGCATGACAGTTATTCATAGAGAACCATGCCAGCATAATAAAAATATAAAATGAATATTTATGGTTCTCAAGATAGTTACTGCTGAAATTATTTTTATGGGCATGTTTTTGAGATTTGCTTTGAGATTTCCAATAGCTTTGTTATATTTTATAAGAAACACATTCTCTATAACCTTGTGGTACATAATCTGTATAAATCAATGAGAACAAAGAAATTTCTTTGGAAGCCTGTTTTTTGTTTTTTTATTTTGTTTTTCTTAAATAATATTTTCAAGCCTGAGATAATTTTTAAAACTGGAAGAACGGCCACACTGGAAATCAGATCTGGATTCCAGCCAATATTCTGTTAAAGAGTCTTCCAACCTTGGCACTAAGGTTAAAATGGACCCCTTATATTGTACCATGAATATTTGCATGGACTGAAATGAAATCATCCTATTTGAAATAACCTTTTTCAGACTTCTGCTCTCTAACATATATAGTGAAAGGTTTTAGAAAAATTGGCTTGTTGCCAATGTATTCATATCATTGCATACAGCCATCTGGCAAATATTTTCCTTAATTGCTTTTTGGGGTGTTATGCATAGCAAGGAACTACTGTAGCTCTCTTGACTACAATTTCTACATTAATACGGAACTTGATCCTCTGATAGTAGTTACTTGCACTTTCCATTTTTCCTTTACACCCTTTGCTTAATTTCTAAATTTCCCTTTCATAGGTACGTGAATTACTATTTGTAATAAAAGACGTGAGATATTTACTGGATGTTTCAATAAAAATTATGTACTTATATGAACATATATACATGTATGTATGTTCATATGTATAGCTGTATAACATATAGTGAATCCACACACGTACACTAAAAATTCTGATGAGAAGACAGACATTTATTGTTCACATAATGTACCATTAATGATGTGGATTTTGTAATATTTTACCTGCTGAAGAAAGCTTTAATATATTTTAATATTCGAACTGAACATTAGCTTTTTTCTGTATGTCTTCAGACATTTTAATCATAAATTTCTCATAAAACCATTCAATAGCTTACAACCGAGTGTTGTAAATACTAAGTATATCAGAACTTTGGACCTATTAATTGTGGACGTTTAAAATTTTATTTAAATTTTTATCAGTGCTTGGCTACTACTGCAGACTGCCTGAATCAGAATATGCTGGAATATGGTCTAGACATATAATTTCCTTTAAATTTCTCACATCACTATGATGTGTATAAACTTCCTTGAAACCCACTGCTTTTTATGTAGATTATACCTCGTTTAAATCTTGTTTTAAGTTTAGAAACTTTTTAATAAATCATGATATTATAAAGCCTACTTTTTTCCTTTAAAATAGAATAAAAATGAGATAAAATCAGCACAGTGCATAACCTGCATTTGACTGCTCCAAAGAAGTTTCCAAAATCCCTAATTTTCTTTTTTTTTTAAGATTTTATTTATTTATTCATGAGAGAGAGAGAGAGGCAGAGACACAGGCAGAGAGAGAAGCAGGCTCCACGCAGGCAGCCTGACGTGGGACTCCATCCCTGGTCACCAGGATCACGGCCCGGGCTGAAGGTGGCGCTAAACTGCTGAGCCAGCCGGACTGCCCCCAAATCCCTGATTTTCAAAGAAACTTTAAAGTTTCAAGAAACTTTTTTTTTTTTTTTTTAAGATTTTATACTTTATTCGTGAGAGACAAAGACAGAGAGGCAGAGACAGGCAGAGGGAGAAACAGGTTCCCTGCAGGGAGTCTGATGCGGGACTCGATCCAAGGACCCAGGACCAGGGATCATACCCTGAGCCAAAGACAGACACCCAACCACTGGGCCACCCAGGTGTCTCAAAAAACTTTAAGAGTACTCTTAGCAGTTTATCCAATTTCATGTCCCCTAAAATACTTGCTATGTTTCTTGGACATAGTAGATATTAGCACCTATAAATTCAATAAATGAAGGGTGTTTAGAAGAGTATATAGAAGAGTATACAAATGATAGAATAATATTTATTTTGCAATGCATTGAATTCCACATCATAGTTGTAAATTTATATGTATTAATAAGCTCAATTTTACGTCATGATAGGTAGATTTTCATAGGATAAAGTTGAATATTGGTTCTTAGAAACTTGTCTTATTACTAAACTAATTCAAACTATATTCAACAGGTATTTAAATTATATTTATATATGGAAATATGAAAGCCCACTTTATAGTTGATTCACCTAATTATGCTCCACAATGCTACTATAGTAGCAGACAAAGACACTTGAAGCACAGTAAAATGTCATATAGCCCTACTAAGTCAGAACATTAATGGCATCAGAAATATTATCTCCAGTAAGTTCTTATAATTTTTTTAAAGAATCCATTTTTACAATACTGATGTTTTATGACTTCATGTTATAGATGTTATATGCTTCTGCAACATAAAATGTCATGCTTAATAATTTTCTTGATTTTGTCACAATTTGGAATCCAGGTTATTTTAAATTGATACCTTAGTTTCTTAGCATATAAATTGGAGATAATGTAACTATTTTGGTAATGATTATTAAATGAAAGGATAAAAGCACTGATTCATTCAGTAGGAACCCAATGCTGCTTGGTTTGGTATCTATAACATCTGCAGTTAACTCAGATTATTATAGATACTAAATAATGTCTTATTAAAACTATGAGGGGATAATTTGAATATGGATGAGGAGATAGCCAGTGTCTCTTTCTTTAGGATGTACAAAGTATTTATAAATGTCTACATAAGCCAAAATCGTATTAATGGATATCTCTCAGAATTTTAACATTGTCTTTAGAAAATTAAAAAATACATTATGCTGATTATTGAATATTAAAAACAAATAGGGGCTTTTATACCAAGAAGAGCTTAAATAATGTTTGATACACTTAATGAAGCAAACTTGGTTTTAGCTTTGACAGAAAAAAAGTTCTGGGACAATTGGATCTTCTTTAAATTCAAAGGAACCTGGGCCATGATAATAAGCACCGTGAGTGCTCTGTGAACAGTGATTTAATGCATGTTAAATTACTACTGGTTTTTAAATTTCATCATGCTTTAGTTTTACTTGTATTTAATTTGTAAACTCTAGATTTAATATTTGTATTATAATTTCTAAACAGGAAACCTAGAAAACATTTTCCTTTATAATCATACTATTTGATATACTATAATCCAAATACAGACTCTGCAGTCAATAAGGATGAAGCAGTTAATTCTGCTCAGGGGAGTGCTGGAAGGTTTTGCCAAGATGATGCCATTTTGAGAATTCTCATCTTGAAGAATGAATACAGGAATGGTAGGCCAAGACAGGGCAAGAGAAAGGCTAAGGGCAGTAAGATACATAAAAAGGCAAAAAACAACAAAACAAGAGAAAACTTACTACATGAGGAAGTGACAGAAATATAGATAATTGTTAAGGATCTTTTGTGCTCAGTGAGAGAATTCGGATTTCAATACATTGCCACTGAATCCAACAAATACAAAAAGCAAGGGAACATAAAATAGACATTTATAAGTCACTTGTATGTATATTGGCTTTTTGTAAATTAAATCATGTTTTATATAACATTAGAACCCAGTTGGGTAAGGCCCCCTGAAGTAAATGGTTTGTAATAGAAATAAATTGCCCTACCACTTGTGATGAGCATAGCATAACAACCAAAGTTGTTGAATCACTTTGTTGTACACCTGAAACTAATGTAACATTATGTGTCAACTATACTAAAAAATAATAATAAATAAGTTTTTATTTTTAATAACTGCTAAAATAAATTAAAAATGAGTAGTGATCCTCGTTTCAGAAATACCTGAAACATTTATCTGCTTATGAACAATTCTATTATCTGCCTTCTCTGCTGAGTAATTAGATATGAAACTTTTAGGTATTACAGAACCATATCATTCAAGATGGACCTTTGTGCCCCAAGAAAAAATACTACCCAATCAGAAAGCAACAAATTCCAAGTATTAGAACTGCTCAATGAGAGTACACTGTATGCATAAATCCAAAGCCACGTTTCAGTGTGCCTTGGCTACTTAATCAACAATCAGACCTTCTTTGAGAATTTTTTCATGGTAATTGTTTGCTGATTTAACTAACTTTGCTACCTTATTTTATTTATAATTTTATTTTTGTTTTCTTAGTTTTATTACATTGAGGACCATATAGTAATTTTCCATAATAATTTTGCATGGAATGTAGAACCTGCTAAATCAGATGGCTTGACAAAATATGTTTAATCTAGATTGTTTTCTTAAATAAACTTGGTGTAACATTGTAAAAAAAAAAAAAAAGATACCACCCTATAAATTATCTAAAAAATAAAATAGGGAAAGCAGAAACAAGACATATTGTAGATTATGTGGTCAAATTTTTTGCATACATATAACACATAGCACAGAATCATAATATTGTTATGTTAAAATGCAAATTGTCCCATTAATTGGGCAAAACTTCAGCAAAATTGAGGTTTAATTTAAAGGGTAGGAAAGAGGGGTGCCTGGGTGGCTCAGTCGGTTAAGTGTCTGCCTTCGGATCAAGTCCTGCTCCCAGAGTCCCGGGATCAAGTGCCCTATCAGGCTCCCTGTTCAGTGGGGGAATCTTCTCCCTCTGCCCCTCATTCTGAATGTTCTCTCTCTCTCCCTCTCTCTCTCTCTCCCCCTTTCTCTCTCAAATAAATAAAATCTTAAAAAAAAAAAAAAAAGGATAGGAAGGAATGTGTGCAAGGGTGAGTTTTGGCAGTCAAGAAGAAACAGTATTATCTATGCCAGATGTTTGTCTCCGTCTTTGCACCGTTTTCCTATGACTAGGCACTCGAAGACATGGAACTTTGGTGCTTGAAGGGAATTAAAGCCATTCTGTTGAATCTGTCATGCCAAGCCAGGGAATCAAGTCTAGGACTCTAGCACAAAGGGGCAAACTAGATTGTCCACAGAGAGCTGTGGGGTTTGCCCACAGAGAGCTGAATAAGAACCTGATTTTTAGAAGCAGGACACAAAGTTATTATGAGTCTTCAAATAACCAACCTGTAGTATATATTGCAGCTATGAATTATATTGGTTTATTCAGGTATTTGTTCCCAAGTCAAGTATAGCATAAGAACTTGTCAGCTGGTAGGAATGAATATGGATATGATGGCAGAGAACTAAACCTATAAGCATAAGAAGACCCTCCCCAAATGATAAAATATCACACAATTGAAGTGCATAGAAATTGTTGACTGCAAAATTCTCAAAAAGGTAAACTGCATATCATAATGAAATACAAATGTTCTAGACTCACCGAAAGCTATAATATAATCTGTTTAAGAAAAGTATGACTGTCAGTTTTCCAAGTTAAATAATAAGACTATGCCTCTGAATTATGAAGCAACTTTTTAATACATTATTATTTTTTTGTGACTATGAACTTAAGTAACCAATTAATGGAAATGCTGTTGACACATAAGTCGCTTTGAAGTTGATTACAATTAGTTGCTAGAAAGAATTCCAAGGAATATTGAAAGTCTAACAGCTATAAATATTTCCAGGGTATAAAGTGCAATAGAAAAATTTTAAAGTGTGGAATGTAGCATTGGACAATTGTATGTGACCTTGAATCAATTGACAATGAATAGAATAGAACATATTAAAGAAACATTTTAATTATCAGCTCAAACCATTTAAATGTCTTCACACTAATAAAATGCAATCTGTACTAGGCAGCAGGGGAGGATGGAATTGTCTGTCTCAGTTGTAATATTAATACCAATTAAAAGATTTTGTAATATTAAGAGCCTGGGCAGGCAGATATCTATTAAGTATCATGATTTTATTCTTAGTCCATTTTTAAATTAGAATGACTTGAGTAAAATACTTAGAATCTTCTTTATTTTAGCTTATTTGTAGCAAAATGTATATAAGTTTCAAGCCTTATTTAATGGATGTATTTGACAATAGATCAAAATTTGGTTATAAGATAATATGAGTGCTTGGTAAGTGGTACTACTTATTTGGAGATTATTATAAGAGAGATCTTAAGGAAAAAATCTTGGACATTCTCACCTGTATACAGCTACTTAGTTTATGTTCAAAGAGACCCATGGAAAAATAAGTAGCTGTTTAGTTCTTAAAATTCCCAGCATAAGTTTTCTCATTGCATCATTTCATCTCATGCAGTGTTTTTATATTCAACTAAAATTATCTACTTAAATTTATAAACATATTTTCTCTTTCTGTGGTTTATGTTTAGTGAGGTAAATGTTGAGAGTGGACTATAAGAGTTTCACACTTAATAAGCAGCGGTTGAACAGGATTTTTAAAAATCTGAATTCGTACATTGATACTTGTTTATGTTTGGGCTTAACATAAAAATAATCCTGAGTCTATGATCTATACTGATGTTGCATTGCTATGTGCTTGCTTTATTTACACTGTGAAATTTCTACTCTCAGTATCCTATCAAGAGGTAAATTTGAGAACATGAAATGGTAATGAGCAAGAGTTAAGAACTGATTCCCATTTCTGTGTTGATAATGGGCTTAGGTTGCATTTTAAAGCATAGTGGTACATCTGGTGCTGGGGAAGCAGATCTTGGTTACATGAAGCAGGAAGATTAGAGAAACTTTCAGCCAGTCATGAGAATGGATCTGTGCACAGACATATGGACTGGTGATATCCCTTCACAGGAGGACTGAGAAGAAGACGCAGTGGCAAATACTAGAAACCCATTATCCTCAAAAAAGTGGTACTTGACACACTTTTGCTGTCCACCCACCTCCAACCCCCTCGAAAGCAGCGTAGAATTATGGCAAAGTGGTCAGAGTGGAAGAACCTGAGAAACTTGTCCTGAGCATAGTCTCTGAGGAGTAGACTGGGATTGGAAGTGCTGGATAATATTTTATTATAAATTCAGTAATTTATGTCACTGTCATGGGTTTGGTTGAGAACAAAGAAGATAAACAGTTGTTCCTTCTGCCACACAATAGTCGACATACTATGATAGATAAAACTTGGCCATGCAGTTCACTGTTTTTCCTTATCTCCCATCAAGTTCATTTTACCTTGAGACATTTTATTAGTTGCAGAACATCACCATCTTGGTAATTATTGCACTTAAATTTGGTAATAGATTTGAAATACATACAAAAATACACTATTTACAAGTTATGATAATTCTAAGCTATCATGTTATTTAATGTTCATAACTTAAAGTTTTAATCACCTAAGGTCTACAAGCTGAAAGAATTGAAGTTGACTCTTGAACACAGGTTTGAATTGTGTGGGTCCATTTATACATGGATTTTTTACAGTACAGACTGTAAATATAGACTGTCTTTTATAACTTTCTTAATAAGCTTCTTTGTCTAGGTTACTTTATTGTGAGAATACAATATTAATATGCATAACATACAAAATATGTGTGAATTTACTAATTATTTATAAGCCTCTGGTCAGTAGTACACTATTAGTAGCAGGGAAATTGGGGGGGAGCATCAAAAGTTATACACAGACTTTCTACTACACAGGGGCATCAGCACACTAACCCCCATGCTGTTCAAGTGTCAACTGTAATTTCTTAAACACTTCTTCAAATAGTTACTTAAGAGCACTGGGCCACTCCATGACTGATGTACTGTAAGAATCTTTCATGGAATACAAATTCTTACAGATTCAAGAAAAATAAGAGAGCTAAATAACTCTCTTTCCAGAGTTATTTCATGAGTGTTGTGAAAGGTGAGCTTGTATTTGTGAGGACAGATTTACCTGTATTAATCAACAGGCAAGATTTCTTTGTTGACTGGAAACAAATGAAGCAAGCATTCCATTCTCTGGGCAACCAGAGAGATTATAGGACAAGTCAGCTACACGGTTGCCCAAGACTATAATCTACAAGGAGTGTTAGAATGTCTTTGAAAGGCAATAAGGTAGAGATCATCTTATTTACCAGAATTCCCCTTGAGGAAGAATATGTTTTGTAGTTGAAGGAGGTCCTTTGATAAGTCACTGATGTGTAGGTGTAAAGGGAAGAGAGAGAGAGAGTGAGTGAGGAGAATGGGAAGTGGGGAGGAACCACCAAACTGGGCAGTAAGGGGGCTTTCTATATAAGAGAAGTACATGGCTTTTTATTAATCTCCCCAAACAGAGACACATGCGCGTGTGCACATGAATTACTAATATCAGGAATTGCTACCAATACTTCTTTCCCATCTTTCTTTCATAAATCACTGAATAAATTTTCCTAAAAGATTTTATTTATTTATTCATGAGAAACAGAGAGTGAGGCAGAGACATAGGCAGAGGGAGAAGCAGGTTCCTCGCAGGGAACCCGATGTGGGACTTGATCCCCAGATTGGCATCACACCCTGAGCTGAAGGCAGACGCTCAACCACCCAGGCATCTCAATCACTGAATAAATTTTAACAGTCTTAAACTCTCTGCTAAATAAGCCTAAATATTATTTTTTAAATTATGCCTTTTTTTTTTTTAGGTTCAGCTCCAAGGTCAACAACATCCTTTCCCCAAATATAAACTTAGCAATTGATGGGCAGTTTCATCCAAAATCCATGAAAACTTTTTGCTTAACAGTAGTGCATCTGATTTTTTTGTAAAGCATTTTTATTATTAGAAACAATATGCTGTCATATTCACCAGGCATGGTGATAAATCATTTAGGAACAAGCTTTATTTAATCTGTACAACAGCCATAGGTAACATATGTTATGAGCCAGGATTCAAGTTTAATTCAAATCTGACTGACCCTAGAGTCCTTGGCACCTTGGTATTTTCAGTGTATTTCAGGAAATAGCCTTAATTTAGGTACCAAACCTATAGTTACACTCTTTGCCACCTAGTGTGTTAAACAGGATTATTTGTTTCTTTTGTGTTGAGCTATAGAAGTTATCTAGATAAAGAGAGGAAAATATAATGAAATATCTTGTAAAATCCATGTTATAGGAAGGGCAGCACATATTTTCTGAAAAAATACATAGGTCTGAGATTGAGATGCTGTTAATTTCCTCTCTCCTACAGTCACTGCTTCTCTCCTCATGTTCCTTTTATTGTCCTCTCTCTCTGAAAATGAGCTTCTTTTGCTCCGTAGACCTATAATAGAAATATACTGTCAAGTTCAGCCTGTAAAATGCTGTTCTGGCCAGATTATAAATCCTGACAGATAGAGCCTTGTTAGTGCTCTTTGCCCTGAGTCTTTATACCTTTATACTGTTGAAGATGCAGAGAAAATTACACATTATTGGTACTGATTTAAAATGATACAGTGACTCTAGAACTCAGTTTGGTAGTTTCTTAGAAAACTTCATATGTGGGGCACCTGGGTGGCTCAGTCAGTTAAGCATCTATTCTTGGCTCAGAACATAATCTCAGGGTCCTGGGATGGAGCCCTGCATCAGGCTCTCTGCTCCAAGGGGAGTTTGCTTCTCCCTCTCCCTATGTGCCTCCCCCATTCATTCTTTTTCTCTCTCTCAAACAAATAAAGTCCATAAGAAAAATTAAAAATAAAAAAATGAAACTGTATATGTAGTTAACCATATGACCCAACAATTGCATTCTTTAGTTTGTATTCCAGAAAAATGAAAATATGTATTTACATAAAACCTGCATGCAGGGCAGCCCCGGTGGCACAGTGTTTTAGGTGGTGCAGTGGTTTAGCGTCGCCTGCAGCCCAGGGCGTGATACTGGAGACCCCGGATCAAGTCCCACATCGGCTCCCTGCATGGAGCCTGCTTCTCCCTCTGCCTGTGTCTCTGCCTCTCTCTCTCTCTCTCTCTCAATCTGTGTGTGTTTCTCATGAATAAATACAAATAAAATCTTAAAAAAAAAAAAACCTGCATGCAGATGCCCATTTCAGCTTTATTTGTAATAACCCCAAACTGGAATTAGCTCAGCAATCTTTCAACAGGTGAATTGTTACATAAACTGTAGAACATACATTCCATGGAATAGTAGTCTGTTTAATAGGGAATGGTTAAATTTGTAACAAGTTTGATGAATATCAGGTCATTGTGCTGAATGAAAAAAAATCCAGAAAAGTTCTATACTGTATTATTTTATTATCTAAAATTTTTGAAGTGGCAAAATTTGGAAATAGAGAACACATTATTGAGTCATAGGGTCAAAGATGTTAGTGGGACAGGTGAAAAGAAGAGTGTATATGAGGACAAAAAGCAAGAGGACAGATCCTGTGGTGTTGGAAGCATTCCCTATTGTTATGACTATGGTGGTAGATTTACAAAATTATACAGTTAATAAAATCGTAGAGAGCTTAATAAACATATAATACACATACCAAGTGACTGTAAGCTAACTCGAGGAAATCTGAATAATATAGGTGGTCTCTACCAATGACAATATCTTATTTGTGACGTTATACTATAGTTTTGCAGAAGGCTGTCATCAGAGAAAATTGGGCAATGTGTGTATGTGGTGTATTTGTGTTGCTGTATTGTATTTTGTATCACATCTTCATGTGAATCTTCAATAATCTCTGTTAAAATCTCAACTTGAAAATATACATAACTAAGTAAATACTTGTCCCATGAAAGAATAAGTGAACAAGTCAGTGAAGAATTTCTAGCTATGTGTGGATCTGTAATAACTTATGACTGCTTTCTCTTAAACTTATTAAAAACCTAAAATTACTACTAAACCTCCTAGACACATAGGAGGATAGGCATTCTCATGTGACTGGTATGGATTTAGTATATCTAACTTGTAACTTTAGTACTGTTTAGAGTTGCCAATTATTGACTAAAGGTTAAGCTACAATTTGAAATTGTTTAAAATAATAATTTTTGGTAAATGCTTCCCAATTTCAACTGGTTTATAAATAACATTTTATATTGTTACCTCACTTAAAATATGATACGTAGTTCATGACCTCATAAAATATACTAGGAAGCCATATTTCTCAAACTCTGAGTATGGCATGCTATATCAAGAACTTTCAAGGTAAAAGCATTGGGATGATGCTATTATGAACAGTGCTTTTGAGTATATGTTCATATTATACAGCCTTTTACACCTTTTACTGAAGAAAAATCTTATTATTATTTTTTTTAATCTTATTTTTCTGTCTTCGGTTCTCCACAGGCTCATTATCATTTGAAACATGTTTTGTAAATCTTCGGGTTTCATATAAACATAGCTACCCATTATGTCAGAACTTCACAGAAGTATATAAATATCACATAGATTGACAACATGAAATAACTAGGTGCACCCCACATGCAATGGAAGAGTACACATCCTGTTTTTTGATAGATTTTATTTTAAAAAATTGCCTAACATAAATAAAAACATGATATTAGGGGTGATTCTTTGAAGGACATTCCAGACATTCTACAAATGAACCTTTTGATCAGCTCAGATCAATGGAACTGAGTTTTTGGCAACCACATATTGACCGCTGCCACTAAATATACATATGCACCTGAAATCTTGGTGATTTATTTGATAGGACAATATCTGAAAATCAATTTCTACTTTGAGTGCAACCTGCTAAGATATACCAAAGCTAAATTCTAAGTGTTTGTTTTATTTTCCTTCCTTCTGTGAATGAATTTCACTTACACTAAAGATGTGTAGGAAGTGAAGCTCATGGTACTGTGTGGGTGTTTTTGTGCTTTCCACCTATTTTTTGTGTAACTTTTCAATTTTTGAGAATTACAGTCTTTCCAAGTAAAGCATTTTATGAAATATGCTTGTGGAGTCCAGATTGTTGAAATAAGTATGGTAATTACCCATGCTTTGCATTCTTTAGTAATGTCAGCATTTCTAAATAGCCAGCTCCAATTTTCTTTCTATGATATCTAATTTCTATGAAGTACTTATTAAATTATACAACGGTTAGTGAAAAGTTAATTTGAGTAAAGTCACATATTTAATATGGATGCCAAGACAATTGGCAATGTAAGTACAATGTCTTAAGATTGAAGTTTTTTTTCTTCTCACTCAAATAATTACTGTTAACTCTTGAGAAACTCCCAGAGAGTTTTATTTCTTGATACAATACAGGCTGTGCTCTCAGCACAAGACATTATAATGAAGGAGAAATATTTGCAATCAAGTTTAGACCTTGAAATATATTTGGGTATTTGCATTAAAGGAAATCACTAAAATCATGACTGCCGCAAGTAAAGCAAACAAGTTTGTAAAAAAAAAAAAAAAGAAAGAAAGAAATAATGAAATTAGGATTAGTTTCTTAGAGGGACTTAAGTTCTGATATAAATAATTTTAGTTTGAAGTTACACAAAACAATCTCTTGGCAAGAGCAATAATGATGTCACTGGAAATACGCTGATTTTAGAAGTCTTTAATATATTTAACAATAAACATTGAATGTAAAAGGATAGAACCGATATTTTTTACTGATCAGTTTATTTGTGAAGATCAAAATCTACAGAATAAAAACGTGTGATGATGGAAAGATCATAGAGTATAAAGAACTTCTATAGAACCAACTCCAAATGTTAAGGATATTCTAAGAGAAGCTCCATGAATCTAGTGAACTTATGTGCTTCAGATTTTCCATATATGTATGTGTTCATTTTTCTACAAAGAGTAATACGTGCTGTGTCAGAAACTTTCAGGATAAAACAGTTTGGGCAATGCTGTCTGGAACAGAGCCATAGTGATGTACTCACATTAAAACAGCAACACAGCTAAGAGCTGTTCGAAGAACACACTTAAGGATTATTTTTAATGTAATCAGCTCATTGAAATGCCTATTTCTTAAATGTTGCTTGAATAAATAAAATAGAGCTTTTCATTCTTTGAGCCTGAGCAAAAAGATATGAAGATCTCTCTCTATATATAGATAGAATGATAGATAGATAGATAGATAGATAGATAGATAGATAGATAGATATAGATATATATGTATATCTTCTGGGTTATCAGATATTTGATGAAGATTCTTTCCATGAAGGATAAGAGGAAAATCTCTCTAATAACAGAATCTTTCTTCTCTTTTTCCTACCTCTATCCTATTTGCATGGGAAGAAATATAACTAGTTTGACCAAAAAAAAAATAAAAAATAAAAAATAAAATCTCCCCAAACCTAGAGAGAAAATTCAAGCTAAACTGAAGTAGAAGACTAGTAAAATAATTATTTTGATAACAGAAACAGGCATCATCCATATCGTCCATTTCCCAGACCTTTGGGTCTCAGGCCTCTAGATCCAATTTGAGCAGAGATAGTCAAGAAATCTGTAGTGGGTTTTGACTGTGTGTCGGCCACTGTGCTAAGGCACCAGGAAAGTATCAGTTAGTCTCGAGCTAGACATTTAATTATCAGTCAGAAGGAGCTTAGTGAATAAAGACGGGCAAGAATTAAAGGAGAAGACAAGAATATATAGGACACCATTGACAATAATAATAATGTCACCTGCCACCAGGGCATTGATAGCTCAGTATACGAGCAACATTTGGGGAGAATCACTGCTGAGGCAAATTATATACAGGAGTCTACATCTGTGTACAAACTCTAGAGCACAAAGTCTGGCACACATCAATGTGAAAGGTAACCATCCATCTAGCCTTGGAGCATAGAAATACTAAATACCAACTAGTATATGCTACTGATATTGAATCCTGTGTTTAAATATACATTTTTTATTTCTTTGATTTATTGAATCATATTATCGCAAAAGTGGAGGTGTGTAAGGCACTGTAAAAATGAAAAGATAATCTTAAATGTAGCTCCTACAAGTGGTAGAAGGAACTTTAGAAATAATCCCCCAAATTCTCATCCTGTAGTTATTCAGTTAAACATGAATCTAGGTACTGCTGGGAAGGGACTTTGCAGATGGAATTAAGAATACTCATCAACTGACCTTAAGTAGGGAGATTATCCTGGATCTAGTGTAATCACATAAGCCTTTAAATCAGCAGAGGAAAACAGAAGTGTCAGTTAGATAAGAGAAGACAGAGGCAAGGAAAAGGCACAGCCAAAGGAGAGGTCCGAAATTCAAAGCATGAGGAGAACTCAAGGACATCTGCTGGCATGGAAGATGAAGGAAAGGAACCTACAGCCAGGGAATGCAGGTGGCCTCCAGAAGATGACTGTAATCCCCGGCTGAAAGCCGGGCGGGGGGGGGGGGGGGGGGGGGGGGGGAGGAAAACTTAGTTCTACAACCATATGGAACTGAATTCTGTAAAACCTTAGAACCTCCAGGTTCTAAGGAGCCCAGCCCTACCAACACCTTGACTTAGCCCTTGTGCAGAGGACAAGTTCTGCATGTTGTCAGTACTTTTGAACCACAAAAACTGGGTGATATAATAAATGGGTGCCTTTAAGCCACTAAGTTTGTGGCCATTTGGCAATAGGAACCAGATACATTGCACAAGTGCATTTAGAATATACTCTTAGGCGGTGCCTACTTGTGCTTCCAAGCATGACCAGTATGCTGAACCAAGAGAAATCCAGTGCACAGAAAACTTAATCACCAGATTCCAGCTAGCATGCGTTGAAATAGTAGTATTAGAATTATTTCTTACTTTAAAGATTTGCAATGCAGTACACTTTCAGAAAGCCCTCTTGGAGTTCTAGTTCATTGCTAGTCAGACTTTTATGTTGGGCATTTTCACTTTGAAAGAATATTCAGGGGCTAGAAGTTATATAGAAATAAACCAAGTATGTGGCTTAATCCTAGCCTGCAGGGCAGACCAGTTCAGCTGTGCTGCGTCACTCATTACATTGCTTAATTTACTTTTAAAAGAAGAGCAGGAGGCTATCCTAATACTACCTAAATATCTAATACAGTTTGGGAAGTAAATTTGCCCTCCTGAATTTTCACAAAAGAAAATTAAAACAAAAACAAAAACATACAGTGGATGACAATGAGAATCATCTTGTATGTTGTTTCTGTGAACCAAGTTACCATTTGATTTCCTTTCTCAGACATACACCAGCATATCAGTACCACAGATTATGGACAAAATTTGAAAGCATTAGACTCCTTAATATGCAGAGAAAATGAGATGAGATCTTTATAGGGACATTTTTTTTTGATGACATATGTTATGAGCTTTTATAACATAGAGTAGGCTCAAAGCTTTGAAGATCCTGTTATAAATATCAGGTATCATTGAGCCCCTGAGGCCCAAAGATTATATTTGCCCAAAATCATCATCATGAAGGTTTCCTTTTTGATATTTTTGCCACTATAATGCTCATTAAATTGGTCTACATATTATTTTAAAGAGAGAGTAACAAGATTTATGTGAGTGTCTCATTAACAAAAATACACCCATTTGCAAATAGCAGTTGTAATAAAATGAGAATTTTCAGATAGTTTCTAAATGGCAGGCCCATTAGCTAATATTCTGTATATTTTTATTCTATGACTTTCTTCTACTAGAGATCAAGAGAAACTCCCCTAAGAGGACACACAGCCTTTTACATTTTCGTTTCCTCCTAAGAGGCTGCCAGTGTCAGCTGTTCCATTGGACACTGTTTGTCAACTATATAGTAAATAGTTGCACTGAAGGTTGTGTTTGGAAGAGAAAATGCCCCCTCCCCCAAAGATGTCTCTATCCCTGGAACCTGTTAATATGTTTTGTTACATGGCAAAGGAGAAATAAAGATGGAAATAAGGGGTTTTTTTTTGAGATTTTATTTATTTATTCATGAGAAACTGAAAGAGAGAGAGAGAGAGAGAGAGAGAGAGAGGCAGAGACACAGGCAGAGGGATAAGCAGGCTTCATGCAGGGAGCCCGAATGAGACTCGATCCCAGGACTCCAGGATCACGCCCTGGACCAAAGGCAGGCGCCAAACCGTTGAGCCACCCAGGGATCCCCCAGAAATAAGATTTTTAATCAGCTGACCTTAAAATAAAAATATTCTCCCCTAGTCTCTTCATAAAGATACATGGCCTTACTGATACCCTAAATTTAGCCCAGTAAGACCTGTGCAGGCTTGTGACTTAAAGACAGTAAATTTGTCTTGTGTAAAGACACAAACAAGTTTGTGATAATTTATTATAGCAGCAAATAGAAAGCTAATTCAAAAGTGAATAGTTGCATGCTATTAATTTGGTTCTACTCAATTTAAAATATTCACTTCAGTCCCTTAAGGAACTTTACCTCCTATCACCCCACCTTGTCTTTAATTCTATTCTATTCCATCTGCCAAATCTATTTCCATTTAGTGATCCTTCAAAATATTCCCCTGTACATCTCAAAATGTAATATGTACCGGAATCTCCATTTTATGTTAAAAAGCAAGTTCTTTTTCAATCTGGGCTGAGGTATGGATTCTGCATTTGTACCAAGCTGCTGGTCCACAGATGATACTTTGCTACCCTGACTCAAGTGAGTTTGCAACAGATAGAACTACCTTCAAACCAGCAGCTGAGTCATACGTAATTATCTCTCTATAATTTTAAAGAACTTATTAACAAACATATACATTATATATATATATATATATATATATATATATACACACACACATATAAAACAAAGGTGTATTTTTGGAAAACTCTTGTGTATTCTAGGAGTTCTAAAACTCTTAACTTCCATATTGAGAAAATAAATAGGTTTGAGAGATTTAGTAACATTGTCAGGATTAGAGTTGCTCATGAAAATCTCCCAAAATATTGTGCTACAAAGTATCCAGAATTCTAAATAAAAACAAACAAAACAGTTTGGCTACCTTTCTGAATTGTTTGTACAAAGAGCCTTTTGATAATTAGTGGTTAGTGTTTAGAGATACATACTAGAATATGAAATTTCTCTTGCATTGTAGCTTTTTAATTGATGTGCTCTCCAGAACTCAGTACAGATTACAAAATCAACTGACTATGTCTGCTATCATGACTAAGTGCAAAGATAACCACTTCCCTTTGAAAGTCTGCATTTATCTTCACACATAGTCATTATCTCCAAGGAGAGCTATAGATAGATGGTGGTGAAAGAAATAATAACTTCCCAGTAATTCCAGGAGATGATCTAAATAGACCAGTACACATCATATCGTGGTTTCCAGTTATCCAGGGACCTTTTAAAAACCAGTATTTACACTTCCTCCCAGACCAGCTAAAATAGAATTTTTAGTATTGGACCTAAAGCATTAATACTTTTTTAAAGCTCTCCAGGTGATTCCAGTGGTCTGTCAGGTCAGTGTTGAGGTTCATTGGTCTGGAACTGCACTATCTAATATAGTAACCACTAGCCACATGTGATTATTGAGTAGTTGACATATGTGTAGTTCAAATTGAGATATTCTGTAAATGTAAAAACACACCAAATGTTGAGGGCCTAATGTGAAAAATGAATGTAAAAGATATCATTAGAAAAAAAAATTTTAAAAAAGATATCATTAGTATTTTCTATATTGATATATTGAAATGATAATAATTTGGGTATATTAGGTCAAGTAATATGTTATAAAAGTTAACACCTTCTGTGTCTTTTTACTTTTTTTTTTTAAGATATTTACTTATTTAGCACAAGTGGGAGGAGGGGCAGAGAGAGGAAGAGAGAATCTCAAGCAGACTCTGTGCTGAGTGTGGAGCCCAACATGGGCTCAACTCAAGACCCTAAGATCATTACTTGAGCTGAAATCAGAGTTGAAAGCTTAACTAACTGAGCCACCTAGGCATACCTTTACTTTTTACTAATGTAGCTGCTGGAAATTTTAAAATTATTTTTGTGGCTTATACTTGTGAGCTTCTAAAATTCTTCTATTCAGTGCTCCTCTAGAAAGTCATATAGGCTTTTAATCTGTTAACTCACAGAGTACTTCTTTCTTCTGCTGTTACTTCACTCTGTCTTGCAATGTATTTTAAGCTGCTGGTGCTCAGACTATCCTGCCACTACTTTAGTAGAAATTGAGTGAAGCAAGTAGCTATCATTGACATCTCCAACTTTTGCCATATAGAACTTTCCTTCTTCCTATTCCTCAATGAATATATGGAATCCACAGATGATGTCATTATTTGATTATTTATGGGCAAATGGGTAAAGTTTCACTGCATATCTCAGTATGATATATAGCAATATTCTACAATTTTTTTCAGGAGAAATTCTCCCTTTATTTTTTATTTTTTTATTTTTTTTAAATTTTATTTATTTATTTACGATAGTCACAGAGAGAGAGGAGAGAGAGGCAGAGACACAGGCAGAGAGAGAAGCAGGCTCCATGCACCGGGAGCCCTGACGTGGGATTCGATCCCGGGTCTCCAGGATCGCGTCCTGGGCCAAAGGCAGGCGCCAAACCGCTACGCCACCCAGGGATCCCCATACCTTTAAATATAATAACCGAAGAACCACTGATTATTAAATACTGGTGAAATAAAATTAGGAAAAACGTAATCTTTTATCTTGGAAAATGATCATGGCTTCTTTTTTTTAAGTTTTTTTTATTTATTCATTCATGAGAGACAGAGACAGAGAGAGAGAGAGAGAGAGGCAGAGACACAGGCAGAGGGAGAAGCAGGCTCCATGCAGGGAGCCTTGACATGGGGACTCCAGGATCACGCCCTGGAATGAAGGCAGCGCTAAACCGCTGAGCCACCCAGGGATCCCCTGATCATGGCTTCTTATATTCAAAAGGAATATGGTGATATGGGATAAATGTACAATAATTGTATGTGTTTCTTTCTACTCTCCTTTTTATCTGTCTTTTGGTTTTGTTTTTTTTTTTTTTTTTTCTGTCCTTAATTCCATTTATGTTTTTAGAGGAGTAGGAGAATATAAATCTTTTAAGACTGTATATTTTCAAGTGAGCTAGATAAATTATGTTATTCTTCTTTTGTTTGAAGAGTTTGCTTCCTTAGTCAGTCCCCTTTCATTTTATGAGAAAATTTATTTATTTGTTTGTTTATTTATTTATTTATTTTTAAAGATTTTATTTATTCATGGGAGACAGAGAGAAAGAGAGAGAGAGAGAGAGAGAGAG
The DNA here is from genome assembly GCF_011100685.1 of Canis lupus familiaris. Classification (NCBI taxonomy): domain Eukaryota; kingdom Metazoa; phylum Chordata; class Mammalia; order Carnivora; family Canidae; genus Canis; species Canis lupus. Next base: position 17,603,044 of record NC_049252.1, read on the forward strand.
AGAAAGACACAGGCAGAGGGAGAAGCAGGCTCCATGTAGGGAGCCTGATGTGGGACTTCATCCTGGGACTCCAGGATCATACCCTGAGCTGGAAGGCAGACACAACCGCTGAACCACCCAAGCATGCGTCCCTTATGAGAAAATTTAAGGAAAATATATACTCTGTCATTTTCTTTTTTACTCTTTTTCTACATTTTTTCTTTTGGGACAAAGGCTTTATTGATCCATGTGAAGCCTGACTATTATCCTACGTATTTTCCATTACTTTTACTTTTCTCTTTTAGAAAGGTAATTATTTTCCAATGAATCATGAAATACGAATTTTAAAAATATTTCTCTTAAGAATTAAAGTTATGCACATCTGGGGAGTATATGTGTATGATAAACACACACACACACACACACACACACACACAGATATCCCTTGTATTATTCATGGTTTTCCACAGAAACAGAATCAGTAAGACGTATATGGGGAGCAGCTCAAGATGGTGGCATACAAAGACCCTGAACTCACACAGACATACCAGATCTACAGCTAAAATACTTCTTTCTGAAAAAGACCTGAAACTTAGCTGAATGGCTCCTTCACAATGAAGGATAAAAAGACCATGTCAAGATGAGTAGATGATGGAGAGATGAGGTCTCACCAGAAACAACCCTGGTGTGATGACTCACAAGCAGGAGAGATCTCACAAATATGTATCATATCCCTGAAGAGCAAAGGGCTTGAGCTCCACATCAGACACCCCAAGCTTGGGACCTTCACCAAAGAGATGAGCCCCTAAAACATCTGGCCTTGAAAACCAATAAGGGAGACGTAAAGGCTATAGGAAACTGAGACTTGTCTCTTGAAGGGCTTGTGCAGACTCGCCTGCCCCAGAACCTAGCACAAAAGCAGCAGATTGAAAAGTGTCTAGAATATATGTGAAGGAGATTCATGTGGGTTGGTTTTAAAGCATTTTTTGGACAGGAAGAGGTCTGTTGGAATTGACTCTGGGGATGCAAGTTTTGGCTATTGCAATTGTTGTACTCTCTTTCTATCTTGCTAATGCCTTTGTCCTGCCCCTGTACTCTTCTGTGGCCTTCCCCTGCTAAACTTAGCAAGAAGGCTTGCTCCACCATGGTGCTCTTATACAACCCGTCTCATTAAACCCAGTAGGCAGGCAGGCATGCCCTAGCCTGGAACTTCCTCATGACCCTCCCACCACCGGTAAACTTGCTGGGAAGGTTTGCTGACACCCATTGTGCTCCACAGCCCCACCAAAGCCAGTGAGTGAGCACAGTACACACAGGGGACCCCCTTTTGAATGCCTAGCTCTGGTGGCCAAAGGAGCATGCATTTCTGGGCCTCAGGGGACTGAAACAATTAGAGAAACTGTTCTTGGAAGATTATCATCCCCCAGGGTACTGCACAAACAGCAGACTGAAACACACAGATCTTCCTGTGACCACTCCTTCAAGACTGGGAAAGATAGCTTTTCTGCCTAATATGTAAAACAAATACAGTGTTCAAGCAAAATGAGGAAACAGAGGAATATGCCTCATACAAAATAATGAAATAAAACCCCAGGAAAAAAATCCTCAATGAAACAAAAGTATTAGGTATAGTGAAGGGTTCAAAGTAATGATCATAAAGTAGCTCACTGATTTCAAGAAAATGAATGAACACAGAAAACTTCAACTAAGACATAGAAAATATAAGAAAGTGCCAAAAGAGTCACAGAGTTAAAAAATACAGTAATTGAACTGAAAAATACACTAGAGGGCATGAATAGCAGACTAGATGAAGCAGAAGAAGGGATCATTGACCTGGAAGACAGTGCAGTGAAATTCACTCAGAGCACCAAAAAGAAAAATATTTTAAAATATAAAGATGCTTTAAGGGACTTCTTGACAACATCAAGCAGAACAGCATTCATATAATAGAGGTTCTAAAAGGAGAAGAAAGGGACAAAAAACTTATTTAAGAAATAATGACTGAAAACTTCCCTAACCTGGTGAAGGAAACAAACATCCACATCTAGGAATTTTTGAGACTTCCAAATAAGATCAATCCAAAGAGGTCCAAAACCAGACAAAATGTCAAAAATTAAAGATAAGTAGAATTTTAAAAGTAGTAGTAAAAACAACTTGTTACATACTAGTTGAACTCCCTAAGATTGTCAGCAGATTTTCAGCAGAAACTCTGTAGGCAGAAGAGAGTGGCAAAATATAAAAATGCTGAAAGCAAAAGCACTTAAAACAAGAATACCCTGCCTGGTAATGTTATTCAAAATTGAAGGAGAAGTAAAGAGTTTTTTAGACAAGTGAAAATTGGAGTTCACCACCACCAAACTGGTCTTACAGAAATATTAAAAAACCTTCTATAAAATGAAAAGGAATGGTACAGATTAGTAACAAGAAACTCTATAAAAGTAAAAATGTCACTGGTTAAAGTAAATATATAATAATGGTAGTAGATTCATCACTTTTAAAGCTAACTTAAAGGCTAAAAGCCAAAAGAAGCAAAAATAACTATAACTACAACAATTAGTTAAGAGATACACAAGTAAAAAAAGAGAGAGATAAAATGTGACACCAAAATCATAAAAAACAACAAAAATGTAGAGTTTAGAATGCATTCAGACTTCACTAGCTACCAACTTAAAATAGACTGGTAAATAAAAAAAAATAAAAAAAAATAAAAAAAATAAAATAAAATAGACTGGTAAATATATTAGCTAATATATTTAAGCCTCATGGTAACCACAAAACAAAAGCCTATAATAGATACACAAAAAAATAATGTGAATGGATCTAAATATGACACTAAAGTAGGGTACAGACCACAAGAGAAGAGATCAGGGAAAGAAGAAACAGAGAACTAAAAATAACCATAAAATCATTAACAATATGTCAGTCAGCACATACCTGTCTGTAATTGAAATGTAAATGGACCTAATTATCCAATCAAAAGACATATAGTACCTGAATGCAAAAAAAAAAGTAAGACCCACCTATATGCTGCTTTTGAGAGAGTCAGATATAAAGACATGCACAGAATGAAAGTGAATGAATTGAAAAGTTATCCATGCAAATGGAAACCAAATGAAAACTAGCATAGCTATGCTTATGTCAGACCAAATAGACTTTAAAGCAAAGACTGTAATAAAAGATGAAAATGTGCATTACTGAATCATAAAGGAGTCAATCCAGCAAGAAGATGGATTTGCAAATATTTGTAAATATTTAAACACCCAATGTAGGAACACCTAAATATCTAAATCAAATATTAATTTGTAACAGATATTTGTAATATATTTGTAAATATTTAAGCATCCAACATAGGAGCAACTAAATAAAGTAAATATTACCAGATCTAAAGAGACAAAGCAATAGCAATATAATAATAGTAGATTTTAAGACTCCATAACATGGATGGATAGATCATTCAAACAGAAGATAAGAAAACATAAGTGACACCTTAGACCAGATGGACTTAACAAATATATACAGAACATTCCATCCCAAAGCAGCAGGATATACATACTACTTCTCAAGAGCACATGGAACACTTTCTAGGACAGATCATGTATTAGGCCGCAAAATAAGTCTCAATAAATTTAAGAAGGTTGAAATCACACGAAGCATCTTTTCAGAGCGCAGTGATATGAACCTAGAAATCAATCACAAAAAGAAAAGTGGAAAAGTCTGCAAATATGTGGAGATTAAACAATGTGCTACTGAAAAACTAACAGGCCAATGAAGAAATCCAAAGATAAATCAAGAAATACCTTGAGACAAATGAAAATGAAAATACGATATACCAAATTCAGTGGGATGCAGCAAAAGTAGTTCTAAAAGGAAAGTTCATAAAGGCCTACTTCAAGTTCAAGAAAAATATAAAACAAGCAATTTAATTTTATATATAAAGGAACTACAAAAAGAGGAGCCAATGAAGCCCAAAATTAGTAGAAGGAAGGAAACAATAACAGTGGAAATAAATGAAATAGAGACTAAAAAGACAATAGAAAAAATCAGTTAAACTGGAAGCTGATTTTTGAAAGGATAAACAAAATTGATAAATCTTTAGTTAGACTCAGTAAGAAAAAAAGAGAGAGGGTTGAAATAAAATCAGAAATGAAAGAAGCAAAGTTACTACTGGTACTGAAGGAACACAAAGGGAGTGAGACTAATGTGAAAAATCATATGCTAACAAATTGGACAACCTAGAAGAAATGGATAAATTCCTAGAAACATGTAATTTCAAGACTGAATCATTAAAAAAAAAAATAGAAAATCTGAATAAACTGATTACTAGACCAGAAAATGAATCAGTAATCAAAAACTTCTCAGGGGGATCCCTGGGTGGCGCAGTGGTTTGGGGCCTGCCTTTGGCCCAGGGCACGATCCTGGAGACCCAGGATCGAATCCCACATCGGGCTCCCGGTGCATGGAACCTGCTTCTCCCTCTGCCTGTGTCTCTGCCCCTCTCTCTCTCTCTCTCTCTCTGTGACTATCATAAATAAATAAAAATTAAAAAAAAAAAAAAAGAAAAAAAGACACTTGCTTAAAAAAAAAAAAAAAAAAATCCTCCCAGGGCAGCCCAGGAGGCTTAGTGGTTTAGCACCGCCTTCGGCCCAGGGCCTGATCCTGGAGACCCGGGATCATCTCCCACGTTGGGCTCCCTGCGTGGAGCCTGCTTCTCCCTCTGCCTGTGTCTCTGTCTCTCTCTCTCTGTCTCTCTCTCTCTTTGTGCCTCTCATGAATAAATAAATAAAATCTTAAAAAAAAAAACACCTCATAAAACATAAGTGTCCAGGACTAGACAACTTCACTGATGAATTTTATAAAACATTCAAAGATGATTTAAAATCTACCCTTCTCAGGCTCTCCCAAAAAAATTGAATAGGTGAAATGCTTCTAAACTGAAAAACTTCTAAACTAAACTAAAATGCTACGAAGTCAGCATTATTACCCTGATACTAAAATCAAACTACAAGGACACTACAGAAAAAGAAAATTATAGGCTGATATACCTATGAACATATATGCAGAAATTCTCAACAGAATATCATTGAACCTAATTCAATAATATATTAAATATATTTAAAAGATCATACACTGTGATCAGTTGGGATTTAGTCCAGGAATGCAAGGATGGTTCAGCATTCACAAGTCAATCGAAGTAATCAATGTGATACACTACATTAACAAAATGAAGGGTAAACATAATATGCTTATCTCAATAGATATAGAAAAAAACATTTGGAACAGTGGGTATAGAGGAATGTACCTAAACATAATTAAATCCATATACAAGCCCACTGCTAACATCATACACAGTGGTGAAAGTTGAGAATTTTTTCTCTAAGATTAGAAAGAAAAGGATGAGTATTCTTTCCACTTTTATTCAACATGGTATCGGAAGTCCTATCCAGCCAATTAGGCAGGAAAAATAAATAAAAAGGATATATATTTTAAAGGATAAGTAAAACTGTGACTATTTGCAAGCAATGTAATTTTATATAAAGAGAAATGCTAAACACTCCACAAAAAAAAAAGCCCTATTTGAAATAATAAATTAAGTAAAATGCAAGATAGAAAATCAATATACAAAGATCTACTATAGAGCATCTGGGGGCCTCAGTCAGTTAGGGTCTGACTCTTGATTTTGGCTCAGGTCATGATCTCAGGGTCATGAGATGGAGCTCTGCATTGGGCTCTGTGTCTAGCAGGGAATCAGCTTGAGATTCCTTCCCTCTCCTTCTCCTTCTATCCCTCCCCACCCTTCTCTCCCTCTAAAATAAATCTTTTTAAAAAATCCGTTGCATATTTTGTACCACTAGCAATAAGATATAAAAGAGAGAAATTAAGAAAACCATCCCATTACAATTGTATCCAAAAGAATGAAATATCTAGGAATAAATTTTACGAAAGCAGTGAAACACCTGCTCACTGAAAACTACAATATACTGATGAAAGAAATTAAGGAAATAAAATATATTCCATGCTATGGATTAGAATAATTAATATTGTCAAAATGTCCATAAAGATGTGATATATATATCATATATATAGATATATATTATATTGTATATATAAATATAATATATACATGATATATATAATGGAATACTCAGCCATCAGAAAATTAAATATTGCCACTTGCAATGATGTGGATGGAATTAGAAAGTATTATGCTAAATGAAATAAGTCAACCAGAGAAAGACAATTATCATATGATCTCACTCTTAGGTCGAATTTAAGAAACAAAAGAGAGAATCATAGGGGAAGAGAGAAAAAAATAAAGACAAAATCAGAGAGGGAGACAAATCATAAGAGACTCTTAATCATAGGAAACAAACAGGGTTGATGGAGGGGAAGGGAGAAGGAGGGATGGGATAGCTGGGTAGGGGGCAATAAGGAGGGAATGTGATGTAATGAGCAATTGGCATTAAAAAATAAGTTAAAAAATAATTTTAAAAGTCCATATTTTCCAAAGCAATATATAGATTCAATGTAATATGTGTCCAAATCCCAATGGCATTCTTTTCACAAAAATTAAAGAAATTATTCTAAAATTTGTATGAAACAAGAAAATATACCAAATATCCCAAACAATCTGAACAGAATAGAGAGCTCAGAAATAAGCCCATGCATGTATGGTCAATTATTTTCTGACAAAAGAGATAAGAATATATAATGAGAAAAGGACAGTTTCATCATATGGCATAATCAGCCATATGCAAAAGAATGAAATTGGACCATTATCATACACCATACATAAAAATTAACTCAGAGTGGATTAAAGGCTTGAGTTTAAAACCAGAAACTATAATACTCATAGAAGAAAACATAAGTGCTAAGCTTCTTGGCCCTGCTATTGGTGATGTTTTTAAAATGTGATTTCAAAGACAATGGCAATAAGAGCTAAAATAAACAAATAAGACTACATCAAACTAACAAGCATCTATCTGCGTGGCAAAGGAAATTTAAAAAAAATTAAAAGGCAACCTACTGAATGGGAGAGATATTTGCATATTACGTATCCAATAAGTGGTTAAGATCCAAAATATATAAAGAATTCAAAAAAAAAAAAAGAATTCATACAATTCAATAACAACAAAAACATACAACTCAAAAAAAAAAAAAAAGCACATCATCACTAATCATTAGGGAAATGCAAATCGAAATCGCAATGAAGTATCATTTCATGCCTGTCAGATGGCTATTATCAAAAAGAAAAGAAATAATGAGTGTTGGCAAGGATGTAGAGGAACAGGAACCCTTGTGCACTACTGGTGAGAACGCAAATGAGTGTAGGCACAATGGAAAAGAATATGGTGGTTCCTCAAAAAACTATAAGTAGAACTACCATATGAGGGATCCCTGGGTGGCTCAGTGGTTTAGCGCCTGCCTTTGGCCCAGGGCATGATCCTGGAGTCCTGGGATCAAGTCCCATGTTGGGCTCCCTGCATGGAGCCTGCTTCTCCCTCTGCCTATGTCTCTGCCTCTCTCTCCTTCTCTCTATGTATATCATGAATAAATAAATAAAATCTTAAAAAAAAAGAACTACTATATGATACAACAATTCCACTTTTGGATATTTATCTGAAGAAAATGAAAACACTGGGGTGCCTGGGTGGCTCAGTTGGTTAAGCTGGGATCAAGTCCCACATCAGGCTTCCACCTTAGTGGGGAGTCTGCTTCTCCCTCTCTGTCTACCCCTCCCCCTGCTCCTTCTCTCTGTCTCTCTCTCTCTTTCACTCTCTCTCAGATAAAAAAAAAAAGAAAATGAAACACTAATTTGAAAAGATATATGCACTCCTGTGTTCATTGTACAATTACTCTTTATAGCCAAGATTGGGAAACTGCCTAAGTGTCCATTAATAGATAAATCGGTAAAGATGTGATATTTATTTAAATATATATATTACTTTATATATGTATTTGTAAATACATATCTATTCATAAGTTTATTTTATAAATATTTATATATTATTTATATTTATTTTGCATATGTGTATTTATAAAAAACTATATAAGAAAGGAATATACTCTGCCATAAGGAAGAATGAAATTTTGTTACTTGTAACATTGATGGGCCTTGGGGAGCACAGCATTCACTATATTTCTCTCAGTAAATAATTCTTATGCTAAGTGAAATAATTCAGACAGAGAAAGATAGATAGCAAATAATTTCACTTATATGTGGGATCTAAAAAGTAAAACAAAGCAAAACCAGTCTCATACAGAGAACAGACTGGTAGTTGCTAGAGGGCAGGAGGGTTGAAAGATTGGTGAAATGGCAGAGGTACAAACTTCCAGTCATAACATATATAAATCATGGGGATGCAATGTACAGCATGGGACCATAGTCAGTAATATTGTATCCTATATAATGCAACTTTATATCCTGACAAGCGAAAGGAGACTTATTATATTGATCATTCCACATTGTATATGAATATCAGATCATTATGTTGTACTCCTGAAACTAGTATAATGTTATATGTCAATAATATCTCCAAATAGGATATACATGGGCTTATTAATAAAAGATTTATTTTAAGGAATTACCTCATGTGATCTTGAGAATGCAAGTCTGAAATTTGTAGGACAACCTCTGAGGTTGAAAATGGGATTTCTGTATTATAGTTTTGAGGCAGAATTATTTTGTTTTGTGAGAGTGTGTTCTTGCTCTTAAGATCTACTGATTGGATGAGGCCTACCCACATTATTGAGGGCAATCTTCTTTACTTACATCAACTAATTGTGAAAGTTAGTTACATTTACAAAATACTGACACTGCAACTAGACTAGTGTTGGATCAAACAACTGGCACCATAGGCACTTAGCCAAGTGGATATATTATAATATATATATATATATTTTTTTTTTGAAGCTTTTGTTCTTTATTAAATTCTCTTAAGTGTTACCAATATTATTATTCGAGTTTAAGACAGGGCATATCTTATGAACTACTTATGGGTTCTCTTCTTATAAATAAATTTATAAAGAACACATCCACTAATTTATCTCTACTTTCCCTAAGCTGCTCAATTTTCTAAAATTGAAACAAACGATTCTGGTGTACTAAAACCAGAGCTGAGGCTTTTCAATATGTTCAATTACAATACTTTTAATTTAACTGAGTGGTTGGTGTGTTTTGATGATTTTAACTATTACACAGCAGTATGTACTCATCACCCCGGTCTTCTTCAGCCTCAATTATATTAAAAATTTATATATATATATTATATATATATATCAGATATATATTATATATATATAATTACATGAAGTATATATATGAAGCACATCTATGGATCAGATATATATTATATATATAATTACATGAAGTATATATATGAAGTACATATATGAATCATTTAGAACTACTTTTAGTAGAATAAATTATATTTATATATACACATATATATACACACAAAAATTTATATTTTATTTATGTCAATCTCTCCATCTAAAAATTCATAGGAGAGTAACTATATTCTGAAGTGATTAAAAGCCTCACATAATAAAAATATCTAGGGATGCCTGGCTGGCTCAGTCAGAAGAGGCATTCAGCTCTTGATCTTGGGGTCATGAGTTCAAGCCCCATGTTGTGTATAGAGACTACCAAAAATAGATAAACTTAAAAAGATATCTAAATTATTTGGTATCTTAAATTACACCAAAATTTTTGTACATCCGCACACACAGACACAAGCACACACACGGATAAATATATCAAGTCTTGGAGGATCCAGAAGAGTTAAGAATCACAGAAATACAAACTCTACATGAAGAACACATAATTCTATGTTCCCATTCTCAATGAGAATATAACTAAGCTCAATCATGATTGACATATTTTTTATTAAATTCATATATACTGTTGGAAGTGAGCCCACTAGATGGAATCCAAACAAATGGGTCATTTAGAAGGATTTTTAGTAAAATAAATGAAATTTAAAATAGGCTTACAAATTTATTGAACTGCAAAACTGTTGGTAAAAAAAATTATTTGGGGTAATTTGTCAGTCAGAAAGTATAAAATTAAGTACTAATGAAGATATCACTTTGGAATAGTTCATATGTACATAGGTCAGTAAATACAGAAATACATTTTATCAGCTTGGGAGAAAAACACATAATAGTAATGATTTCAGCTCACTAAACAATTCTAAAAATTCTGGCTGTAATCACTTCTCTCATTTAAACATCATGGTTATATTATGTAGTGTTCATTGACTATGAGTAGCTGTAATGCATTTTTGATATAGTCTTACTATAATAAAGTATCGATTAGCTTTTTACATATTTGGTCTTCCATCAGTATATTTATTATATTTATTTTTCAACTTTGTATTGTTCTCTTGCCATATTGGGATGTTTCTATTCATTCTGGCTTATTTCTTTAGCACCATTCATGTTTTTAACACTTTGGCTTTACTCAAGTTAGAAGCAGTGAATAAATTAATAGATAGATCTGAACAGTTATATAATTTTATCCACTAAAACATTTAATTTTCTTATATCCTGCTAATGCCTATTAGAGCACATCATAAAATTCTTTTCATTAATGCCAATTGCACAAAAACTAATTGAGTGAATACAGTGGAAGGAAAATATAATGAACTAATTGGTATGCAAATCATTAGCAAAGTGAAGCTAAAAGATTTAAAAATGTAATAGCTTCACGTTCTTTTAAAGCAGAACTTCATATTATACATACTCAACCAGAAGAATCCCATGTGTTTTTAATATTACCATGAAAAATAAGAGAAACAGTGTTATTTTTAAATTGATGGCCACTCTGTCTCTTTGAATCCTTGTCTTTGACTGAAATCTGTTGACCTGAGTAGTAAGCTTCTTTTCATCGATTAAGTTGTGATGTCATTGTTATAGTACTTAGTAAGCAAGAAACAAAGATAAGGGATTGGCAAATGTGAATTTAAGTCCTTCTTCTGATAGTCAATGACTGTGACTTCATCTCTCTCAAATTTTAAGAAGGCTAGTCTATAAAATAGGGAAAATAGCATTTTCTACATGGTTGTGATAAAAGACAATGCTTTATGTGGTTGAACAATAACATGGGCTTGAACAATGCAGGCTCACATATTTTTTCAATAGGTGTATAAACTTATAGTATTGATAGATACAGTATAGTCCTGTAAATGTAATTTCTCGTTTTCATGATTTTCTTAATAACATTTCATTTTCTCTAGCTTACTGTATTGTAAGAATACATTATAATACATATAGCATATAAAATATGTGTTGATTATTTATGTTATTGGGAAGGCTTCCAGTCAACAGTAGTCTGTTAGAAGTGAAGTTTTTTGGGAGTCAGAAGTTATATGTGGATCTTCAACTTTGTAGGGTGGAATCAGCACCCCTAATTCCTGCATTGTTCAAGGGTCAACTATAATTATTCTCTATAATATCCAATCTGTTGTACCTATACTAATACATAAATGACACATTTGTATTATATTGTTGATGTGGCTTAGATACATGCATCCAGCCATCCTTACAAATGATATGCACAGACACATCCCTCTCTAAGTCTTATTTTAAAGAATATTCTTTATATCCTAGTATATTAAATTGTCTACCATATGATCACCTGTGTTTAGTGTTTTGTATATACCATCTCAGTATCCATAACAACCTCAAAGAGGTAGGGACTCTACTCCCCATTGTTGATAAAGTAACTGATATTCAGAAATAATAAGCATCTCTAATCCCTCTAGATATTAGTCACAGTTCATGTGGAAGGCTGTCTGAATATAGAACCTGCATTGTAGCACAATACCTTATTTTTCATGTTAGTTGTCTAACTAGTTGTCTGTTAGTTGTCTGTTACTCTTCAACATGACATCTGCTTCTACTAAGCCATTGATATTATTCATTCAAATACTGTCAATATCTGAAACGTAAAATCCAAGTTTTCTTAATCTTATTTTATGTCCTAAAGCTATTGACACTGTGGAAGCCCTCCTCCTTTTTTAATATTCTGCTATCCTATACCTCCTCAACCCTCCCCTTCTCTCACTGGGTGTATCATTAACTTGTAGCATATTGTGGAAGAAGGGGACTGGACTATGGATATGGACCTGGATTAGAATCCTATATCTCAGGAAAGTCACCTATTTCTCAACCATTGTTTGTTCATCAATGGAGAATAATGCTACCTATCTTGCAAGGATGTTATGAAGATTGAGTGGGTAACATTTGTAAAGCACCTAATAGTTTGTATGCCACTTCAAAATTTGGTTGCATTACCTTACTAACTTACTTTTGAGAATGAGGCCAGGAGATGTATGGGTTTTCTAAAGTTCTGCCATTGAACTCTCTTCTCCTACACATTTTATTTCTATTGTACGTTTCATCTACACTCATGTTTCTAACTATTATTTTATTTTTGGCTACCTCTAATTATTCTATTCTTCTGTTCTAGGTACTGCTCTCACTTTCTCATGGCTTACCTGACTGTTGCATTAATCTCTGCTCTTTTTTTCTTTCTTAAAGATTTCATTTATGTATTCATGAGAGACACACACACAAAGAGAGAGAGAGAGAGAGAGAGAGAGAGAGAGAGGCAGAGACACAGGCAGAGGGAGAAGCAGGCTCCATGCAGGAAGCCCAATGTGGGACTCCATCCCGGGTCTCCTGGATCACACCCTGGGCTGAAGGCAGCACCAAACCGCTGAGACACCTGGGCTGCCCTCTGCTCTGTTTTGTTCATTTTGTGTCACCCTATACTCCATTCTCAAAACACTCCTCTTAATACAAACATTTTATTTTAATATATAAATTCCAAAATGGCTCGTGACTATCCACTGCTATCCAAAAAACTAAAATATACCTATCAAAATGTTAAATTTATTTGAAAATCCCCCTGAAATCTGTCTTCCTAGTAAACATTGTCTATTTTGTCTATTCTTGAAATCAAACTCATTCAAGACTAAATCAAATGGTTCCCCATAACTAAATGGTTCCCTAATAACTAAAGTTATTGGAGATTTTTCTAAAGAGATGATGTCCTCATCACACATTTTTATTTATTACATACCTGGTTAACAACTTTCCCAGAAAACTTTCTCTAGCTCTTTTCTCATTTTACACAACACACATAGGTACATGGTGTGTACATATATCTCCCATTACTATTCACTAAATTGCCTTGATTAGATGCCACATTGGTTGTCACCATTATATAATTTCTTACATGGTTCTTGGTTCTAGAAATACTGAAAATTAATTAGCAAATTTCTAGAATAACAGAAATGCCCAAGCAATAAAGATAGATTCAATAACATTTAATAGTTTTTAAAATTCTACTTTTTCTGATTTTTCCCCTCTTTTATCTGTGGGAACCATTAGACACATCAATACCATCCTTTTAAAATCCTGACCATCCTGTTATATTGTCTAAGAGAACATACTTACTTTCTCATTTCTCAATAAAACTCAGAGGTTTTTTAGGTATATAAAAGAAATGGTGAAGAAGTAGAAAAGAAAACATTGCCCTTCTTTCTTTCAAGCCAAGTATACATGTCTTCAGATCAGTAATAGCCACCTTAGAGAGTACTAGAATGAGGATTTTGTGAGCCATGCAGTGCCTCCCTCTAAAGAATGTATAAAACAGGAGAACATAAAGCTTGAATTAATGTACCATGCAATGTTCTATGATATATAGAAAATTTTGTCAGTACCATTGAAACAGCCTTGCTTTGCAAGTTCTTTTCAGACTAGAGCTTGAGTGAGCCATACAATTGAAAAAGATAATAGTTATATTAATGAGATTCAGAAACTATGCTTTATCTCAAAACACTGCCAAACTAAATACAATGTAAACAGAGATAAAGTGGCATGCTTAAGAAGAATCAAGCATACTCTAGAAACAAAAAATAAAGCAGAAAAAGCATTTGCAATCATCACGTTTCAAACGCAATTGGAGAGATCTGAAATATAGCCCATCAGAAGGAAAAAGCAATCACTGAACACAGTGCATGACAGGGTTGGGGAGTGGGAGATTCAGAGCTCTGTAGAACATTTGTTATCATAGTGGAGCTCCATAAGTGCTTTTCTTACAAAACCACTGATACTGAGTGCTCAATCCAGCCACACAAATGTGCAGCAATTTGAATGTTAGCACAGAAAGTCAAAGACAAAATTTCCCCCCATGGGTGTTACCAAATACTGCAAAGCCTTTATGACTTAAAGGATTTTCACATTTGTTCTCATCTGTGAATAGGATATGAATCTTTCCAAGGGAGAAAAACAATCTTATTTACTGTAACTGGCACAGAGTAGCTCTGTGCTTCAGATGTTACTGAATTTCCACTATGCTTAAGATGTTTTAGTTGTATCTGGAATATATAGGATGGTCAAAGATAATCTAGATAGAATGTAAACAAATGTTTGGATGCTGTTATCTCATATTTTGTTTCAAGTAGATGTCCTTCACCAAGGGATTATTTTAAAGAATTAATTTTTTGTACAAATATCTGTAATCTTTACAGAAACACATAGATATATGTTAAATATATTTTAGAGATAATATATAACTCTATCCATAAGACTCACTTAACCTTTTGAATTTACATGAAATCCAAAGAAAATTAAAAGAAGGAGATTAGCATTTATATGGAGGCTATTTGGAACAATCTTATTTTTTTAAAAATTGTATTTATTCATTAGAGACACAGAGAGAGAAAGGGAGGAGGCAGAGATACAGGCAGAGGGAGAAGCAGGCTCCATGCAGGGAGCCCAACATGGGACTCAATCCTGGGTCTCCAGGATCACACCCTGGGCCAAACACAGCACTAAACCACTGAGCAACCGGGGCTGCCCTGGAACAATCTTATTTTTAACATATGATTGGCCAACAAAGACAGGACCTGGACAGATATCCTTGTTGATTCTTATGGAGAAATAATAGATTTTAAATTTTTTATATGGAACTATTGTCAGTAATATCACTTCTCTCAAATATTTTTAAAGTGATTAAAGCTGATGAAGTAGAAATGTTCCTTGCATATTATCTTTAAGTTAAATAATAAAATATTATGTATCGCAATAGAAACATGTGAAGAATTCTGCTTCATTATATATTTATTATATATTAGAATGGCAGTCACAAAAGGCTCATTGCTTTGCACAGCAGAGAAAGTCAACTTAAAAATCCTAGAAAATACTTAGATTCATCTGGCATGCATTATTTATTTTGAAGGTGAAGAAATTCACATATAAGAGAGGTTGCAGACTCACCCAAGCTCACATTGTTAAAGTCACAGTTGGACCTTTCTACCTTAATGTACTAATTAAAATAATGTTGAATAATCTATTATAGGTGTCAGAATATATATGTATAATATAACACTGATACTAGATATGAATCCTACTTATTCCTTTTAATTTTCTTTTTACATCATATTCTGTTTAATTTCTTAATCCTTACCTTTAAACTTTACCTAAAGTTAAAATTATAAATATACAGCAAATCAAAATGGAACCGAATTTGCAATACTGTTATTTTCCAGTAACAATATTTCAACAGTTGATTTGAATGAGGTGACACACTAAGAATTTGTATCTACTGTCATCCGTAGTAACATTTAAAATAACTATCCTAGGATTTTAGAAGAGGCAATGCAAAGAGAAACTGAGAAATAGATGTCCAAAACCTATGTTAATATACATTGCTTCAGACTTAATTTTAAGTAAATAAAATTCAGAATAACACTTTGAAATTCCTGACATAATTCTAACTACAAAGAGCAAAACTGTGAGATTATAAGAATTGCATGGCAGGCAGGTTTTGTGGACTAAATGCTGTAGGCTCTACTGTGCATATTCCAGAAATAAAAATGTACAGTGTCCCACCTAACCTAAAGAATAGCAAGAAGACAAATGTCTGGATGAAGTCACTTTGGATTTCCTTGTATCATCCGGAGATTTATGTGTGTGTGTGTGTGTGTGTGTGTGTAATCATGTCCATATACTCACAGCATTTGTTATTCAGAAAGAACAGCTTGCTCAAAAAAAAAAAAAAAAAAAGAAAAAGAAAAACCTATATATTCACATCTGAAAGTAATAGAGTAGAACATTTGGATCTCTGTATAGTTAAGAAACTTTAGCATGAGCATTCTTATAATTCAATAACTGAATGATACATTTTTTGTTATATAGATTTGGATATTTTCACATTAATTCAGAGATTGCAGAATAGCCTTCGTTCATCTCAGTAATACTTTAAAAATATCTTTGCATATTGCATCCAGGAAAAAACTATTCCATGATATCTATATCTTCTATCTCTAAAACCTCATAACAGTTCCAAATAATATCACCACACTAGTCAGAAAGAGTTTTCTTTTTAGTCACCATTGTACAAGTTTTGTCCTTCACAGTTTACCTTGACCAAGGAAGGCTAATGAGAGATAAAACCCAGATCTGTTCTACTCCCCAAAGTTAAGGACTGTGGTTCAGAGCCACATCAGCTGGTAGGACAGGGCAACTCTTTGTAATATCTTTTCCCAGGAGTTGCATCTTTTTAAAAATTTGTAAACTTTGAGTGATAGCTGCTGTCTTTGGATACTGGCCACTCAAGAATGTTTGTGAATACTCCAGGAGCTATACAAACTATACTGTGCCATTCCCTATGTATAGAGAGATGACTCAATTAGGAGATAGTCTTTGATTATCCTCTGATCATTTACATTGTCCTACCAAAAAGCAGGAAGACTACCCGTTAGAATCATTTTTGATTCTTCATTCATTCAACAGATACTCATTGAGAATATATTATTCTGAGTATATCTTGGTGAATAAATAGCTTAAATACTTGTACTCATGGACCATCTATTCCACTAACTCTAAAGAGATAACAAAGGTAAACAAGTAAGTTGTACAGTGTGTTAAATGCTGGTAAGGAATATTAAATAAAAACAGCAAATTAATCAAGCAGGAGTAGTCAAGGTGGGGGTCAAGATAGAGGTTTGAGCAAACACCGAAGAAGGTAAGAGAGTGATCAGTCTTCCTGCTGGACTCATAAAAGATCTTTGATTTTTATTCTGAGTGAAAAGTGGAGCCACTGATAAAATTTGATTAGCTATGTAATAAGATCTAACTCATGTTTTTACGTAATTACTGTTCAAATAAACAATCTTGCTGCTGTGTTGATCAAACTTCTGTTTTTAAGAGATTGAACTTACTACACTATTGATAATGGAATCAATTGTTGAAAGAGGAATGCCAATTAGACATTATGGCAAATATCCAGAGTGAGAGAGAATTGACTTTTGAGAGAATTTTAGCAGTGAAAATGGTGTAGAGTGATCAGATTCTACGTATCATTTCAAGGTAAACCCACAGTATTTTCTGATTTATTACATGTCAGTTGTGAAGGAAAGAGGAATAAAGATTATGAAAATCCATAGGATTTCCCCATCAAAATTATCGAACCATAATATTTCTCCATCAGTTTGTCTATTCCTTAAGGAAGCAAAACACATTCCACCATGCCATATATGCGTAATCCACCAAATTCTCACTGTCTGTCCAGCTCTACTATTTTATTATAGAGAGGAACTGAAACTCATGTTGAAAGTAGTACCAAATATTCACTATGACCAAATAATGGCCATCAGTCAGTAAACAGCCTCATCATGATCAGGGAAATGCAGATGAAAACAGCAGTGAGATACCATTCCAAACCCGTCAGTTTGATGAAAAAGTAAAAATATGTTAATGCTGAATGTTGGTAAGGATATGACAAAGGAATCACTCTCATGTATTTTTGATGGGAGTGCAAGACAGCAAAACAATTTGATAAAACATTTGACAATACTTGGCGAAGATGAAGTCCTCATGTTTACTTTAATGCAGCACATCTTCCCCTAGGTACAGATACTATAGATTCTCCTGCACGTCTTCTCAAGGAGGCAGCAACAAGAATGTGAAGCACATAATACTTTGTAATAGACAAAACAAAAACAAAAACAAATAAGACCCCGCAAAGAATAACCTTGATGTTTATTAACATGTAAATGCATATAATTTAGTATTTATACAGTGCAATTTTATTATTTATCTATTGTTATTTAACAAATAACCTAATATGTAGCTGCTTAAGACAACACACGTTTAATTATTTTATGTTGCTGTGCGTCAGGAGTCTGGGCATGACTTAGCTGAGTCCTCTGGCTCAAGATCGCTCATAATATTGTAGTCAAGATGTTAGCCAGAGCTGTTCTCTCATCCCAACATCCCAATCTGGGGAGAGTCTGCTTCCAAGTTCACTCAAGTGTTTGTTGGCAGGATTTGGTTCCTAGTGAGCTGTTGAGCTGAGAGCCTCAGATCCTTGTTGGTTATTAGAAGCCTCCCTTACTTCCTTGTTATATAGGTTTCTCACCACATGGCAGTGGACTTCCATCAGAGCAAACAAAAGGGTAAGAGAAGGTGAGCAAGAAAGAAGCCAGAATCTTTGTGATCCAATGTCAGAAGTGTCATCTCATTGCTTTTGATTTTCATTCCAAACAAGTCAGTGGGAAGCAGGGTTCATTGACATACATCTTAGAAACTGTCTACCACAGCTCATAAGAGCAATTAAAATATAGAACAATTAAAACATATGATCTAATGCTGCAAGTACCAGTCTCTGTATAAATGCCAAACATGCAATGTTGCATGTTGAATGAAAAGGACAAGGTGCATAAAATTATATACAGTGTAGTACTACTTCTATAAAACACAAATATATATATGATAGATGATAGATACATAGTAGATAGATGATAGACAGATTTAAAGAAAACATGGAAATATAAACACTATTCAGGGCAGCAGTTTTTTTGTTTGTAGAATAGGAGGGGATAATATCAGGAGGTTTAAACAGAAGGGTTTAATTGTTTTTGCAAGAATTTATTTCATACTCTGAGTGTTAAGTATTACATGATTATTTATACATGTTTTAAAATGCTTCAGAAAAAAATTGAGAACCTGCATTCTACTTCAAGAGGGACTCAACTCAACCATGTTATGGAATTTTATCTACAGAGTGAATGGAAAAGTCCTGCTCCATACTCTAGGGATAAAGCATACAGTGCAATGTCTGTTTGGCTCATTCTTAGCTCCTCAAACTCATGGTACATGCAAATTCATTACATCCTCACTGATTCTCAAAAGCAAGCCTCCAACACTGTATGAATCTCATTGTATCCCACTTATTTTAGTTTGCTGGAACCAACTTGCTTTCTTGATCTGTTTTCACAATTTTATCTGGACCACTTTACACCAAATTATGAGTATTATCGTCAAAAAAAATTTTTTTATTCCAACACTTGTTTCTAGACTGACTTTCAACATTGAGTCAATAGGAATACCATACAGCCTTTGCTATATTATCTTTCTCTAGCTACAAATGTATTCGTGGCAGTTTAGCTTGTATAAATAAATACCGAAAGATGTTTTCTTAAATTTGATTTGACTTCAACCAAAATTTCATATTTTTTTTCCTATTTTAAAGAGGCCATGGAACCTGTCTTGGGGCAAGTCATTGTCATTCTGTCTACCAATATACTTTTTTTAGTTTTCAGAGTAATGATTATGATTATTTTTTTAAATAAGGAGATACCTTTCAAAAAACAGACATAGCAATGATAACGACATGTAATGTAACTTTGTACTTATATAGAGGGGAATTTTATGTTTCTCAAAGAGAATTTTGCATTTATAGAAAAACATTTTAGATTGAGTATGAGGTTAATATATTCTGTAAGATACTCTGTATCCAGTTTTGTATGATTGGGAATATATCTATATTTTGTTGATAAATATCAACAATCATAATCAATGAAGTTAGATGAAATATACTTCTAAATTAAATTAAATTTGTGATATACCTGAAGATCCAAATAGAATATAATTTCTGCACCTCATTTGCAATCTTGAAACCAAACAAGAGTAGCCCAAGAAAATTAAATCATAGGCCTGTCTTCCAAAACTACATAAAGAAATAAAATAAAATATTAATATAACAAATACACAGACACACACATACATACACACACGACAACTTTCCCAGAATACATGGGTACTTTAACATTACAGAGACTATTAATACAATTTTCCACATTACTAGATTAAAGGAGAAACAAAGAAACATGCATAGGATTATTTTAGTTGACGTAAGAAATGGAAAAATTTTAAACTTGTTTATAAGTACTATTAGCAAACTGGGACTAAAAGTTAGCTTTCTTAATCTGATAAATTGCATCTACCAGTAGCAAATAGAGCAAGTATAAATAATGGAGAGACTTAGGTCATATTTTCTTTAAGAAATAAGACAAAGTTCCTGCCAACAATCCATTTTTATTGAACATAATATTAAAGTTGTCACGGGCACACTAAGTAAACACAAATAAACCAAAAAATTAAAAAGGACTGGAAAAGAAAGATAAATGGTAGTACTTGTAGATGACCTAATTGGTGACAAAAAATACAACAAATCAAACTAAGTATCCTTCAGCTAAAGAATAAAGAACTGTGATTTATTCCCACAACGCAATAATATTGTGTACCCATGAAAATGACTGAAGTGTATCTTTATGAATCACTATGGATAAAGTTTTCAAAATCCAGTATTTAGTGAAATGCTAAAATTTTAAAACTATTTAAAATAAGATATAATTCATGTAAGACTTAAAAACACACAATATATTATGTGGTATGTGTTCAAACTGTGCATATATGGCCTAATAACAAAACTGCTCCTGGGAACCATTTACTATCTTGGGGATAATTTTTATTCCTAGGGAGGAAAAAAGGAGAAGAAATGGGGGTTGCAAATTTTCTGCATTTGCTGCAATTCTAACACTTTTTTATTAAAGAGAACAATTTAGATAATATATAAATGCCACTTAACATTACATCTAAGTACAGTATCATAATTAAGTGTTATGTTTTTATTCTGTATTTTTTTAATGTTTGAGGCATTCTGTTGCTGTTTTTAAAAGCTAAAACAAGTAATTTTTCATTACAAATTAAAATGTTTAAAATTATTTTGTATATTTAAAATCTTAACTATGAAATTACTTTTTTTTGTATTTCAAAGTATGTATGTGCACACACATGTATGTGTGTACCCTTGTGGAAGTCTTGGCTTAATAATTATAGTGGGCCTTTGCTTCTTCAGTCACTTTTGCTGCCACTTGTCGACCAAAAACATATTGAACCATTAGAGGGTTTATTGTAGTATTTGAGAGGATTTTAAATTATCAAGTAAATTTAAAAATAAAAAAATAATACATTCTCAAATGCTTATCATTATATTATCTTAAGAACCTATGTTGACTTGCTAGGTTGATTACTATAGATCCTAATTGACTATTAAGCTATAGAGACATTTTCCTTGTAATCGACTGACTTTCATGTCAGAATTTTATTTCAGATACTATGAGTAATAAACTATAAAACTATTTGTAAGAAGCTACCAGTTTTGCAAAAGCTTAGTTTATTGGCTGATATCTTAAGCATTACAGTACAAATACTACACTTCTTTTCTTAAATTCCACATAAGTGAGATCATATGATAATTGTCTTTCTCTGATTGACTTATTTCCCTTAGCTTATTATTCTCTAGTTCCATCTACATCATTGCAAATGGCAAGATTTTATTTTTTTGAGTAGTATTCCACTCTCTATATAAAGCCACATCTTGTCTATCCATCTGTTTGTGGACGTCTGGGCTCCTTCCATAGTTTGGTTTTTGTGGACATCGCTACTATAAACTTTGGAGTGCAGGTGCCCCTTCGGATCAGTACATTTTTATTAGTACAATTGTTGGGTTATAGGGTAGTTCTGTTTTCACATTTTGAGGAAACTCCATACTGTTTTCCAGAGTGATTGCACCAACTTGCACTCCCACCGACAGTGTAAGGGGTTCCCCTTTCTCCTCATCCTTGCCAACATCTGTTGTTTCCTGACTTGTTAATTTTAGCCATTCTGACTGGTGTGAGATTTACCAATTACCACTGGTAATTGTGGTTTTGATTTGTGTTATTTACCTGATGCCAAGTGATGTTGAACATTTTTTCATGTGTCTGTTAGCCATTTGTATGTCTTCTTTGGAGGAATGTATGTTCATGTCTTTTGCCCATTTCTTGATTGGATTATTTGTTGTTTGGGTGTTGAGTTTGATAAGTTATTTATAGATTTTGGATACTAGCCCTTTATCTGATTAGTCATTTGCCAATATCTTCTCCCATTCCGTTGATTGTCTTTTGGTTTTGTCAACTGTTTCCTTTGCTGTGCAAAAGCTTTTCATCTTGATGAAGTCCCAGTAGTTAATTTTTGCCTTTGTTTCCCTTGCCTTCACAGATGTATCTAGCAAGAAGTTGCTGTGCCTGAGGTGACAGGGGTGGCTGCCTGTGTTCCCCTCTAGGATTTTGATGGATTCCTATCTCACATTTAGATCTTCCATCCATTTTGATTCTATTTTTGTGTATGGTGTAAGGAAATGGTCTAGTTTTATTCTTTTATTCTTTTATTCTTCTAGTTTTATTCTTCTGCATGTGGCTGTCCGTTTGTGGAAGAAACTGTCTTTTTATCCATTGGATATCCTTTCCTGCTTGTCAAAGACTAGTTGACCATAGAGTTGAGGATCCATCTGGGTTCTCTATTCTGCTCTTTTGATCTATGCGTCTGTTTTTGTGCCAGTACCATATAGTCTTGATGATTACAGCTTCGTAATAGAACTTGAAGTTCAGAATTGTCATGCCACCAGCTTTGGTTTTCTTTTTCAACAGTCCTTTGACTATTCAGGATCTTTTCTGGTTCCATACAAATTTTAGGTTTGTTTGTTACAGCTCTGTAAAAAAAGTTGATGGCATTTTAATAGGGATTGCATTGAATGTATAGATTGCTCTAGATAGCATAGACATTTTAACATTATTTGTTCTTCCAATCCATAAGCATGGAATGTTTTTCTATTTCTTTTGTTTTTCTCAATTTCTCTCATGAGTATTCTATAGTTTTCTGAGCACAGATCCTTTGCCTCTTTTGAGGGCGGGTTTATTCCTGGGTATTTTACTGTTTTTGGTGCTTATGTGAATGGGATTAACTTAATTTCTTTTTGTCCCATTGTGATTGTTAGTATATAGAAAGGCAACTGATTTGTGTGCATTAATTTTATATCCTGCCAGTTTCCTGAATTCCTGTATGAATTATAGCAATTTGGGGGTGGAGTCTTTGGGTTTTCCACATAAAGTGTCATGTAATCTGAGCAGAGTGAATGTTTGACTTCTTCTTTGCCAATTTAGATGCCTTTTGTTTCTTTTTGTTGTCTGATTGCTGAGGCTAGGACTTCTAATACTATGTTGAACAGCAGTGTAAAGTGGTCATCCCTGTTGTGCTTTTGACCTTAGGGCAAAAGCTCTCAGTTTTTCCCCATTGAGAATGGTATTTGCTGTGGGCTTTTCATATATGGTTTTTATGGTGTTAAAGTATGTTCTCACTAGCCTTACACTGTGAAGAGTTTTAATCAAGAAAGGATATTATGCTTTATCAAATGCCTTTTCTGCATCTTTCGACAGGATTGAGAGGATCATATAGTTCTTGTCCTTTGTCTTATTAATGTAGTGTATCACATTGATTAATTTGTGGTTGTTGAACCACCCTTGCAGCTTAGAAGTAAATCACACTTGGTCATGGTGTATAATCCTTCTGGTTAGTATCTTGGTGAGAATTTTTGCATCCATGTTTATCAGGGATATTGGCCTGAAATTCTTTTCTTTTTTTAAAAGATTTTATTTATTTATTCATAATAGAGAAAGAGAGCAAAAGAGAGAGGCATAGACATAGGCAGAGGGAGAAGCAGGCCACATGCAGGGGGCCCGATGTGGGACTTGATCCCGGGACTCCAGAATCACGCCCTGAGCCAAAGGGAGATGGTTAACCCCTGAGCCACCCAGGCATCCCTTGGTCTGTAATTCTTAAGCTTAAACCCAGCAAGAGAAGAGAATTAATAAAGATTAGAGCAAAAATCAATGAAATAGAAACCAAAAGAACAGTATAATACTTCAACAAAACTAGCAACTGGTTATTTGAAAGAATTAAGTTTGATAAACTTCTGGCCAGATTTATCAAAAAGAAAAGAGAAAAGACCCAAATAAATAAAATCATGAATGAAAGAGAACAGATCACAACCAATACTGAAGAAATACAAAGAATTATAAGAACATTTTATGAGCAACTATATGCCAACAAATTAGATAATCTTGAAGAAATGGATGCATTCCTAGAGATGTATAAACTACCAAAATGGAGACAGGAGGAAATAGAAAACCTGAACAGACCCATAACCAGCAAAGAAATTGAAGCTGTAATCAAAAATCTCCCAACAAACAAGCATCCAGGGCTGGATGATTCCTAGAGGAATTCTACCAAACATTTAAAGAAGACTTAATACCTACCTATTCTTCTGAAGCTGTTTCAAAAAATAGAAATGAAAGGAAAACTTCCAAACTCTATGAGGCCAGCGTTACCTTGATCCCAAAACCAGATAGTAATTACGTTTCTACTGGTTTCTCTATTCTGTGGACATTTCTAAGTACATTGCATACATTAATTTATTTAATCCTCATAGAATCCTGTGGTCACTACTTCTCCATAGGAGGAAGTGAAGTGAAGAGTATCAAGTTATGTGGCCAAGGTCACAAAGCTAGGAAGTGATATATTGGTATTTTTAGTCTGATAATCTCTCTTTAGAGATAAGCTCTCATCTCATCTCATTCTTTGTGATATCAGTCCCTTTTGTTCTTAATATATATTAATCTATTCTATAACTAGGTCAAAAATATTTAGTGAATGCATTCTTATATTAGTCATTATTTTTAAGTTGGAAACATGGAAGCAATACAGATTTTTAATGCTCTAAAAATTAAATTAACTATCTCAGAGGTGTTTACAAGCTAATAATCACTTAGTTGGGTTTTTGGAAATAGTATTAAATTAAATATTGAATAAAGACAACAAAAATGATACATTTAACATTTTGAGCATATATTATATGCCCGGGAACTGTTTTTTCTAAGGGCTTGAGGTATATTGATTTATTCAAAACACACACATACACACACACATGACATAATTACATTATCCCATTTAACAGTGAACAGTTTGAAGCAGATATTTTTAATAATTTGTCTGAAGTCTCACAGCTATAAGGTACCAGATTTGGATATGGGATTGGGCTCTATTAGTAGTCATCAAATGCCATACTTTTGCTATTTCTTTTTAAATTAATAATGAAAAAATGTTTTATTTTAATAAAGCCAGAACGTATTAAAAATAATATCTTATATGGTTATATAGACTGTATTTAGTCTATATAGTTTTAAAATGATTATTACTTAAAATTTTTTTCAATTAACATTCTTTGGGTTGTTTCTTGACCTGCAGACAACACTTTGCTATACAGATGATGCTGTGCTCTCTCACTTGCTATGATACCAACATTGTTTTGGTCTCGTATCTTTTCTCTTTACCCTCTTGCGATATATTTAATTTGTTTTTTAAATAAATCTCTCCCTCTCTCTCTTCTTTATTATTTTTTAATTTTTTTTAAATTGTGGATGGTAAAATAGTTTCAGATTTGCTTTATTTTAATGTACTTGCTTAAAACATTAAAATTAGAAACCTGTGTGGCCCTAAATTATTGTTTTGTTTTTATTATGTGATTTGGCTAACCATGAAATCCAAGTCTGTGGCCTAAAGATGTCAAAGCATTACTTTCTAATCGCACATTGTGCTTTGATGCTAAAAGTACAAACATGATTTTGTGATCATTTTTCCTTCTCCTCTATCCCTTTATTTCCATTCTCACTTCATTATGATGAAAATAGCAAGTCCACCTTACTCATCTTTGTAAAATTTTTATTGCTAGTGAGATGCTTATCCATAATTGTCTAAGAATTTTGTCAAAATTGAATTGTATTGTCCTCCAAAATGTTTCCACCAATGCACATAGTTGTATTGTAGGTGGATAGGATATTTCATTATAGCAATAGGCATATGAGAGATATGTAATAATGATTTGTACAATTATAAAATATTTTTGAAGACATTGCTTCAGTGTTTGCTGGCTGCTAAAATTTTGACATCCTCACAAAATTGCCAAGCAATTAAGAATGATGGCAAGACTAGCAATTGGAAATTAATCATTGCTAAAAACGTAGAAGTGTTATATTGATTTGCACTAAGAAAAAATTAAAAGTACAATGCCAAAAGTACCTGGTTGTCTAACTATTGCAGCTAAAGAGCTGATTTAGTAGATGAGGGGGCAGTAAATTTAACCGAACTTTTCATAAAACAGAGATGTGCATGGAACATTCAAAATATTGCCTAATAAATTGAACTGCTGTAGAATTTATATGACAGTTCTCCCTTTTAATAATTTAATGGGAAAAGTTCTGACAAAAACTTACAGGAATGTATGTATCATTATCATATACTTCCTGGGAAAACAGCATGAGATATGCACTTTTGGAGAAAGTAACAGACTATAAAATTAAATATAAAGGCCAAAACACTTGGCTTATTTTAGGTGTAATTTTATACTCTAGCATGAATGCATATTTTTGTAGATTATTGCTGTTTAAGGACTCTATCTACTTTATTATGTTTCATGGTTTAATCATTGCCAGAAATTATTAAAAGGGCAAAATTTAGGAGGAAGTTAACAAATCTTATTTCTGAAAACTTAAAAACACGAACTGATTGAAGTAAATCTTGTGTAGGATCATCCTGCTTGATTTAGGAGCAATCATGAGAAGATACTATTTATGGATATTATGTAGTTTGTACTGTTTCCAACCAAAATGATCTTACCTTAATGTGTTACTTTTCCAGCTGTTGGGAGGTCAGGAATTACAAAAACTGATGTATATTTCTTTAGATATCTAACCTCATTTAGGGGTGTATATAACTACTGTTTCTCACAAATATTTCTAATGCATTTGTATGTTCCATGCCTACCTAAATAGCAAAAACAGAACATAGTACTGAGTCTTCTTGTGTCATTATAAAAGCCAGCTTTGTTCATTTTAATGAAATTCTGTTCTCTTGAAATTGACCATTTCTCTTCTGGCTCTTGGGTTTTTTTTTTGTTTTTTTTTTTTTTTTTAGCTTCTAATTTAGGAACATACTTCTGCATATCCACCACATTCTTATTAAATGCATAATTTTTCAGATAATCTTAAGCCTTTTTGGGACACCTGCGTGGCACATGCTTAAGCCTCTGATTTTGACTCAGGTGATGACCTCAGAGGCCTAGGATTGAGCCCTGGGTAGGGCTCCTCACTCAATGAGGAGTCAGCTTCAGGATTCCCCCTCTGTCCCTTCCCCTGCTCGTGCTCCTGCTTTCTCTATCTCAAATAAATAAAATCTTATAAAAAAACATCTTAAGCTTTTTCTTCCCATTTTCTTGCACTAGTGTGCCACCTGTGACAATACCGGATCCAAACAGAGGTTCCTAAGAGGCTTTCAGATGGTCGATGGTACTAGATTCCTATCATACCCATAATTATAGCATTACTTAAATATAAACCAGTCCTGCATATTCGAAGTTTTCTATTACACCCAAATTATATGACATAAATATAAAAAAATTCTGAAAATAAAGTGTATATAAATACACATTTATATTTAGTTGCCACCAAAAACAGAGATTGATGACTTAAAAACAAGAATTATATTAATTTACAAAATTAATGTTAGTCTAATTATAAAGTCTTTGAACGAAATAATTTCGTATCTCTTACTAGAAGAATCAGTCAGTAAGTATTATGACTAAGTTATACAGCTATGTTTGAATATTACTTGATTTGCCACCTGATGGCAGTCGTGTGTTTGGTATCAGAAGGGCAGTTCGCTTCTCTTCTGGTGAATGGGGTTTAGGTGATTTAGACACATAGTCAGTGATCTTAGGAAAACTAAACTTGTTATGTGGAGAATAATATCAATTACCAAGACTAAAAAAAAAAAATTACCAAGACTAATTTTTGCTAGATATAGGAGGATATATTTACGTGAAAGTTTTTATCCACTTTATTGAGAGATCATTTGACAAATAAAGTTGTGGGATATTTAAAGTGTACAACATGATGATTTGATGTAATATGCTTTTAAAAGGATTCCACCTATCAAGTTAATTAACTCATCCATCTCCTCACAGATATATCTTTTGTGTGTGTGAAAACATTAAGTTCTTTCATGTTTCAATTATGCAATATGGTGTTATCAACCATAGTCACCATGTCATATAGTAGATCTTCAGACCTTATTTATCCTATAATTAAAATGTGTTACCCTTTCACCAATCTCTTCCTATCTCCCCCTCCCCCATCCCCTAGCAACCTCTTTGTTACTTCTTATTTCCATGAGTTCAACTGTTGTCTTTTTATTCCGCATGTCAATGATAATCATGATTCTATTTTCTGTCTGGCTTATTGCACTTAGCATAATGCGTTCCAGGTTCATCTATGTAGTTGCAATGACAATTTCCTTCTTTTTAAAGGCTGTATAATAGTACAGTGTGTGTCTGTGTGTGAATGTGTGTGTGTATAGACACCAGATTTTAAAATTCTTTTATCTGTTGATGGACACTTAGAGATTTTTTCCGTATCTTGGCTATTGTGAATCATGCTGCTATGTACATAGGAATAGTACATACTATTAATATTAATAGTACATACTAATAGTACAACATATCTCTTGGAGGTAATGATTTCATTTCCTTTGGACATATACTCAGAAGTGCAATTGCATCATATGGTGGTTCTTTTTTTTTTTCTTTTTTTTTCATATGATAGTTCTTTTTTTAATTTCTTGAGGAATCCCCACAATGATTTACATTGACTCTGTAGTACTTCACATTCTCACCAACAGTGTACGCGGGTTTCCTTTTCTGTACATCTTTTCCATCTTTTTGATAAGACACATCATTACATTATTATCTCATCATGGTTTAAATTACATCCTTCTGATATTAGTGATGTTGAGCACCTTTTCATGCACCTGTTGGCCATTTGTATGTTTTCTTTGGGAAAATATTTATTCAGGTCCTTTGCCGATTTTTTAACTGAGTAATTAGGTTTTTTGCTATTGAGTTGTACATGTGTCTTGTATATTTTGAATATTAATCCCTCATGAAATCTGTGGTTTGGGCTTATTTTCTCCCATTTCATAAGTTGCAGGTTTTTAAATAAAGAGTAAACATTATTTTAAAAATATTTTAAACAGGATTTTATCTTTTAAAATCATTCCCTGGTGTAATACCAAGATTGTTTCAATTATACAGGAGATCCTTTTCATCACTAACCCTCCAGTCAACTCCCTCTTATGAGTATTAACGATTTCTTGCTGTCAAGACACTGATATTGAGTATACTTAAATTTAAATTGGAATTGTTTAAATGTACTTTGTGTGGCAGATGAAATTTTGATATGACCAACCATGAAAAAAAAATTAAAAGTAAAAGCACAAGAAGTTATATATGCTTTTTCTTCTTCATGAAATTAGTAATTTTGGTTATAATGCATATTTTTCTTGCTATGTAGAGATTGTAACTAAAAAGATAAATTGTGAGGTTTGTTTTTGTTTTTTTTTTTTTTTGTATTTAGTAATGGAGGTTAAATCTAGTAATCATACCAAATAACTATCACTATACATATTCAGCCCTCTGAAATAAGATATAATTTCTATATAGTGTAATGGAAAGTATATACTATATTTAATAGCATACCTAAAGCTCATAACTTTCACACACATTGAAAATAAAGAATTATGATTAAATTGATGATTAACTAATATTTTAGAGTATTATATATTTAGAGTATTATGTATTCAAAGAAATGATGAATAATTATTGACCAACCATGACCAACCATTATGAAAGTTTCATTAACATCCACCCCTAGTAAAGAAAAGGAGGATCTGAGGGCTAGTTTTTAAAATATTTTCAGAGGTTTTACTAATAGCCAAAGTAAACATTAATATTGGAAAAATTAACAATCACCTCTTGAAGGATATTGGATATTCCTGCATTAATTTATTTTTCCATTTATTAACAATATACTATGTACCAGAAAAGCACCTTGCCTGGGAGGTGCCATGATTGGTGCAGAAATAGGGTAGGACATCTGCCGTCATGAAATTTATACTCTTTACGCAGTAAGAAAATGAGCAAGATGTGTGAGGATAGGAAAAATACAAGAAACTATATGAGCCTGCAATGAAAGTATCTTAGAGTCAGGATCAGGAAAAATCCCCTGTGGGAAAAGATACTAATATGCACTGAAATATCTTTTAAATGGGTATGTGTGTCTTAGGAAAGAAATTTAAATCACAATGTGAATGAACTCCTCTTCTTAAGAGAGTGTTTAAACTATTGATTCATTCCCAAAGAAAATTTTTATGTTAAAATACTGTGAAAGATGCTGATTTTCAATTCTATAATAACTTTTTTAGTGATGACATTTCTCATTTGCACATTATCCATGGTGTGAACCATATATGCACTTTTTTTTTCCCCCAGCATTAATGACCTCTTAGCCCAAACTTTCCCTAAGAGTTAATGAGTATCTGGAGTAGAGGAGCTTTTTTTAAGAGGAGTTGAGGACCCTTGATCCATATGGTCATTATGTTACAGGAAATGCCTGACCAGCAGGTCATTATTGCTGTTATTGTGCTGAGAATTTAAATAAATGATGAATAAATTGCTCAGTAGATTCTTTTGCAATTCACATAGATATTTAGTAAAAAGTAAATTGCAGCTAATGGTATTTGAGTTCCATATTTTACTTTTATAGTGGCTACGTTTATAATGACATAACATCGTCTATAATATTTTCCAATTTTATAAGTGAAACATTGCAGGAAAAGAGTTTTCAAGTAATTTCCACGTATCCATCTGGAAGTTAAAATAGGACATCAAATTTAATTATTCAAACACCTTTAGTGTTAGATGACTTTATGGCAGGTATACAAGAAAAATAAAGGATATTTAACATGAATATTGATATGCTTTGTTAACAAAGAAAAATAGCTTTATCTTTTTGCTTTTTACCAATTTAAACTTTTATTAGAACTTAATGAAATATAAATGTTCACATATTTTACATCTTAGGTTTGGACAAGTAAGAAACACTTGGGATTGAAAGATTTCCAGATATTTGTAAGGAAATTTAATGCATAGTTTATTTATTCTCAGATTGAATAATCTCAAAATTATTATTTTATATATGGATTTAATTGGCCAGTGACAAAAAAAATAGATCAGTAGATGGACCTAGTCCACTTCATTACTTCTAGAAATTCTATTAAATTAAATTCATTAATCATGAAACTCTCCAGAGATATCTAAAATTATGAACTGAAAATAGCATGAGTGGAAGTGATCAATACACTTCCAAATCAATTAGGACCCTTTGTATTGAATATAACAGAAAATTCAGATAAAACTGGTATAAATAATGAATGGAATTAATTCACTTAATTAAAAGTATAGTGGGATGATTGACTGTAGATGCACCTTCATCCAGCTGCAGTTTGCTTAGTTCCTCCTCCACATTCAGATCTTGGCTCAAAGGTCAATACCACTAGGATGACCTGGCATCAACCTCTGTCTTTACCGGACTAGATGAAGTCCCTTTGCTATATGTTCCCATAGCACATTCTAGTGTTTTCTTGTTGTACTTAGTAGTAGTAATAAGTGTAAGAGTAGTAGTAATCTTATTATTATTAAAGTTTGTAATTAATTATTTCCTTGCCTGGCATATCTTCAGCATATAGTCTGCACTTACTGAGTCTAATGAATGCTTCAATGAAATCAAGCACCCTTCACCTTTCTTAACACATAACATGACCATGAACATCAGAACTGTCAGTGTTACTTTCTCTTGGCCTTTGTTCGCTGTTTGTGACTGCATTGCTCTCTTCTGAAATTCTGCCTTCCATGAAACTTCCCTGATTCTCAAAACAAAACAAAAACTAAACTATCTTTGAAACCCATGAGATACTCTCTTTTTTTTAGTATTGATTATGGTCAAATATCCTCTAGTGATTTGAGGATGTGTGTTTTTTTCTCTACTAGATCATTAAATTTGGAGAGTATGAATTGTCTTGTGCTTCAATTTTCTATGGTAGAGAATTCACAGCTATAAATAAATATATTTGAGTTAATAAATAAAAGATGCACTCCTCTTATTTGACAATTTGATGTCGTTTACAGCTACCAGTGTTTCCTTGTAAATGTGAAGGGGATCTGAATCTTGATTTGGGTAGTTAGTGCTCTACAATATCATATTTAATCAAATTTGTGCAAATTACATTCCATAGACTGCCTGCTTTTAATTTTTTTTAATTTTTATTTATTTATGATAGTCACACACAGAGAGAGAGAGAGAGAGAGAGAGAGAGAGAGAGGCAGAGACATAGGCAGAGGGAGAAGCAGGCTCCATTAACCGGGAGCCCGACGTGGGATTCGATCCTGGGTCTCCAGGATCACGCCCTGGGCCAAAGGCAGGCGCTAAACCGCTGCGCCACCCAGGGATCCCAAGACTGCCTGCTTTTAAAAGAATTATCCCGGGATCCCTGAGTGGTGCAGCGGTTTAGCGCCTGCCTTTGGCCCAGGGCGTGATCCTGGAGACCCGGGATCAAATCCCACGTCGGGCTCTCAGTGCATGGAGCCTGCTTCTCCCTCTGCCTGTGTCTCTGCCTTTCTCTCTCTCTCTGTGTGACTGTAATAAATAAATTTAAAAAAAATAAAATAAAATAAAAGAATTATCCCTTAATAAAAAATAAAAGAGTAGATTTTTATTATATAATGGTCTCCCCATATCCATTTATAAGTGAAATAGAATGAGATAAACTCAGTTCTTTTTTATGATGACTTATATTTCATAAACATGCAATACTTACTAGGCAACTTCATTGTTCTCTTTCCCATGAGATAGAATCTCAATAACATCAGTAGATATGTAAGACATAAAAAAATCAGAGTTTCACTCTGATAGGTAGTTACTAAATCCAACATGTATAAAATGAAAATGTTTCTGTAGGTTTTCAAAAATGGTTCTTTAAAAAGTATTTTCTGTTTTTTTTTTTTGTAATTTTGTAATATCTAAGAAATATGTATAGCCATTAGTAGGTGGAGGTGTTGATTTTGATAAGCAAGTGTAAAATGTTTCCAAAATAATTTATATCTTTATTTTTATACTTAGTAGTTTTGCTTCTATTTATGAAACTTGGATATTCCTGTATAACTCTTAAATCATGAACATTATGCTCAGATAAAATAATTATTGATATACTTTATGAAAGACTGTTTCCTATTTTTGTAGGCATTTTCAAAATAAAATCTTTAAACTTGGGAGCACTGGATTTAAGCTTATGACACTGTAGTATT
The DNA here is from genome assembly GCF_011100685.1 of Canis lupus familiaris. Classification (NCBI taxonomy): domain Eukaryota; kingdom Metazoa; phylum Chordata; class Mammalia; order Carnivora; family Canidae; genus Canis; species Canis lupus. The sequence continues at coordinate 17,636,507 of NC_049252.1, forward strand.
TATAAATCTTTTTATAATATTTAGTATTTATTTTTAAGAGAGAAAGAGAGGATGCACAAGTTAGGTGAAAGGCAGAGGGAGGGAGAGAGAGAGAGATAGATAATCCTCAAGCAGATTCCCAGTGAGCATGGAACCCAACATGGAGCTCGATACCAGGACCCTGAGATCATGATTTGATTTATTTTTGAGCCAAAATAAAGAGTTGGACACTCAAGCTGAGCCACTCAAGCTCCCAAAACTTTTTATTTAGGATTATTAGGATTGTTTGAGGTCACAGCATATCTGATGACCTAATAACACACATAATAATAGCAAACTCTTGAGTTTAAGCTATACCCACAGAGATCACTATGTGTGCCGATCCGTGTGTGTGTGTGTGTGTGTCTACATTTTACAAATAACATCTGGAGTCCTATGTTTTCTCTATTACCTAAAATGTCATTAATAATTACAAAATATTTAATGTAGACATTTTGGCAGTGTGGAGGTGCAGGACAGAAAACTAATGTTAAATATGCAATTCTGTTTGTGCACATCTTCTGTCTTATGTGTCCATTTTCAAAGTTCTCTCTCTCTCTTTTTTTTTTTTAAGTTCTCTCTATTTTTTTTTTTTTTTCCCTTAAGGCCTAAACTGTTAACCTTGGAATTCTGCCCCTTATTTATGTTTCTATCCCTGGTTTCTCTGCTTTCCAAGCCATTAATTACTGATTGATAGTTAATCCTATTTCTGGAGGCACATGGTTGGTATTTTCAGGAGAAGGAACAGAAATAATACAGCTGTAATGGGCATGACTACCTAATTCCATAATCCTTTCATTAGTCAGGCATCCCGTTTAGTAGAGTATTTAATCCTGCAGAGAGCCCTGAGGGAACGGCTCATATTGTCACTGTGATTTCGAATTTTTTAAGGGTTCATATCATTACATCTGAAGAAAAGTTCCATTTAACTACTTTCTATAATAAGCTATGGCAATAAGTAGGTGCAACATAAAACTTTTGGCATATTTAAATATTTCATAGCAAGTGGTGGTACAATGATGAACCTTGGGACTACTATTTTCTCTTTCTAGCATTCCAACTCCAAATTCTCAATTCCTTTATGAATCAGAAACCCATTTGCTAACTTCCGACAGTCTTCATTTAAATGCTCCTTTAACCTGCTTTATAGCCCAAAGTTATGTTGAAATAAAGAATTTCTCTCCCAGATTAAGAATATCTATTTTATATACTGTTTTCCACTTCATGAAAGCACGTGTTTCCAGAAGTAGGATCAGTTCAAAATTTACAGTTCTCCAGATTAATTTGAGACTTGTCTTTCCAGAAATTTTAAAGGTAAATCCTATTTGCTGTACATTATATTATCCTAATGAAGAGCATTGCTACAAAAAGAAATAAAGTTCATTCATCAAATCATGGAGTATAGTTATGATTTAAGTAGGGTTTTTAAAACAATATTCATATTTAGTGTTGCTTCACAGTTTTAAACATTATTAAATACTAGATTGCAGATACTAAAAAAATAGGATAGGATTTTTGGAGGATATTCTATTCCTTTGAAAAATTATATTCAATGCATTTAAATCCTTAAAACCAAAACCCACAACATCATGCTAAATTTGCAAAATGAATTACTTTGATTTTCTATAAAAGTTTGCCATACAAATTGATAATTAGGACAAAACATAAGAAAATTATTTAGATTTACATCTTTATGTTTCCCTTAAAATGATTAATAAAATCAGTTTTTCCTTAATCTAACAGTATTCTTCTAACACTGAATATTGGAAGTTTTACAAATAGTCTTTTAATTATGGAATAGAGTTTACTTTTGAACATAAAGATTGTAGAAGACCAAATATATTATCATAAATGAAAATACAAAAGCAGATTAAGATGAAATCATAGAAACATTTAAAACTATGAATACTTTAGTTTTGAGCATAAACTTAATTTTAAAAGCAAGTTTTTGTTTTTAATTGAGTAGAATCAGGGTGCATCAATATTTTTTTCTTGACATTAGTATTTGTTAGCTCAGACCTACATCAAATCACCTTTGAAGAGGGTGAAATCTGTAAAAAATTTTTGAAAAAGGAATCTTTAGTCACTTTTAGCAACAAACATTAGAGCAGTAGTCTTTCCTGTAAAGAGTTGTAATAAGTGGTCATTTTCCCTTGAAATAATCAACTGGAAGTTCAGAGAGTTGTTTACCTCAATTTCCTAGGGTTGCAAAGTAGCAGCTCCTCAAATATGTATTATAATACTGATAAAGGCTTCAATCGCGTGGCATAATCTTCTCAGAGCAATTCCCCTTGGTGGGTCATTACAGCAAATAATGGAAGCATTTGTAATCTCTAGATAAAATTGGCCTAAATGAAATTAGATTCCCAGTTTTCTCATATGAGAATATTTCCTAATGTTGTCAACATTTATTGAGCAATAAACTGGGGTGTTGACATTGTACAAAAGAGAGACACAGAGCTCCCCCATTTCCTTTAGCTTCATCTCTAAAATGTTTGTTTTTTAAATTAAACATTTATGCAAACTGTAAATTCAGATGCTGTAGAAACCCAGCGCAGAAAGGGCTGGTGAGCAGTTTTTTCCCTGCGGCATTGGCAACTCATAATTTTTTGTAAAAAAAGTTTCTGTATGAAAAGGAAGAGTGTGCATGCCACCACAGCCATCTTCAGGCAACACTCATCCAAGGAGACATCTGGAGCAGAAAATTTTAAGAGGGGAAAAAATGTGGTTGGTGGCAGAAAACAGTAGGCAAGCAGTCTGTTAGCCATATTCTATATATAGGGTATTATGCTTTGCAACCAGCAAGTATTCATAAAAATTAATGATCTACCTATAAAGAACTTATTGGATAGTCCTGATAATGATTCAGTGTCATGATTGTTCAGTTTTCGGTTGGTATTAGTAAAATGTAAAGCTTTCTCTGTTTAAACATTGAATTTGCAGGTACCATCTATCTAATTATTGAAACTTTTTGCAAACTTGCATCTGATGTATGTATTTATAACCACAAATTAGCGACCATTCAGAAATAACATTTGGACACTCATTCCCAAAATGGTGGGAATTTTTTCTGCTCTTACAGCACATTATATCATTGATCAGTCTGTACCTACAAGGCATGGCGGCTTTAAATGAAAATATTCTAATGTATAATATATATGTGATTTAATTTGGATGCATTTTATGGAATAGGATTTTAAAAATTAAGGTCAGAGATACTTTAAGATTATATATATAATTATATTATAATTATTAAATTACATGTTAATAGGTAATAAATATATAAACACAAATAAATATAAATAATTTTAGGTAATCTTACATGTTTTTCATTCCAAACAGCAATTGCTTTAGGAAAATCTGTGGCTAATTTTCTCTGTCTCTGTCCCTGTTTCTCATGCACACCGACACACACAGACACAATAACACCATCACCTTGCTTCCATTTCTTCTAGAAGAAGTTGTGTTGTAGCCAATACATATTTTTGATATTGCAAAGTGCTTGTACTGAAGAAGTACTAAAAGAATAAAATAAAACTGTTTTAAATGGGAATATATCAAGTGCCCAATAGACTTCTTTTAGCCATTTATGAATTGTAAACTCATCCCATTTATGGTGGCATACATACCTAAAAAGTAATGTGCAAAAGCCTAAATGCTTTCTCCCAAAAGTTTAGAAAGTTTCAGTGATTAAGGCACCTGGGTGGCTTAATTAAGTGTCCAACTTGACTCTTGATTACAGCTCAGATCGCAATCTCAGGGTCATGAGATGGCACCCTGCCTTTAAGGTGGTCTCCACCCTGTGCATGGAGCCTGCTTAAGATTCTCTCTTTCCCTCTCCCTCTGCCCCCACACAACATATGTGCTCAGTCTCTCTCTCTCTCACAAAAATAAAAATTAAAAAAAAAGAATTTAGGGATTGAAATAATATTAGCATGCAAAATTATTTCAGATGAATTTGCTAAAAATTTTTTAAAAAGCAAAATTCTCCAATCTGCATTAACTGCTTCCAAAAGAAAATTGGCTTTTGGACTACACTATTGCATATCCACCCTATGGAAAAACTACTTCATTTTTCTCCTTCTTTATCTGACAGGTGGTGTGGTAGAAAGTATGCTTAACCTAATTCTTGTTCTGTCACTAATTATCTAAATCATCTTTGGGGAAATCTCTTATTGGAGTGACCATTTATCCTTTTGGAAAATTGTGCTATTTATAATAGTTTATGAATTTATATTTTTATATCTGCCATCTTATATTATTCTTATATCACTCCTATGAGACATTGGGGAATCATGATTATATTTTTATATCTATTATCTTGTATTATTCTTACATCAATCCTATGAGACATATTGATCATCCCATGATCTCTGTTACCCATTAAGATGTCATGACTTGTTGGGGACTGGAAATGAATGTAAGCAAGTTATCTATCTTCTATATATCAACTCTCATCTGAAGAAACAAGGATAATTATATCTATTTCACAGGGTTGTGAGGATTGAGTTAATATTTATAAAATTTTCAGAATAGTCCTTGGCAAGAGTAAGTACCAAATAAATACACAATTATTATTCTTGTTATTATAAACAACATCATCATTAGCATTACCATAATACAGTTAAAATTACTAGGACCAGAACCCTTACAGGACTTTATTTCCGTGATTAGATTAAAAACCTATATAAAGGATTTGGAACTGTTTTAGGAAGTGTAACTGTTTTTTTTGTACAGTATAATTAATAAATTCAGAGCACATTTTGGACCATAATGTGTCTCAAATATCTTCAGTTAAAAACAAACAAACAAACAAAAAATCACTGACCTTTAAAAGGGCAGTAAAACAATGGCAACAACAGAAAAATGATTTTTAAAAACATATATTGTGCTGGGAATCCCTGGCTGGCTCAGTGGTTTAGCACCTGCCTTCGGCCCAGGGCATGGAGTCCTGGAGTCGAGTCCTGGGGTCCTGGAGTCCTGAGGTCAAGTCCCACATCGGGCTCCCTGCATGGAGCCTGCTTCTCCCTCTGCCTGTGTCTCTGCTTCTCTCTATTCTCTGTACCTCTCATGAATGAATAAATAAAATCTTTAAAAAACAAACAAACATATATTGTGCTTTAGGAGATTATTTTTATTGACCTTAAAACAACCATAGTTTCCTGATGATTTGTCTATGAGAAAAGTCTTTTAGGACCCCTTTCTAAATGATGAAAGAAGTATCACATCACAATCTATATAGGCTAGTCCTGTTTACTTAAACTTCTAAGTTCTATGAAATGTTTCACATATAGCTGTTACTTTACATATTTTATAAATTATGGAATTAAAACACGTATATGCAAATTAACTTAGCCACGCTCAATGAGGATGTGTGATAGAGTTTATGCTGTAACCCAGATTTATTCTGCCCAAGTTCCACACACGTGCTTTACCCTGCTGCAGTAGGGCAGATGGTGGAGACGACTCTAATGACAAGCTGTTTGGGAAGTCTTGCCAACTCCATTCATGTGAAGCACTTGCCAGGTTGTAAAGGGTTTATTCCAGGTAATTTAAGGAGCTGAAATAGAGACTGATTTAATTTTTAAAAATGTAACCCATGATTTGATACAAAAACTTGCATACTTCTGAACATCCTGTTGACCAAAATGTCGGCTTAGAGTATATTGTGCTTGTAATCAATAAAGTTTGGTCCTGAGAGTTCAAAAACTGTCTTCATTACTTGGTTAGCTTCCCCACTAATTGATGGTACAAGGAAAAAGAAAAAAAAAAAAAAAAACGACTAATTGTAAATAAGGTCTAGCTAGAAATCTAGGTTGAGAGCTTGAAGAATAATGTTATTAAATAAAGATTTGGAAACTATTAAAATAATATATCTCAGAAGAAGACTGTGGAAATTCATTCATTCAGCAAGTTATACCACATTATACTTTAATTGTTGAGCACCCATTAAAGTGCTGGAACTATTTTGAGTGGTAGGAATACGAAGACAGCACAGGAAGTCTATTGACAAATGTTTACTGGTTATTTGTTCTTAATATTTAAATAGGAGGTAAGACTTTTGGAATCACCACCAAGTGAAAGAGGTAAAGGAAAGCTTTTCCAGTCAGAGAAGAAATAAGAATAGCCAAGAAATGGTGGAAGAAAAGCTATAGAAGAAGATAATTGTTCCCTGTGTGTTCTAGACCTTCTTATTTCAAGCAAAACCAGATAAACTATCAGTTAAGCTGTCTTAAATACCTAAATTAATACTTCATACAAAGAGATAATTGAGAGATAAAAGAGAGGATCTTGAAAGAAATACAGAAAACCCATAGGGCAGATGCTCCTAAGGTTTTAAAAACCAAAGAAACGATCTAATGCCAGTGCATACAGGCAGTGTTTGCATGAAACTCAGTGTCCCAGAGGTTCAATATTTCTATTAGTGAAGAGCAAAAGTCTTAAAACTGAAGGAAGGAATCATTTAGAATGCATATATATGTTCCAGACCATTTGAGAAAGAGAGTTACACCTTGAAAAAATCATAAAATACTATTAATTCTTTGTAGGGGAAATATTATAGCTCATAAAGTTTAGCAGAGGTTCTATTATTACTGATTGAAAGATATTTGGGGCTGTATTACCTTTTTTTTGGATTTTAACAAGTACAGACATGCTTGGGCTTACCAGTTGATGAGAATTTATTTTACTGTTAAGATATGTTGAAAAATAAGTCTTCAAAGCCATTTTGTCTATCGTAATCGGCTAGGTTTGACTTTGGTCCTGACACTTAATCCTGACATGAGTGGTCATAGTAATGCAGTCATATGACCTTGTAGCTTAAGACATAACTGAGGCCATTTGCCAGCACTTAGATGCTGATTAGAAGTTGGAAGTATAAATTACTTGCAAATGTCATAGCTTGTCCTCTAGAACAGTCATAAAATACATGTTTCTGGGAAAGAATAGAGGAGAAGGGATGGGTCCTATTCGAGGAAAGTAAAATAGAGCCTATTTTACAAATAAACAAAAACAAAGACAAAAAAAATGTATGGGGAAAGACAGAGAGCAGGGGTTCTAATTCCAAGATGTACATCTGAACTACCTGCTGAATGTTTTTTCTATCCTTTCCAAATTCTGTTTTAATTGACCTAGGATGGTCCCCAAACATTGGCATATCTTAAAAACAGCCTAGGTAATCTTATGTAGAAACAGAGTTGATTACCATTTGTCAAGATTAGAAGGAATATTTTTCTGCCTATGTATACTAAGATGAGACCTGGTCAAAGTTGGTAGAAAGCCCTGGAAGTACACAGAATATCCTATTTTCTGCATTAGTTTTGGCTAACTAGTCAAAAGAATAAATTCCCTTCAACATGAAAGGAAATTTTCCTTCCTAGAAGGAAAAACCAAAACTTAGTCAAGGAATAGCTATGCTAAAAACTGTAGTTATTGGAAATACATAGTTAACTTAGTTTTGACATCAAGTTTGTAATCTATACAAATTCTAATATCTAATTGTAAACTTTTCAAGCACATTGCTGCTTTATCTTCTTAGAAAAAGATGAAATTTTGTTATTAACTCAATGAAGTTTCCAGGGGAAAATAAAAACCTTTTAAAATTTTTGTTTTTAATTGAATTTATATATACCCTCCACATTAAATGCTCAAATTATGCATAAAGAAAACAAAAAAAAATAAGGACTGCTGTATCACAGTACTTCATTATGATATTCACAGTACTTCACAGTACTTTATTGGTTAACTGAAGGATACTGATTTGAAGGGACACATGCACCCAGATGTTTATAGCAGCATTATCAACAATAGCCAAACTATACAAAGAGCCCAGATGTCCATTGACTGATCAATGGATGAAGGAGATGCAGGGCCTTTTGTGTGTGTGTGTGTGTGTGTGTGTGTGTGTGTATACATACACCATTATACATACATTATCCTCCTTGCTCAGGAGGGCTCGGTCCCAGAGGACCCCAGGAAGATGACGGAGGTGGCCACTGACTGTGCACATGGGTGTGGAGGAGGAGGTAGACAGGTGTGTGTGTGTGTGTGTGTGTGTGTGTGTATGTGTGTGGTATAATGGACAGGTGTATATATATATATATATAATGGATTATATGTATTATATAATATATATAATGGATTATCACACAGCCATCAAAAAGAATGAAACCTTGCCATTTGAAACAATATGAATGAAGTTAGAGTGTATTATACTAAGCAAAATAAGTCAGTCAGAGAAAGACAAATACCATATGATTTCACTCATAAGTGGAATTTAAGAAACAAAACATATGAACATAGAGGAAGTGGGAAAAAGGAGAGCAAGAAGCAAACCATAAGAGACTCTTAACTATAGAGAACAAACTGAGGGTTGCTGGAGAGGAGGTGGACAGGAAATGGGCTAAATAGGTGATGGGTATTAAGGAGGACACTTGTGATGAGCACTAGGTGCTGTATGTAAGAAATGAATCAGGAAATTCTACACCTGAAACCAATTTTACCATATATGTTAACTGACTAGAATATAAAATTTGAAATTAAGATACAAACAACTTCATTGGGTGACTCTTTTCCCAGCTTCCCCCTTGAATTGAATCCATGACAAATGATGTGCCTCCTCAGTAACAAGCACTGACGAAAAAAGTCAAAATTCTTCAAATCATGATTTAAAATAAATTGAGAATACCCAGTATCCAAGGAGGATACCGCCTGTAAGATCGGTGATTGAAATAAGGTTGAGAAACATCTTGAACCACTCCTTACGTGTTTCTCCACATTTCCATGGGCCAGCCATCACAGTCGCATTTCATGTGCATGCGTTTCTTCAAGCTTTAAGCTGTTTTCTCTGCCCAGATGCCCTTTCTCTCCCTGTATCACTCATTCTTCATTCAGAGATCAAATATCATAAACCTGTGAACTCTTCACTATATACTGCACTCACCACTTCTGGGGCTAAGATAATGACTCATTCTTTTGTGCTTCTATTAGCTTTTGCAGTTTTATCACACTGTATGTTAATATTGGTGTGATTGCATATGTGTGTGTGTGACAGAGAGATACATATCTCCCTTATTTGTTGGGGGGGTAAGTTATTTGAGAACGTAAATGTGTCTTTTTCCTTTGTCATAAGCATAAGTTTTTTTTTTCCTGTTTTGGGGTGCACATGAAAAGTTGTTCTATTGCCCAGATGGACTGGGCAGAAAGCTTCAATGGCCAGATAAGCCATCTCTTCAGTAAAATTTCTGGGACAAGACATGAAAATAATATAGGTCCGAGTATCTCTTTCCTTGGACCCAGATTACCAGAAATTACTTCTTTAAACATGTGCCAAAGTCTTTCACTCCCTTAAAATCATGTTGCAAATATCAGAGCTTATAATTTATTGGTTTATTTTATACCATATATTTCTCTGGTATTTTTCTTATGAAAACCATTATTTGCATTCTTCCTCTCTCTTTTTCTCCTCTCCTTCTGAGAGAGGGAGAGGGAGGAAAAGAGGGAGAGAAAATGAGAAGGAACAAAGGAAGGATAAAAGGAAAATAGGTAGATAGACAGATGGTAGGAAGTGAGATGTGAGTACCCAGATGGTGGATATGGTGGGTTGTTTGTTTGTTTGTTTGGTGGTTTTAAAATAAGCCCATAAATTCATAGTTTTCCTTTCAAGTGATGGAACCTAATTTTTCTTCCTTTTTGAGTGGATTGTAGTTACTGGCTCACTTCTGGCAAATAGAATAGAGGGTAAAATGACAATGTGCTGGTTTTGAGACTAGGTGATAAAAGCACTGAGCGTTCCCCCTCCCTTTCTGTCTTGGATGCCTCACTGCATGGGTAGTGAATTGCCATGCCCTCAGGGCACCCAAGCAGCCTGTAGTAGGGTGGATGTAGCCAGGAACTGAGGTTTCCTGTTGCCAGCCCTGTGATTTAAGTTGTCTTGGAAGTGAATCATCCAGGTGACATCCCAACTGCCACCACATGAAAAATGTTGGCCTAAACCACCCACCTAAGCCTCTTTTGACATCTTGATTCCAGAAACTGTTAGATAAATATCTGTTGTTTTAAGTTATAATGTTTAGGGTAATAATGATTTGCATCACTATATACTACAGTAAATTGGAGAGAAGTAGATATATGATACATCTGAGAGAAGTAGAAATAGAGAAAAATATTACAGATTTATGCTTACAAATTCATAAATATATGCAATAACAGAGCTACAGCTACCATATTTTAAATAAGTTTTGCCTCCAAGTTTTTGTTTTGTTCATTTTTTTGTAATTGCCAATTTTACAGAAACCTGCAAACTCTTCCTTTTTCTAACCTATTTCATACTTACTACATTTTCTGGATATTGACAATAACCACATTGTAATAAAGGAAACAGAACAATTCGGTGAAAAAAAAAACACTTCCTTACTCATTTGGCTCAAATTTTTAAATTTTAAAAATGAAGTTTTTTTTTTAACTTTCGGTGACACCATCAGTATCTTTACTTATATAAGCCACCTTAGTTTATCTACCTAATATTAGCATTTCTGTGATTGAATTGTCTAATACCTCTATTTTATTTTCCCTAGTACATTCAGACCCACTACAATATTTATCACCACCACTGGTTTAGACAGCAAACACATGATTCAAAATTTTTAGAACAGAAACCTATAAGTCATGACCTCCATCTACTTTTTGGAGAACAATGGATGTGAGCTTTATAGATGGAGGCTTAGAATTCTAAGGCTACATAGCTAGGATGTGACTAGTGTGTCACATTACACTGTCTCTATAGTAGTTTATTATGTTAAAGAATATGAATTAAACAGAGAGACTGTGGTTGTTTGGCTCCTTCAGACAAATCTATTAAAGACAAGAAGAAAAAAAGTTCAGAATGAATCTTTGATTTAAAAGTTAAAATCTATTTTATTTTGGAATATTTGTGTTTCACTAACTGTGTCTTTGATGAATGAAATTCTATCTAGGTAGACCTAAAATAGTTACTGTGAAAGTGAAATATAACTACCCTGTAATTTCTGATGAATTATTTTTTATCCCCTGAGGAACTCTGTGTTGAATGAAATGAGTCACCATATAATCATATTGTTTATCGTAACCAGTGCTTGTAGATTCATATTGCCATGTAATTACACTATTAAAGTATAAAGTAGGACAAATGCACATTCATTCTTATTCACACCTGCTTTTCTTCGATCATCCTGTTTGATGTGATTAACTCAGGGGAGAATTTTTCTACTACTGCTCATTACTGTACAGAGGCTTTCTTTCTTTCATTTTTAAAAACATGAGTTTAAACTGACTTTAAAGGCCTAAGGTTGGAGGAAAGAATAGACAGAAGGGTGACAAGGGGTGGAGAGGAAGTGTGCCCACGCTTGTGTGTGTGTGTGTGTGTGTGTGTGTGTGATAGAGAGAGAGAGAGAGAGAGAAAGAGAGAAAGACAGAGAGAGAGAGAGAGGAGAGAGAGATCATTGATGTAAAGAAAGACCATAGGCCTTATTATCTCCACGTAGAGCATCAATCCTCCAGAAGTGAGAATCTAACTTACTGATCCAAATGCGTAGTCCTTCCCTGATCATTGACTCCCACCTCTCCTAGAAAGCAGTCTTTTTTAGAGAACATAGTTATTCTAACTCCAGATGATGATCTCTAAGTCCCTTTGTTTTGCTTTCTGTCCATTTAACTAGTTGTCATTATCCTTTCACGATTTAAAGAATATCATTTTGCTTCTCATTAAACAATTGAGTAGCTTTCCTTTTTCCCTTTATAACCTTTTAGTGCTCTTCTACTAAATGTTCTTTGACTCATAAGACGAACCATCACACTTAAGAGTTCTTGCTTTCCTACAAAAGTATAGAGTTCACTAAGATTTACAGTTTTCTTCATGTACCAAAATGCTTTGCTCTCAAAATAGAAACATAAAACTTTGATGAAAACTTTCAGATGCTAAAAAAAAAAAAAAAAAAAAAAATGCAAGTCAGGTAATGCTAATTTCTGAAAAAGACTTTATTTCTCCTGATTTCTATCTCTTTTTATCTTTTCCAATAATGTGGCAAAGAATAGTAATAATAATAATAATAATAATTATTATTATTATTATTATTATAAATCAAGGTGATAAAGTAATGTTACCTAGGAAGTAAATCAAAAAGAATGTAGTTTTTTTCTGCATCTGAACCAGTTATTCAATAGCCTTGTACTCCAACATTTTCACATGGGATTCTGCAGAAAATTAAGTTTATAGAAAATGATTTGATTGATTCTTTCAAGCAAGGTATATTGCTAATATTATTATTGATGCATATGAGAGGAGTTAATAGGTTGCATATAATGCCTTGGGGCACTGGACTTTAATTCTCCTGTAGAACTGTGGTTCAGTAGAGCTCTTCCACTCTCAGGGTATGAAAAAATTATCTGCCTGTCCCATCTCCCTCCTTTTTGGCCAACCAGGGAAGGCAGTTGGAGTCCACATTAGGGCCTCCATCTTCATTATATTATAAACATGTTCTCACATTTCTGAAATTTGTGTTGTATAGCCAATGTGTACATTCAGTAAAGTAGTATTTTCTTTGTTTCATGATACACTTCCGCTAAAATGATGACCCTACCTTATAATAAATGTCTTACTAGGGTTAAGAAAATTGAATACCTTCTTTTTGCATCCCATCAGCATCCCCTTACAGATTTATTTTTCTCCCTCAATCCTTTGGCACTAAAATAGAATGTCTCTGCAGCAAACAAGATTTTTCTCTAAATAAAATATTATGACAATTGTTTAAATTTAAATTGGGTGAAATATTTATAATTGAATTGTTTCTTCTGTTAAATTCTTTAGATCTGTGATTTTTCCTACTGCGTGGATTATAGAATGAAATGACAGTAGATTTAATGCAACCAAATATATTTAATGGTTATAAGAGTAATGGATTAATAGTGCATGGTTTTCCACCAAGTTTACCATGCCTCTCTGTGGTCTAGCATTTGAATGATTTCAAGAACCAGTGCCCTAAGGCCTTTTTTTTTTGTGCTGGTTGATAATGTGCAGTAATAGGTTCAGATAGACTAATTTGTGTCTAAGTGATAGCTAATATATCTTCCTCCCAGATAGTATTTAACTTGATTAAAATGGACAGGTCAACATAAGGCATTTCAAGTGGGAATTTCAAGCACCATTGAAAGCTAATTGGGCAAGACAAAGCTTATAAGGAAGAAAGTATACTTGGAGTCGCCAAAATTCTAAATGGTTACTAGGAAAAATTATATTTGCATCAAATTTGATACAAGCACTTTGGTCCTCCTCAGTCCATGCTGCCAAGGGAGCTGCTTACTTTACCTAGAAATTTTACTTTCATTACTGATTAACAAACTGGAAAAAATGCGATTTGACTTATATAATGTGACCACATGTGCCACATGTTTCAAAATTTGCATTTGATAGTTATTTAAAAATATGTAAGAATTATGACAGTCTTTTTTTAAACATTTTTCCTAAAAGGGAAAAAGAAATAAGCAAACATATCAAGATACGCAGTACATGTGTCAACAAGTCTAATGTTTATATAGACCCTGGTAGATAACTGCATTAGTGAAGAGAGGAAATACAGATACCACCACAGACCTGGGCATGCATGATCTCCCAGAAGACATTCAAATTCACTTTTTGAGACAATCTTGTGAGCCAAACAAGACATTTCTACTGGCCATCTCATGTCAGTGGATTACCAGTCTGTAACCCCTGAAAGGAAATTTCAGCTCCAAATCTTCTCTTAATTTGTGAATATGTTATTAAGTATATTACATTTCTCTTTTTTTAAGATTTTATTTATTTAATCATGAGAGACACAAAGAGAGGCAGAGACATAGGCAGAGGGAGAAGCAGGCTCCCTACAAGGAGCCCAGTGTGGGATCCAATCCCAGGACCTTGGGATCATGACCTGAGCCAAAAGCAAATGCTCAACCACTGAGCCACCCAGGTGCCCCAAGTATATCAATTTTCATTCAATGTAATTGTAAGGATTATTTTATAAGATGTATAAGTAACTATTTAACAAATTCCCTTTCTGGTCTGGTTATATTTTATTCACAAAAAAACAATTTTGATCATAGATTTTTTTTTCTACAGCTAATCTAATATTACATTATTACAACTGCTTTGTTTATTAGATAATATGTCCTCCACTAGTGCAGAACTAGATTAAGCTAAGTGCATGATTCTGTTTAACACCTGACTTGTCTATTCTGTCTCATAGGGAAAGAATTAAATGCAGTTTTTTTTTTCCTTTTTGACTATATGTCATTAAAAAAAAGCTAAGTGCTCCTTCTCTCTTTTTCTCTAACGTGCATAAGCTAGAATTATTCTTAACAGATAACTTCATCTAAGGCTGACTCTGACTATCTTTGCTCTATAACCTATCTAAATATGTTCTTTAAAGATAGAAAATAGATTATGGAAGATACCAAAACAGGAGATGCACAGGAAATTCTTTCTAAAACTAAATCAAGATAAAACAAGAGTAATGTAAATACGGCAGTTGTGACTTAAGTATTCATGCTATTTTATATCAAATAATTAAACAATAAAAATATTTCCACGCCCATGCTCTCTTTTTGTGCTCTTAAACACGTGGGAAATTACACTGAATAAATTAGTAGCCAGAATCAGGGCACCTCAGTGGCTCAGTGGTTGAGCGTCTGCTTTTGGCCCAGGTCATGATCCTGGGGCCCTAGAATGGAGTCCCACATCAGGCTTCCTGCTGGGAGCCTGCTTCTTCCTCTGCTATGTCTCTGCTTCTCCCTGTGTCTCTCAGCAATCAATCAATCAATCAGTCTTTAAAAAAATAAAAACGAATAGCCAGAATCAATTATAAAATGAAAATGAAATCATCTTCTTTCAGTCTTCAAAAACTCTTTTTTTCTCTCTTCTCTCCTTCCCACTCATCCTCTCCTTACTTCCTTCTCTGTCCCTGTAGAGACATCATTTCCCTACCACTCAGCCAGATCCAAGACTTCCAGTTAAGTTCTAGCATATACAATAAGTTCAGCCTATTTTTGGGCCATTAGAAGTATCACCACCATCTGGCTCTAAATTGTTGAATCTACCAAAACCCCTGGAAAATGGCTTCCTCCTACCTTCCTTGTGTTTTTGATTGTATGGTCTAGAGGTAATTTTCTTTCTTTCCAATTCCAGTTGTTGCATAAGTATGTCTTTGGACTGCTTCTTCTAAAGTCCATCCACAAACTGTCAGTTTTTAATGTTGCCTTCTTTTTATTTTTTTAAGATTTTATTTATTTATTCATGATAGGGCAGGGGAGAGACACAGCCAGAGGTAGAAGCAGGCTCCATGCTGGGAGCCTGACATGGGACTCGATCCCGGGACTCCAGGATCATGCCCTGAGCCAAAGGCAGGCGCTGAAACGCTGAGCCATCCAGGGATCCCCTAATGTTGCCTTCTTTATGCTAGTGTCGCACTTTGCTTATCCATGTTTCTCACATTCTTTCTTGAACATTACATTGGTTGGGTATGGCTCATCTTTCCACTAAATTAATTTTTTTTAAGATTTTATTTATTTATTCATGAGAGACATAGAGAGAGGCAGAGACAGAGGCAGAGGGAGAAGCAGGCTCCATGCAAGGAGCCCGACATGGGACTAGATCCCGGGACTCCAGGACCACACCCTGGGCCCAAAGCAAGCGCTCAACTGCTGAGCCACCCAGGGATCCCTCCACTAAATTAAACTGAGCATAATCTCATTATCTTCTCCCCCTCTTTAAGTGTTAGTTTTTTATTCTAAAAGAGAATGACCAGAAACATTGAGTACTGAAGAATCTGTTTGTGGCACTTTTTGTAAAAATTCTTAATGGAGTGTGAATATTTTATTTTCTTATGTATCCTTTTTGTATTAATGATGAGGTTAATGAATGAATGCAAATACTTAATTTGAACTGCAGATGATTTATTTTTGTAATCCTAGCAATACCTAGAACCATTTCTCCTTTATATGGTAAGTCCTTAATAAATACTATTTAACCAAATCTAATATCAGTTCTTATATTAGAAAACTATTAAAATTAAATCGCCTACACTTTTAAACTGGTAGATATCAAGAACCAGCTTAAAAAAAAAAAAAAAAAGAACCAGCTTAGACACTGGAGTTCTAGGGCCCAGTAGGCATCTGGCCAAGATTTCTGAAACAGAGTTGCTAGTGATTATAAGCCCAGGCTTTGGCATCAGAACTCAGTGAGATATGTTAACTTTCATCTGAAGATGCTAGAAATTTTGAAACACAGAGGAAAAAAAAAGAAACACAGAGGAATTACAAAATCCAAGACCTGTATTGAATTCCCAAATAAAAGAATCAAAAAGTACAATATTAAAAAAGAATAGTCAAACTAATAGAATTGATCAGAAGCAAATACCAAAATAAGAAGTCAACTGCAGGAGTCCCCAAACCAAGATAGCCCAAATTTTAATTTCATTATATTTACTTTGTTTCTCTTACTTATTTTCTTTAATTGTGTGTCAAACACTGCATTAAGCTTGTCACGTTATTGTTCATTTTAATTCTTAGAAAGACTCTATAAATTCAGTGGTATCCATCTGCTAAAACTCGGAGACATCAAGAAGACTAACTGACACTTCAGAGCTATTGGGTGGCAGGCCAGGATCTCTTAATCAAGTCTGACCAATACTTGAGTCCTAATCACTCAACATTTCCTTAGAAATCTTGACTGATAGCCTATAATCAAAACTGTGATTTGTGGCTTGGATTTTATTTGCCAAATGAGTTGTGTTTGTGAATGATCAGAAAATGGCATGTTGGTCATTTGGCATTATCCTCTTGCTGAGATTCCCACCTCCAGAACATCTTTTGGTAAGAGATTGGGTTTAAAGACTAGACCATAACCATCATCTGGCCCGTAATCTTCTTATAATGCAAGTCACTGAAGTTGGCCCTATTCTGCTATGCAGTATGCTTCATTTCTTCAGTTGCCCAGTCTAGGTTTGGAGTAAAGAGTTGTACCAAAGCAGGATACTTCTAAGATGGAATAAATATACATGAAGTATTTGGGGAGTGGTAGTGCTAGAATTAGGGAACCACTTCAATGATTTCAGAAAACTCGGGGTGGTAGGTCCTCCATTTGTGACAAGGTTGGTTTTATATCGCTGTTGTGAAAACAGACATTATTCCCATCAACCTATTTGTGGTTGATAGTAAGCATATGTATTAGGGATTTTTTTTTTTACAATTTTTTTTTTCCTCCTAAACGAGTTTGATTCCAAGTTGAAAGCTTGGGTAGAATAAACCACAAGCTATCAAAATGACATAGACAACACAGTTAGGATGCAGCAAAAGTGTTGGTATCCTGAAGTCTTTTGAAGATTGAAGGTCATAATATCTCTATTCTTTTTGGGACTGGTCATGGCCCTGGCACTGGAATCATGCTTTCCTATACTGCAGAGTGCTACAGCTTATCAGTAGCTTCCAGACTTCCCTGGGAGGTATGCCCTATTTAATGAAGAGACTGGAGTGCTTTCTGTGCCTCACTTTGTTAAAGACTTGTCCTCCCAAGATCTAAGCTGGTGGTTTTAATCAAGCAGCGCTTCACCATCCTATGAACCCTCTATGCTATCTCTGCTTGCTTCTGCATCCCTGGCACTATGGCCAGCAGGAAGTAATAATCTGCTGCTAGCATTATATGCTGTCCTTCAGCTAATGGTGTTTTTTTCTTTTCTTTTTTCTTTTTTTTTTCTTCTTGCTTATGTGATAGAGTGCCTTTCAAAGTACCTGACTAGAAACACTTTATCAAAGTATTCTGAAGAATGCTCCCTATTTTCATCCCCCCCATAGCATGGTTTATTTCCCTAATTCATATTTTTTTCTATAGCATTACTTTTTTCTCATGTTAGTCTGTCTCCCACCTGCTAGAATGTAAACTTCACGAGGGTAGGGATCTCTGTCTGTTTTCTTCACAGATTTACCTGATTGCCTGGAATAGTACTTGGCATGTAGTAGATTCCTTGTAAATAGTTGCTGAATGATGTGGCCCAACGATTTGGCATAGTGTGAGCTATCCCTACCTACTCTAGGCTATGGTGATTAGGTCTAAGAGTCTTAGGATGCCAAGCTCATTCAATAATTGTCATCATCCCCCAGAAAATAGTTTTATTGAAAAATTTGCCCTGAAATACAATCCCTGGTATGACTGACACTGGATGGGTAAGTACTGAGGTAATTGCCTTTATATATATAAGCCCATGTTTGAAGATGAATTTTCTATAAGATAGGGATAGACTGCATTAGGATATCTCTTAATCCAGGCTGCTATAATAAGACTGGGTGGTTTAAACAGCAAGCATTTATTTCTCACAGTTTCAGAAGCCGACAGTCTAAGAACAGAGTGCCAGCACAGTCAAGTCTGGTGAAGACCCTCTCTGGTGAAGACAAGTATATTGTTGTATATTCACATGGTAGAAAGAGAATGAAAAAGCTCTTTGGAGTCCCTTTTATAAAGCCACTAGCTCCAGTCACATGATCTAATTATTTCCCAGAGACCTCACTTCATACTACCATCACATTGAGATCAACATAAGAATTTCAGGGGAACAGGGACATTCAGTCCTCTGCCGGGCAGACCAGGATGGGGATTGATTGAAATAATATTTCCAGTTATTAGAATACTATAAATGTTATGGGGGTTCAGACTAGTCCCCTTCCTTGCATACAGAGATCAGTTATTTTACCTGGGTTGTATAAAGTTGGATGATAGATTGCTTATATCTTCTTGCATACAGAAGGGCTATTGGATGCCTTTGATTGTTGGTGAGTGTTCACGCTTAGAGACTGAAATAGAGTCCCTTCTCCCTCCACTTGTTGATGACCTAAAATTCAACCTTAAATAATCATGTGCATTTCTAAAGGAATGCTATGTTTTCAAATGCAGAGAACAGAGGCTCATACAAGTCCAACCTAAAGAACAAGTTACAATATATTCAAATATATTATAGTTCTTCAGCCTAGAGATTCAAGTACTAACCTGTTAATTAACCTCTAGATGAAGTCACTTCTGTGTGTTGGACATACCTGTGATACCCCATCTGTATACTTAGTAACACTAGAAAAGCAACAGTCCTCTGTTCTTTACCACTAGTGTTTTTGATAATGTCATTGTCTGTTCTCTCCTTTGGCTTTCCTGCAGTAGACCTGCAATCATTCATCTTTTTAATCAAGCTGCTAATATAGAATAGAACTCTGCAGTGATTTAGTATGTCCTAGAAGTCATTATCATAGGGTTTCTGTATGTAGGAGGAGAATTTGACCCTGTTCCAGTTTTTCAGATAAACAAGATAAAAAAAGAAACCACTTGCCTGGAATTGCCATTAAACCGTAAACTCTTTGGCTTGTAAAATTAAGTGATGGATTGAATTAGAATACAACCGATTTCTCTGCAGATTAGGAGCAAAGACTGGTCACTGGAGTAATCACAGAATTGACAGCTAAGCACTCCCTTCTGTCAATTAAGTGGGGAGTGAATAATTGGAGAGACAGAAACTTCAGGAACCTCTGAAGGTGGATAAAATGTCCTATGGAATCCTTCTGGCTGTGATTAGAGTGTGTTATTTGCCATCTAAGACTGTAAAGGCTCAAGAAATCTAATAGTGTCTTCTAAATTTTTACCAGACCAAATGGTACAACAAATAAAATAAAGAATCCAGGAACCAAAGATGAAAGAGAAAGAACATGAAACTAGATTTTTTTTTTTTCTGAGCTAGCTATACTTATATTATCTTAGCTAGCATATATAGTGGGGAGGGGAAACCCACTTATGTAAATTTTCAATGATTGGGAGATCCATTGATACATGCATGATTCTGTTGTTCTTGGGTCAGTTGCCCATTTGGGGCTCTGCTCAGTTTCCTGACCCCTTGGACTCATGTCGAGAGGGACTAACTGATGAAATTTAAAAGTACCACTGTAAGGCAGAGTCACATAAATTTAATTAATATTGAAAAAGTAGACAAAGTTGAGCACTATGAGTTATATAATATATGGTTTTACTGTTAATATTCTATTTAAAAGTATATGTATTCAAAATTCACTCTTTCTTTACTTCTGTTAAGGTTCTAAGCTAGGTCACAAAATATTAAAGTGCAAAATACTTTTATCACCCCCAGTACTCAGTATTCAATTGCATGAGATGTAGTTGTTTTGAATGAAAAAGGTTAATGAATAGGTGAGCATGTTATTTTGGTTTTGAAACCTATCATAGAACTCACTGATACAGTAATAATCATCTTTCTTTGCAATCAACAAATCAATCAATCAAATAGTACATATTCAGATTTGCTTCTTTCATTATTTATATGATATCAAAATAGAAAGGTCTGATTATAGAAAATATTTAAAAATATAAGTTAAAATAAGTACCCTCTCTTTCCTGGCAGTGGGAGTGGGGAATAGATTTGTACCCTTTTATTTGACAAATTTAGATTTGAATGTGTTGATTAAAAAAAAAATCCAACTCATGTATACATTTTTTCTTTAAGAAATGAAATAGATGCCGGCAATATTCCAGATTATTTAATACATTTAGTAAAGCATTGTGTTTTCTCAGCAAAAATTCTAATTAGAGATAAGGCCATATAAAACAAATAATTATCCTTCAAATATGGTAGGTTAGACAGAGTGATATGCTGAAGGAGCTATAGACACAAAGAGACAAAGAGAATGAGGCAGACAACCTAATTCTGGAAGGTAGAAGAGAAGAGAAAAATAGGAGGCTTGCCATGTTGAAGAAGAGGAGCTGCATGAAACAGGTGTAAAAAGGGGAGACTTCTGATGTACAAATAACAATTTTCCAGGGGTCTTGTTGGAGAAGGAGTCATATGCACATGTGACAGAATTTGAAACATATGATACCCTGAAATATTAATTACTATACTAGTTTGGCAGAAATCAATCACTTTGATACTATTATAATTTTTCTTAGCACTGATTTAGAAATTTGGTTACTTCAGGTGTGTTTATTACATTATAATAGCTTAAGAGTAACTATCTCGTCCACAATTTTCTGCATAAATGCTGACAGAGACAATAGCTTTTATTTTGTTCGTAAGGATGAAACTTCAACTTTTACAATAGCATCCTAATGCCCGAGCTGATATGTGAGAAGGTGGGGCATTTGGGAGGTGATGAGGTTATGAGAGTGCAGCCCTCATGATGGGATTAGTGCCCTTTTAAAAGGGACCTCAAAGAGCTCTCATTTTCTTTTCACCATGTGAAGACACAAGAAAGTAGGCAGTCTGCACCCTGGGAGAGAGCCTTCGCCAGGGCAGAACCATGCCGGTGTCAGGATCTTGGACATCCAACCTTCAGAACTGATAAATTAATGTTCGTTATTGATAAATCACCCAGCTTATGGCATTTGGCTATAGCAGTCTAGGTGGACCAAGACTGAAGTGAACAAATCTTGCTTAAATACATTCTAACTATATTTGGATTGAGTAAACAATTTCTCAGTTTATTTGGGATGAAAAACGACCAGTACAGTTTGAATGGCAATCTTAGTGGTGTGCAAACATGGAGCAGTCGTCTTAGGTAAGAGGAACAAAGATACGAAATTTGTCTTTGTGAGCACCTCTGGAGCTAACGAAGAGGAGGTGTTCCAGTGATTGCAGTTAACATTCATTTGGTATTTACTTTGTATCAGACACTTTGTTTCATCCCAAAGACAGAATATGGGTTTATTCCAGTTTATACAATTAATTCAATATCATTCAGGTAAATTCTGAATCTTTAATACCACCTTCCTCAGATAGTAGCATCTGTGTGTCTGGTATGGTAGGGAAACCTTCCTTTTTTTCCCTCTCTCTCTGTCTTTTTCTATTAAAGAGAGAATGGGGAGGGAGAGAGAGCGAGAGAGAAAATATTCTTTTTTTTTTTAAGATTTTATTTATTTATTCATGAGAGACATAAGCAGAGGGAAAAGCAGGTTCCCCATGGGGAGCCTGATGCGAGACTAGATCCCACGACTCCAGGATCATGCCTGAGCCAAAGGCAGATGCTCAACCACTGAGCCACCCAGTGCCCTATAGGAGAGAGAGAATCTTAAGCAGGCTCCACATCTAGCCAGTGAGCCTGAAGTGGGCCTAGATCTCATGATCCTGAGCTCATGACTTGAGCCAAAATCAAGAGTTGGATGCTCTACAGAAAGCCCCTGTACCCCAAGGGGAAACTCTCCTACGTAAACTTGGAGACACTGGCCAGTCTCTGGTCTCTTAGTTCTAACTGTGGTCCTTGCTTCAGCTGCTTGGTTTGGTTTGGTTTGGTTTCCAGCCCTGCTAGGGTTCCTGATTCCTTGAACTGGTGTCTTAGAGAAATTGCTGGTGAATATGTGGTTTGTCCTGTGAACCAAGTCAGGGGTGAGAAATTCTCTCATGCGGCCTCAGCTGCACTTCAGCTGCTGTTGGTGCTGAGGACTTCTGAGTTCTCCTACATTTTCTGCCCTGTCCTTGGCGGGTGTGTGCCTCACTGTCAGTCACTCACCTCTCAGCAGGGAAGCCTCATGCCTGATGCTGCTTTCTGCTCCATGAGACTTGTGTGGGTTTGGGGACATTACATCCTCCTGCACCACACAGGAGTCAGGAACACACCCTGCAACAGTACTAACTCCCTCTCTTTTTACTCACTCTGTCACTCTGAGTTCTCTGTTGCCTTGGGTTGTTGCAGTCACCAGTCGTGGAGTTGCTGCTGTTCACACATAGAGCCTGTTCACACGTAGAGCCACACAAAATTGCAAGGTTCCATTTCTCTGATTCCAGCCTTCCTCTACACCTGTGGACAGCCTCTCATTCCGTTAGCCCAAAGTAGGAGGCTGTAGAAGATGAGTCCTGGCAGCTCCATGGTTTACATGTCTTTTCTGATTCTCTTGGCTCCCTGGAAGAGGGGGTAGGCTATCTGCTCTTTTCCCATCTGGAAGGGATTATCCCCAACTTAATTTTTCCGCCCCTCTGAGGAGGTAACCAGTCTGCTCTTTCACTCAGTCTTCAACAACATAGCACCAAGTATTTTGGAAATCGAACATTACTTCAGATGGAAATCGAACGTTACTTGGAAGTAGTCTAAGCACAGAACTACTTCTGGTTTATCTTGGCACCTGCTCAAATAGATAAACCTTCTGGACTCATTTCCTCATCTGGAACCTGAGATCACTAGACTAGAGATCCTGTAGACACCTCCAGGCTGTAATAATCTGACGGAGATGTTTAAAATGCTTTCATTTAAAAAGAAAAGTCAAGGGGTGGGGCACTGGGTGGCTCAGTGGTTGAGCATCTGCCTTTGACTCAGGTCATGATCCCAGGGTCTTGGGATTGAGTCCCCCATCAGGCTCGCTCCTTGCTTCTCCCTTTGCCTGTGTCTGTGCCTCTCTATCTGTGCATCTCATAAATAAATAAAATCTTAAAAAAAAAAAAAGGCTTCTCTATATTTAACGATCCAAACTAATTTGCTCTTTTTAAAAATTTCTCTGGCTTGCCTCCATGACTCTCTGAACACATTGGAATAAATCATATGTAAAACCTCCTTTTTTGGGTAATATTTAATCTTAGTATTATATGCTCCTGGTCATAATATAAAGTTATCATTGATTTGGAGGCCTAGGAAACAAAACTGTTGTTGACTTCTTAAAACATATAAATTACTTATTTCATGAAACTATAAACTTTCCAGCCTCATGAAATATTATTGTGGTTATATAACAACAAACTTGATATATATGTGCTCAGGCAAATCTACTCCATGATCCCATATATGGTTATTGAGTGAGCCACTCAATGAGTAACTAATTGCATATATCTTTGAATGATAAATGTCAGTTTTATTCTAGTAATTGCTGTTAGTTACCCTGTGCTATTGAAAACTTTTAAAAATATTATGACTCATGCCTATAGTCTTTCAAATTTGTTTATTTTAATGGAGTGTATTCCTATAGAAATATTTTGGACTCTGTGACATAATGTACTCATGTTATAGTAATTTTATGATCTGCACTGAGCAAAGGAAATTAGTATACTCTTACATTATGGATGACATCTTTCATCGGTCCTTTATAATTATGCTTCTGATTTAAAACATTTTTGTTCCTAAAGTTGCAGAATACATGTTCTTTCTTTTTTTCCTCAATATTTCACACTAGAATTTGCAATATCCCGATAGGTTTCACGTTTTCTGACAATGTATATCAAGGGAGGCTGATAAGCACTATTAGTGTTGAATACCCAGCCCAATGAGACGACTCAGGGAAGGAAGGCAGGTGAACATTCTGGCATAGCTGTGCTGTGATGGATGTTTGATTTTTGATTTGTCAGGCTTATAAATAAGGTTTAGACTAACCTCAATCTGGAGAGAAAGTCCACACACTTGAAGTAGACAAAGCACTTACATAGGCATCCAGACACTTAGGAATTAGCCCCAACGCAAACACTCTTCCTTAATTTAATTTATTACCGCATAGTATTAGCAGTGATTCAAAATTTCACACAATGTTCTATGCTGGTTTCATCAAGGCAGCTAATAAGTTACATGTCTAAGTGGTGTCTGTTGAAACAAACTTGGATTGGATGTAGAACTTGGACTTAGCTGCCACTTCATGATATTTTAGTTTTAATTAAATGTCACACTCAAAATAAGTGATGAGTGAGCTGTGCTTGGTCTGGTAATGGACTCCAAGCCTGCCCACCACGTAAGCACAGATTGCTTCACTCATCACTCAGACGACATCTTCTAGACTAATTGGCATGAAGGGATATTTTTTCACTTTTATTTACATTAAATGATTTAAGAAAAAAGATTTATTTTAAAATATGGGACAGATGGTATTTTTCCTTCCAGTTTTATAAATATAAAGTAATGCCATTTTTTTATTTTTATTAATGAACTATTTTGTTGAGTGTGCTGTGTGTTGAAGTTTATCTAAATTTGGAGTTTCAAAAAATAAGTATTGACATATTTGGAGTTTCAACTTCTATATTTCATTCTAAATTTATTGCATGCTATTTAATTTCAGACAATGGATTTTGGGAAAAATCATTTTGTCTGTTACAACAAAAATATATTTGAATCTGCAGTAACTTCATTTCACAAACACTTCCTCTTTGCTATGATTTATTCATAATTTCTTGATAAGCCCAGGTTTTTAAATGTTTGACATGTTGGAAAATCTCAATACATAAGTGATTGATTTTTGTTCAGTGCTGTGGTTCCATGACATATGAGTGTAATGATCATAAAATGTATTGTCTCACCATGATGGTCTTCCCAAGCTGATCATTTCTTGACATTTCTTTATAGACATTCTCACTTTCCTTTGGACTTCTTTCTTTCTTTTTATCCTTATTCACTCTTTCTTTTCCTTCACATGTCTCTTTTGAACATTGGTTACTTTTTGAGTACCAATCATTTGAATGACATATTTGTACACATATTCACGAGTAAAATGCATGTCTGATTTGAAACACAAACACTCACAATTACTGAATAATCCATGGTAGCAGAACATTTTACTTGAGTCACTTAATATGTCACTAATGTAATTTATGCAAATTTTTATAAATTTAGCAAGATCTAGATTCTCAAAAATAGAATAGTCTATAGAAAATAAAAGTAGATTTAAAACTCCTTTTTATTCAATTCAACCAACAGAAACATCCATGGAGGAATATGAATAAGAAAGTTTCATTTGTTTTTATTTCATTGCCTATAGTATCACTTCATTTATGTATACATTTTTTTAAGTTTTTATTTAAATTCCAGTCAGTTAACACACAGTGTAATATTAGTTTCAAGTGTAAAATATAATGATTCAACTCTTCCATACAGCACTCAGTTCTCATCACAAGTGCCCTCCTTAATCCCCATCCCTTATTTCACCCATCCCCACCCATCTCCCTTCTGGTAACCATCAGTTTGTTCTCTATAGTTAAGAGTCTATTTCTTGGTTTGCATCTCTCTATATATTTTTCCCCTTTGCTCATTTGTTTTGTTTCTTAAGTTCCACATATGAGTGAAATCATGTGGTATGTCTTTCTCTGGCTTATTGTCCTTAGTATAATACTCTCTAGGTCTATGTACACTGTTGCAAATGGCAAGATTTCATTCTTTTTTACAGTCAAGTAATACTCCATTGCATATATACACCACATCTTCTTTATCTATTCATTAGTAGATGGACACTTGAGCTGCTTCCATAATTTGGCTATTGTAGATAATGCTGCTATAAACATTGATGTGCATGTATCCCTTTGAATTAGTATTTTTGTATTCTTTGGGTAAATTCCTAGTACTGCCAACTGATTAAAACATTGCCCAGCACATAGTAAACATCATATATGTGTTTGGAGTAGAAGAGAATATGTAGGACTCCAAGAGAAGAAATCAAAGAAGAGATCACTAAGAAATGCAGAAATTCAGAGCATATATGGAAGAAGAGATGTATCCAAGAAGACTAAAATAGGAGGATGTAGAAAAGTGAGCAGAGAATAAATATGTAGGAATCAAGGAATGGGACAGTTAAAAACAAAATAGTCAGCAGTGCCTCATCCTTCATTAAGTCAGGTTTTTTTTCAAAGCTGAAAAGTGTTACTGAATTTGGAAATTGGATGATTGTGGTTGACCTTAGAATAGCAAGCCTATTAGTTGAATGAAAAGAACTGAGTAAAGTGGAATAGAATAAAGAATGACTGGGGGCCTCAAGAGTTTCTTTCTTTCTTTCTTTCTTTCTTTCTTTCTTTCTTTCTTTCTTTCTTTCTTTCTTCTTTCTTTTTCTTCTTTCTTTCTTTCTTTCTTTCTTTCTTTCTTTCTTTCTTTCTTTCTTTCTTTCTTTCTTTCTTTCTTTCTTTCTCTTTCTTTCTTTCTTTCTTTCTTTCTTTCTTTTTCTTTCTTCCTTTCTTTTCTTCCTTTCTTCCTTTCTTCCTTTCCTTTCTTCCTTCTTTTTCTTCTTTTTTTGTTTTTTAAGTAATATGATGAAGACAAATAGGATGTACCATAGTAATTTCAGAGAGAAGCAAGGAAAGGATGATTTTTCTTTTTATCTTATTTGGTTATTTTGTTTTGTTCTCTTTTTTGTTTTTGTTTTTGTTTTCACTTAATAATTAGGATGAAATTTTAGGATGGAAGCCCTTAGGTGGAGTCTATAGTTTGACAGGAAGGGGCCAACTGAACAGAAGCATTAGAGAGTCAGGCTTTTTCTTTTAGAAGCCAAGTGATCTAGCAACTGCGACATTTGTTTTCCTAACTTAGGATAGGAAAATTGAATTCAAATATCAAAACAAAACAAAACAAACCATGCAGCTGGAGAGGAATTACACTAAAAAGTTTAACTTCATCTTGATAAACTTAGATGAAAAAATTTATTTAAAAATAATTCTCATGAAACATTCATAGCATCAAATTTCCTAAAGTGTTTGATGACAGAGTATTTTTTTTGAGTATTTATTTCTTAAATGTTTCAAAAGTTCTGAATTTTCTTGAACATTTTCAAAATCTAATAAACCACTTAGACGGTTGTACTATAATGACATGAAAATTCAATAATAAAAATGTGAACAAGTAAACTATTTACATAATTCTCTTAAAGCAGGTAAGTTTTAAAACGTTTTCAATGAAAAATTGAGAATATCATACTCATTTGGTATCAGTAATTTATAAGGACTTTAAGTGAGTAAGATTCCTTGAGAGTTTCTGTAATTACTAGGCAAGTGCCTTCGTTCCCCAACTCCCTGGATGTAGAGGCCAAGGAATAAAAGTGCTTGCTTGAGAAATGTTACAAGTCATTGTATCAAGATAAATCAGTGCCTTAAGTTCTCTCTGCATGTCTGTTGAATTTTAAGTGAATCCAACTCTGCTTTGTGTCAGGCATATAGTAGACTGATGAAGTTGTCAGCTTTTAAACCTCTGTAGGTGATAAACTGGCCCTTTTTAAATGCCATTGTTAAATGTTGTATCAAACTGCAACAGGCTCTTGGGCCCCTCATGGCACTTAGAAATGCCAATGACTTCATTATATTTATATTCCTATGAATTAAGAAACTATTTCGAATATCTGCTACTTGATATGCATGCTTAAAGTTATAAATATTAATTTAAGCTTTGTTATGATAGCGATTACCTTTGTGTTGCCTGTGTTCTATCTTGAGAAATAATTTTCATTTAGGAAATAAATTGCAGTTCTGTATATTCTTTTCATTAGCTCTCCTCCTGATATTCTTTTCCATGTTGGTGACCTGTTTCACTGAAGTAGAAAATCTTAATATCTTTGACTTTTTCCCTATTCATCTTAATTTTCTAATTGATCCCAGGTGTAACTTCTATTTTGATCTTTCTTTGTTATTACATCTGTTCCGGTCTTTCCAAATTCTTTGCCACAAGCCAACTCAGATACTCAACATAACTACCCTAGAGTGCATGTCCCCTTAATTATTGTCAGTCATCCTATCTTTGCCTAACCTTTACTAAATGCCAATTTTGTCATGTCAGTATCTATTTATAAATAATTAATGAAGAAAAATTTAAGGTTTGACATTTACCATGGCTTTTGAGATCCTCCAATGTCTTTTCAAAACTATTTCTCCAATGATAATATATTACCAATATTATACATGAACTTAACCTCCTCTATATTGATTTACTAACTATCCTCTGAATGTTCCTTGAATACTATTACCTTACCTGGAATGTCCACCAGCATACATAATCCTTACTTGGAATGTTTATCCTCTTTCTGTCTATTATAATATCTTTCATATTTTTTAAAGTTTTATTGTCCACTATGCAGCCTTCCTGATTATAAATCTCATGATGGCCGTAATTGATACATGTCATCTTATTATTTATCGTTTTATGTAGTGTTAATCTTTGCAAATAAATTATAATTCCTTTGATTTTGGAATTATGGTTTATTATTTTTGTATACCACTGAATTTAAAAGAGTGATTTGCAAAATGCATATAGTTAATAAACACTGATTTTTATAGACAATTTTTAATTTTTTAAAATTAAATCAACCTTTTAAAGTTGATATTACATTCATTTCTTTGAGAATAGTTCACAGAGAACATAGGTTTATCAACGTTCCACTTTTCAGTCTGTGGGTTAAAGTTTTTTCTTACCCTTCAGAATCTTTCATAAAGAAGAGCACCTGGCTGGCTCAGTCAGAAGAGCATGTGACTTTTGATCTAAGGGTTGTGAGTATACCCACATAGATGGGGTATAAAGATTTCTTAAATAAATAAAACTTTTAAAAAAAGAATGTATTGTGAAGATGCATTTTTTTTACTATTCAACCTTAATTCTAATACAAAAAGATGATTTATTGGTTGAATTTTAAGAAATGCCATTATGTAATCAGTAATGACTTATAAGAGGTGAATCTATGAAATATTATACTCTACACAGTCTTCTTTAAAGTTATTATGTCTATTCCAAATATATAAAAAAGTAGAACATCAAAATGAGATTGTTGAGGATCAATGAATGCCATTTAAGTTTCAAATTCCATCCTACATAGAAATTTTAATTAGAAATGCTTAATATTATTTTTTCTAAATGAGATAAAGGCCTCATATTACTATCCACTTTCATTTTTTGTGTGTGTAACTTGAAACACCAGAAATGAAGGAGAGATTAACAAGGTAGGTATCAAATAGAAGAGTCCTATCCAGTTTTTTATGGACACAACTTTTGACACTACAAAACTTTAATTTTCTTCTGATATTTGGGTCCAAAATGAGACTATTGGAGGTGGCCATGGGGCAAGAATGATTACAAGGGACTCTGGATGTTAAATCACAAGAGCCATGATTAAGACATGACCTTAAATTTTAGTTCTTCAAGTTTTTCCTAATATGCACATGTTTTAATGTATCTATAGAGGTCAATAGTGCAAATTGAGCCTTTGGGAAATGTATTAAACTAGGTTATTACATATTTTCTTTATATATTTTAATAACCTGAAATATAGCAGTGTGTCTAGTCACCAAAATGTCCATGAAAAATATGTTCTTGATTAATGGGTGAATTGATAGTTTTGCTTAATGAAAAATTAACCAAGTATTTTAATATAAATTAACTAATTAATTTCAGGCTCAATTCCATTTTATTACAATGATAGGATATTTATTATACACATCAGCAAATTAATATAAAATTATCGAGAACTATATTTAACATTTAAA
Organism: Canis lupus familiaris; assembly: GCF_011100685.1. Lineage (NCBI taxonomy): Eukaryota > Metazoa > Chordata > Mammalia > Carnivora > Canidae > Canis > Canis lupus. The sequence continues at coordinate 17,666,758 of NC_049252.1, forward strand.
GTGCTTACATCCTTCAAGTTTTGTCTTTTCTATAAACTTTTCCTTAAGAAAGCAAATTTACCACAAAGACCAAAGATGGAAATTATTTAAACAACAATTGGCAGACATTTCTCAAACTGTCTGATATACTTAAATTCAATTTAAGGGAATGAAGTCATTCCAAAATTTTATAATGTCAATAATGTCAGTGTCCTGTATCTGCCATGTAATAAGCTCTTGGTGTTTATCCATTGTTCTGCCATATAGTCATATTTTTTATCAGTTTAATTAAGCAAGGAACAGAAGTGAGGTTGATGAGCCTTCACTTTCAGAAATTTACATTTAAATAAGGTAGAGAAATTAATATAAGTAGCTATTATGTAAGTTTGATGAAAATGCCTAATGATCAAAGATATTTATTTATTGATAGCATAAAGAAACTATCAAAGAATGTTTTGTAAAGTTATTGATATTTTACTCTTGCTTTGAGGATAGAATATAGCCAGCCATGTGAAAAAGGGAGAGAAAGCCAGAGGAAATAGGTTTGAGTGAATACATAGTGGCAGGAAAATAAGAGTCCATGGAGAAAGGGCAGGGATAATTAATTGCAGTTGTCTCTAGCTTCAGAACATTGAGAAAGATTAATTGGAAATAAACTTGGAAAGGTAAGTTTTCTTTCAATTAAAATTTGTATAATAATTAAGTGGGCTCAGTAAATCCACTTTGAGGAGTTTTGAACTAGGAAGGTGAAATTGAACAGTTTTAGAAACTTATGCATACAACAGCCTGAGAAATACTTCATGGAAAAAGAGATTGAAGAGAGAAAAGTCAGAAAAAGAAATAAATAATCTGATATATCACCATCTCAGATTAAAATAAACGTCTCACATCAAAATTAATGAGTACATGTATTAGGGGAAAAGTATTGGAAATTAATAAGAATGCAAGCAAATGATATTTCAGAGGCTGTATCTCCAAGACTTGAAAACTGATTGACGGTGACCAAAACATGGAATATAAACAGAGAGCAAGTTTTGGTGGAAGGGAAATGGGTTCAGTTTGCACATAGGAAATTTGAAATTAAAACATGTTGTCCAAACGGAATTCTAGCTGAGGGTTGGAAATCACAAGATTAGATTTTGGAAAAGCGCATACTAAAGATTCAAAGAAAAAAGCAGGGGCAGCCCCGGTGGCTCAGTGGTTTAGCGCCGCCTTCAGCCCAGGGCCTGATCCCGGAGTCCTGTGATGGAGTCCCATATGGAGCTCCCTGCATGGAGCCTGCTTCTCCCTCTGCCTGTGTCTGTGCCTCTCTCTTTCTGTGTCTCTCACGAATAAATAAATAAAATATTTAAAAAATAATAATAATAATTCTAGTTACCTTCTAAAATTTTAGAATATTCAGCTATTTAATTTCAACTTTGACAACAAACTTATTGAACATCTCTATTTTATTACTAGTTTCCTGGTTCCTTCACTTATTTATTTATCTTCTGAAAATAATGCTCATTCACATTTCTTATGTAATATTTTTCTTCTTTTCATGGAAATATTTTAGTAGATGGTTAAAATGTAGTTTATATTTTTATTGTTATGATGACAGTATAAGATTTACTCTTTCAAACAAGCCTCCATATGTTAGGCAAACATTTTCTGTAATTATTGCCCAATGTGGTAGTACATATACAACCAAGAATGCAAATATGAAAGTGAATATGAATTTACTTATTTACATGATCAACAAATTTCAACATGTTAGATTTAATAAGTCTTATATTTGGTCTGGTTGTGAATTACATCTAATCAGACATAATGCTGTTAGACTGTATTTTATAATAAGATTGTATTTTATAAAACTTCCATTTCTTTTTACAGGTAACAAAAATTTACAGGGAAAATAATTTCTGTTTGGACTGTGGAGTTTATAGATCATGTAATAAAATCTTAGAATTCATGTTGAAAGCCATACTAAATTATTATTTAATTTTTTTTCAGCTCTTCTTCAAGTGACAATTTCACTTAGCAAAGTAGAGCTTAGTGTGGGCGAATCTAAATTCTTCACATGTACAGGTATGTATTTCTACAAATATTTTCAGATGATGACTTGTTTTATGCTTTAATAATTTAATATTATATATTTGCAAAATTTAGATAGTGAAAAATTCTCTGAAAATAAAACCTTATTATCATTGGGCTTATGGGACTGGGAAGTGTTAATAACCATATTTTGCATGTTAAAAAGTATGAATTTTATTTGTTAATTCCAAGTTATTAATTTTTCCTGCCAAACAAACTAGCTCATTTATTTTGAAAATAACTTATTAGCAAATATATTGTATGCACAATAACTTAAATAAATTCAAATATTATTCTTGTATAAATGGTAATATGAGGATGAATGAAAATATTATAACTGAATTATCTTTGTAAATATATAATGAATAAATTAGATATGGCACACTGCATTATAGTTGTACCTGAGTGAAAACTTTGGGACAAAGAAAATCAAATCTATCCTTATGAAAAGTGAATTTAAAAAAAGTTAATATTGAATCAGCAAAACTTTTTGCAAGAATTTTGAGACTATTAATCAAAAATATCATATATCATAATACCTGTGGGAGGTTTATGGACCTCATTTAGTTTAATCATGCATATGCAGATTTTTTTCAGAAGACATTTAAATACCTAAGCAATGAATTCTAATTCAGAGTACTATAGAGCTCACAAATGCACACATTTGACTTCTATTTATATTCATCAAATTCATTTTTATGCATACAAGCCTTCATAGCCAAAGTTTTAAAAAGTATTCATCCAGTGCCAGAATTGCTTTTTAGAGTATTTTATTTTTTTAAAGATTTTATTGATTTGTTCATGAGACACACAGAGAGAAGGCAGAGACACAGGCAGAGGGAGAAGCAGGCTCCTTGCAGGGAGCCGGATGTGGGACTTCCAGAACTCTGGGATCATGCCCTGAGCTGAAGACAGACGCTCAACAGCTGAGCCACCCAGGCATCCCAACTTTTTAGAGTATTTTAAAATTGTTTGTATTCCTGATTATGCTTAAGTCATTCAAAATTGGCTTAAAATAGGCATTTCTGACATAAAATGAATTATAAAAGTCTTGAGAATTGCATGATTTTTACATCATTATTAAAATCAATAAAGATAGAAAGTTATAAAATTTATAAATAATATATACTATTTTATATATATATTACATGAATTATGAATGTGTAATATCACATTTTATAAAAAACTAATAGAAGCCATGATTCTTCATATGTTTGCCTTCCTAAAGGTCTGAATTAATAGGTCTATTGATACATATTTTTGCATATTGACAAGTAGAAAGGCAGAGAGGAAGTGAGATATTGGTTTATCATCATTTATTATGTTAGCAGAGCTTTAGCATAAGAAAGTAGATCATTGTTTATGAATCTCATCCATGTTTTATATACACAAGTGCACATATGCACACACAGCTCAATTGTGTCACATATTCACAGAATAGTAGTTAAAAATTTTGTATATACACAGCGATTTAAATTATATAATGTTATTACCTCTGTAGGTATTACATAAGGTCAGATTAAGACATAATTTTAAAGAATGAATTAACATCATTCAGTGGTACTAAGTTTCGCTCTTAAAATAAGATAAAATAATGAAATATTTTCTTTTCCTTGTATAAAGTTGCATAACCAAGAGCCATACTGTTGTCATGTAAATTTCCTTATATACATTAAATACAGTAATAAAACAAGAGTCTAAAAATCAGATGTGGGAAACCCTTGCAAGTCGGAATGCTTTCATATATTTTTTCCACTACAGTGCTGACCAAGTTGATATGACTCTGAAGTTTCCTAACACACTAAAGCATAGACATCTGAACTCAATAAAATATATGTCCAAAATTGATATATCGGACCCTCAGAGAGCTAAATAAAAGTATGTCATAACTAGCAAATGAATTTGTATACCACATTTTTAAGAAAATACAAAATTTAATGATATTTATCAGTATGTCCAATAGTCTAGTCTTAATAAATAACATAGAAAGTTTCACTGGAAATTAGTAGTTGTTAGAGATGACATAAAAAGAGAATCATGGCTGCTCTATGAAAATCCATAATAAACTCTCCATGATAATGGAATTTTATACCATATTATTAAGGAAAAGAATGCCCAAAATATTTCACAGAATATCCTAGTTACTGTATAAAATGAGATTTTTGTACTGTTCAAATTTAAAGTGCTACTCATTTAAATTATTCATTTGTAACTTCTCTGTGGAGAGAGGAATTAAAACACATACCTCCCCCAAATGAGTCATTCCATAACTCTAAGATTTTATGGTTCTGTCCAGAAAGAACTGAAGATAACATATCTAATATCCATTTAAGATTTAACTAAACTGTCTTTCATACTTTTTGCTCAAGCATGTCTAATTTGATATGGTAAGCACAATAATTTGTTCGTAAAGCCATTTCTTGGTAATAAAATAAGAAGGAACAATGTTTTTCAAAGTTGTCCTGCCAATGTTAGTTAACTTTATGCATTTTCCCCTGATACTTTTGAGTTAATAGCATATACTGCTTCCACAAATTATCTCTCAACTAATTAGGTGAAATACATCCTTTTCGTGAGTAAAAGCAAATATTGGAAGTTTTTATGAAGAGGATAAGAACCTGGATTCTAAATTGGAAAACTTAAATAAATGTTTACCCTATAATGATTTGGTTGTAATTGCCTAACAGTAGAAGTATCATTTCAATGTATTCTAATTATCGTATGATTAAATAGTTAACAGTTTTAGATTAAAATGATGAAATTATTCATTTCATTTGAGAAAAGAGATTAGGACTCCATTTCAAAAAATAATTATTAACCTTATCTGTATATGTTTAACAACTTGGGAAATTAATTCCAAATTCAGTATTATCAAAAGCCAAAGTTTATTTTGTGTAAGATTTACATTGTTATGAGCTGTACTTAATTGGGAAAAAAGTGCTATCTCCTGACCCTAGCAAGGAGAATTGGGAACAGGTGAAATCATGTTAGTAATCGTGTTTCTGTTCAGATGTATTGATCACATTTAATTTATGTCTGACTCGGTGGCCAAAGCAAGCTTCGTAACTTAACTGCAGTAATAATTCATAGATTGCTATGGTAAAATTTCAACTATCAGAGCTTAAATACCATACTGGAAGTTTCCTATAGAACTTCTGGGTTTTGCTTATGCAAACAGGATTGAATTCTCAACACTGAATAAATACGAATGAACATGTGTGCTAACATTTGTGTTTACTTTCAATTTCGTAAGATTTTTCAGACTTCCAGCCTTCTCTTATTTACATTTTCCCCAAAAATTGTTAAAAATTGTTACATAATAGTAAATGTCAATGCCAAAACAAACACTTGAAACATATTTTCAAACATTTCTTTTCCATTGCTCTTTGCAGCAATTGGTGAACCTGAGAGTATAGATTGGTATAATCCTCAAGGAGAGAAGATAATTTCAACCCAGAGAGTAGCAGTGCAAAAGGAAGGTGTTAGATCACGATTAACCATCTATAATGCGAACATAGAGGATGCAGGGATCTATCGTTGTCAAGCAACAGATGCCAAAGGACAGACACAAGAAGCTACAGTTGTTTTGGAAATTTACCGTAAGTCATGCATTTATTAGTTGATTGAAATTGTGGTTGTATAAAAACTTGAACAAAAAATGTGTTTAATAAAAAATAACACCCATGAAGAACTATGTGATAGGCAACGTTCTAAGACCATTACAAGCATCAGCTTGTTCATATTTTACCATAGTGCATCTCTAAAATAGAGTGGATAATGGATAATAGTTTATTATAAACACGTAGATGGAGCCACTTCTGTTGGTTAAATAAGAGAGATGAAAATGTTTTAATATTCTCCACCCATTAAACATCTGTTGGACAAATAGAAAACAGTAGATTATTTAATGTTAAGAAATTTATAGGGAGTACTTTTTCATTCTAAAATAAAGTTCAGGATTAGAACAAGTGAAATAACATATATGGTAACACTGAACAGTCTAGAATGAGAACTGAGTAAAGGTCAGTGAAGAAGAGTAGACACACAAAAAACTGAAAACTCATCTACTGGAGAATAATATCTAGCTGAATTCTTCAGCATCAGAATTTTCATTAACAAGGTTCCACACTTACACCTCATTTTATGACTTGAGATTGCCCACTCTCTGCATTCCTTCTCCCTTCTTACACTTAGGAATCCTTAGCCTATTTGTTTGTTTGTTTGAAGATTTATTTATTTATTTTAAAGAAAGAGAGGGAGAAGGGCAGGGTGCAAGGGTGGGGGGGGGGAGACAGTCTTAAGTAGACTGCTTGCTGAGCAGGAAGCCCAACACAAGGCTGAGCACAGAGCCCGACACAGGGCTCCATCTCATGATCCTGAGATCACAATCTGAGCCCAAACCAAGAGTCCAGTGCTTAACTGACTGCACCACTGTAGTGGCCCAGGAATCATTAACCTGTTTAAGAACACTGTAAAGCCTGTTGACTCCCTAGGCTGTATCACTTACTTTAGTGGCTTTGAGCAAATACCTATCCTCTCTGTCTTCAGTTTTGTCATCTATAAAATGGATATAATACTATTACCTACCTCATACACAGAGTTATTTTGAGCAGTACATTAATTAATATTGTACAGTGCTTAGAACAATGCCTTAAAATTATTACGTGATAGTATTTCTATTATGTATTAAGAAAAATATGTGAAAATCTATAAAATTTTAAATACTAAGTCATAAGACATCTCTTCCTTATAGATTTATTATTATTATTATTATTATTATTATTATCATTATTGAAATAAGACAGGAAGGAAAAGAAAGGCAAAGCATTCCCACAGCATGACTTCCTCTTTGATGCCCAGGGCAAATTGTTGGCATATTACTGCCCTCTCTGTTTCTGATTTAGATTTTCACCCCACTCCTTTTGGCTTCTAAGCTCCTTAAGAAAAGTTAGTGGACCTATTTATGTGACTCTACTGTACCTATTTCATAAATAGAAAAAAAATTAACTGAAGTGATCCTTTCACAGACATAGTATTTGGAAAGATTTTTCCTTACTTTGAATGATGCCTGGCATTTTGAAGATGCCTGGTGTTGTTTTGTAAACTAAAGAAATGACTTTTTTATTTTTCCTGGCAAAAACAGTGAACTATTTTTGTGAAAACTTATCAACAGGCATAAATACCCATGTTCATTCATTCTTTCAACACATTTATTGGGTGTCTACTACATAACAGACAATATTCTGAGTCCTAGACACTCATTAAAACGGAAATGTCACTGGCCACTTGGTGCTTATATTTTAGTGAGCAGAGAAAGACAAGCAATGAATGAGCTTAGAAAAATACATGGATGCCATATATACATGCTATAGAATTCTATAGTGAAAAAAAGTTAATAAGATAAAGAGATGGAGAGAAGTGGATTAGCAAGGGAGATAGTTATTTTATTCGTGAAGGTTGAGCAGAAATCTGAAGGAATTCAAAGGATCACAAGTGCCTGAGGATGAGAACAAACCTGAAACGCAATTCCTTGAATTGCAAAGACAGTTTGTCTGGATCACAGGTACTAGGAAAAGAGAGAAGAAATTGAGATCCAAGTTGTGGGTTGACTCCAGTTCACTTAGGATCTAATATGGCATTGTGAGGACTTTGACTTTTCTTCTCAGTGAGATGTGAAGTTCTTGGGTAGAGGAATTACATTATTTGACTTAAGGTTTTAAAAGATCTAGAGTTAACTAATGATTTAATCATAGCATCAATCAGCACAGATTTTGGAATATGTTATCGGGAGAACTGAGCAAGCAATAATACTTTTATGGTTTGTTTTACTTTCTTGATACAGAAAAACTCACTTTCAAAGAAGTGGTATCTCCTCAAGAATTCAAACAAGGAGAGGATGCAGAAGTGGTTTGCCGAGTCAGCAGCTCACCTGCCCCTGTTGTCAGCTGGTTGTATCATAATGAGGAAGTCACCGCTCTTTCCGACAGTTAGTATTTGGGTAACTCCCTAAATTATATGTTCTAATAACATTGCAATTTTTAGAAAGACTGGATCCACCTTGTTGAATATAGATTTTTTTTTTAATCCTGAGCATCAAATAACTGTTCTGAGGACTTTAAAGTTTTAAAGTAGGGATTGGCAAACCATAGACCTTGGGCTGAATTCAGCCCCTCTGCTATTTTTGTGTGGTATCATGAGATTGCAGCCAAACTTCACTGTTACATAGAATGCATGGCCACTTTGGGGACAGGGTAGAGCAGCTATGACACAGATGGTGTAACCTACCAAGCCTACAAGACTTACCATTTGGAGATTTACAAAAAAAGTTTGCTGACTCTATCTTATTCAAGAAAAAGTTAGTACAAACAGTATAAAGATAAGTGAGTGAAGGAATCAATCCTGATCCATTCAAATTCTACATATTATAGTTCAAACATCATCCCGTAGGCTCATCTACATAATCTTATAATAATATCTATAAGAATCCTGTTTATTATTCTGGCACTGTTCTTTCAGAGACATCTACGTGTTCTAAATATTATGGTAAAATGCATATGGATAATAGACAAAAAAGTACATTCATTCAAATTGTCTTCATAATTTTGATTCAGATTGAGCTAAAATTCCAGAATAATATGACATCTGAAATTGAAAGCATAATTTGCTTATATTATGCTACTTTACCATTGTGCATTGGGAAGCATTTTCAATTTAGAATATTTTTCAATGCACCTGCATTGCAGAGAGTTACAAAATAATTGAATCTTTTTAAATACTCTCCATCTTGGATGATTCCGTTGTGTGTTTTCTAGGAGATAAAACTTATAGCATAAAGGAGAGAGAGCAGATAGTATCTATTTTTGAATATGTACAGAGAATGTGCCATAATCATGTTTAATAGTCATTTTTTTTAAATTTTGAGACAATTTTTCTGGTCTTAGCATTTTCAGCACCTTGTCATTTATTGACTACCTCTCTTTTTTCTATTATAATAAGTTAGTGAGAAATAATACTTTATTTCCTCTGACTTTATTTCAGGATAACTGCTTTATATCTTATTAACAAATCACATGAGTACATTGTGCAATGTATTTTCAGCAATTTTTACCTCAATAGTAAAGAAAAGGCAATTCTTTTATAGCAGTTAAATGACAATGTCTAAACATTTTCAGATTGCCTCATCTTAGACTTCAAGTGTGCATCTGGTTTATTGTGAACCTTAATTACATGAAGGTTTTGAAATGAATTATAGTTTTTAAAAGACACGTAGAATAAAAGCCTCAAAGCAGAGATTGATAGTCAAGTGTGTTGGTGACGGAGGAGCGCTGCTTCTGTGATACAGCTCACACATTTTTTTTTTCCCAGTATCCAGGGATGAGATGATTTGAAGCTGGAATGCCATTATGGTTCTACTCCTTTCCTTGGCCTAGAAACTTTGAATCTTCTAAGTGCTCTGTATCTAATTCAGATTCCCTATCTGTAAACAATGGGTTATTATCTCCAATTTCAACAATAGTTGTTGAGTTTCAATAAGACTTTAGGCACATAATAAATATTTTTTAAATGAATGAATGTTGTGTATATCAGTTTCTCAACACAATGACATTCATCTTTATCCTCCCTTCTCATTGAGTTTTGAAATCTCAAGAATCAGTGTTACCAGAATTATATGCACTCGGCTATAACTAGAACAACAACAACCAAAAAATCCAATGCAGGGGAAGTGACTAGTCTAGAGTAAGCATGAAATGAAACATGGCTCTGAGTTGTATGGCAAGCAAAGAAAAAATAATTTTTTTTTCTTTTAAACTCTAGGATATAAAGGATTTAGGTGAATTGTGAGGAGGGACAAACTTTTCTAATCTTTTAATATTGAAGGAACTCACCACATAGTTCATTGTGGAGCAATTTGCAAATTCATAATGGATTTATAAGAAATAATATTCTTCACCTGATTATACCTTGTATGGCCCTTTTATTAAAGCTAATGGAATAAGATTACATTTATAACTATGAAAGGAACATGTAAAGAGATTTAGAATAATGTAGTATGTCCAGGTAACTTCCTAAAGCCTTAATGTGGTACGTGAGTAAAGTTTGCAGGCTCCAGATGATATAATGAAAGGTTGGAAATGTCCATCTTATTAGCCTTGCTTTTGGTAGCAGCTGTATGGCAGGTATTCATAATTAAAATTCCAATAGAATATTTGAAGTGGAGGTTTTCCATGTTGCTTGTTGAAAGGAATCCATCTGCTAAAGAACCCAAGCATTTAGGGAGTAAATGTGCCACTTTGTTACAAAGTTGAATATCTTGACTTAGTATCCTCAGGATGGAGGGATATGCTATTGCAGCTGCTCATTCAACTCAGCCAGTTTGAAAGTTATCTCTAAAATATCCTAGATGCCTTTATAATTGCCTAATGAAGTACCTTGTTTGCATCAAAAACTATGGATCATTTTGTTCAATATTTTTTCATGTAATCTACTTCCAGTATAAAAATTCATTCCATTTTAAACTAGTTGTTGAAAACCTAATGTGTGCCATTTAGCATGCTGAATGGTGGCTAGTCATAGTTATCAAGGTAAATAAGTACACTGCCTTCAAAATGCTAATAATTGGGCAGCCAGGGTGGCTCAGTGGTTTAGCGCCACCTTCAGCCCAGGGCCTGCCTGATCCTGGAGACCCGGGATTGAGTTTCTCCCTCCTCCTTGTCTCTGACTCTCTGTCTCTGTGTCTCTCATGAATAAATAAATAAAACCTTTAAAAAATGCTAATACTCTAGTAGAAAAGATTAATAGAGAATCAATGAAAAGGTATATTGAGGTCTATGAAAAGAAAAATGCAATGACAGAGGATGATTTAAAAAAAAAGAATACCTCAACCTGTTAGGGCAGGGGAGGGTGTTCAAGATGTCTGCTGAAGAGAGAAATAATCCTTAAATATGAAAAGGAATAAGCCAGGCAAAGAGTGGTAGGGACTTTTCAGAAGGGGAAAATGCCATCTGCAGCAGCCTGGAGGTAAAAGACACTATGAATGATGCTTTTAAGAAATTGGAATTAGTTCATTATAATGGGGATTTATGAATAAGTGCAACTAGAATACTCATACTAATAGACAAATATAAACTAGGATTGATCATAAAGGACTAATAAGAAAGGAAACTGGAAAGGAAGGTTGAGCCAAGTGATTATGGCCTTAACATCCCTGCTAAAGAATCTGGAGTTTATCCAAAGGGAACATCACTAAAGGATTTTAATCAAGGCAGTAACATGACCCAATATGAATTTGAGAAAGATATTAATGCTTCAGTGAGAAGAATGAATTGGATGGTCATCAAGGCAAAACTCCAGGCAGTGATAACAATTCAAACCCTAATGAAATAGTTGCTGAAGGAGAAGGAGATTTAGACTAAGTAATGATCAAGGCAGAAGTCACAGGACATAAGGTTTGATTAAATATGCAATGGAGGAAGATGGAGAAGTCAAGGATGACTCAAGGAATTTGACTTGGGCAAATAGTTCAACGTAAAGATGCGTGAAGACAGAACTGGGGAGACCATATGCAAAATTCCAGGGATAGATAGTAAAGTAAATTTTTCATTTGATGATTTTGAAGTACTTACAGTCCTTTTGAGTAACGACATCCAGTCTACTGTTAAACACTTTTATAATCATTTAATGGTCTGGTCTGAAGAAAAATTGCTAGTCTCAAAATATAGATGGTGATTGAAGCCATAAGAGTAGATGAGACCAATCATCAGTGGCTGGGGAAGGAGAAGAGAAGAGAAGAGAACTAGAAAACAATTTGCCTAAAGAAACATAAAGCAGATCACTTACTGAGTATTATCTTATTTTATTTATTTTTCTTAATGCAGTAATGAAAATTTGCATTTTAATAATGAAACTTCTGTATAATTGAGTGAAACAAATAGTCTCTAATAATCAAATAGTTCTGATATCCAGAGTTATGTGTGATTGACTAAAGCAGTGCCTTCTGAGCTGAAAATCATGGTTGTTGCTTTATAATCAACATTTCTGTCTCTGGGATCTTCTGAATCTAGATATTTCCATTCTGTGTTAATTATCTCTTGCTTACCCATATGAAGCAAAGTCCTAGTCTGATGATTCCCCTATTTGTGTTTGTAGCCCAAACTAGAATCGATATGGTATTAAGGAGTTGCATTAAGGAAACACGATAGCAGATCAATCCCAAATCTGAACTGAGCTCCAAACTGGCTGATATCAAAGTAGTTAATTTCTCATTTATACAAAGTCCAGTTAGCAGCAGATCTAGGGGTAGGACTGTACCCAATGCATCCATTCATCACTCTAGGCTGAGGGAGGCTCTACCTTTATCTCATGTGCCTTCCATGTTTGCCCTAACCTACCAAGCCACCAGATAAGGAAAGAGCAGTAAACATTGGAGTAGATCCAAAAAGTAAATTTCAATGGTATAACAATAAACAGTTCATCCCAGAGATGAATACCTTAAACTAATCGGCGTTTCTACTTTACCAAAAGGTCCAAGGGGGTCAAGGACATATTTCTCATATTTACCAAAGCATCTCAAATACTGTACATACCAAATAGATGATGTTTAATGATGTATTAATTAATGAAATTTAAGATACTGCTTTTGCAACGTTTTAAAATAGGACCAGATATCAGACTATTCTTTACTTGATAAGAAGAGAAAAGGTCTTAGCACTACGATAAAATTGTGATGATTCAAAAATCAGGCCAGACCTTCTAGAAGCACTGTCAGGCTGAGATGATGCCTAGGCCAGCCAGATTATTTTAAGCAATCTACTAATGCATGCCCTGTAACAGCTTATTTTTAATGTATATTCATGTGCATATACTCACATGTAAAATGGAATATTCAAATAAAAATAATCGAGTCTAATCTGTTCATTCCTAAAGTGAATTATCTTGCATTCAGAAAAAAATTCAAATAAATTCAGTATGTGGCCATTTTATATATCCTCTATGTGAATTGAATATTATTGTATCATTCAGCTGCCTCCTCAGAGTATACAAAATTATTAGTTTAATTATTGTGTGAGGAAGACTGTTCAATTTTCTAACCCTTTCCCATACACAAGTTGCTACATATTTGCAGTCAAAATGTCTTCATGTTTGCAATATCTAATCTCTCAGCATTGTTCTTTTGTGTATCATTTCTGCATTCAGAGTACCAAGGGGGAAATAATAGCCTGACCGTTTTATGTGGAAATAAAGTCTTGAATGTGTTTTAGAAAAAAAAAAAAAAAAAGGTGTAACAAGGCAGTGTGGAGTGGAAAATTGAAGCCATGAAATTACATTTTACTTTCAAATTTGAATTTGTTTGTTGATGAAAAGTTTAATAGTGTCAGACAAGTGCCATATTTTAACTCTTAGCAATTTAGAGCACACTGGACTCTGCTTTCAATTACTGATATCATTTCCTCCCCTTTGCTTACTTTCCAGATCGCTTTGCTATGCTAGCCAACAATAATCTGCAGATTCTCAACATCAATAAAAGTGATGAAGGTATATACAGGTGTGAAGGAAGAGTAGAGGCTAGGGGAGAAATTGACTTCCGTGATATCATCGTTATTGTTAATGGTAAGCAGAGAATACTTTGTATGTATCTTATTATTATTGCATGTTGGGAATATGTTTATTGAAAGGGCAGCCATGCACACGCAGCATTCTAATACACCTCTTCTTTACCTGGAGGAAATCTCCTCATCCCAGCAATAGAATCTGTTACATTGTGTGTAGCCTCAAGGACAGGATCCGTGACTTATTTAACACCATCCTCTTCTTTTACAAAGATTCTCTAAGACACTAGCTGCCTTTTTCTGGCTTTGTAGTTGTTGAAAGAATGCTAAATGAAACCTAGTAAAGTATCATACTAGATTTTACTTTTAAATTGCATGAATCACTTGTTGCTTAAACTAATCTATTTAACAGTTTTGTAGGTTTTCTCAAATTTAAATTTAATAATTGATTCCACAGGGAGATTGATAACTAAGTTTATGATATCACGATGACATCTCTTCTTCCAAACTTGGCTTCTCCTGCTATATTTCCTGCCTGTGTTAACATGACATTCTGTGAGCCCAGATGATATATTAATGTTATCCTGGTTGTCTCCATTTTGGTAATCTAATCTGTAAATGACATGTGCATTGCATACTTTTAACATCTTTAAATATATTCTACTATGATATCCCTCCATAAGAGTGAGCCTTTCAAAAAAAATTTTTTTTCTGGAATTGCTACAACCTTTTTCCTTTACTCTTAGTCTCATGATTTCAACAACTTTTTCTCCATCCAGCCCTCCAACACTTAAAATTGTCAATGCTTCCCATTACCTTTGAGCCAAAATCAAAACCACTTTTTTTGCTATAGGAATCCTTTTATGATCACCAGCCCCTCTTCCCTAACATTCAGCTATGAGCAGCCTACGCTTCAGCCATATGGAAATACAAGTAGTAACAGTACACAAATGCAGTTTTGTTTTTTCTTCTTCTTGAAAATAACACGTTAGGGGTGTCTAGGTGGCTCTGTTGGTTAAACAATCCGGCTCTTGATTTCAGCTCAAGTCATGATCTCAGGGTTGTGAGTTGGAGCCCCACATCAGGCTCTGCACTAGTCATGGAGCCTGCTTAAATGCTCTTTCCCTCTCCTGCTACCCCTCCCACCACAAAAAGTAAAATAACAAGTTAGTGATAACTATAATGATAGGATTCTGTAAGCAGAATGTCATTTGTTCTTTTTAGAATAGACAAAATATAATATTAAGGAGTTAGCCACATGTTTCCTGTGAGTTAGAGCAAGGACAGAGAAATGAATCTGTGTCTTCTTCTGTATTCTATCCCCATCCCACCATGAGCTCTCTCTCTCCAGGGTCTTGAAGACTGGAGAATACTAGGAATCTCATATAAATCTAAAAGAGTTCATTGGTCTTTTCTTACTTGCAGCAAAGGAGTTTAACCACAAAGTTCTTGCTGAAGGAGAAGGAGAATATTAAAATACTGCTATCTTTTTTCTCTCCTTCTCCAAGTTGTAATTCATTGGGATTTATGGATAATATAATGGAATAGACCAGATGGTATGACATGAAAACTAGACAGGCTGGTAAAAATTGCACATGCTCATGAAGGAGGCCAAAGGGCCAGGCTTTCAGAGAAGAAGCTTTTCTCTTTTAGAAATGCAGAGTCCAGTATCTATTAAGAGTACCATACCCCAGATGTTTTGACCTTCAACACAAGGGAACAGTTTCAGTGCATGAAAAATAGTTTAAAGTGTAGATGTGTATCTATATCTGTATCCCCATCTACTTCTATTACCATTAAGCATCTTTAAACTATTTCTATTATGTCCAGTAAACAAAGATAACTTACACTGTTTAATTATTGACATTTTATACTGTGCTTTATTTTCAAAATAATTTAAGCTGGCATATGTTAAGTATATTTTGTCACAGACAAATCATTGTGCTGAGTATTATTTTATGAAAATGGGGATTATAATATTCTTACATATAAAGTTTTGGAGGCAGTATGTAAATATTTACTATTATATGTTATATATATGGATATATATGTCAAATTATGCACATATTTTACACTAAAACATTAACTGAAGTCTGATACTACAAAAGAAATGTTATCTAGCCAACATAGCATGTTCACCCTTCATTAACTATTTTGTTATTGTAATTTCTCATGTAATACACTTAATAAGTGTTCTAATCCATTTCCATACTAGTTTAGCTGTGAATGTTTATACATGATTACATTTATTTCAAAAGAGGCATTATTTGGGTATGAGTGTGTTGGGTTAACAAAGTTTGAATCTTCAAGTCCATCGTGGTGTACGCTCAAAGTGGAATATTTAGTTCTGAATGTCTATTCCTATTATGTCAGGGTTCACAAGTAGATAAACATGAGATTTTATTTTTTTTGTACCACTCAAATCAATCATGTAGACGGTTTTCTGTTCTGCCTGCATCAGATGGAGCCTCCCAAAGTCAGGCAAATCATTCTCCTTCCATATCCCAATTTCCTCTAACAGAATCAACTACAGATCCTAATCTGACCTTTGCTCGATCATTGCTTTATCTCTGCTTCTTCTAATTAGTCACATTTTCCCTTTCTGGTCACAGACACTCATACCTTAGAGTTCCTGGTGCCACTACTCTTCAAAATAACAGTGTTCACAAAAATCAGCCATTGATTTATTTCACTTCTGGATGATGCAGTTGGACCCTGTCAAGGGAATGCATTGACTAATGCCACCAGTTCATCTGTGCTTTTCTCTCACATTTTGCCTTTACTTCAGCCAGAAAAATCATTCTGTTCTGGTCTTATTGACTCTGGTGCTGCTTACTGACTACTGGTTCCTTTTACATTTTGAACTCTTATTAGAATTATCCCCCTATTAATTCTCTCTAATAAAACCTCTTAAAGATGTTTCAATGAAAAGTTCAAGGGTACAAAAATAATTAATAATAATAATAATAATAAAGCAATAGCTTTATCCACATTATCTTATCTCTCTTTTTAATTACAAATTTGATTTGTTCTATGACTTTTTCCTTAATTTATGTTGCAAGCCCTCTCTCTTAATTGCTAATAATTTTTATCCTAACTGATCTGGATTTTATCCTGGACCTCCTTTACTTGTCCCCTATTCCTCAAGTACACTGGAGTCCTGACCAAAGGCTCCAGGCAACTCCTTATGTACATTTCACTACTTCCTGTAAAATCTTGGCTCTGGAAGAAATTCTTCTCTTTCTTCTATATTTTGCTTTTGAAAATGTTTCCCTCAAATTTCCTTTCTTCCAATTCATACTTTTTGTTTCAATAATTAGTTGAAAGATATATTAGCTAGGTTCCTCTGTGGTACCAGCAGTATTAAATGTTAGGAATATTTTTTCTTTTCTTTTCTTTTCTTTTTTTTTTTTTTTCTAAAGATGTGTTTATTTGACAGAGAATAGGGTGAGCCAGAGAGCACAAGCAAGAGGTATGGCAGCAGGTTGGGGGAGAAGCAGGCTTCCCACTAAGTAGGGAGACGGATGCAGGGTTTCTTCCCAGCCCCCTGTGATCATGACTTGAGCCTAAGGCAGATGCTTAACTGACTGAGACACCCAGATGCCCCAGGAATATTTTTTTTCTTAACTTCCTCAGTGACTTTCTTACTATATTTTTTAATGCCTGTGTACAGTTTTTCACAAATACTTCTCTCCTCCGCTGAAAAGGTTATATATCACTGCTCAATGATATGTGGATTATGGTGCTTCTGGTGGGAGAGTTATGCATCCCCACCCAATTGATGATGTGACTGGTCTGGTCAATGGCGTATAAGCAAACACAGTATACATTATGATTGAAATAAGCTGCAAGAAGAATCACATGTTTCTTATCCTGTTCTTTCCTTCTGACATGAAACTAACATGACACAAAGAGAGACTTCTCATTCACCTTGGACATCATGTTGAAGACATGTGCAGCAGAGTCACAGCTGGTCTGCAGGTGCAGACACGTAACATAAATAAGAAGTTAAAGCATGATTTTTTTAAGCTCTGAAATTTAAGAATCATTTGTTATCGCAGAAAAGCAGACAATGCAATGCAGTCTTTTTCCTACTTAAAATAAGCAAATTAAATACTGTTTAACCTAGGGGTACTTCTAAAATTACTTCGCTGACTGTGGCACAGGCATCTTATAATCCTACTTCCCCCTGATGGTGATCGTTCTTATGATTTTTTTATCACCTTATCAAAATATTGGAAATTCAACTGAAGACTCTGGATAGAAGTTTCAATATTAACTTATATTGCATTTGTATATTTATTGAACAGGTACATATGAAGTGCTAACTGTATGTTTCACAGTATGTTATGCTCAAAATACTAGTAGGCTTAATGTAACATCATTTCCCTCAAAGCACTTAGATTTTTATCGTAATAACTTAAGGTAATCAACTTTACTAAAGTCCTTTATTGTTTATGAGGCAGTTGGATACAAAAGCATATACTAAGCGCAATTTATATGGATATACATGGACTATTTTATAATAAGAAGAGGCACCTAATGTGGCTTAAAGGGAGACATGCTTGGTATTTGGGACAAATCTATTGATGAAAAAGTGTTGCCTTACAGAACAGAGAGAGAGAGAGAGTGATAGAGAAATAAAACAGTATCTACAAAAGAGAAGAGAGGTATGACATGAAAAAGCATCCAAAAACTGTGACTGGATGTGATATTTTGGGGAGGGAGTGATAGTAGTTTTAGGTGAAGATACAGCTGGAAAACAGGTAGGGCCAGATCATGGAGGACTATGGACTATCTTCTATGAGACGGAGATGAGCTGACATGGAAGAACAGGAAAACTAGAGAGCAAGGGCATTGACAGAAGGATAGAGGCAGGGAGAGAAAGTGAGTTGGTTAAAGTGAAAGATAATTAGGGCCAGTGCTAAAAGACAGAGAAATGGAGAAGGAGATACATAATCAGGTATTATTTGAAGCAAAGTCTTTGTGTTACGCATGTGTCACAGAGGCTAGAGCAATCAAGGGTAATTTGATGGTTTTTAGTGTAGATTCTAGGTTTTCTGTATAATAAATGCAAACAGAAATGACCAACAAAGTGAGAACTAAAATATATCTGCTGAATTTGACCATTATGAGATTACCAGAGACATTAGAGTCAATGATAGCATTGAATAGCCTGGAAAAAATTCATACTGCAATGTCTTGAAGAATGTACATTGTACATTCATTTGAAGAATGAAGGTAGCAAAGGCACAGCATTTGTTACCCCAGCTCATTGGAATCATTTGTTAAATAGGAAACATCACAAGTTTGAATTAAAGACTTGAGGAAATGGTTGGAGTATTAGGACATTTGTAAGGAAGATAGTCCTTGAACATAAGGAGGATATCTTTTATGCTGAGCCTGGAGCAAGAGAGTCAGAAATGAGTTAGGATGTGGATAAATTAATTCAAAGATAGGTCTGGTTGATAATTTGAGAGAAATGTTGCCACATGAGTTCACTATTCTATTTCCAATCACCTGGCTTCGTCACTAGCAAACATTGATATACTCTGGATATTGCTCAAATATTTCTCCACGGTTTTATGTGTTTACATCTGCTCTTTATTGGATTTTCAAGTAAGCTTTCTAACATGCCTAAAATTTTGTTCACAAATCTTCCAGTGGCTCTCTTCCTTTTATTATTATACCTTACTTTATTACATATTTGATAAATTGGCTAGCCATATTCTCTATAAATTCCTGGATGCTTTTTACTAGATAGTTATATTATGCACCCCCCCACAGACACACTACTACAAAATCTTAGTTACATTTCTTAAAAGAAAATCAAAATCATTTCTGTCTTTTTAACCCATGCCCCATCAGACTCCTAGCCCTTCGTTAAGTAGAACAGTCTCTAAAGCTGCTCAGAAAATGTCCATACAAATGACAGGTCTGGAAATAAGTCTTAAATTTAAAGTGTAGTCAATAGAAAGTTATTTTTATAAAATGCTCTTTTAAAGTATAATGATTCATTATTTTCCAAATCTTTTGTAAATTTGTGGAGAGTGATCCACTAATTGCCAATTCAAACTTGGGATAATGGAAGCAGGAACAATTCAGAGTGGATGAAAAACACCTAGTGGTATAATTTTACAGCAATTGTGTCTTTAGTCTTCCTTTGAACATTAAAATCAACAGTAAGTGACAATGGCCAGAGATATTTGTGCAAGTACATGTCAGAATGGATAGTGCACTTTGTTAATGCAGTGGCCTTCAGGCAGTGATTTTGTATTCCTACCCATTTTCTACCCATTTCTGAAAATTAAGAACATTGGATACTTTTCTTTAAAAAAAAAAAAATGAAAAGTCAGAATTTTCTTCTTTAAATTTTACACAATGTTATATAACATAAAGGATATAGAAAAATAGAAAAGATAGTGAACTAGCCTCTTTATCAATAATATAATTGAATCAACCATTCAGAGCAATAGGTTAAGTCAGTTTAATGACTGCAAATTATGATGGGATTTCTAAATAATGGCAATAATATGTAATTCACCAAAGAATTAGTAAATAGCATTTATCAAAACCAGACTATTTTCTGATGTTATTATTATTATTTTTTTACCCCTAATGGTCCCATTAATTTTGAAAGATTACAAGTCTAAGAATATAAGGTAGAATTTTTTTTTAATTTTTATTTATTTATGATAGTCACACAGAGAGAGAGAGAGAGGCAGAGACAAAGGCAGAGGGAGAAGCAGGCTCCATTTACCGGGAGCCCGACGTGGGATTCGATCCCGGGTCTCCAGGATCGTGCCCTGGGCCAAAGGCAGGCACCAAACCGCTGCGCCACCCAGGGATCCCTAGAATTTTTTTTTTCTTTTTACTTTTATCCAATGCTATTTTAGAAATTTCCAGGGGCACCTGAGTGGCTCAGTCAGTTAAGCATCTGCCTTCAGCTCAGATCATGATCTCAGGGTCCTGGGATAAGCCCCAAGTCAAGCTTCTGCTCAGCAGGGAATCTGTTTCTCTCTCTGGCTCTCCACTCTCCTGCTCATGCTGGCTCTCCCTCTCTCACTTTCTCAAATAAATAAATAAAATCTAAAAAAAAAAAAAAAAGAAAGAAATCTCCATAATATAGAAATGTGACAGATATCGGGACGCCTGGGTGGCTCAGCAGTTGAGCACCTCCCTTCAGCCCAGGACGTGATCCTGGAATCTCGGGATCAGGTCCCACATCAGGCTCCCCATAGGGAGCCTGCTTTCCCCTCTGCCTATGTCTCTTCCTCTCTCTGTGTGTCTTTCTCATGAATAAATAAAATCTTAAAAAAAAAAAAAAAGAAATGTGACAGATATGTTAGCATGAGAATCCACTTCCCCAGCCTCAGTGCTTGAGTTCAGCCAAGAAAGAATTCAGAGCCAAACTCTTAAATAAGCAAGGGTCAAAGTGAAACACTCAAGGTGGGGGAGTGGGCAGGTGTGACTGCATGCCAGGGGCGGGGGTCCAGGTTATCCTTTCTTTTTTATGTTTGCATAGGTTATGAGTCATAGCTAGGGTGGTCTCTGACTGAGGTTGCTTTCAGTCATCTAAGGGACTCCTCCTGCCTGTTGGGAGAAGTCTTTGGCTCTCTATGGTCTTTGTTGGAACTGCCATGGCAGCCTTCCCCCACAGGGAGGGAGGGTCAAAACAGCAATGTAAATGTATCAAAATGAAGCTAGAGTTTGCTATAGGACTGAATTTATAGGGAAGAATGCATGTGGATCCCCTGGGGTCTTTCCTTGCTGTTTGGAACTTGGTTTCCACCCTATATATCAGTCTGAAAGCACCTATTCCCTGCTCATATCTAGCTAACTGCCTATTCTATCAGATAGATAGACAGATGAATCACCTACGTATATCTAAGGACATTTTTTTTTTTGCCTTTCCCATCAATATAAATAATTGGGGTGAATATTTAATATAGTTTCTTCCTTTTCTTCAATCTGTATTTCTTTTTTGCCCAGAATTTCCTAGGCACAAAGGGCATAATATTATATTTGCAAGGTTGTAGAAAAGCATACATTTATTTTACAAGGTATTCCTTTCCAAAGGCAGAATTATCCCATTGTTTGAATCAGATCCCAGCTCTGATCTCAACCATCCTCTGAATGGCAGTTTCCTGCTGGTTAGGTAGAGATCGGTGATCGGTCTTTGTAATTTTTCTGTAACCCTTGGTTAATAAGTACAGAAGTGAATACTATCATTTGTGAAAGCAATAACAAAAATTTCAAGAAATCTATAGTGGCTACAAGATTCTGCAACGATGGAAATATTTTACATTTCATGGAATCAATCAGTAAAGTAAAAGACACCATCAGCCTATTATCTGGCATTGTGCAGATGAATGACATTGAGGACAATTAGTGTCTAAATTACATTCATGATATTCATGAGTTCTGTTCTTCAAAGTCTGCTACACTAAAGGATAACTTAGGAAGCAGTGTCACTATTTTATTCATACTGCAAGTTACTTATGACCAGTATTTCTTGCTTTCACTTACTATTTTTTTTGCATCATATCCTATGATTTTCAATAAAAGTGTAGGTATCCAGAGCATGTGTATTTTTAACAGTGGAAATAGTTAAGAAACAGAAAGAATTCCATTTAAGTTAAGTATGGATTAAATAAATACCCAGTTGTAAGTAAAATTAGTTCCCTAAACTGAACACATTTTTAAGTACAGTATGGTTTGCCCCTTTATGTAGGTACATTTAGTTTTACCAGGGTAAAGGAGTGTGTAGGCTCTATATAAAGTGAGTCTTCTGTCTCTGTCTCACACACATACACACACACAAAAGTAGCCTGATTTCTATTTTCTCTGTAAGACTTAATTCAAGTATCATGTCTAGCAAGCTTTTCCCAATTTTATCTGCCTCATTACCTGACTTTCTCTCCTTGAGATCTCATAGCACTAAGTTCATCTCTAAAATTTTCCCAAGTTCAGTTATTTGAGAGGACTCACCAAATTCCATACAGAATACTCACGGAAAGGTCTTATTTTAAAGGAAAGAGTATGCATGGTGCAGCAAGAGGAAAATAATGCAGGTGAACATCAGGCAGGCTTCCGGACACAGTCCCCAGTGTGAGATCCTCAAAAACCCTCTTTGCTCTTTACCTTGAACCACCATCTGAGTGAGGAATCTCCAAGAAGCCTTCAGTGGGGGTCCTTAAATAATTAAAGCAACTTTTATAAATTGGCCAGTCCAGGTTCAAGCTGTTAGGGCAGAAAATGTTTGGAGATTGCTAGGGGAGTTTCTGGCTCATCATAAATTTTAAAGCCTTTATCTTTGTCCAAAGTCAAACAACAGACATCCAAGTATGCCCAAAGGTCTTTTAGAACTTTCTCAGCTGAGCTATTAACCACCTCCATCTCTACAATCTCTCTCTCAGTGTACCTTTCACACTGATTTGAAATTATCTATTTGTGTGTGAAATTATCTCAGACTAGATCATTAATGCTTCAAGAAAAAAGGTAATATTTTATAGCATCAAGAAATACCTTAGAGTTTTGGAACTCTTAGAAAGCAGTCAACTTTAGGAATAATTTCTTCAGCTTTTAATTATGTTATACAAAAGTATCAGTACCCCAGTCACAAAAGACATTTTATTTGATAATTATCATGGCTTACTTTTTTTTTCTCCTGAGGTTAAATAATGCAAATTATCTTACTATTACCTTGAGGACGTTTCTCCCTTATATTACTAATCTACCAATCCAATTTTAGTTATGTTGCATATATTTTAACAGTCTTATTGAGTTATATATAATACATAATAAATTGCATATTTAAAATGCCATATATATACATATATATGTATATATGAATGCCATATATATAATATGACTAATGACAATCAGGATAATACCCATTATCCACAAGAGTTCCCAGAATTTATATAAAACTAAGCATGTGGGAATGCCTGGGTGGCTCAGCGGTTGAGTGTATGCCTTTGGCTCAGGTTGTGATCCCAGAGTCCCACATCGGGCTCCCTGCATGGAGCCTTCTTCTCCCTCTGCCTATCTCTCTCTCTCTCTCTCTCTCTCTCATGAAATAAATAAATAAAATCTTAAAAAATATAAAAATAAAAGTAATCATGTAAGGGTGCCTGGGTGGCTCAGTCAGTTAAGTGCCTGACTCTATTTCAGCTCAGGTCTTGATCTCAGAGTCATGAGATACACCCCTGAGTCAGACTCCATACTGGGCATTGGAGCCTGCCTAAGATTCTCTCTCTCCCTATCTACTCCTCCCCACCCCTCCCAGCTCACTCCCTCTCTCTAAAACTAAAATAAAGTAAAATAAAAATAAAAAATAAGAGTAATCATACAGTATATACTCTTCTAAGTGACTTCTTTCACTCAGCAAAATTATTTGGAGATTCATTCATGTTGTTCCATGCAAATAATAACTTTATTCCTTCGTATTTCTTAGTAACATTCGATTTTAGGAATATTTCACAATTTGCTTATCTATTCACCCAAATGACTATTTGGAATGTTTCAAGTTTTTGCCTTAAAAATGAAGCTTCTATAAACATTTGTATGTATGAGTCTTTGCATGGATATATGTTTTTATTTCTCCTGGAATAATACCTTTGAGAGGTATGACTGGATCATAGGATATGTATGTGTTTAACCTTCTTTTTAAAAAATCCACCAAATAATTTTCCCAAGTGGTTGGACTACTTTATATTCCCAAAAGCTATGTATTGGTTGTTCCACATCCTCAACAGAACATCCTATGGTCAGACCATTTATGATTACATGTGTTTAGTAGTTTCACATTTGAAGATTTAATTTGCATTTCTCTAATGACTAAAGATGTGGAGCAACCATCAGTTTTCTTTTTTTTAATCTTTAATCCACCTTTTTTTATTACTGGATTATTTTCTTATTATGGAGATTTCAATTGCCTTGACCCTAATCTTTCAGAGGAAATATTCATTCTCTCAGTATCAAATATTTGGTTAGGTATAGGCTTTGCAGAGCTGGTCTTTATCAGGTTGAAAAGTGACCTTTCCCTAGATTGGTAAAAAATTTCATCAATAATGAATTATGGATTTTTCCAAGTACTTCTTTTCTGAATCTAATGAGATAATAATATAGTTTGTGCTCATTTAATCTCTTAATTTGGTGAAATACATTGCTTGATTTTAGAAGTGTTAACTAATTTTATATTTCCACATGGCCATAATGTGTTATTCTTTCATATAACGTTGGATTTACTTTTCTGGGATTTTTGCATCTGTATTCTAAGCGATATTATTCTGCAGTTTCTTGAGGAGGGGTTGTTTGTTTGTTTGTTTTTCAGTTTTCTTCTTTTGTTATGCATTTGTCTTATTTTGGTACCAGAATATTATTGGTCTCATTGAATGAATTGGAAAGAACTTTCTTTATATTGAGAAAGTTTGTGCTTAGTTTATTTTTTCATTAAATATTTAGTAAAATTCATCATTAAAGCCATCTGGGTCTAGAGTTTACATTGTGGGAAGATTTTAAGCTGCTATTTCAGCCTTTAATAGATAAAAGTTTATCCACTTGAAGTTATCTATTTTTTCTTAAGTGGAATTTAGTGGTTTATACCTTTCAAGGAATTTGTCCATTTTATCTAAGTTGCTGACTTTATTGGCATAAAATTGTTCACAATATCCCACTGTTATCCTGCTAATACCTTTAGAATCTACAGTCATCTTGACTTTTTCAGTTCCACTATTGGCAACTTGTATCCTCTCTCTCCTCTTTCTCTGCCTTGTCTCTTTTTCTCTCACTTTCTCTCTCTGTCCCTCACTCCTCTCTCTCATCTTTTCTGATCAGTGTGGCTAGAATTTTGCTAGTTATATTGGTCTCTTAAAGGAACTGATTTGGTTTAATTAGCTTTTTTTTTTCTATTTTATCTTTTCTTGCTTATTCTGGGTTTAACTTGATCCTCTTTTCTGTTTTTTTTTTTTTAATTTAAACCTAAAGACACTGGTTTGAAATCTTTTTTTGCCTCTAAAGCATACATTTAATGCTTGAGAATTTCCGGGGTTTTTTTTTTAAGATTTTATTTATTTATTCATGAGAGACACACAGAGAGAGACAGAGACACAGGCAGAGAGAGAAGCAGGCTCCATGCAGGGAGCCCAATATGGGACTTGATTCCGGGAGTCCAGGATCACTCCCTGAGTTGAAGGCAGACGCTTAACCACTGAGCCACCCAGGCGTCCTGAGAATTTCCTATTTGTACAGTTTTAACTGCATTCCACAACTTTTAATATGCTGTGTATACTTGCCATTCAGTTCAAATGTTTTGCAGTTTCCCTTCTGATTTCTTATTTGTCCTGTGGGTTATTTAGAATTGTGTTAGTTTTCAAATACATGGGGATTTTTCCAAATATTGTTCTGTCATAATTTTTAGTTTGGTTCTAATGTGGTTAGAGAACCCACTTTATTTGGTTTAGATCTTTTCAGGTATATTCTCTGTAGAGTAGAAAAGAAAGTGTGATCTGCTGGTTTGGTTAGAGTCTTAATAATAATCAGTTAGGTTAAGGTCAATTGATAATGTTAATCAAGTCTTCTTTATCCTTTTTAACTTCTTGTCTGCTTGCTCTATTAATTATTGAGAGAGGGCTGTTCAATTTGTTAGATTTGTGTATTTCTCCTTGTAGTTCTATTAGTTTCTATTAGTGTTTCAAAACTGTTATTTTATGCATAAGTTTAGAATTATGTCCTCTTGATGAATTGACTTCTTGATCATTAGATTAGGCAGTATATAGATGGTTTAGTGGTCTTTTTTTTTTTTTTTAATGGTCAATTCTAACAATCCTTGACTTTGTATTGGAATATTCGCACAATTTATATTAAATGTCTTATTGATTTAATTGGGTTTAAATCTTCTATTTGTTTTCCATATATCTTATTGTTCTTTGTTCGTTTCTTCTATTTTTGACTCCTTTAATTTTTGAAGTATTTTGTATCAATCAATTAATTTTCTATCCTGGCTCTTTAATTATAAATCATTGTTATGTTATTTTAGTAATTAATTGTCACAGTCCTTTATCAAGTGATGTTATACTATTCACACATTGAGTAACAGTATTTCCTTCCAGCTTTTGTGTAATTATCATCATATGTTTTATATCTATATAAATTATAAACCTTGTATCAGTTCTCCATCTATGGTAACAAAGTACCACAAATTTGGTGGCTTGAAACAATACAGATTTATTACTCCATAGTTTCTGTAGATCAGAAATCCAAGTAAGCTCAGCTGGGATCTTCTCAGGGAATTATAGGTCCACAATCAAGGTATTAGTGGGATTGCCCTCCTTGCTATCAACTCTGAGGAAGAATCTCTTCTAATATTCAGATTGTTGACAGGTTTGTCCTCTTTTTGCTGTAGGACTGAGGCTCTAATTCCTTGCTAGATATCACCCACAGGAGACTGTCTTTGGCTTTGAGGGGCATTTCTGGTGCTTAACATGCAGACAAAGGTGTAGTCCATCCTTCTCATACTTGGAGTATTTCTGACGTTCACTTCTGCTGCATCTCCTTCTGCCTTCTGTTTGGTATTCCAACTGGAGAATGTTCTCTGCTTTTAAGGGCTCATGCAGTTGGTCTGACCTGGATTATCTAGGATACTTTTCCTACTATAATGTTTTAATCCTATTATCATCTGAAAATTTTCTTTGCCATTTAACTTAACATATTCATAAATGGCTGGGCTTATGGCATGGATGACATTGACATCTTTACAGATGAAGGGGACATTATTATCTACTACCACTTTTCTATGTATTTATTTGTTTAAACTGTCAATGAGCTCTTAAGGTGACTTTAATAAGGAAAGCAAATTTTTTATATATATCCACATTGTTACCATCTCTAGAGTTCTTCATTATTTTGTATATATCCAGATTTCTATCTGATATCACTCCTCAAATGTCTGATTGACTTCCTTTAGCATCTTTTTACAGGGCAGGTCTGCTAGTAATGATTCACTTCACCTGCTGTATATGTGTGAAAATCTTCATTTTGCCTTCATGTTTGAAATACAATTTTGCTAAGTATAGAATATAAAATTGAATTCTTTAGCCCTCCTAGATTCTCAACGATTTTTCTATCACTTGTTTTAAGCAATTAGGATTTGATATACCTTGGAGTAGTTTTCTTTATTATTCTTGTATTTGGGTTTTGTTGACAAACTTGTATTATAATCTTTATCAAATTTGGAAATCTTTTAGCCAGTAGGTCTTCACATATTGTTTTCTGTCCCACACTCCTCTGGAACTCCAATTTCACATAGACTAGGCCAATTGAACTTACTCCACATCTCTCAGAGTTCTGTTCATTTTCTTTTAGTCTTTTTTTTCTTCTTGATGTATTAATTTTCTGGATAGTTTCTGTTACTATTTTCAAGTTATCTTCTACAAGTTTAATCTACAATTAATTCTGTCTTGTGTATTTTACCTTCAGACACTGTAATTTTAATATCTATAAGTTTGATTTTTTAAGTCTGTAACATGATCAGCCTTTGCTCTAAATTCTTGAACATATGGAATGCAGTTATAGTGACTGTTTTAATATTCTTTACTGCTAATTCTATCATCTGTGCCACTTCTGGGTCACTTATGGTTGAATGCATTTTTTTTTCCTCATCCTGTCTCATATTGCCTGCTTCTTTTCATGGTGAGTAATTTTAAATTGGTTGCCAGAATTTGTGGATTTTACTCCTTTGCTGTGCTGAATATTTTTGTATTTATTTTAGTTTTTTTTTCAGAAATGCATATGAATTACTTGGAAACAGTTTCATCCTTTCAGTTCATGCTTTTAAGTTTTTTTAGGTGGAATCAAAATAGTCCAGAGCTAATTTTGCCTCACTCTTGAGGTAAAAATCTTTCTAAATTCCTTATTTGACAAATTTTATGAGATGTTTGGTTTGGCTTTGTTTTTCTCATTAAAAAAAAAAAATTCTGGCTGGTGGGAATAAAAACTATTTGTTTCTCTGAGCTTTGCAAATTGTTTCTCCTGAATCTTTTGGGAAGTTCTTTCTCTGACCTCAGTAGTTTCTTCTCATGGACAGATGTGAAACAGTACTCATCTGGAAG
This sequence comes from Canis lupus familiaris, assembly GCF_011100685.1. NCBI lineage: Eukaryota > Metazoa > Chordata > Mammalia > Carnivora > Canidae > Canis > Canis lupus. The sequence goes on from NC_049252.1 coordinate 17,695,469, forward strand.
CCACAGGGAAACTCACTGCAGATCTCAGGATGTCCTTATTGCACACCTGTCTCCTGTCTGGCACTCTGCCCTGTGAACTACAGCCCTCTTTGCTTCCCCTGAGTGCGTTCTCTGCCTCAATTCAGAGAGACTTCTCGACTCCAACGGGGCTCCTCTTCCCTTCACTGCAGCATAGAAACTCTCTAGACAATTAGCTAGGGCAGTAATAGGACTCACTCATTTCCTCTTATATTTCAGAGATCACTGTTGACTGCTTTGTCAACTGATTCACAATGTCTTGAAGACTTGCTTTGTACAGTGTGTCAGATTTCTTGGTTCTTTTACTTAGTAAGATAAATTGGGCACCTCTTTCTGCATCTTGGCTGGAAGCTTACTTTTTTTTTTTCTCTTGTATTCTTTCAGCATAGTAAACATAATCCTAGAGAGAATGGTAAGAATTTTAATAATGTTAGTAATATGTTTCATTTAATGTGATGTTGCTCACTTGTACCTAAATCCTAACTTTAAAATATTACAGTCTCCTGTTCTGTACTGAATTCAAAATCATTTTGTATCTACATATCTGTGTCTAAATTTCATTTTCTGCCTATGTTACCCACACATTTTGCTTTGAAATTAATGTATTTTTGTTAATTAATTAACTTAATTGTACTCCAGTTTTGACGCTGGACTATTGCTAGCAGGGTGGCCAAAACCATGAACTGAAATGTGGACAAATTTCTAGGTGTTTCAGAAAACAGGAAGAATCCAGAAGCTGTGGAATCTGCAGTTCACGATAGATAAAAACAAGCAGCAAGAAGTGAAGGGATTTTCAGAGTACATTTGGCAGATAGGAGTAATGAGTTAAAGAAAGGGGAGGAGTTTAATAAAGTAAAGTTGAAAACAGCACACCCTAATGTGAGTCAAGACTCCCTCAGATTTTGGGAAATTCCTGAAATTTTCCTGCTTCTTTTTAAATTTTATTTATTTTTTTTATTTAAAGATTTTATCTATTGATTCACAAGAGACACAGAGAGAGAGGCAGAGACATAGGCAGAGGAGAAGCAGTCTCTTTCAGTGAGCCTGATGGGGGACTCAATTCCAGGACCCCAGAACCAGAACCTGAGCCAAAGACAGACCCTCAACCACTGAGTCACCCAGGCTATATCGATTTTCCTGCTTCTAAACGATGAGGAACTGACTTCTCCAGGAGTTGTGGATGATTTCAGATGTCACCTTATTGAATCTGGTAGATAATTGCCATACACTTAATGATACATTAAATAATGCCATTATTTAAATTATACAATGATAGTATTTATAATACAATTATAATTTCGTAAAACCTTAACACATAATTTTTTGAAGTTTGCCTATTTGCTTTATATTAACATCAGTAAAATTTACTTCTTTTTTATATTTACTGTACAGTTCGATGAATTTTAATGTATACATAGATTCATGTAACCACCTCCACCAGATTCAGTAACACTTTTATTTTTTTCTCTTTGAAGTCACATCTTCCTGCAACCTCTCAGCCCCACACAACCACCATTCCCTTTCCTTCACTCTAATTTTGTCTTTTCAAGAATGTCATGTAAATGTAATCATCTAAAGCCTAGCCTTATCTAGGGTAAATACCTTGGGTTTGGTTGCAGGGCCATAAGGTAAGTGCATGTTTTTATCTTCATGAGAAACTGCCAAGTCATTTTCCACAATGGCTGTGTAATTTTGAATTCTCTCTAGAAATACATACGAAGTCAAGTTGCTTCTCATTCATACCAGTGCTTGATTTTGTCAGTTTTGTAATTTTATTTTTTGTTTGTTTTTAATGTGACACATCAAAAGAGGTGTGTAGTGAAATCTCTGGTCCTAATCTGCATTTCTGCAATGCATTGCCATGGCTTTATGCAGTGGCCAAAGATAGTGCACTCCTTTTCCTGTTCTTATCTCTCATTTCTGTTATGGTATCTCCTCTTCAGTGAAATGTCTCTCTGCAATGTCTGTACCCATGTTCTAATTGGATTTTTTTTCTTCACTATTACATTGTTAGAGTTCCTTACAAATTGTCAGTGCAATTTTGCCTTCTAAACAGCCTCTTTAGTGATGTATCTGTTCACTTCTTAGGCACTTTTTTTCTCCTATTGTTGAGTTTAGATTGTCTTTATATATTTCAGATACAATTCCCTGTTTGGAGATGTGATATGCAAGTACTTCCCCCATGCTGTGGCTTATCTTTTCATTCTCTTCACAGTGTAACTCAGAAGGCAAAGCCTTTTAACTTTAAAGAAGTCCAAGTATTAATCTTTTTCTTTATGGACCATTTTTTTGAAAGTGTCATGTCTAAGAACTCTTCACTTAACCCCAAGTCACAGAGACTTTTCTCCCAAGTTTTCTTGTAAAAGTTCTATACTTTTATGTTTTCAGTTTAGGTCTTTGATTCATTTGAGGCTCATTTTTGTATGAGGGATGAGTTCTCTGTCCTCAGGTTCATGTATTTGCATATAGATATGCAAATATTTAAAAACCATTACTAAAACATTACTGTTTCTCAAAGTATTGAAATACCTTTGCAGAGGCATCTGGGTGCTTCAGTGGTTGGGTGTCTGGCTTTTGCTGTGGTCATGATCCTGGGGTCCTAAGATTGAGTCGTGCATTGGGCTCCCCACAGGGAGCCTGCTTCTCTCTCTGCCTGTGTCTCAGCCTCTCTCTGTCTCTCAGGAATGAATAAATAAAATCTAAAAAAAAAAAAAAAAGAGAGAGAGAGAGAGAAAGAGAGAGAGAAAAATGGCTTTGCACCTTGTAAACAAAATTTTAAGACATTGGTTGTATCATAAGAGTCTATTTCTGGGCTCTCTTTTCTGTTCCACTGATTTATGCACCTATCCCTGCGCCATTATTATGCTTCCTCAGTTGCATAGCTTTACCCATACCTTAGAATCAGATAGTACAATTACTATTACTTTGTTCTTCTTTTACAAAAATGTTTTACTAATTTCTCTGCCTTTCACTTAAACTTTAGAGTCATTCTGTCTACAAAATGGTATACTGCTGGGATTTTAATTAGAATTGTACAGAGTCTTGATAGCAATTTTGAAATATTTGACATTTTTTTCAATGTTGAGTCTACAAATATATGAACGGTATATCTCTTCATTTATTAAGGTATTTTTTCATTGATTTAATCTGTAGTTTTTAGCATTCAGATGTCATACATGAATGCTGTTTGATTAATACCTAAGTGTTCTATTTTGGTGCTATTGTATATGGTTTTATATTTTAATATGTTTTTAAAATAATATAAATATTTATAATATAAATGTATGTTAATATATAATTGTTCACTGCAAATATGTGTACAGAAATATGATCGTGTTTGTATGTTTTCCTCATATCTTGTGACTGTGTTATGGGCATTTATTAGTTCTAGTAATGCTTTTATAGATTTTTGGATATGCAGTGAAGACAACTATGCATCTGCAAATTGGAAGAAAATGATTTTTTCCTCTCCAATTGTCTGCCTTTTATTCTTATTTCTTGCTTAGTACTGGGTTCAGTATGATGTTAAACAGGAGTGTTGAGTGGGGACTTCTTTACTTGTTCCCAGTCTTAGAAATAAAATATTCATCCTTTTACCTGACCATCATATGGGTTTGGTTTGTTTTCATTTTATTCTGTTTCTCATTCTTCTATTTCCTCTTCCCTGCCTTCTTTTGGATTATGTGAACATTATTTAGTATTCTATTTTATCTACTATGTCATTGGCTATATCTGTTTTTTTTTTTCCTTATGGCTATTGTGATTACAATGTGCCTATTTATCTTGGAACCAATAGTTTACTGTTTCAGTTGAAATGTAGAAGCTGTAGCACCATACGTCCTTATACCCCCTTCTTCTTTGTCTTAATTGTCTTATGTACTATACCTGCATTAACTGAAAACCTCTATTATACAACGCTAAAGTTCTATTTCAATCATTAAACATATTTTTACAAAGATATTTACCATTTCTCTTGCTCTTTCTTCATCCCTGAAACTTCCTCTGATAAAATGTGTCTTTTGTCAGAAGAGTTTCCTTTTCCAGTTCATTAAGGATCAAATCTCCTGGCAGAAGTTTTAATTGTCTTTTATCTGAGCATGATAATGTATTTTACCCTCGTTTCTGAAGGATATTTTTGCTGGACATAGAACTTTTTCTAAAATATCTGTCTTTATGACACTTTAAAAATATTGTATCACCGCCTTTTAGCCTCCATAGTTTCTGATAAGAAACCTACAGTTATTTGAATTATTGTTTTCCTAAAACTGATACATCTTTTGTATTTGTATGGCTTTGGTTTTTAGCAATTTTATGATGTTAATATCTTTATTTTCACAATCTGTAGAAATTCAGGCCACATATTGTGACCAGACTTCTGTGGGGTGTGGATTAAAAATTAGTTACATTTTCACAACCTCTGCAGTATTTTCAGATCTGTATGCATGTGCACCTGGGGCCATTTCAGTACCTGTGTGGTGGTTTATCTCTTAGTTCAATTCTCAAAGTCTTGGGACTGTTTAAGATCAGATCTCCAAATGTACAGCTCAAAGCTGAACCCAATAACCTTTAGTTCCCTGAACTAAAACCTGGGGTTTTATCTACCCCTCAGTGCCACAGATGTGCCTTTATTGAGGGTCAACTAGCTGGAGGAAAGAGAAGGAGCAAAGCAATGGGATTTGCCTTGCCCTCTTGGGAGCACAGCTCTTCTAACTGATGAGAAAGAATTTCTTCTCGCTGAGACTCAGGCACTTGCAGGCTTTGCAGGCTCCCACTGCTGTGTCCCAGGAGAACTCTTCTGTTCTCTGAGACTGAACCAGAAGGCATCTCTGGATCAACATCAGGCCATATTGATTTTTTTTTTTTTTTCAGAGTATCCAGCTGCCTTCAGTCCAGGCCAAGGGTTCTGAAGGAAAAATAAATAAATAATAATAATAATAATAATAATAATAATGTGGGGATTTTTGTGTTTGTTTGCTTTTTACAGATTTTCTTATAGTATTTCAAATTCTGTTATTTTTCTAGTAATGATGTGCCTGCTACTATTTACATTTCGAAGTCCTCAAAAGAGATTATCCATGCGTGCTGTCTAAGCGTTAGGGAAGAATTAAGTGATACAGGCAGGATGCATTGGGGCGACTCTCATTAACCCAGAACTGGAAATCTGTAATATTATTTTTAAACTTGTTGACATGTAAATGATCAGAATTTTTTGTTGTTCGTTTTTTAAACTCAAAATGAGTATCTTCTCAATAAAGATATTAACTGAAATGATTTACAGCAGCTCACTTGATATTTAATTTGTCATTCAAGTGTGGCTCTGAACTTTTAGCTCAGACTTTAGGATGGCTCAGACTACTTACTAACTTTTTCCATAAGTATATTTAAGACCATTTATATCTACTTAGAGGGGAACAAAGAAAATCTGTAACTCTCTTTCTGGCAGCATATGACTGATGGAAATTATATTGGTCTTATAAAATCTGTTCTTCTAAAAAATATATAATAATTGTAACTTCCTAAAATTATGAACTGTATGATCATTTGATGATTTATTCTAATATCTATTCAGATTTTATAATAAACTGAACAGTTTTTAATATAATACCAAGATAGCCCTTTTCTCCCAAAGTTTTTGTCATCAGCCTTACCTTCATTCCTGTCATATAAATGAGCCAAAGAAAAACCCCTTCCTCCTATTTTAATTGTCATGTTGTTTTTGCTTTCCTAGCATGCTGGGACCATTAGCTCAAAGCCTCATTAGCACCAAATTCATATTTTTACACATCTATTGTTTTAAATATAGCCAAAATATGCATATTTTAACCATTTAGAATCTGTCTGCTTTGCACACCTTGCAGAAGTGCACTCACTTTCTGCTACCTGTAGACAAGACAAACTCTGGGCCACCCCAGGCCGCTGCTGCCCTCCGGAGCTCCCCTGCTGAGCTGCTGAGTGACATCACCTACACACAGAAGCCTCCCTCTCAAACCCACCTCTCCCAGTAGTTTCTTTGACCTCCTCCCACTCTGGAGACACACACTGTCTCTGGAAGGTCTCCTGCCAGGAAGATTTTACCCTCTTCTGCAACCTGTCCAAGCACCACCCAGATATAACCTATTGTCTACTGCTGCCAGCTTACCATGTCTTTTTCCTTGGTCAGTCCTGAAATCCTCTAATTGATCACACTTCACAACAAATTCACTTCTTCAGAATTTTTCACAAGTGATCATTACTAACTCTTTAGGAATGTGTTCTGAAACAGTACATATTAATTTTAAACATATGGCTTTGATTTTAAATTACTTTTCTTTATATAATATGATATATATATCATATTAGGTATTGAAATGGGAAGTTTTAAAAATAGTTAATTCATTTAAATTTTAAAATGTTAATTTATTGTCAAAAATAATAAGTATACTAATCTAAATACCATGTTAAAGAAAATAACATTTTCAAAAATACAGTTACATAGGAGCTTCTTTTTACATTAAAAAATTATTATTGTAGTATAGTTGATGTATAATGTTACTCGAATATACACCTTAGTGATGTGATAATTCTATATGTTATTCAGTATTCACCATGATAACTGTAGTCACCATCTGTCATTATACAGCATAATTACTGTATTAGTAATTATGTATTAGTGACTGTATTAGTGACTATTTTCCCTGCTACAATTTTTATATAATATATATTATGTATATATGTGAGTGTGTATATATACACATATATATATATACACAACTTTTCGTTCTCCATTCATCTATCAGTGGACACTTTGGTTGTTTCCATATCTTGGCTATTATAAATATTACTGAAATAAAGAGAGGGATACATATATCTTTTTGAATTACTGTTTTCATTTTCTTTGGATAAATACCCAGTAGTGAAATTACTGGATCATATAGTATTTTTATTTTTAATTTTTTTTTAAATTTTTATTTATTTATGATAGTCACACAGAAAGAGAGAGAGGCAGAGACACAGGCAGAGGGAAGGCAGGCTCCATGCACCGGGAGCCCGACGTGGGATTCGATCCCGGTCTCCAGGATCGCACCCTGGGCCAAAGGCAGGCGCTAAACCGCTGCGCCACCCAGAGATCCTTATTTTTAATTTTTTAAGTTTACTTCATACTGTTCTCCATAGCGATGCACCAATTTACATTCTGACCAACAGTACCTGAGGATTCCCTTTTCTCCATATCTTCACCAACACTTGTTATTTCTTATCTTTTTGATGCTAGCCATTCTGGATGTGAGGTGATATATCATGTGTGATTTTGATGTGCTTGTAGTTTTGATTTCCCCAATGATTACTAAAGTTCAGCATCTTTTCAAGTGTTTGTTGGCCATCTGTTAATGTCTTCTATGGAAATGTGTCAATTTAAATCCTCTGTCCATTTTTAAATAAGATTATTTGGATTTTTGGTGTTGAGTTGTAGAAGTTCTTTAAATGTTTTGGGTATTAACCCCTTATTGGATATATCATTTACAAATATATGCAATATGTCTCTTCATGCAAGGAAAACAGAAGGAAACAAACTATTGGGACTAGTCCAAGACAAAAAGACATCCTTTTGTTTTGTTTTGTATTTTAAATTTTTTGCAAGTTTCTCTAGTGTGTACTATAACAGAAGATAGGGAGATTCTTGTATCTGTTGCTGCATTCAATCTTCTGTGATATATTTTTGAACCCGAGAAAAATACTCTTTTAGATTAGGTGGTTATTGAGCTTTTCCTCCATTAGCACAATCCAATAACTGGGATTGTAAAAACTGTGGGAATTTTGCAGAAATCCATATTCACAGAGATATGTGGTTGGTAAAGGGTTTTGAGGGCTTCTGAGGTTCTTGAAACATACTTTGAGTACTATAGAATATTGTTGATATAAAGCGTACTCAGAAAAACATAAAAATGACCATGCTTAATTGTGAAAATATTCCTCAGCATGTCTAAGACTTTAAGACTTTTTATAAAATTTTTCCCTGAGGTATCTTCTATATTAACTTGAGTCTTTTATTTAGTTATCATCTCTTACTGTGGGAACAAAAAGAAAATCAAAGTAGTGCTTTCCATGCTTCCAATTGTAATCTTTTTATTTGGACTTTCTTTAATAAGGGTTATAATGCTTATAGACATTCAGCTATGGATTAACTTTAGGAATTATCTGAAAATTATTTACTTCAACTTTTATTGTTTTATTTTCTTATTTGTTCATTTATACTTTTTTCTGGTGATAAAAATAATCCATAGCTGAAGTCAAAAATTGTGTAGTGACAACTTTGATTTAATTTTCTTCAGTCAAAATTATATATATATATATATATATATATACACATATATATATGTATATATATATTTTTACTCCTTGACATATAAATTTTACTTCTAGATAATTAACTTGAGCATTGATTGCAGTAGATAAAGATTGTAATAGATAAATATTTGGATATTCTCAGGTGACATACACATGTCCAGTAGTTTATCCACAGGGTAAAAGACTGTGCAATTTGAACAGGAGTGAAAAGTTCTCTACATTGTGACATGAATATATCACTTTATTAGTAGTACTATTAGTTTGAGAAAAGAAGCATGGTATAAAAAAGCTTTATTTTGTAAAAGGAAGAAGGAAACAAAAAATATTAAAAATGTTAATATTTGCATAAAATACAAGTAATTAATTAAGTGGTTAAGGAGGAAAGGAGAAAAGTCAAGAATTTGCCTATCAATTTTATTTCATTATTGAACCTGTGAATATGATCTACTTTGAAAGTCAAAGTAAAAGAACATAAAAATGAGATTTATTTGACAAAATTTGGAAAATACAGAAAAGCATAATAATGCAACAAAGCTCCAGTTAACATTTTCTCTTTCCTTTTATACTTTCCACTGAAAGCAATATTTATTTGCCAATATTTATGACATTTTCCATATTAGAGTTTACTATGAATAGAATTTGATATGCTAACAGAAATATCTCCCTTGAGTTTTTTTTTTTTTAAAGCAACATTTTGAGCCAATTTTGTAATCAGATGAAATCAGATAAAACCCTTACTGTTTTCCTCAGATAGGTTTGATTTTAAAACTCAGTTTCAACAAATTATTATAATTATGTTACTATTTTACTATATTTACATATTAGGAAAGTATATGCAGAAAATGCCCACCAATGAGTTACCAATTCTCAGTCAAATACATTAAAAATTGTTTTTGATTAGATTTTATAGAAGGAAGTAGTAAGTATGCTAACACTCTGCATGAGAAACTATGTCTATTTGAAAAGAAATGACTATAACACTTAATTTACTATTATCAATGCGCTAGATTTTCTTTCAAAATGAAATGGTATAATATATTAGCTTTTCTTTATGTTAATCTTATATTTTGTATTTGTTAAATTTATGTCTTGAGTTCCTCAAAAAAACCTTATTCTTACTTAGTAGCACCTTAAATTGAACATCCTCATAAATACCAAGTGAAGGATTATTGCAAATAACTAGAATGAATATTAATGAAAATTGAGAGAAGTTAGATGATAGCCTATGAAACAGAAGTAAAGAGCAAAACAAAAAAAATAAAAAATAGAATAAAGAAAAATCCATGCACATGTGATATCAAGGCCTGATAAGACTATTAGATAGTATTAATCAAATGAGCAAAATCATGATGAGAATGCATTATACATAATTTAAATATCTTACTGCTTAGTGTCTACATAATATTAAAATACCAATCATTCTTTTACTACAGATTATCAGCCACTAAGTACATGAAAAAGTGCTGAAGAGTTAAGTTGTACTTGCTTCCGTGTCAAAGGAGTAGTCTTAAAATTAAACTGAAAAAAAAATGGACTTTTCTAGCATCCCTGAATAATATGAATCAGCTTTGCCAATGTAGTTTCCTAGTTGTTTCATTTTTTCTCTCTTCAGTGTATATGTAAAATGGAAAGAAACACATGTGGATGAACTCATGGAAAGACCTGAGGAAAGAAATTAAATTACTTTCCATATACATTAAGACAAACAATATAGAATATTAAAACCAGAAGGTACTTCAGTGTTAACATGATCTATCTCTTCTCTTGGGACTGAGATAGCATATATGATTTTTCCCTCTTCTTTTTTTTTTTTATTTTGGTAAATATTGCATAAGATAAAAATTTACCAACTTAACCCTTTTAAAATGTACAGTCAGGTGGCATTAAATACATTCATAATGTTGTACAGTGTTTAGGACCATCCATCCCCATAACTCTTTTCCTCTTATAAAACTGAAACTCTATACCCATTTAACAATAACTTGCTATTCTCCTCTTCCACCTCTTGTCCTTTCCATATTCCTCTTGTTATTCCACCTCACCTAGCAGCCCCTGGCAACACAATTCCACTTTCTGTTTCTATAATTTTCACTACTCTACGTACATAGTAAGCAGAATAACAAAGTATTTGTCGTTCTGTGACTGTTTTATTTTACTTAGTTTAGCTTCCTCAAGGTTCATCCATGTGCAGTATATGTCAGAATTAACTTTCCTTTTAAAGCTAAATAATATTCCCTTTTGTGTATACCACAGTTTGCTCATCCTTTCATTCATTGATGGACATTTGGGTTGCTTCTACTTGTAAAATACTGTGAATAATGCTGCTATGAATATGAACATAGCTGTGCAAATACCTCTTTGAGACTTTGCTTGCCGCTTACCTTCCATGTCTTCTCCTGGAAGCTGTAAGCCTTCAATAAACTCCAGAGATGCAAGACAGTTACGTGAGCCAGATTCTGCAGTTGCTGCCCAGGTCGGGAGACAGATGACTGGTGCTTACTATTTTACCATTCTTTTCAAATCTCCTCTTGTGCTAATGTCTGAGAGTCACATAGCCTTAATAGTAAAAACAAGGAAAAGTAAAAAACAAAAAACAAAAAACAAAACACATGAGTCTTAATTTTAGTAGTCTTCTGCCGGATAGAGAACAGACCTGTCAATTTATTTGATGATATATATTTTGGTCAGATGTGGTTAATCAATGAGTTATAAAAGAGTAGCTTTCCTGACAATGGTGGTGATTGGGGGTGAGGATGTTGTTACCCTTCTCTTGAATAAATTTGGAGGAATTATTGGTAGGTGGTCAATTTGAACCACAAGAGTTTTCCATAGTTAATACCATGTTTTCATTTTCTGAGAAATATTTAAGGGGTAATGCGTGGAGGGAGATTGTAAGACATAAAATATATGTGGAACTGCTAGGTGCTATTGTTGATGAAAGGGAATTAAGCTATCAAATTAGTGGGATCTTTGATTCCTGAACAGCCAGTGAGGGGAATTAGAACATGAAGATGGACCAAAATTTCCACTTAAGTCAGAGTTCTGGGGCTATCTCCCTCCCATTCTCATGTTTCTTAAAGCTAAAGTATGAGAACTGAAACTTGCCAGAAAACATTGACTACTTAATATATGTGGAATATAAATATTTGTAAAGTTATTAGAACTAGATATTTCAGATACTGTCAAATACAAAAAGTATTTTTAAGAAGTTAAAATAGAGTAGAAAAATTATACTAGATATGGGTCTTATGAGATGACAAGATGACAAGATGAAATATAATTGTAATCCCTTTTTAAATTATTTAATCCAACTAAATAGCAAATTCAGAACCAATGAGGTATTACACATAAAATGCTCCATAGTCTAAAACAGTGACTAATGAATTCTCTGAACATGTTGGCATCAGAATTAGTGAACACTTCTGCAGGTTTTGAATGCTGTTATTCTTCAGAATAGCTCTTGAATTACTCTTCAAAGTACCATATAAATAAGCAATAATAATATTGTTCGACAAATCCACATTGTAATTAAGAACGCACATTTCATTAGCAGAGTCACTCTATCATATAACATAAACATTAAGATTTTACAATTCTTACAGGTCATCCAGCGTATGCAGTTTACATTATAGAAAATTATAATAAATATTTGTTTAAGGTAGTAAAAATAACAGGATAAGAACTGGAGCATGTGATTCTCCATTTTGAAGTCTTTCTTTAAAATAAAAAAAATTTGTTTATTTATGAGAAAGATGTGTACAAGCATGTGGGAGGGGCAGAGAAAGAGAAGGGAGAAGTAGGCTCCCCACCAAGTAGGGAGCTTAGTGCAGGGCTCAATACCAGGACCCTAGTATCATGACCTGAACCAAAGGCAGACACTTAACCGACTGAGCCACCCAGGTGCTCTGAAGTATTTCTATTTACACAAATACTTTACCATAGAGAGAATTTCTATTAAAGAGTTCATTTTCATTATAATTATCTAATGGGTTACAAATATTTATTGTTGTAATAAAATGTAGCCATGATGCTATTGGAACCACTTTTATTATAACAAAATGAAAGGCAATACATTTTGATTAAAATGTGCTATAATTACAAAAGAAGTAAAACAAATTACAGAAAGTCTAATTTCATTGTAGTTAAAATGCAGAGTTAATATCTGAAAAAAGGTCCATCCTATTGTAATACTTGTAATTATTATGTTACTTTAGAGACACCATGTCAGATCATGTCCCTTGTATCTAAATTCATAAAGGCAGAAACTTGATTTATTGTGCTTAATTGCTAAGATACGTATCAGTTCCCATCCCTACCATCGATGGCAATGATACAGCATCAGTGCTGACCTGAATGTTATTGTAGATGTATTTAATTTTTATCACACTTCTAAATGCCTGTCTGGTCATGTTGTTTAGGATATACAAAAAAGCAATTCTAATAATATAATTAATTTTAGGAATATAATTTTGTCATATTCAATTGAAAATCATAAAAGTGTGCATTAAATAAAAATTTATGCTCTACTTTGAAATTTAGCATCTATTATGGACATGGACGCTATTGATTTGTTTATTGCAAACAGTACATTTTAGCAACAGTTTCAACATGTTCAAAATGTGCAGCCTATACAGTTTTTGCAATGTAATTAGTTAGAAATTGGGAAGCTTAATTTTAAAATTGAATTGTTCATGAAAATCTATTTCATACTCTCTATGGCTCCAGCAGTTTCTCTTCATAAAATGTTCTATAGTTGTATGAAGAAATTAAGTGCAGTTAATCAGAAAGAACATTATAGTTTGACACCTAATTTGAAAGCCCTGTCTTGAAGCAGTGAAGGATTGCTTATAGAATTACATACACCAATGAGAACCCAAGTAGGAAATCCATTTATGCTCCAAGTAGATCTCAGTGTTGATGTCAATCAGGGCGCTATAGTCTGTCTTTTTGTGAGAAATATTTCATAAACGTAAGTATATATAAATTTGTTAAAATGTCTAGTTTCTTGTTTCATCTAGTTTGATACGTTAAAAATAGTAACATAATATTAAGGTGAATCATCTACTTATTGTACATTGGAAGGCAGGTCAGTGGTCTTAAGGTCACTTACTGTGCAATCAAGTTCGTCCTGTTGATACAAAGATATAGAAGTAAGCTATCAGGTTCTGAAACTTAGCATTTTAACAACAACAAAAGTAGTTGTAAGAAAGTCCCAATTGTGTTGATGAAATGTTTTTCATCTCTATTTAATCTGCGTTCATCTCTTTTTCTCAGTGCCGCCAGCAATCACAATGCCTCAGAAAACCTTTAATGCCACAGCAGAGAGAGGAGAAGAGATGACGTTATCTTGCAGGGCCTCCGGCTCTCCTGAGCCCTCCATCTCCTGGTACAGGTAGGTTATTGTGCGTACATATCCTTCTGACTTGTGTCCAGAATCAATTTCATGGAACCGTATTTCTGATGTGATTTTATCAAGAATAAAAGTATTCTTTTGAATTTTAATAAAAAGTCATGATGGTTTTGTTTTCTCTTAAATTGGTTAGGTTAAATTGTTTGAGAGATTAACAGAGAGATGGAACCCAAATCAAAGGCTACACCCATTGCATTGGTTATTCTTTGTATAAGGCATGTTTGAGCAAAATGGGCCCAGAAATCTAATGACTGATTCAACTACATTACATTAATGTTACTGCTAGAGAGTGTCTAGAAATAGGAATATTAGAATTAATGGCACCATCATTGTATGTGTATAGAAATCATATTTTATTAGAATGTAATTACGTATTTTATTTATGTACCATATTATTCAGGAAAAAAGCTCATTATGTACAGTTAAATTTCCATAAATATAATGTCATTTTTAAAAAGCTTACTTCATCAAATGAAGAAAGTCTCTTTTCTAAATCTATTCTTTGACAGTTTACTTTTATATATTTGTTTTAGATTTTAGAGTGTTATTTGATTTCTATTAACATCAAACAGCTATCAACATATTTCATTCTTTTAGGTTGTGGATCTGCTGTTTAAAGGGAGACAATGGGGAATCCCTGGGTGGCTCAGTTGTTTTGCGCCTGCCTTTGACCCAGGGTGTGATCCTGGAGTCCTGGGATCAAGTCCCACATTGGGCTCCTTGCATGGAGCCTGCTTCTCCCTCTGCCTTTGTCTTTGCCTCTCTCTCTATCTCTATGTCTCTCATGAATGAATAAATAAAAACTTTAAAAAAATAAAAAAAGAGAGACAATGAAACTTTACAAATGGATAATGTTATTAATACATATTAGTTATTAGTTCAAGGTTACCACTCAAACATGGCTACAGATATTTATAGAATCTCTTCTATACTTCATAAACCAATAATGTAAGAATAATCACAAGAAAACAATTAGTAGAAATATATTCACATTGACAAAAGTAGCCATGGTGAGGATTAGATTTTTTAAAAAACTATTTTAAGAAGGATAATTGCAGTCTGATTCCCTTTTTTTCTATTACTTCCTGAAGCACTTACAGATATTCTACCCATTTCAAACTTTTATTCATTTAATATGGCAGGTAACCATAAACAAGATGTTTCTTCAAATAGGGAAATAGATATTCTTTGCAAACATTAATTCCTTGCTGACATACTATTAGTATATTTTAAAGGATTATACATCAAACATGAACATATTCACCCCACATAATGATCATGTATCTCAGAGACTTCTGGTTTCTGATGTGTAACCTTAAAAGTCAATATTACATCTAATTGCAGCAAGAAAAGCTCTTGGATCATTCATTACAATGAACAAATATTGTTCTAGAATCTCATTCTCATCATTGTATCTTTCCAGAGAGACTTCCTTCTGTTTAGATTTCTGTCTTAAAGTTCAATATTTGTTCAAAATTCTCATATTTAAGTGGAAACATAATTATCATAGAGGCTAGAATAAATCAAAATCAGAACCTAATGTAGTAAGTCATTTAAATCTATAATGTTTTTATCTTTATATTTATATGGCATTTGTTTCATCCCTCTAATGGTGTAAATAATAATTGTTATATTCTCTGGATATTTAATATATAATGGGAGAATGGGAATGAGTATATGATAATGACATCAACAAATTTAAAATTAGTATTAGCAAAAGTTTTTGTTTTTATATGCAGATAAAAGCATGTTATCCTTGCCAAAAAAAAAAAAATCCTGTAATCATTAGGTAATATAGAGTAGCAGCCCAACGAGAAAGACCCAGTCTCCCTGTTGCACAGAGATAATATGTCCAAGGGGTATGAGAGAAGCCAAAAAAAGAAAATAGTTAAGGACCAAAGAATGGGGGAAAATTAAAAAAAAAAAAAAAAATTCACAAAGAGAATCAGGAGCACTTGGTGACGTGGAGGCCAAAATGCTAGTAAAAGCAGCTACCTCTAAAGTATCTCTCTCTTTGTTCCATTCAAATGCTTCTTCTCTGTCTGTTGAGAATACCATATGGATTTTTATCATTAGCCCATTAATCAGGGAATTCCATTAGTTTTCAAATGTTAAAACAGTTTTGTGTTCCTTGAATGCACCCACTTGATTATGCTGCATTGTCTTTTTGATGTCTTGTTGGAGTCATTATGCTAGTATTTTGTAAAAATTGTCACATTCAGTTATGAGAGAGAACTGTTTTATTGTGTTGTTGTTCTTGACTTGCTTGGGATCAGGGCAATACTGACCTCACAGAATGAGTTAGGGAAGCGTTCTTCTTTTGTTTTCTGGTAGAGTTTATATATAATGCTTGTTATTTTTTACTTAAATATTTGGAAAATTTTCTAGTGAAACAGGCTGTGCTAGGACTTTTCTTGTGTAAAGGTTTAACTACAAATTCAGATTCTTTCATACATCTAAGTCTATCCCAGTAATACATATATCTGTTGATATATATGTATATATATTTCCAGCAATTTGTCCATTTCATTGGTTTTTACTAGCTTAAAGTCATTTATAGTATTATTTTATTATACTTGTAATTTGTGCATTATCTATATTGATATTCCCTCTCTCATCCTGATAACCTGGTAATTGGTTATTTATTCTACTCTCTTTTTCATCCTCATCAGTCTAGATAGAGGTTTCTGAAAAGAATGATCTTCTCAATGATCAGCTTTTGATTTCAATTATTTTCTATTGTGTTTTTCTATTTTCTAGTTCATTGATTTCTGCTCTTATTTTTATTATTGTCTTCTTTTGTTAACTTTGTGTTTAATAGTCTCTTCTTTTTCAGTCACTTAAAGTGGATACTTATTGGTTTCAATCATTTATACTTTTTATAATATAAGCATACCTTTTCTCCTTTAAATAATACTTTAATTGCACCTTACTAATTTTAATATGTCACAATTCCATTTTTGTCCAGTTCAAATATATTTTTAAAGATTTTATTTATTAGAGAGCTTGAGTGTGAGTTGGGGGTGGGGCAGAGGGAGAGAGAGAAGCAGGCTCCCCATTGGGTGCAGAGCCTGATGCAGGGCTCAATCGTAGGGTCCTGAGATCATGATCTGAGCCAAAGGCAGACACTTAACTGACTGAGCCACTCAGGCACTCTTAGTTCGATTATTTGTAATTTTTTTCTTGTCATGTTATTTTGTCTGCTTCAAATTTTATTTAAATTCCATTTAGTTAACATATGGTGTAATATTAATTTTAGGTATAGAATTTTAGAGATTCATCACTCTGGTATAATACCCATTGCTCATGAGAATAAGTGCCCTCCCTAATCCCCAATACCCATTTAATCCATCCCCCTCATTGGCCCTCCAGCAACCCTCAGTTTGTTCTGTGTAGTTAAGAATCTGTGTTATGGTTTGCCTCTCTTCTTTTTTTCCCCCATATTCATTTGTTTAGTGTCTTAAATTCCACATATGAATGAAGTCCTATGGTATTTGTCTTTCTCTGACTTATTTTGCTTAACATAATACACTCTAACTCCATCCACATTATTGCAAAAGGCAAGATTTCATTGTTTTTGATAGCTGAGTAATATTCTATTGGATATATATATATATACATATATATATATATATATCACATCTTTTTCATCCATTCATCAGTCCATGGACATTGAGCTCTTTCCATAATTTGGCTATCATTGATTATGCTACTATAAACTTGGGGTACATGTGTCCCTTCGAATCTGTTCTTGTAATGTTATTTTTGACATTGGTTATTTATAATGCTGTTGATTTGTTTCATATGTATTTCTGTTATTAGTTTCTAACTTAAATTCCATAACTGTCAGAAAACATACTTGCATATATTATCAATTTATTTAAATTTATTGGGTCTCATTTTATGATCTATATTTTTAAATATTTTGTTTGCATTTGACCATACATACACACACACACATCCATGTGTATACATATGTATGTATGTGTGTTTGTGTATATGTATATATTTATATTCAACTATTGTGTGGAGTAGTCTCTAAATATCAAATAGGTCAGCTAGTTAGTATTCTTCACATCTTCTATACTCTTACTGATTTGACAACTATTGTCTATATCTGTGCTCAGTTCTGTTTTGTTCCATGTCTTTTGAAGGTCTGTTGTATGTTTAGATATTTATCAATATCATAAAAATTATTAAAGAACTTTGTTTAGAAATAAAATGATACCAGATAGAACTTTGAGTACTTTTTTCTGTTTCCAATTTTTTGTCTTTAAACTCAATAAATTATATTGACATATTTTCAAGTTCATTGATAGTTTTCTTTTGCAATGTTTAATCTGCTCTCAAATCTATCAGAGTATTTTTCATCATCCCATTTTTTATCTCTATAAGTTTGAGGAAGGACTTTATTTTTGAAGCAAAATTGGTATATAATATTATTAGTTTCAGATATACATCGAATTTGATTTTTGTATACATTACAAAGTGATCACAACAATAAGTCTAGTTACAGTCTGTGACCAGGCAGTGGTTTCCCTTTACCCGTTTCACCCACCCACTGTCTCCCTCTCTGATATCTACCAGTCCATTCTTTGTATCCATGAGATTGCTGTGTTTGTTCATTTCTTATGTTTTTTTAGATTCCACATGCAAGTAAAACCATAAGGTATTTATGTTTCTCTATCTTTTACATCAGTTAGCATAGTACTTTTGAGGTTCATTTGTGTTGTCACAAATAGCAAGATATCTTTCTTTTTCTATCGGATTTTTCCTTTTTTTTTTTTTTTTTGTAATTGATTTCTAGTTTCATATCACTATGGTCAAAAAGATACTCAGTGTGATTTCAGTCTTCCTAAATTTATTGAGACTTGTTTGTGGCCTAATGCCATTTATCCTGGAGAATGTTCCATGTACACTTGAGAAGAATTTGATGCTGCTGCTTTTTGATGGGCTGTTCTGTGTATATCTATTACACCCATCTGGTCTAATGTGTTAAGGCCAATGTTTGCTTATTGATTTTTCTGTCTGGATGATAATATATTGGTGTACAGGGGATATTAAAGTCCTCTGCTATTATTGCGTTGCTGTCAGTTTCTACCTTTAGGTATGTTAATACTTGCTATATATATTTAGGTGTTCCTATTTTGGGTGCATAATTATATATGAATGTTATATCCTCTTTTTTGAACGACCCTTTTATCATTCCATAATACCCTTCCTTGTCGTTTTATATAGTATTTGTTTTAAAGTCATCCTTTTGTCTGCATAAGTATAGCTATGCTAGCTTTGTTTTCATTCTTATTTGCATGGAATATCTTTTCCTGTCCCTTCACTTTAGATCTCTGTGTGCCCTTAGGTGCGAAGTGGGTCTTTTATAGGCAACATATCAATAGGTCTTCTTTCATCCATTCAGCCACTATATGTCTTTTGATTTGAGAATTTAGGCCCTTTGCATTTAAATTAATTGTTGATAGGTAGGTACTTAGTGCCATTTTGTTCCCTGTTTTCTGGATGGTTTGCAGTTCCTCCCTGTTGTTCCTTTCTTCTCCTGCTCTCTTCCTTTGTGGTTTGATACCTTTTTTTAGTCTAATGTTTAGATTCATTTCCCATTGTCTTTTTTTGTATCTGCTATGCAGGTTTTTGCTTTGTCAGGCACACCTATAGCAGACTGTATCTATAGTAGTTTATTTTAAGTTGAGAGAAGCATAAGTTTTGAATACATATTAGAGAATCTAGATTTTTACACACCCCCACCACATTTTATGTTTCTGATGTTGTATATTACATCTTTATATTTTATGTATATAGCTTAATAAATTATTGTAGTTATAGTTAGTTTTACTACCTTTATCTTCTAGCCTTCACTGTAAGTTTTTAAGTGGTTAATCCACTATCTTTAGCATATATTTTCCAATCAGATTTTTACTTTCATGTTTTCTTGTTACTAGCTAGTACCTTTTGTTTTCAGCTTGAAGAATTACCTTTAACATTTCTTACAAAGATGGTCTATTGCTATGAAACCCTTTAGCTTTTGCTTGTTTAGAAAACTCTGTCTCTCCTTTATTCTTAATAGTAGTCTTGCTGGGTAGAATATTCTTGTTTGGAAGTTTTTCTTTTAGCACTTTGAATATATCATGCCATTCCCTTTTGGCCTTTAGAGTTTATGCTGAAAAATCATCTGAGAGTTTTATGGGGCTTCTTTTTATGTACCAAGTTGTTGCCTTTAAATTTTCTCTTTTTAACTTTTGACGTTTTACTTAAAATGTGTCATAATATGGATCTCTTAGGATTCATCTCTTTTGGAGCTCTCTATGCTTCCTGGACCTAGATGTCTATTTCCTTCCCTAGGTTGGTTAAGTTGTCAGCCATTATTTCTTCAAACAAGTTTTCTGTCCCTTTCCTTCACTTTTTAAAATTCTCTTTGTTGTTGTTCAAGACAGTTCCACTGTCTTGTCTTCCAGGTTGCAGCTCTGTTCTGCTTCGTCCAAACTGTGGTTGAAACACTTTCTATTTTTAGTTCAGTTATTATTTTCTTTAGTTCTTTGACCTCTTTGATACTTTCTTATATTTTCTGTCTCTTTGAAGTTCTCAGTGTGTTTGTCCATTCTTCTCCCAATTCAGTGAGCATCTTTATGACCATTACTTTGAACTCTTTGTCAGATAAATTACTCATCTCCATTTCTTCAAGGACTTTTTTTTTTCTTTTCTGGGGTTTTATCTTGTTTGTTCTTTTGGAATGTATTCTTGTTTTCTTATTTTGCTTTCTCCGTATTTTTGTTTCTGTGTATTGGGTGGAACAGCTACCTCTCATTCAGAAGTAATGGCCTTGATTGGATGATGAAACTTTTCATCCAACCTTATCCTAGTTTTTGGTCATCTCTAGAACCTTTGTGCTTACCTATATAGCCTGATTTATTCTTAATCAGGAAGCACACACAAGTTGAATGAGCAACTTGCTCCAGTGAGACTCAGGGAGAGACAGCATATGGGCAGAGTGAGCCTCCTGGGTTCAGAGAGGCTATGGGAGAACCCAGAGGGAGCCCAGGATAGGAGGGAACAAATTGGCAATAGTAGGGCCATCAAAGCTCATGGGCAGGACAAGCCAAGAAGTTGAAGCAGGGTTATGGTAGAACACAGGGAATGGAGGAAGCCCTACTATACTATTAAGATTGGGTAAGAATGTAAAAATCATCTTCTCCCCTGGAGAAAGTCCTACCAGACCCCTGTGTCTCCCGGACATGCTAATGAATCTCCACTGCATATGGAAAGATGTTTTCCAAACCACATATTTTTTTAGATTCCTAGGGTGAATGAGTCTGCATAAGACCTTTAAAAGCAGCCTCTCTATTTCTCACAGCTTTTTGGATGTCTGGGATGTAAGCCTTTTTACTTTACAGAGTCAGATATTTTGGGTGCTCATCTCTCCAGTATAATACCTAAGGGCTGAGGTGTCTGCTATGGGGTATAAACTCCTCACTCCTCACTTCGAAACTATAAATTTGTGATCCCTCCGAGTAGTGATTTGCCATGCTGAGGATAGGGATTTTGGTGAGACCATGTCTCTGCCTCTCTTGCCTATCTCAGTGTAGCCTTTTATCTTTATTGTGAAGAAGCTCTTAACTAGTTTTCCAGTATTTTTCAAGGAGAATTGATCCCTGTGTAGTTGAAGATATGGTGTGTCTGTGGGAGGAATTTAGGTCAGGATCTTCCTATACCACCATCTTGAACCACCACTCTATTTACTTGATATTTATTACACATTCTATCATAGAGGATTTTCTTTTTTCTTCTATTCCTCTCCTACAACACTCGTATTTAACTTCCTTGAACATACAGAATATATTTGAATAGTTATTTTAACAGTCTTTTCTCCATCATCTGTGTCATTTCTGGATCTTTTTAATTGATTGAATTTTCTCCTTGTTATGTGTCATATTCTCCCACTTATATACTATCCTGATTATATACTATCCTGGTAATTTTTGGTTGAGTGCCAGGTACTAAGGATTTTATGTTCTGGAGTCCTGGATATTCTTGTATTCTCTTACTCTGGTTAGATACAGAAAGTAACTTGGGAAAAGTTTGATATTTTGAGAATTGCTTTTAGGCTCTTTTAGTGGATGCAGAGCAGCCTTCAGCCTTGAATTAACTTGGTTCCATTACTGAAGCAATATTCTTCTAAAGAGGTGACTTGATGTCCTGCATTTTGGAAGGTCTTTATACTCTGGATGGTTGAGATGCAAATTATTCCAGGTTCTGGGATTGTTGTGCTTTGTCTTTTTCAATGGTTCCTTCCATATACTGGGAAAGCCTTACTGGCATGCAGTCACTTATAAGGAGTTAGTTAAAGATGATTTGGGGATGCACTGCAAATCTCTCTGCCCTCTTTCTTGTGTAGCTGTCTTTTCTTAAATTCTCTGATCCACAAATTCTAGCTACTTTAACCTCCTCCAGCTGAGAACTCTGCCTGGCTTGTGTTTTGGGTTCTCTCTCTGTGAGCTACAGCTTGGAGCAGTCTTTAAATAGTAGGCTGTGGTGGTCCTTACTGGTCACACTCATGAGCTATTTGTTGATAGTGTTTGAAAACTGTTATTTAGTCTATGTCTAGTGTTGTTTGCAGTTTACAATGAGAAGGTAGATATGAACCCTGTTACTCCATTATGGTTTAAAGTGGAATTATCCTCACTTCCTTATAATTTCTACTAATTCCCTAGTTCTAATCCCTATTTTATTGTGCCTAGAAAAGGGATACTTAGAGAATTGGTTTGCATCTTAAAGTATGGGCTTACAGAATTCAATCAGAATTCTTTGGGAATCTTTTTCAGGCATAACATTCCTCAGAAGTGGATAGTAAATAATAACAAGTATATTCTATATCACAGGCTTATTAGGAGATAGGTATTAAAGAGCTATTACTTTGGTTATATCCCTTGCTGATATTTTTAAATTGACCATAGTCTTTACATAGTGATTTCCTCTAAATCTCTTTAAGATCTACCCATCTGCTTCAGAGCCCAAGTCATAATTTTTTTTTCCCATGAAAATTTCCGGAATTTTCATCCATTATTCTTTTTCCTTCTCTCCCACTATAGAGATCCTTCCTTGCCCCTACCCAACACAAAAAAAGAATATGAAAAAAATTCATTAATGGGATTTTCCTTATCCTTTGGTACTGCTGTTACTGCCAATTTTATGAATTCTTCATGATAGGTAGCCATGTCTCACTTATTTGCTGTACTTCAAACATTTAGCACAATATTCCAAATGAGGTGGGGAAATAACTCTATCAAAAAGAACACTAGAATGTATTTAATCTGCTGCTTATATTACTGTGTAAATCTAGGTATCTTCATCTGTGATTTCAGGATTGGGAAAATCATACTTAAAAATTTAGTTCTCTAATCTGTGAATGAGGGTAGGAGTGAAAATGAACAAATGAGCTAATTGTGAGTTTTGAAGTCAGTAGAATACATAAGGAAAGTGTTTTATAAGGCATAAATTGCTTAAACCTCTAGTGTATTATTATTATTGTTCTTCTTGTTCCACAAATGAATAATTTCTATTGACTAGAGTAAGAAATACATTGTATCACTAGTTGCTGTGAAAGTTCAAACTATACATTATATTCTAGACAAAATCACTGAAACATCATTTTTAGTTGTTATGAGATTTAGACTAATAAAAATATGAATAAAATATAAAAAAAATACAAAGCAGGGAAATCCCTGGGTGGCTCAGCAGTTTAGCGCCTGCCTTCAGCCCAGGGTGTGATCCTGGAAACCCTGGGGTCAAGTCCCACATCAGGCTCCCTGCATGGAGCCTGCTTCTCCCTCTGCCTCTGTCTCTGCCTCTCTCTCTCTCTGTGTCTTTCATGAATAAATAAATAAAATCTTTAAAAAAAACAAAGCAATATATATACATATTAGTATTTTACAAACTCTACTTTCGAACCCTGCTCTTAGGAAATTTTTGCACATTTCGTGATATCTTTAGAGATATCAATAGAAATGGAAAAACAGATGTTAATGAGTCATAAAAGGAGAAGTATTATATTAGGATATGTGCCAATGCTTTCTGGAAAGTGAAACTAGAATTCACTGGAAAGATCATTTATTGTATTGAAGAAATATTCTCTTTCATTCTAGGAAATATTTGTTATAATTCTTTCAGAATTTTTTTTTTTAATTTAAACTTGTATGGCTAAATAGATGTCTCATCCCCTTAGGACATATCCTTAACGTTTTACATTAATGGGCCTTAAAATCAATTCAATTCTTCAAAATACCATTATAAGAAAAACATAGAGGGAAAACTAAATGAGAAAGAAAAGGAGGAGGAAGAGGAAATAAGGAGAATAAATTAGAATGGAAGAGAATGTACAGTATAAGAAGGTTTCACACGTATGAAGGGAAATTGTAGAAATAGTTTAAGATTTAAGTGTATTTAAAGTATTTCTTACTATAAGTTATTATACAAAGTTTGAAAGACATTGTTTTAATAGGTAACAAAAACTAGAACTGGAAGAGAGTGAAGACTATTTCAACTCAAAAAGAACTTGGAAAATATTGAAAATTATTTGTATCTAAGAGGGAACATATATAAGAAAAGTGGTTTCTTCTCATAAATGATTTAAATCATCATATTCAACATAATTTTTCTAGCTGCATTTGCACATAATTGTTTCATCTTACCCTCTACCATCACTAGTACTTATTTGCGATATAAATTTGTAACATATTTAAATTGCATTTACTTTGAAACTTCTTTAATGGATGTTTCCATAAAAATTCTGTTAATGTGTCCTAGGAACTTAGTCAATAAGCATGTGTTGACTTACCAAATAAAAAGTATATAGGGAGTTAAGATCAATTAAACAAATTTTTTTTTTTTTGCTAGTAAGCAAAGTAAAAATTGAACCAGTGTGCTTTTTTTGCCTAAGGTCAGTGTTAAGATTTCAGCATAGCTCAGATGTTATTCTTGTCTCTAAATTCAAAGCAATTTTCAAGTATAATTTGAATATCTAATAATTGAGATTCACTGGGCTATTCAGAGTATACTTAACGATTAGAATATAGCTTTGTCTATCAAAAGCCATGAAATGGATGACGACTACTGATCACAAAATGGAATACAATCTCCTCCTGAGTTACAAAGTCAGATTTATGAAGATCAACCTCTGTTTTCTTCTTTAGGAATGGCAAGTTCATTGAAGAAAATGAAAAGTACGTATTGAAAGGAAGCCATACAGAGCTCACTGTCAGGAACATAATTAATAGTGATGCGGGTCCTTATGTCTGCAGGGCCACAAATAAAGCAGGAGAAGATGAAAAGCAGGCATTCCTCCAGGTCTTTGGTAAGTATTCTAGCATAGTGGTTAAAATTATAGTGTCTAGAGGGAGGTCTGAGTCAAATTCTCCTCTGTGACTTATATGTCACTAACTTTTCCAAAATTAAATGTGTTTTCTCATCTGAAATATATTTTAGCATTGCAGCTACCGGAGAGAATTATTTTAAGAATTACATGAAATGATACATGTATATTCTTGCAAAATATTGGCTAACTCATAATAGTAGATGGAAATTTAAGAGATAATCACTAAATATGCAAATGTCACACATAAACACATATATACTCCTCAACATAGGTACCATATGACTTTAAAAGAGGAAATTTTTATTTTGTAGTTTAAGAGAGGAAGAAATATCTAGAGGTCTTTTAAATTGCAAAATTTCAAAAGGAATTATAATTTGCATGTTTGTTTCTAAGCCACTTCAAATTATTTTTATGATAATCAATGAGAATTATTTTCTAAAGCTTTTTCTCCTGTACTTTGCAAGTCTCTTGGCATCTCTTTCAAGCAAAGTGTGCTGCTGTAACGCTACAAACTTAAAAATTCTATACTATACTAATATGGACTTAAATGGAAGTATTTCTCTTCCAGACAGATTGAGTAACGTATGTATTCTTTACAGTACAGCCTCACATAATACAGCTTAAAAATGAGACTACCTATGAGAATGGTCAAGTCACTCTTATATGTGAAGCAGAAGGGGAGCCTATTCCAGAAATCACTTGGAAGAGAGCAGTAGATGGCATCACATTTTCTGAAGGCGATAAGGTAATAAGAACTCAGTATATAATGATTTTCAATGCCATTGTATTTTCAGAGTTTTGTGTATTATTAAATCTCATGGTGGACTCCAATTTAAGTAACTTGTAGGAATGCAAGAAATGGTTTAATTTTTAAAAAGGTAACTACCACAGTCAGCCTAAAACTAAGTGGAGGAGAAAAAAAGTGAAAGTGTGATATTTGAAGATGTTTTCATTAAGCCACAAAAATCTTAGGTTGCTAAGACTAGGTTGCATGGACTTTTAGCATACATTGAATCTATAAATTGTGTTATTACAATTTTAGCTCACCCACTTCATGCTGTGAAAATGAAAATCATTCAAATTCACCAGATTCTGCTTCATTATTAACTCTTTCCTCTTTAGAATTGTTGTTACACAGTGGGAGATTGGTTTTGGCTTTCATGTAATTTAGTATCTAATAAAGAGAAATAAGCCCAAACACAACAAAATACATCATTTTGGCAATTGCCATTCCCCTGTAAATAGGCAACCTGTTCTGAGAATGCATTAAAATTTCTAGCAAATTAATTAATAGGTTTCTTATTATTGTTATTTTTCATTATTCATATAAAACTCCAAAGTATAGACAAAAGTGAAGCAGAAAGGAAAAGATATTGAATTAGTGATATGATGAGCTGACATTTCACACATGTAAAAAGGATAAGATTAATATTACAGATCTCTTCTTAATATTAAGGAGAACCCCTTTTAAACTTTTCATTTATTTAAATCAGATCTGTGACGGACAGTGATTTCTACAATATAAATACCTTTGACTTACCAACATTGATAGCAGAAAAATTTGAAACCAATTTATCTAAAAGACATTCTCTATCCCTCCAATTCATCATGTAGTTTTTAACAATATGATAACTCCATAAATTGACAAAACAGCTACCTCCCTGCCTATTTACTGTTTATTCTTTGCAAGAATTGTATTCACATATGTGATATGTACATATGTATGTATCATACGTATATATGATATACATGACATGTATTCATATATATCTATATATCACACTTCTTTGCCTCATTTCCTCCTCATAATGGCATTTTTAAGAGTTAATCCTTTTTGGTAATAGTTATGTTATTTTGGTATTCGTATTTTATATATACAAATTGAAAATCAAATTTATAAAATATCTTCTGGCAATCCAGAGAAACCATAGAGTTTGCCTTATATTTTCTTGTTAGAGAATCACAGATATTATTAAGGCATAGTTGCCAAATCTGAAAGGTATATTTCCATAAAACTATTTAATTTTTTCTAAGATTTTATGTATTTATTCATGAGAGACACAGAGAGAAAGGCAGAGACATAGGGAGAGAGAGAGAGAGGCAGAGACATAGGGAGAGAGAGAAGCAGGCTTCTCACAAGGAGCCCGATGTGAGACTCGATCCTGGCACTCCAGGATCATGCCCTGAGCCAAAGGCAGGCGCTCAGCCACTGAGCCACCCAGGCGTCCCTCCATAAATCTATTTTAAATTATATATATAAAAATAAATAATTAATTATTAATTAATTAATTATATATAAATAGATATATAGAACTGTAAGTAATTGTCAATTCAGTACATTTCTTTAGACAAGATCACTCAAGAATAATGATTGTCATGTCTATAAGCCCTTATCAATTATACGTCCATATTCCTACCTCATGCTTCCATTATTTTCTTGTCCGCTGTAAAATTTCTAAAAGTTCTCATCTTTTTTTTTTCATTAGTAGCTGTTTATTGATGAATGATTTGATGTAAAGTTATTTAAAAATATGGAGTACTTGACGAATTTGCATGTCATCCTCACACAGGGGCCATGCTAATCTCTGTATCTTTCCTATTTTAGTATATGTGCTGCCAAAGGGAACAAGCCAGCAACTAAAAGTTCTCATCTTAAAGATAGTGTTCACTCTTCATTTAATAGATGTTTCCTTATGTGTATACCAAAAATGAGAGACACATTATGTTCAGTTTTTTTAATCATGAAGTTTTCAAGTAACTAGAAGGCTGTGATATTTTTTTCTACACTATAAACTCCAAACCACCCAAAACATACAGAAATTTCTTCTCTAGTAGGTATGAACAATAATCAACAGGTTTTGTTTGAACAAAACTTTCTCGATTAAATAACTCATCTTTTCTTGGTGGGGTGGGGGGATTATTTGTTACCACAATTCTAGAACCCATATACTCTTTGGTTTTTCCAAATGTTTTTTCTTTTTGTTTTTCCAAATGGTTTTTCTTTTATCCAGTATATAAGAAATACAGGTTATTCACTTTCTATCTTGACATTTCTCCAAAGTTATTTTAAGATTCATATCTTATTTTCTGCATGGTAAGCCTCCTTTCTCCTAACATTACTAGCTTCTTCAGCAGCCAAAATTCAAAACCTGAATGTTTGACCTAAGCTTTGAAATAAGACATATCTCGTTTGAATCTCACCCCTGCCATTTGACAAGATTATTTGAACTCTATTATTAATATGAGTTTCTTCATCTTTAAAATGTGGATAGTAATAGTTCCCTTAAAGAACAAGAAATGAGGAGTATGCCAAACTCTATATTTTGTAAATATTCAATAAACTTTATTTATCTTTGTTATATTACTTTGCCATATTACATAATTTTCAAAGCATACTTTATCTTATTTCTGTTATTTGGAACAAATTCTAGTTGTTAATAGACTCCATAAAGTCTGGTGCCTAAGATTTGATTAAACAGTATCACAGAGTATATTCAGGTCCTATCTCTTGTCACGGAAAGCATGAGATTATATTTTCAACAAGAATCATTTGGAGAGCCTGTTAAAATGCACTCTCTAGAATCCCATTTCCCAGGGTTGATTTGGTAATGCTAACACAGGACCAAGAAGTACATATTTAATAAACTTATAAGGTTGGTATCATATGCATTGAATTCAGGCCATACTCTGGAAAACAATTCTCTAAGTCAAATGATATTTAACAACTAATCCTGTCAACAGAAATATGCTCTTAACAGATTACTTGGCAGCTGATAGGGGCTTGGGAAATACTGAACAAAACATATCAAAACTTCCCATCATGCATACACTATCAAAGTTTAATGAAACTGCTAATTATTTAGGCCATAGACAGTGAAACAACATCAGTGCAATATGGCTCAAATTTATAGCTTCGCCCAGAAATATGACAATGCATTTAGCAAATATGTTCATCAATGTAGATTTTCAAAGTATGTGGTCTCAATCAATAGTATCCACTTTCCTTGCCTAATTCTTAATCCTCAGCTAAGACAAAAGAAATAAATAGGGATTAAATGTCATGTGGCTTAAATCTGCAGGTAAGTGAATGTCTTATACCAAACTAGAGCATTAGACAGACTTACACAGCACAGTCCTGAATAGCATTAAACCTTGTAGCCCTCCACTGTGGGAGACTGAGACTAGGTGTCACTGCTAAGGTTACCACCATGGCTGAGAGCAAGGGAAAACCTGAGTCCATTCTGAAAATACAAAGAGAATATCTCAGAAAAGCATATTCAGTATGATGTCCCCATATTTACCAATAAAACATCTGCCTAGTTCTCATGGGGGGAGAGTAATTAAGGAATTGGAAAGTCCAGTACGTATGTTAGCAGAGCTCCCTTCCTATGGAAGTAAATGTTAGGAGTCCATGAGAAATGTGCACTGCCTGACAAACTTTATGTTAATAACATCTTAAAAAGCACTGTATATGCATTGTTGCAATTTAACTTCTGGTATTCTTACTGCATGGTAAATAACCTCAAAACATAGTGGCAAAAAACAACCTTTTTCTTTTGCTCATGATTTTGTGGATCAGGAATTTGGGGAGGCTTGACTAAGTGGATGAGGCACCTCAAATGGGCTCACATGTAGTTGTTTTCCATATCTGTAGTTTTGCTGAAGACTGAATGAGGCATATTTAGATACCATAAAAGATCTGTGCATAATAAAGCATCCTTCAGAAATGATAACAAAAAATATGGTACTTAAATACAGAGTCCTTTTAAACTTATGACTATATCATCTAATCCACTTTAATGAATCCTATCTACATTTAAAATAGTATATATAATTTTTAAAACTTCAGAAAATTTCAAACATATGTGTAATATGTAAGAAAAGGAGCTTTAAAATTTTTTTTAATATTGTTATTTCAGAAAAACAATTCATTGTTCATTTTATTATTAAAAAATTCAGTTTTAACTAACTTTTAATTACCCATGTATTGAAAAATTTCTAGGCACTTTAGTGCAACTTAAGTATTATTTATGATTTTCCATAAAAAATATTGATTTACCTGGTGTTATCCAGAAATTCATTAAACTGACAGCTTAATATTGGCATATTATTTTGGAGTCATCGTAAGATACATTTGTTATAAAAATCATAAATCACTAGCCCTTTCATTTAATAGATATTATACACGTAATTTTAATAATATTTAAATATATATATATATATAAAAAGTTTAAGATACAACCAAAGCTATTTTTATGGAATATAAAACAGCCATGAATTAAAACTAATAAATTGTTTTGTAATTTACAAACTAAGCAATCTAATTTTATATTAAAAACTTTATTTTTAAAATAAAACCATGCTTCTTTCACAGAATTGATCTATGGATTATGTAAGATTATATTTCTAGAGTGTTTTGACATAGTCCCTGGCATTAATTCTTATCATCTATTTTGAACCTGTTTCTTTAAATCATTCCTTCTTATAATTCTTATTACTCAATAAACGTTAGTGTATGTAAGATTATAGGTTTTGATGAATTAGTATGGGATATCATGCAAAATGTCACACAAGTCAAAGTTTAATCCTAATTTTGTCACTTTGGTGTGTCATTCACTATATTACTTCTTATATCTGACCTCAGTTTTTGCAGGTCCAAATCAGGATAATAATGAAATGTCCCTGGAAAAAGTTTCTGGAGATGAAGATGTTATGTTTCCTCATAACTATATGCCAGACACAAATTGAATATCTTAAAAATGTTTTTTTTCTTGTCCTTAGGGGTATCCAGTCTTCTGATATTTTATGCATGAGAAAATGATCATATTAATTCCCTGTTAATGACTGCTGTCACAAAGGAAACCAGTTAAAAAAATTGAGCATGGTCATATGTCCCGTATGAATAACACAAAAACAGGAGAATAGTGTTATAGTTTTTATAGATTGTGCTTCTATGACATAACTGTATATGGAAATTTACTATAAAATCATCTCTAGCAATATCAATTCCAGATCTTGTAACTATATATCACATTCCGTTTGGAAGTTGACAATCTGAATTTCAGTATTCATCTTACTGTACATTTGATGTCAATCTCCATCCCTGCAAGGGAGCGCAGATGAGGGCTCAAACTTCCTGGCTTGGATGAGAATAGGTTTTATGCTAAAGAAAGGCTGGTGTTTCTTCTTAAAAGACATCAAATATCATAGATTTCTTTCTGCTCTCTCAGTTCTGTCTTCTCCTAAACCCCCAAATTTTCCTCTGTAGGAAGTGATTCATTTTTTTTTGGACCCATGTAAATCTCCCACATTACATAGCAATAAATATTGATTCTAAATAAACCCTTATGCATTGTAATAAAGAGTATACAGGTCATTAAAATAGGAAGAAAAAAATGTCACACTCCACAAAGCAAGATGACTTAACAGTGCCTGGTCCATAAGTTTTCAAAATATGGTTTCATAGTCATCTGATAAGCCTGATATCTTTTAAACATTTATTAAAGCAATATTGTTACTTGTTATTTTAAGAGTAAATGGAAGTAAAAAGATCTACAGGGAGTGATTTTTACTTTTAGAATTCTTACAAAATGGTAAACATGACAGCATGAAACCCCATCTATACGAGTAGAATGTTTTATATAATAATTATAAAGTGCTTATAATATTGTCTGGGAGATGACATCTTACACATGCCACTTATATACTCTTAAGATACGGAATCTATAATTATCTTATTCCTGGTACACTTGTCCTGCATAATAAATTATAGGCCTTCCTCTACTAGAAATTAATCCCACCCTACATTGTATAAGAAGTATTTGAAATGTATAGCAGTAAGTTATAACTGTCTTACAGCAGAATTTCTCAAACATTAGTCATTTGACAGCTTCATCTCCTCTGTAATCATGTGCTGCCTGTTATGCACTTATTTTTTCTTTAAATTGAATTAATTTTTCATTTATTCTAACCCTACCCCAAAATGTCAGTGGAATCAAAAGTATGATTATATACTAGTTATGTTTTAAATATCATTAAATAAATATAAAGCTATAAGATAAAATTGTTGTTCAAAGTCATACTAAACATGTGTACCTTCACTGGTACACAGACTATACTTTTAAAATGACTATTTTTTGTGTCAAACATACTTTGAATTAACATGATACAAAGTTTAGGTATGAAATTTTGTGGAGTAGAACACATTCACACATAGCCTGATTAAGACAAAAACCCATTTCCCGTCCTCTTCTTGTTGGGACCAAACACTTCCCTAAACAAACATGGTTCATTATTAATTAAAGGCAAAAGAGATTACAGATACTAGTAACAGAAACTCATTTAGTAACAGTCCTTAATACCAAGTGATCCTTTCAAAATGATGCCAATAGGGCAGCCCTGGTGGCTCAGTGGTTTAGCGCCACCTTCAGTGCAGGGTGTGATCTTGGAGACCGGGGATCAAGTCTCATGTCAGGCTCCCTGCATGGAGCCTGCTTCTCCCTCTGCCTGTCTCTGTGCCTCTCTCTCTCTCTCTCTCTCTCTGTCTCTCATGAATAAATAAAATCTTCAAAAATAAAAAACTGCTTCAAAATGATGCCAATAAACTCAGTACATAAAGTGGAGTGGTTAACCTCAAAAACAATTTCTTCCTATTTTTTGCTGAAGTAAAACACCGAATTCTACTCCTAGTCTGAATTTAAATTTAGATCAAGTCAAAACTTTGTGATTAAAATAATAGGATTTTCCATTCTTTTACATTCCTTTTGAAAAGGGTGTCTGTGTCCAAGAAAGCTAGCTGATTCTTCATCAACTTTTGTATTTTAAGCCCATATTGCTTTTTGTTACTTCACAGTATTTAAACTGAAATTTAAGATTAAAAATAATTAAGTATGAATACTTTAACATTTCATTATGCACTTATGTACAGAAGTCATAGTTGTACTGAAATGTCCCTTTCTATTTTAATATTGTAGAAGTGGTGAGCAAATTTCTCCAGGTATTTAGACACTGTGATCTGGACAATACTTACTTAAAATGCTCTTGTAGACTAAAATACCAGGTCAAAGAGATTTCTGGCAGTAATAAGGATAGGCAGTTCTTTCATACAACAACTTTTTTTTTCATACAACTTCTTGAACAAAATATGACACTTTAAATTTTATAACAATTTAAATATCTCAGCATATATTTATTACATGATTATATTCATTATTATATTATTATTTTATGCTTTGGGATATTATTACTTTTTATCTATGTACAGCTTTGGACCTAAGGAAATGTCCAGTCTATTTTTTTTTTAAGATTTTATTTATTTATTCATGAGAGAGAGGCAGAGACATAGGCAGAGGAAGAAGCAGGCTCCTCTCAGGGAGCCTGATGCTGGACTCGATCCCGAAACGCCAGAATCACGCTCTGAGCTGAAGGCAGATGCTCAACCACTGAGCCACCTAGGTGTCCCGGGAAACTTCCCATTTAAAAAATGATTTATTTAAATCCCTTCTAATGAAAAGCAGAAGGTAATGGATTGAATGTTTCACATCACATGAAAAGCTACACTGAAAATTCTGAGATCTTTTATATTTAAAATGAGAAGATTACATTAACCTTTTCTGTGTTTCTCTCTTTTTTTTAACTCTAAAGTAAATATGACTTCTTAAAAAGATAAATTTCATAAAATGTAAGCAGTAAAATAATCTTTAAAGTGATAGGGTTTTATATGACTAATGTTTTCTTTATCATTTACCCAAATTCATTTAACAGCTATCAACAAATACTACTGAGAACTGTTATGTTTGCATGAACTCTGCTAGGTACAAAGAATGCAGCAGTGGGAAAAAAAATCTTCTACATTATGGTGCATACAACTTCGGAGGGAGATGGAATCAAAGCATATTTAAAATCAGTAGTCTTTTCCCTATGAATATGCAATTCTGAATTATGCAATTTGCACATCCAAAATACCAATTTTGAGTATGTAAGTGCGTTTTTACAAGACTACAGATATTGCTTTGGCATATTTTTTTGTGCTATCGCAGACCCAGTTCAACTTGTTCTTCTGGTTGGCCTGTGTATCATGCACCTTGGAGAGTAGGTCTACTCTCATAGAATATCTCCACTCCGCTTGCTCCAGAATGATAAAAATTGCATAGACTGATTTAAAAACAAAAACAAAAACAATGGCATAAGTGGCTGCGTCTTTGTATTATAAGGAAAAATGAAAGATTTTCAACTTCATTTTCCTCTTTAAATAGAAATTACCAAAATAAGACCAACAAATCCACAATTATTGATTTAAAAGAGAGACTGTAGAGTTTCAAATATCTGAACTTTATTATAAATACTCTAGTGAAATGAAAAGCTAAAATATGGCATATTTATAGCATCATCTTTAAGTATGAAGGACAGAATGTCTGTATCTTTTATATATCTTTTAAGTAGCTATACTTCTGGGCAAATTTTTTACAGCTGTATTTTTATCACTTTTATGATGAATTTTATTTATACCTTTTTACCAAAGCTAGAAGATCCATTTGGCATGCAGTTATGGGCAATTCTTAGTGCCTGATTCTGAGACCGATAAAACAAAACAAAAACACAGGAATAGAGGTCAAGGTGAGAACTATAATGTAAAAAAATAAATAGGCAAATAAAATCAATAAAATGTTTTAGTACAAAATTGAAAGAGCACTGATGATATATTTGTTCAAATATTTTAAAGACATCCATACATACAGTTGAACTAGCTGTATTGCTTAATGCAGGTAATCGTATGACAAAAGGGTAGAAGTTATTAAAAGGCATAGACTTTCCATGAATCAAGGATTACAGATAATGAAATTGTTAAATTTCAAATGAAAGAATGCTTCCTTGAATTCCTCTAGCGCAATTTGCAAAATCAATGTCTGAAAGGAACACCTTTCTTTTAATGTGCTGTGCGTTAGAGGATCTCAAGGAGCTATCCATAGAGTAAGATACATTAAAAAAAATAATCTGCATAACCCATGGGTTCCTAACTACGTTAGCTTTGGTATTCCCAGTTCATTTAAAATACAGTGTTATGAATTAGTGCTATGTATAAGTCACAACATTGAAATAATAACTTAGTATAGTGAGGCAGTGTTTGCAATCTCCTTTTTCTATATAGCTTTTCCATACAACTCAGTTATAAGAAAAATTAAGATTACTTTAGTAAAATCTTTACATTGGGGGGGAAAGTCAATTCTGATTGTAGAGAAGAATGCCAAAGAACATAAGTCTGGCACCTGTAGATTTTAAAGCCTGTATTTTTTTTTCCCTTTGTAGAGATAATGGGCTTTTCTGAAGGATTTTGTATTTGAATGACATTTTTAAGGTCCTCCTAATGCATTTTTTCATACTAGTGCTCTGAGAGCAATATTATAGGTCCCTGCTGGGCAATAGGCAAAATGGATACTTCTATCCCCCATCTGATGTAGGTGGTAGAATAGAATTAGGCAGGTTGGAAATCTTCCTGGATGCTACTGAGCTTGCTGAGAGGTGGGTTTTCAATCATTTACAGCTTCCTGAAATTCTGTTTCCAGCCCACAGCTTGAATAACAATTATCAAAGAAGTCAAGCCATAAGTTCAACATATGCTTTTAAAAACTACTTTTGATAAAATTCGGTGAAATATTTTAAAAATAGGAGTGTCATTATTCTTTTAAAAAACATTATTTATTAATGAACTATTATTTTTAAATGTATTATAAGAATTTCTACTTGAAAGAAGCCGTCATCAGGTTTGTAAGATAACAGTAGTTCACGATTTCGCAGGAATTGTTCTGGGGAAACATATCATTTATATACTGAAAGTGATTTTAGTATGGCTTTGTAGCAGAAAATATTTTTTTCTTGTAAATACTTTGTCCTACATCGAGTTCAGTTGATATTTATTTCTTCTTATGAAGCAATCTAGTACTGTCCCCGAAAAAATACAAAATCATATAGCTATAAGGAAATATGGAGGTGTCAGTGAATATTAATAGACCAAAAAATAAATTTTCTGGTATTTGTAACTTCTTTATTTTAGTAAATAATATTAACAAAATTCAAGAAACAAGATGAAGCAAATTTGAATAAATGCATGACAGTTATGCAGTCATTTGGGTATGATTTAAAATAATATATATGAAAACTAAATTCAAATTACTATATAATAAATGCAGCATATCTGAGAAAATATTTAATCCAATATCTAATAAACAACTTGCATAAAAATAATACATCTGATGTATTTCGTTGTCAACTTTAAGCATCCAACAAAAACAGGTGCATAAAAGAATGTTACTTTCACAATAATTAACAAATAAAACTGAATACATTTTAATGAAAATTACCTTAGCATAGTTACTGCAGTGCCTTCATTGCCCTTGACTCAGAGGTGAACAGTAAAATTAAATGATGTATTAAACAAAGATATTCAATAATAGCTGTGTTCAGCCATCTTTTGAGCACTGGTGTTTATGATAGGGGTTCAGGGTGGGACAAAAATGTTTTACATGTAAATCAGTTTTGGCTATTAATGTTACATTGTCATGATCTACATCTTGGAGCAGCATTATTACTGTTGCTTTGTAATCCACAGAAAGTTCTTTCGAGTTTCTAAATCTCTTATCCTCAGATTATTTTTAGATGCATATTTAATAGTGCATATACTTATAAGAAAAATGTATTTATACTCTATCAGATATGTAGAAGCAATGCATTTCTAATATTTGTGGATTCTACTGTTTTTTCCCTGACCTAGACCACTCATCTTGCTCACCTTTTTTAATCCCCAGCCTAAAATTTCATTGTCTATTATTATAATTAGGACTTCATACGCATTGCTCAATTTTTTTTTTTTTTTGGCTTCGTGAAATGTTTCTGGCAAAACAGCACTCATGGTTTAATTAACCTCCACATCTATTCCACACATGTGGTAGGACAGCTGAGCTTACATGGAGGAAAAGCTTGTAATCATTCTGAATGGTCTCTCCTTAAAGTTGTGGTGCATACCCTGTGGGCATTTTGTTGTTGTTGTTGTTGTGTACCATTCATTCCACATTTTTCTGGTCCATTTTCTTGACCAGTTTTAGACAACTATCTTCAGTTCATTTCCTACATCCTCAAATTTGCAAATTTCCTCTATCCCCAAAGTTTTGCTGATGATCTGCTCTTTTATTAAGAAGCAATCAAAAAAAAACTTTAACAAATTCCTACTACTACATCTACACTCATACATATCTGAACCTGTATGTTACCATGAATGCAAAATCTGAGTTTTTTACATGGCTCCTAGTATGCTTTCTAACATATGAATATCAGTCCAGTAATTCAGATCCTTATTCTCAACAATATTTTTACCCAGTACCTTATTTATCATTCCTGTCAACATCCAAAAATATTCTATTATTTTTCTTTTATTTATATATTGCATATAAAACATATGCATTTTATATGTATATCTGTAACATACACACATACCTACTACACATATCCTTCATATATGTGAATATATGTGTGTATAACATATAGACAGGCAGAGGATGGATGGATGGATGGAAAGATAGATATCTCATATAGCTTCCACATGCCATCTGATTTTCTATCCTGTGTAGTCAGCAAAATCCCTTAAAAATGTTGTTTAACCTTGCTCTAATTTTTTTCCTCCAATTATTTCCTGAACATAAGCTTTGATCATATCACCCCACTGAAGCTCTCTGACAAATTTACCAGTAATGTTCATCTTCTTAAAACTCAGTGGTAAATTATCAGTCCCCCCCCTTTTTTTTCTACCTAGTAACAACAGTGACCCAATGAAATTATCTCTTTTGCTTAAATCTTGTTCTTTAGCTTGCAATATACTTCTGGGTTTTCGTTTGCCACACTTCTCTCTCCTTTCAGTACCCTTTGATTAATCTTTGCCTTCTAATTGGCCTCTAAGTGATTAAAGGCCTTGGTTTGGGGCCCATTCTTGAATTCCTTTCTCTATGCTTATTCCCTTGACTTATTCATCTAGTCTTATGGCTTTGTTTACCACTTGGATCCAGTAAACTCTAAATCTCAACCAATGGACCTCTTCACTACTTCCTAGTCTTTATCCAGTCATGTACCAGACAACTTCATTTGGATATTAAATACGTAGTTTAAAGTGAAAATATCTAGTACAGATCTGTCCATTATCTTCATATTTGCTTCTTCCTCCATCATCTCAACCTTATTAAATGGTGACACTTTCCTTATAGTTACATAGACTAAAATTCTTGGAGTTATCTTTGATTGTTATCTGTTATTACACCCATATTCTTTCTTTAATCTTCTAGCCCAATTTTAAATATATTCAAAATTTGTTCATTTCTTAACACCTACTTATTACTGCTCTAGTCCAAGCCATCATAATTATTTGGCCTAGATTATTACAATGGATTTGAAGAGATCTCAGTGCATTAGTCTCCTTAAAATAGCTAGATTGCTTCACTTGAAACAAGCCAGATAATATCATTCTTTTGTTCAGAAGCTTCCAGTAGTTTCTCATATCGTTTGGAAATTCCTTCTATTACCTGCATGTCTCTGTAGGTAGGCCACTCTTCCAATCTCTGTTATCTCCTTTTTTCCCATATGTCCTACTATTAAGATTAATTAGTTTCAACCAAGTAAAATTTCACATTCCTCCATCAATCCTTGAATATTGCAAGTTTTTCAATAGTGTGTCTACTATATCCATCTAGAATATTAACTGCACATAGCAAGTAATAAGTGTAGTGAAAACTGTCACAAATCTTTGATGTACTGACTACAGTTTCCAATTACTTTTGAATCTTCTGAGAGTCCTTGACCGACAAACTGAGGTCTATATAATAGATGGTTGATTTTTAACAGGTATTAACTCTGAATATATTTTGGTTAATTATTGAGTTCTTCATGTAAACTAAGGATAAGTTGCAGACCACTGTTCTTTCAATTACAAAATTCAGAGCCACTTAAGAACTTAAATATCTCTAAAACACGAGAGTTAATTTCCTCTCTGGATGTTTGCATTCAACTCTGAAGTTCACTGTATCTATCATAGGAGCTGTGATGATTCAGGAACAAATTTTAATTATAGAGACATGTAATGCTAAAGTAATAGTAGCATATCTATTGATCAAAATTTGAATGAATTGATATAATTGTTTGATTACTTAGTAAGTTAATAATCTGTTTATCCATAAATTAAAATGCACTTTGGAGTCAAGTGATAGATAAGGTGATAATTAAGGGGATCCCGTTCACAAAATGAATAGAAATAGGAGATTATCAAGCCATTAAATTGCACATTTTTTGTATGTGTATCATGGAGATGTTGGAGATTTATTGAGGCCTTATCCATCTCTTCCTATATTATAAGAAAACTGCCTGGCTGGCTATTTTGATCAGCACTTTGAGATATAGGACGTTACATATTTATTCACTAATAGTATGCTTTTTTAGTACCTTCTCATAAAATTACAACACTCTGCCCTATGTTATAATTATTTGACCTCTTCTTATGCTTGCATATTCCAGCACACAATTAGAGGCTTGATGAAAGCTGTTTCTCATCAATTTTATGTCTTGTAGCCAAGGTAGTATAATTTCCCAGACCATCTCTGATCCCTGGGCATTTAGTTTCACCAGATCTCCCTTTAATGATAATGTTCTTAATTTTTTCATGGTCTAATGATTGATACAGAACACTGTAAAGATTCACCACAGGCATTTCTGATTTATAATTTTTGGATTGTTTTAAGGAAAATTACTACAATATAGAAATACAAGATGCTTTATCTTCTCCTAATGTCTTTGACAAATTCCACACAGTACCTTCTCTTTTTCATGGTTTCAGGTTGCAGCATTGATTCATTTATCCCATCAAACATTTTTAGTTCTCCTCCTCCTTTGCATTATCATTTTAATAACTTCTATTATATCCTTTCTGAAGAGTTCCTTCTCTTTAATTGAAGGCTTCTAACAATAATAAAAAGTTCTCTTTGCATATGCATTCTTTCTTGTAGCTTACCTATTCTTTATGGAGGATTACTTTATTTGCTATAAAACAAGCAAAATCCAAACCAAAAGAAAAGCAGCTCAATGGAGTTTATATATTTGTTACATACAGTTTTAATTTTTAGCCATTTCTTGGAGATAGGTTGTTTCTGTGTCTGTGTAATGATTTGATGAAATTGTGGTTTTTGGTATTTTGGTGCATAGTGAGTAATTTTTGGTTTTTACATTCATGCCTTATATAAAGCATTTCCAATAAATATACACTGCTTTCATTTATGATAATTATGTTCATTTGCTATGAGTCAAATAGCAACACAGCTACCCAATGCCTGGTTATGAGACTTTGAAATAAGGTTTTAATCACTCAGCATAGCTCC
The DNA here is from genome assembly GCF_011100685.1 of Canis lupus familiaris. Classification (NCBI taxonomy): domain Eukaryota; kingdom Metazoa; phylum Chordata; class Mammalia; order Carnivora; family Canidae; genus Canis; species Canis lupus. The sequence goes on from NC_049252.1 coordinate 17,736,000, forward strand.
CTGTTCAAAAAGGAGCATATATTTGCTATAATACTAGTGACACATATAATAATTATATATATTAGCTATATAAGATTTCTTATATATCCAATGATGTAGACATTTAAATATATATTTTGCATGATGTAATTTAAAAAGGAAGGAAAAACATACACATACATTGCCAGGTACTTTTTTTCTTCCCTTTATTTTTTTGTTTAAGTTTTTATTTAAATTCCAGTTAGTTAACATATAGTATAATATTAGTTTCAGATATAGAATTTAGTGATTCATCACTTATAAATAACACCCAGTGCTCATCACAAGTGCCCTCCTTAATCTCCAACACCCATTTATCCTATCCCTCCACTTTCTTCCCCACTAGCAATTCTCAGTTTATTCTCTACCATAGTTGATTCTCTACCATAGTTGGTTTTATGTTCTCCCCTCCCCCATCCTTTTTTTTATCCCTATGTTCAACTGCCCAAGTATTTCTTGTGGTTGACTTCAAGTTTCATAGTGTTGTGCTTGAAAAATATGCATGGTATGATATGAATCTGTTTGTATTTGTTGAGGTATGATTTGTGATCCAGTATGTAATCTGTTCTGGAGAATGTCCCATGTGCACTCAAAAAGAATGCTACTTTAGGATGAAATATTCTGATTATATCTGTTAAGTCCATCTCATCCAGTGTGTCATTCAAAGTCATGGTTTTCTTAATTGATTTTCTGCTTGGATGATCTGTCCATTGCTCTGAGTGGGGTGTTAAAGTCTCTTACTATTATTATATTATTATCCATGAGTTCCATTATGTTTGTTATTAATTGTCTTATATATTTGGATACTCTCAAGTTAGGGGCATATTTACAATTATTAGATCTTCTCATTGGATAGACCTCTTTATTGTGATGTGGTGCCCTTCATCATTTCTTGTTACAGTCTTTGGCTTAAAATCTAGTTTGTCTGATATAAGTATGGCTACTCCAGCTTTCTTTTGTCATCTGCTACCTAGATAATGGTCTCCATTCCCTCAAGTTCAACCCGTAGGTATCATTAGGTCTAAAATTAGTCTCTTGTAGGCAGCATATAGATGGATCTTAGTCTTTCTTATCCATTCTGATACCTTATGTCTTTTGATTGGAGCGTTTAGTCCATTTGCATTCAGAGTGGTTATTGATGGATATGGACTTAGTGCCATTGTAATACTTTTTTAAGTCTTTGTTTCTGGAGATTTTTCTCTGTTCTTTTCTAGCCTTTGTTGCTTTTCATCTTTCTTTCCCGCTAAAAGAGTTCTCTTTACTATTTCTTGCAGGGCTGGTTTAGTGATCACAAACACCTTTACTTTTTGTTTGTCTAGGCAGCTTTTTATGTCTCCTTTTATTCTGAATGACAGCCTTGCTGGATAAAGTATCCTTCCGCATATTTTTCCCATTCAGCGCATTCAATATATCATGTCATTCTCTTCTGTCCTGCCAAGTTTCTGTAGAGAGGTCTACTGCTAACCTTATTTGACTTCCCTTGTAAGTTGGAGACTTTTCTCTTGTTGTTTTTAGGATTTTTTCCTTATCTCTGTATTTTGCAAATTTAACTACAATATATCTTGGTGCTGGCCTGCTATTGATTTTGCTGGAAGTTCTCTGTGCCTCCTGGATTTAGATATCAGTTTCCTTCCCCAGATTGAGAAGTTTTCAGCTATAATTTACTCAAATAAACATTCTGCCTCTTTTTCCCTCTTTCTTCTGAGATTCCTATGATATAAATGTTTTTACACATTATGGAGTTGCCGAGCTCCCTAAGTCTACATTTGTGATCCAATATTTTTCTCTCCCTCTTCTTTTCATCTTCATCATTCTCTATAATTTTATTGTCATCACTTATTCATTCCTCTACATCTTCCATCCTTGTGGTCATTATATCCAGTTGGTTTTATATCTCAGTTATAGCATTTTTATTTCTGTCTGACTAGTTTTTAGACTTGTGCTCTTTTATCTATGTGGTAAGGGATGCCCTGTTGTCTTCTATGCTTTTTTCAAGCCCAGCTAGAATCCTTATGATTATTGTTTTAAATTCTGGATCAGGCATATTACTTATATCTGTTTCAATTAAATCCTTGACCTTTTCTTGTCCTTTCTTTTGAGATGAATTCCTCTGTTTTGGCATTTTGTCTAGGTCCTTGTTTTCTTTCTGTGTTAGGAAAGCCTGTTATGTTTCCTGCTCCTGAGAGTAATGGCTTTATTAAGAAGAGGTCATATGCTGTCCAGGGCCTGGCACTTCTGTGTCTCAGGTGTGTGCTGTGTGCACTATGCTGCTGTGTTTTGGCTGCTCTTTCTCTCAGGTCAGCCCTCTGCAGAATTTCTCCTTGCCTGCAGTAGGAAGTGTTTGGACTTTGGCCAGAGTGTGGTGAGTTTTAACTAGATGTGCCCTAATCTGCTTGTTAAAAAAGAGATTTGATGTTATTTCCACTAGAGCTGAAGCTTTGCAGAGCTCTCTGGTCAGTAGATGTGGTGCATGTGGGGAGGGGAGAGCATTGTGCTGGTTTTCTGGGTGATGAGCCCGCTGTGCTAGTTTTCAGGCACACTTGCCCAAGAAGAGCAGCACTTGCAGAGCCTAGGGGCCAGGACTTGGTGTATGCAGTTTAGGCAGCCAATGTTGGCTCTTTGCTGCTAACTGAAGTTAGTTTATGCTGAGGAATAGGGGAGAGAAATGGTGTTACTGGCTCTTTTGTCCCCAGAGAGGAAATGCCACCTATCCCAGATCCACTCCAAAGATGAGGAACCCTCTCTCCCATTATGTCGCAGGGCATCCTTACATCATGCCATTTGCCGCTGGGCTATCTGCCCTTATCCACAAGAGCACTGCAGTGCCCTCAGGGGCTTCACACCAGCCATTGTGTGTACCTCCAAAACTCCACTCTTTGAGCCTGGCTGGTGGTAAAAACTCACAAAAATCAGCTCCTCTCATTTTCCCAGTTAGTGACTTTGGGGAAGTGTTTTCCTTGTGTGATCCCCTATGTGTCCCTTCCCCCTTCACTCTCTCTGTGATCAGGGCTCCCTCTCCTCCACAGCACCCTCAATCCATTTCTCCCCCCAAACCACATCTCTGCACCTCCACAATGCGGCCTCTTTACCTCTAGTTGTACAGTTCTGTCAGCCCTCAGATCAGTTTCTTGGGTATACAGAATGATTTTATATTTATCTAGCTGTGTTGAAAGGATAAGACAAGGCTGGTGTCCTCCTACTACTCTGCCATTTTAGCTCCTCCTAACAAAATACGTTTTAACTTACGGTTTCAGTCTGATGAAAATGATGTTAAAAGTGATGTGTACTCTAAGAGTTTTCATATCTATGACAAAAAGTGATCATTGGAGGGTAAATAGGTAAATTTTCTGATGGTCGTGTGGAATTAGTGACAACTTAAAATACTTGTTGGGGCCCCTGGGTGACTCAGGCAGTAAGGATCAGACTCTATTTTGGCTCAGGTCACAGCCTCAGGGTCCTGGGATTGAGCCCATGTTGGGCTCCCTACTCAGCAGGGAGTCTGCTTGTCTCCCTCTCCCTCTGCCCCTCCTTGTGCTCTCTCTCAAATAAATAAATCTTTAAAAATTACCTATTAGAGCTTCTCTTTTATAATGGATAAAGCAGGGCTTGATTTATGCTCTGGATTTAAACAACAAGTACAATTTATGACATTATGGGCAGCACATTGATCCCTGAGAGAAGAGAAACAAATGATATGAGTCTTATGATTGCTCAAGCATAATGTCGGGAGAGTTTCCAGGCTACAGCAAAGAGATGAATGGTCTGGTTGTTTCTCTTAGTTGAAGAAACAGTGTTCCAAATTTGAGTCATCCATGGTGCTAGAATTCGCAGTATGGAATACTAGAGAGGAGAGAGCTCTGTAGGAAAGAGGGAAATTCACACACAGAGAGGTCCAAAGATCTTCAGTATTTTTCCCTGATGTTTTAAGCTGAGTACCAATATGTGTATGTGTGAGAGACTATTCAGAGATATAGAAAGAACCACTGGAATACTGAACAATGTTGCTTTAGTAGTGTGACCAAATTAGTCCTGAACTAAAGATTGCTCCCACCTCCCCTAACAAAATTTAAAATTTCAAAAGAATAAAATAGTTTTCAAGGATTTTAACAGTGTCTCAGAGAAGAGACCAAACACACTGAAAGGAATTAAAAAAAAAAACACTGCACTCAAAGTGTCTGGCACCCTATCAAAAATTATGGCAAGAAATATATAACGAATAGCAAACAAAAATACATCAATTAATATAAACAAATCCATTAATGACGTAGGAAATAGTAGATAAAAATATTCATATATGGGCAGCCCGGGTGGCTCAGCGGTTTAACGCCACCTTAAGCCCAGGGTGTGATCCTGGAGACTCAGGATTGAGTCCCTCATCTGGCTCCCTGCATGGAGCCTGCTTCTCCCTCTGGCTGTGTCTTTGCACCTCTGTGTGTGTGTGTGTGTGTGTGTCTCTTATGAGTAAATAAATAAAATCTAAAAAAAAAAAGAATAATCATATATGTATTTTTTACATATATACTGTCTAAAAAAAAGCATGAGCATAATAAGGAGACACAAAAGAAACAAAGTAAATAATTCTAGAGATCAGGAAACGTCTGAAGTAAAAAAAGAAAAAAAACATGGAATTAATAGCAGATTACATACTACAGAAGAAAAAAATTAAAAAAAAATTAAGAATTTTTTAAAAAAAGATACTACAGAAGAAAAGATTAGTGAAATCAAAGAACAATATAACTTATTCAAATGTATATGGAGGAAACAGACTAATATATTCTTTCAGTAGTCCTGTCTTTTTTTTGTTTTGTTTTGTTTTGTCTTAAGTATTGACCAAAGATGACATAGGATAAGGGCTCTATTTGTCCCATTAGTTAGAGCAAAGAAAAATGTTCCCAAAATATTTTTAGTTTCTTCATACTAAAGTGGAAAAAAATCCATTATAGAATATCTTGTAGGATTTGTATAAAGATATACTAATGGAAAAGCATAGTGACCTCAATTAACATTTATTGAATATATGGTATATGTCAGGTATTTTTTAAGCACTTCATATAACATTATTGTATTACTTCCTATTTGATATTATGCTTCTGCTTTTAAAACTTCTTTGTCTAGAATTTGAACTGGATTACCATACTCCTTAAACTGGTTACATAATTGACTATAACATTTTTCATGTACCTAGAACTGAGCTTACCTAATCTTATATGATTCTAACTAGATGTGGGAAAAAGCAGCAAAGAGTAAATACTCTGTATTAGACAACTTGTACTGTGATAACTCTAGCAAAATAAATGACATTGAAATATCAGTGCCTTTCAATTAAGAATTTTATGGATTTTTATGTATTGACTTTGGATTCAGATCTTCTCTACATTGTTCTAACAGTTCAGGAAATGATCTAAAGGAATAGATCCATCTTGACTGTGCTGTTTATAATTTCCCATGGTAAATGTATGATGTAACTGAAAACAAAGGCAAAAGATTAGAGAACAGTATAATGAAATATCATGTCTATTCTTCACCTTTACAGGTATTAATATTGTGTTATTCCAATTCTAGTATTTTTAATATTGTGCTTCTTCTATTTCCAATGACTATCTTTGTGCTAGATAGTAAAACATTTTAAATTTTAGAATAAAAAACATGGAACCAGGTGACCTATGGATTCTTCAAAGCCTTAAAATCATGGAATCTGTGCTTATTAGTGATTACTCATATTACTTCCAGAGCAGTATGACTTAATAACACGATATCAATGTTCACAAGTTAAGTTCAGTTATGTGACATAAGTCATTGCACTACATCTGAGTATCTTATAATAAATGTTGACTAGGAAGGTTTAGAGTATAATGTGCCTCATTTTTTCACAACCCTTTTCTGTCTTTTCATGGTTGTATGACATGAAACTAAATTTTACCTTAATAGAGGATGTGATTTTTGGATCTGAGTATCTTCTTGGCTTCATTACTTCTTATTGATTTTTTGATAACCAGTTTTTCTTACATATCTTATTTTCCATTATAAAGGATACACAGAAAAAAAATGAGACTCCAGAAATGATAGTGACCATTCTATTTTTCTTGATTTCTTAACCTTGGAAAAACCACTGGAATTTTACATAGATGATACTTTGAATCAGTGGTATATTCTAAGTCCTGACTTTCTATTCTAGTCCCATACTTATGACTTAAATTCGTGTGTTTTGCATTTTCTAAACAATCCTGATATCAAATATTTTGTTTCATTATCCTTAGGTTAGATTAAAATGCCATACATAATTACACAACAAAAAATAAGTCTTGTCAGGCAGATTAGCCAACAGTTATGCCAGAATTATGGTCAGTTATACTATAAGCATATTCCTCTTATTCAAATTTACTTTCTTGGAGCTCTAATCACAATGAATGGCCATAATAAGTAATAGTGAATATCACAGACATGGGGTCATGTTACTTTATATGGCTTTGACCAGTATAAATTTCAGGAAGGTGATGCATAATCATTGGAATCTTAAAATTTTAAAACCATTGAATGGTATCATTGAGTTCATATCAATGTAACACTTACAAGACTGACCTTTCATACCAAAGTCATGGCCTTTGAATAGGGAAGGTCATCCTGATGAAGAGCAAAGTCAAGGATACATGCAAACTGTCCACAAATGTGATGGCAATTACAGACAAATTTAATATCTAGAGTTTTATTTTAGCATTATGGATATAATAAAATATGAATCCCATTATTCAGTAATTTAATTATTTATGTGTGAAATGTTTTATCATTTATCAGTAGGATTTTGCTCTCCTATGGTAGTTTCTTTGTCCTATTTTAATTTTGTTCTTTACTGAATATATTACAAATTTTTAATTGACAAAATATTATAAATAATTGGGATGTAGCTATGGGACTGTGAGAAAAGTCTAGCAGTAGTAATGCACTGGTGAGTAAAAAGAAGATAGGAGAGTTATTATTTCTCTGTGAGACAGAATACCCTTCGCTATCACAATGAAATGGATGTTGTATAAACTTATATATTTATCTCTTGGATATGGATATCAGATGTTTTATGCCAATTTATTTATCATGTAATAACACATCCTAAGCTCTTTACAAATACTCGTTTAATCTGCATAGCAGATTATGAGTGTTGCACTCCCATTATACAGAGACAGAAACTAAGATACAACTAAATTAAGTAATTAACTCCAGGTCATAAAGGTTGTAGGTGGCAGAATTAGGATATAAACTTTCCAGTCTGGTTCTGCCGTCTTAGCTGCTATGTTATGCTAAAGTTGGCATCACACTCGGGCATTAATATGAAATAAGCAGTTCACATTCTGAAAACCATCATTTTGACAACTGTTAGTTGGAACCCACCTTATATAATTTTTTTTGAAATTAAAATCTGTGAAGAGTTTATTCTAGTTTCACTTTATATCAACATCTCATTTATTAACATTTCAATTTTAAATATCAATTTTAAAGTACTGAAAATATAATATGGAACAGAATTATCCCAGTTATTAAAATATGGGTACATATCATAAAAGATGAATATATGCATGCATATGTATAATTTATAGACATACAATAGTTTACTAATGATAGAGAATATTTCCCATCCTGAGCTCTGTGACAGAAACCTAGAAATACTCTCTTCCCTTTTTCTTTCATCACAATTTCTCATCCAATCATTCACTAAACACTGTTGATTCTCCTTTAAAGCATTTATAGAATGTATTCACTTCTCTCCATCTCCACTACCACTACCTTTTCTTAGCACCTTATCCATGCAGTATGCTTCCATGGGCCTCTCTTCTCCCTCTTGAATTCATCCTTCACCCCACAGCATGAATGATCTTTTCAAAGAGCAAACACATTTGCCTTGTAGGCCTGAAACCTTTCATATCCTTTTCCAATTGCTTATGGAACACCCAAATTCCTTCTTTAATTTTTAGCAGTTTTATTTACAAATAATCTATGCAGGATGCAATTCACTCATTAAAGAATACAATTAAATGCCTGTTAGTATATTTGCAGAGCTGTGCAATTATCCACAAAATCAATTTTGGAATATTTTTCATCATCTGAAAAAGAAATTCCTCCCCTCTTGGCCATCACTCTCAATCTCCCCAAGCAGCTGCCGATATACTTCTGTATCCATAGATTTGTCTATTCTGGAAATTTCATATAAATGGAAGCAGTCAATATGTAGCCTTTGTTACTAGTTTTTTTCACTTAGCCTAATGTTTTCAAGGTTCATCCATATTGTAGCCTGTGTGTAAGTATTTAATTTCTTTTCATTGCCATATAACATTCCATTGTATGACTAGATCATTCTATTTATGCATGCAGTAGTAGATGGACATTGTAATGCTTTAATTTTGTGGTTTTATTAATAATGCTATTATGGACATCCATGTATAAGATTTTGTGTGCATATATATCTTTAATTCTCTGGTGAGTGTAATTGCTAAGTCATAAGATAACTCTGTGTTTAATATTCAGGATAACTGTCATATTTTTTTTTATCCAAACCACCTGCTCCATTTTTCATTCTCATCCACCAGCCAATTTGTCCACAGCTTCACTGATACTATTATCTATCTTTTTGATTACAGCTAGCCCAGAGGGTGTGAAGTGGTATTGTGGTTTTGATTGACAGTTTCGTGGTAGCTAATGATGTTGAGCATCTTTTCATGTTATTACAGGTCTTCCTTTGACTTTTGAGCCTCATTACAGCAGTCCTGTCCCTCTCTGGCCACTTTATCTCTTGCCCCTCTCCACTTTATATTAAGTATTCTAGTTCCAGTGAGCTTCTTTCATCTTTCTGAATGTGCCATTTTTTTCCTTCTAGTTCAGGCCTATGTAGTTCCCATTTCCTTCCTCCTTTGTTTCTTCTTTTAGCTTGGCCAGAGCAATTTTGTCAATGTGTGGTGTGCACAGTTGTGCAGAGCCTGACACTCACAAGGGCCCTGTGTGCTTCCATGTATTGCTGTGGTTGCCTTGAAATTCACAATAAGTTTTAGACAAGATATCCCACATTTCATTTTGCAGTAGGTCTTGATAATTATATAGTCAGCCTGGTGCTGGACCCATCTTTATTACTTATCCTTCAGATCTCAGTTTAGACAAACATACCTGTAAGACATTGTCCCCCACCTCCATAGACTGTATCATGTGTGTTTCCTGAACCTCATCTATACCAGCATGCATTATGATGTCATGTTTTTCATCTATGCCCTTTGACCTATAAGACTAAAGGCTCTGCCTTTCTGATTCATTATGATGTCCTCAGAAACCAGCACGGTGGTAAGATATGTAGTTCAACCCCATAGTTATGGCTCAGCAAAGGGCCACATAAGGAAAGTAATTCCAAATATGAACTCCAGGGCCAGACAGCCTTGACATCCAGTGCTATAATTTGTAAGATGTGTGGAAATTGCGTATTTAATGTTTTTGTTCCTCCATTTCCTCATCTTTATTTTTTTAAATATTTTATTTATTTATTTATTTATTTATTTATTTATTTATTTATTTATTCATGAGAGACACAGAGAGAGAGAGAGAGAGAGAGAGAGAGGCAGAGACATAGGCAGAGGGCAGAGAGAGAGAGAGAGAGAGGCAGAGACATAGGCAGAGGGCTTCCTGCAAGGAGCCTGATGCAGGACTCAATCCCAGGACCCTGGGATCACGACCTGAGCCAAAGGCAGATGCACAACCACTGAGTCACCCAGGTGCCCCATTTCCTCATCTTTAAAGTGGGAAAAATAATAGTCTAAATCTCATAGTAGTAGTATTAGGATTAATTGGGGATTTAGTGAACTAATAAATGTAGAACATTTAAAATAGTATCTTAACTACCACTGTTACCTGCTATCTGCGCTATATTCAGTTCCTATTTGTTGAATACATTATTGACTCTATATACAAAGAGAGAAGAGGGCATTAGAACCTAGGGAAAAATTATGTAAATTAAGAAATTACATTGTTCATATCACTCTTCCTTATATGATTTTGCAATGCTAGAAAGAAGGGTAGTTGTACAAAAGTTCAGTTTAGGGAATCAGAGCAGGAAGAAAATTAAGAAGCTGGGAGCAAGCTCAGAGGAAAGAGAAATTAATGCTAAGAGTAGGTATAGGAATCTTATAAGGAAGGAAGAGAATCTTTCTGTTTAAAATTCTTGCAGAAATTATTCAACTTAACCCAATGTTAACATAATTTTGAGAGGTTAGCTTGAGTAAATTAATACCAGTAACCTTTGGAACATATTTCCTTGTTTATGTAATTAACAGTTATGCTTTTACATTACCTCAAAGTATTTGAAGTTGCATTTAATTTACAGTCAATGAAGCTAGAATGCCATTACAAAAAGGCAAACAGAATGTATGATATAGGGATGCATGGTTTCTGTGTGTCTGTATTTGTCTTGGGTCCGGCGTGCTGTCTCTGTTTGCCAGTTCAACATCAGGAGAGCCTATGTACCCTCACTCTCTTCTCTGTGCCTGCTGGCTTCTCTCAGTTGCTTCATATGCCTTCTGGGGGCACCAGTTTTAAGTTCTCTCTATAAACTGTTCCTCTTTCATTATTCTGAGATCATAATCCAAACCTCCGTTTATCAGGGAACATTCTTCTCACTCTACCCCACCCCTCCATTTACTCATCCTTAAAATGGAATTTTGGCATTCCTACATGGTACTTTTCAGTTTGTTTGTATTATTTTTTCAAATTAATATCTGCCGAATTTTAATCTCCCAAAGGGTAAAAATGGTTCAGTTTTGCTCAACATGTATCTCCAGTGCCTGGGTGCTTTTTGTAGAATAATTGCACAAGAAAACAATTGCTGAGTAACTAAGTGACATAATTCACAAAACTCCCAAAAGGCCAGCCAAAGGGGCCAATGACATCAGTATATAGAATACAGATAGGGAATATCACCACGTCAAATGTGTTGTATACTACAATTGGGTTCTAAACCTGGCAATAAATATCTGGTCAGTATGGTCACAAAAACAACCTGTAAACATGATACATTGCATAATTTCAACAGTCCAGCAATTAAAATTGACAACAAAATATTTGTGTTGGAACTAAACTCTAGAAGGTAGTTATCACATAGATGTATTTCATTAAGTGATTCTTTTTTTTATCATTAAATGATTCTTGATTGGACAGTAAACTATCAATAAACATTTTTTTCAGTGCACTCTATAAATAACCATTTTATAAAAATATTGAAATATCATTCAAATAAGCAGTTCTTAAATTGACCTTTTGGAAAGGCAAAGAATATAACATTAAGTCAAATCAGAGTGCCTTTCTGTAAAGGATTGGAATAATTTTGTATAGTCAGGCACTTTACTTTCTAATCATCTTACTTAATGCAGTGATATAACCTGAAAATACTAGATGGACAGCTAATATGCCCATTAACCTGTCTCAATCAAATATCAGATGTCTTGCATGAATATTTGGTAGGTGGTGAATCAAAGCCAAGATATAAATTAATTTTCTCTCAGAAATATGTAATGCCTTTTTGTAACACAAAGAGAAAGATGTCCTTTGAAATGTCAGATATGAGAAGGAATGACTTTGGTCTTCTAATGTAAGTATTTGAGACAAATGCACATTGTAATTATTACAGAGTCAATGTCAAGTCTGAAAATGACTTATGATTTCTCAGGGAATCACACACTTTCCCAAAGAAATTCTGTTCTTCCAGAATTTCTGTTAATAATTTCAGATACATTGAAAATAACTTTTAAATTCCAACATCTTTACTAGTATCATACTAATTTTTAAAGATACCAGTTTTTCATAAGTCAAAAACCATATCATTTACAGCAGGTAATAACATGAGGACCTGTTTATTTTCAAAGGAGGCATATTTTCTCTATCAATTCTGTGAAAGAACAATACTTTTCGTAATAGAAAAATGAAGAATTTGTTTTGTATTATTAAAACGGTATTTTATCACATTAATAAAGTTACTAACTGCAAATTTTTAATTCATAGTAAATAATAACTGGAGGAATACTTTTCCTTTACTCAACTATATCTAAATTTCACTATAACTTAATTTGCTTTAAAGATATTAGAATATAATGGCCCTGTTCTTGGTACTAGTCCAGGTGACTTTAACATAAAGTGCCATAAAAATAAAAATGTTCTCACATTTGTTCAACTATAATATCCTACAAGATGAATTCTGAAGTTCCAATTAGATTAGAAAAAGTAGTGTGTTCTAAGAAAAGCACAGAGTTCAAAGTAGTACATTTAATAATTATATAAAACAGTTGATTTATTTTGAATATAAACTGATATTTTCCCAAGAAATTAAAGGGATGATGACAGAACCCTGTCATGTAAACATAGAAGAGGTAAAGGGGCAAAGGTTGAGACAGGTCTATGGAGGGTGCTTATGGAAATGACAGTAATTCAGATTAATTGGAATCCAAATTAATGGTATCCAAATTATAAAGTGGGCTTAAACAAAAAATCGATGTCTTAGACAGAAAGGAGATGTCACATGGAAGTCCTTAAATGTCAGGCTGAGACATTGGGATTTTATTCAGATGTCAGTAGAATGTTATTCATGATTATAGAGCACATGGTATATGAAACCTTCATGAAGTTGTTAGGAGAATTAAAAGTTTGCTTTTAGAAAAACTTATTCTTAGCTACACAAGAAATAATTTCTGCATCTGCAATGAGACTTTGCTAAAGAAACATAGGAAATAACATTATGCTGATGGCTTTTGCAGAGTCAGGGAATCTTTTTCAGTCGCATTCACCCTGAGTGTGATTGTTCTCTCTGAAACCCAGAGATGCCCGTTAGCATTCTTCCAACTCAGCAGCACAACTAAGCTTACAAATAGGAGAAGCAGAGAGCAGATAGGTCCCTGGAAATACAGTTGGTAGACATTGAACATGATAATGTTGAACAAGATGATAAACTGAGATTTATCATCACTTACCATGTAAATGGATAAAGACTTAGCAACTGATCTAAGACTGAAGACATGGTCTACCATGGAGCATGGAAAACAATTAGTACCATTCATGGAAGGAAAGACCACAGGAGTAGATCGTGTTGTGCTGGGTGACCGAGTGATATGTTCAGATATACCCATGCTGGTTGAGAAACATCAAATGGGCATGTCCTGAAAGAGACATATCTGGTTCCATAGCTCTCCCGGGAAAGAGGAATCTTGCCTAGAGAAAGAGTGACTACAGGTCATGACAACTGCTAATATGGGAGGGGATGAGAATGTCTAAGCAGAATTCATTGGCTGTGTTCAGGACAGAATACAGGGGCCCCCAAAGAGAGGAAACCTCAACCCAGACTAACAAGTAGTCAGAAAGTGACACTGGGAGAAAACACAATAGAGTGTGGGTGTCCTGAAAGCCAAGGGAAGTTTGCACATAAGGACGGAAGGGTAGTTTGTAGGGTCCAATGATAGAGATGCAGTAAGATAAGAAAATAATACTCATTTAGTTATCAAAAAGTAGTTACTTTGTATAACAAATTGGCCATTCTGTTTGAGATTACTCATTCTAATTTTTACTTCTGTGAGTTTCTGCATTTTTTTTCTCTTCAGTATGTACTCGGGTTGGCCACTGAACATCTTAATTATTGGAAAAAAGAGAATGTCTTTTGCTTGAAAGCCTTACCTTACTATTTTTTAGCAATACTTGAGAGTTGAGGAGCATATTTTTGGTCTGATCTGGGTCACATAATACATTCCCTGCATGTTTTTGTTTCTTTGTTTTTGAAAACCATTTTTACGATCATGATAGTAAATGAATTATGAGTGGCTGATATGATTGTATAGTAATTGCATTCCTTTATAAAACTAGAAGGCAAAAAAGTGATCCTACTGTGTCCCAATCAACTTCATGTTTGAAAAGGAGCTTTAAAATAGTCTTTTGATATTAATAAAAGAAAATAAACAAATTTTAATGATACAAAGACACATATTGAAATTCATTTGAATTTCAGTTATATAGAAAATTAAACAGCCATTATGTTATTACATAATAACTTACATATTTCAAATTAAATGTATGGCATGTAGTTTTTATTGAGGCACTAAAACCTCAAATATTGAAAATAATCAATTCAATAATATTAAAGTACATATTACAAATGAATTATAAAATGGCAGATACCACTATATTTCCTGATTGTGCAAAGTAAAATTCAGTAAATTAACTACCTCTGTTTTAACATGTGTGCTATCAAGGTATTTAAATGATTTAAGAAAACAATTGTAGGTATACCGATTAGGTTGCACACAAGAATTCTTATTTGAAATATAATCTCTAGGCTTTTGGATTATGAGCAACTCCTTGATTTGCATCAATATTCATAGGGCATGTGATTAATCTTTTTCATGTTGATTCCATTTACTTTCTAAGAATGACTTACATAGTGCTGTTTTTAATAATTTATCTGTTATAAATATGGTACCTAACAGACTTTGGAGCAGTGCTGTTTCATGCATTCAAAATAAATATAAATTCTTCTTAAAGCTTTAATTTCCATACATCTTTGTACACTGACTTTACATGGTGAAATGGAAACTAAAGTGAAGGAGGAATATCATTTTCACTGGTGGGTTTCAGCCAGAATTGAATGGGCATTGTTGTTCCATTCTGTTTGTGAAGAGCATAATTGGAAGCCAACAAAGCCCTTCCTAGAACATGCAAGCTTTTTAAAAAGCAAAGAGTGCACTAAATAAAGAGGTTGATAAAATATGTGTTGAAGTTTTTACTACATGTTGGTGTCCCTGTAAGCAAGTGGGTGGGTAAAATGGAAAAGCTAAAAACAGAAAGTCATAAACACAGAAACATTGGTTTTTAAAAAAGTAATACAGGTAAGACTTTATTTTCGTTTATTATATATGTGATAAACACCCTATGTTTGGTCATAATTTTGCACAAAACAAGCGTAAAATCTTTCTTTTTCCTGAATCGATGTAAACAGAGCCCAGATGGTCGTATCGAAGTCAAAGGGCAGCATGGAAGCTCATCACTGCATATTAAAGATGTGAAGTTGTCAGATTCAGGGAGATATGACTGTGAAGCTGCAAGTAGAATTGGAGGGCACCAAAAGAGCATGTACCTTGATATTGAATGTAAGTTATTTTCATTTTGTATGTTTATTAAAACAACTTTTTCTGCTTTGACAAGTATGAATTTTGGTAGGATCATCGAAATACCTGTGTAGTTCATGATTTGATGCATAGCTCTAGAACTATTGTTGGCATTCAAAGTCAGTTTTTAGAGACATCTAGTGGATGTTATAGGACACTTCACAGTACTATATAGATTTAATGGTTTTGATACTACTTATCCTGAAAACTTTGATTTTCTTTTTTGAAGTGTTTAACCCAAACACAATACAATTTGAATTGCATTAGTTATCAGTAATTGGTCAGTATCTTCTTAAAGTTTTATCTGTTTATTTATAATAGTAATAGTCCTGTGTATCACCTGTGTATTTTGTTAAATTATTTTGCATCCTCATAAGATATGAAATACTGTTTTTAAGATGATTGTATCAGCATTCATATTTTATCAGAGTAGTGTTTATTGTCTGTAAGTGGGAATTATGACAAGGAGATGTAATATTTGGGGAATATGAAGGCTAATGCACAATCCACCTTCCATCACTGAGTGGGATTTTAGAATAATTTCACATATATGTTTCTAAAAAGGAAGAAATTTAATATTATTTTCAGTGAATATTCAGGAATCATCAATGTTGGAGATTCTCTGATGTTTGAGAGGACATAACGGTCATAGTGGGGATGTATAAGATGCTCTTATTCACAAAACTTTGGAGAATTTCTTGTGCATTAATATTGATAAAATGTGATTAATAACTGTGAAATAAGATGTATTTTCATGGAGAATGCCTTTAGAAAGTAAATATTTCCTCAAGAACAGACACAAATAATCCATGTTATTTTACATATTCATAAGTGTTCTTGTTAAGAAATTCATGGAAAGGCCAATTAATTACAAAAAATGTGAAGGATATTAAATAATTATTTCACAAATTGCAGGTTTCATTTTCTAAAGGTAGAGAACTTCCAAGAAAGTCCTTTTATTGTCACCATACATCTTAAAAAAATAGAGACCAGCAAAAAAAAAAAAAAAAAAAAAAAGCCATAATAACGGTACGCACAGAGGAAGAAGTGATACTGATAACTTATTTATTAGCTTTATTTCCTAACACTATTTTCTGCTATTTTCCCATTATTTTATATGTATTAATATGTCACATATTAATAGATATATCTTTTTCAAGTCAACAGCATTTGTACAAATTATGAACATTTCTCAAATTTTCAACATCTTTGTTTATATTTTGTAATTCAAAATAAGTATTTTAAGTCAAAATTTACCTTACTATTTTTTTACTTTTTTAAATGTGAACCTGCATGAGCAAAAATTTAAGGGTGCCAAAACATGATTTATATTAGAGCTGCCCAACCAGTTTGGAGGGGCAGTTCATAGAATACTTCCAGCCTTTTCTCACTGTGCCAAAGAAATGGTAGGCATCATATTCTCTTAATAAAACTTAACTTTAGGGCTTTTTTCCTTCGCATTTTGTAAATATTTAAATGCTTATTTAATATATCCTAGAATTACCACTAAATTATTGCTATAAGTACTCAGAAAAGTGGAGCTCATGAGAAATGAGCATTGTTGATATTTCCAAAACAGAGTAAGGCTGACTGGGTCCTATAGGCAATATTAGGTTAATATATCAGTGCTAGGTTTGGTGCTAATTAGTTGTTTGACATGCATCCCTGGGACCTTGATTTCCATATACGTGAATTAAGAAGGTTAAAGGAAGAAATTTGTGGGGCTTCATTATACTTAACCATGTAAAAATGCTTTTACTCAAGCATAGTCACATCCTACAATCCTAGAACTTCTTAATTGTCCTCCATGCATGCCTACCTGAGTTTTCATTATGAAATAAATAAGTTAAATTAAGGTCTACAATTTCTGTTCTGTTTTAAAACTTCATTGAAAAGAATTTTAAAATGCCATACTGGAACAAACCGAGAATCTTTTCATTAAGCTGTTTAAGATTTAGAATTGGTACTGAGTGACTGTAGACACAAAATGAATAAAACAGAGCTCATGCTTCATTAGAACACTGGGATTGAGAGAGATTTAAATCAAACCTCAACTTGAATTCAAATTTCCAAAAGATAGGTGGAGAAAAATATCAAGATAATGTGAAATGCTGATGTATAATGACATGAGATTTTTAGTTATTACTGATTTCAAATAGGTAGAAAGCAATAGGGTAAACAAATGATTGTATATTGCAGTACAAATTGCATGTTCTTGTGATCTTCTAATAGCATGAATACTTTAACACACACACACACACACACACACAAAACATGCTTAGGATACTCTTTTTCAAGGACTAATATAACGAAGTACAAGTTGCTTTTGATCACAGAGGCATTTCTCCTTTGCTTAAAGGTATAGACATTGGTTGGCCTGTTTAATTTTCTGAAGTATATGTTTAGAATAAAGCTCACCAGCAAATTATACAGTATCTCTTATTTAGCCAGGATCAAAAAGAAACAATTTTCTTTGTAAAAGAATGTTTTGAGAATTCTTTGAACATTCCTTGAGATTGTTGTTGCTACCTGTTGATTAGAAGCTGGCTAGGTAAATCTATTTCAAAGATAATAAAATACTTTGTTTCAACTATTGAACCATTGTCTTAATAATTTTTGTTTTATGGATAGCTTTTAGAGCATGTGATCAATTTTTCCTTTAAACAATTAAACATTGAATTTTATTTTTCTTTATTAAGAATAATTAGAGAAATAAATACCCCTTGTTGACAATTTTATTAAAATATAGTTGGATTGTAGTTATGATGCCAATATATAAAGGGCAAAATGTTAACAGTTTTGACATATGGAAGTGCCTGCATATGTGTCACCATTATCTAAACAAACATTTACATAACCTCCAACGATTTTCTCAAGCTCCTTTGTAATCTGTTCTTTCATTCTCCTCCCAAGCAACTGTTAGTCTACCTTCTATCACTATAATTTAGTTGCACTTCCAGAACTTTATATGCATAAGTCGTACATTAATTTTAATTTTTTACTAAGCACTTTCAGGCAACATACATTGATATGTTGACTATGAATAAAAATTTATAATTTGTTTCTGTCTTTGCATTGTGTGAATAAAACAAAGTTAGTTTATTTAGTCACCTGTTGATGGGCATTTGGTTGTTTTAAGTCTGGGCCTATTATGAAAAGCTCTTGTGAACATTTTTGAACATTGTGTAGAGATTTGTTCTTTATTCTGGAATAAAAATGTCTCTTTGAAGAGCAAAAGATTTTAATTTTGTTCCAGTCCAACTTATCATATTGGACTCATGATATTTTTCATGTTCCATCTAAGAAATCATTACCTAACCTATGACCACAAAGATTTATGACTAGGCTTTCATTTTATTTTATTTTATTTTATTTTATTTTATTTTATTTTATTTTATTATTTGTTTTAAAGATTTTATTTATTTGAGAGACAGAGCACAGACAGTGGGGATGAGTGCAGTTAAAGGGAGAAACAGACTCCCTGCTGAGTAAGGAACCTGATGCAAAAAAAAAAAAAAAAAAGGAACCTGATGCAGGGCTCCATCACAAGACCCTGAGATCATGACCTGAGCTGAACGCAGTCACTTAAGCAACTGAGCCACCCAGGCACCTCTAGGCTAGGCTCTATTTTTAATGTTTTGTTGATTTGATTTTTGCATGATAGTCTATGATCTGTTTTGGATTCATTTTTGTGGAGTTAATATATATTATTTTTTCATACATATATCAAAATGACTCAGCACTAATTTTGACTTTCCTTTTTCTAGCTAAGGATTTGTCAATATTGTTGATATTTATAAAATACTAGCTTTGGACTTTTTTAATTTACATTCTTTGTATATAAATCTATTTTCTAGATTGTTGATTTCCATTTTATTTTCAATATTTCCATTCTATATATTTTGGACTTACTTCGACCTTTGATTATATTATAATATTTCCTTGAAGTGAAATATTAGGTCATTTACTTTAAATATTTCTTATTTTCTAATACCATATAAGACTCTACATTTGCCACAAAACAATACTTCACCACAATCCAAAAATAATAATATGTTATATTTTTATTGTCATTTATTTGAAAATGTTTTCTAATTTTTCCAGTGATTTCATCATCGGTCCATAGTTATTCGTAAGGATTTAATCTCCAGATATTTAGTGTTTTCCTACATATTTTGCTATTATTTACTTCTAATTTAATTCAGTTTTGTATAAAAATACCCCCTTAGGTCACTTGGGTGGCTCAGTGGTTGAGCATCTACCTTTGGCTCAGGCCATGATCCTGGGGTCCTAGGATTGAGTCCCGCATCAGGCTCCTCATAAGGAAACTGCTTCTCCCTCAGCTTATGTCTCTACCTCCCTCTCTGTGTCTCTCATGAATAAATAAGTAGAATCTAAATAAATAAATAAATAAATAAATAAATAAATAAATAAATAAGAAATAAGAAATGAATAAACTCCCTTGTGTTATTTTTAGCCATTTTTGTTTATTGAGACTTATGCCCCAGTATATGATCTATCTCAACAACTACACAGTGTATATGAAAAGCATATATATTCTGCAGTCATAGAATACTGTGTTCTATAAATATCCATTAGATAGAGGTAGGTGACAGTGTTGTTTAAATCTTCTGTCTTTACTGACTTTTTTGTATAGCTGTTTTATGACAGTGAGAGTTGTTAAAATCCTCTACCATGATTGTGAACTTTTCTCTCTCACTTTAATCTGTTGCTTTTTGCATCACGTATCTTTAAGTTCAGTGAGGCCATGCTCATTTATAGCTTGTATGTTGTATTCATTTTCTATTTCTGCTAAAACCAATGACAACAAACTTAATTGCTGGAAACAGCCCAAATACATTATTGTTCAGTTCTGGAGGTCAGAGGTTCAAAATTATTTTCACTTGAATAAAATGTCAGAAGGGCTGTGTTCCTCTATGGAGGCTCTAGGGCAGATTGTTTTCTGTCCATTTCAGCTTCTAAAATCTGCCCACATTTTTTGGCTCTTGGTCCTCTTCCATCTTTAAAGCCAGCGATGGCAGATGGAGTCTCTCTCACATCACCTCATCTAATTCTGGGGCTCTTCTCACTTCTCTGTCTCTGACTTTCCATTACATGAGACCCACATTGGATAATCTGGGATATTCTTCTCAAATTAACATATTTAACTTCATCACAGCTGCAGAGTTCCTTTTGACATGTAAAATGACATGCTTGCAGGTTCCAGAGATGATGATGTGAATATCTTTGGAGGGGCAGGTCACTGTTTGCTCTCCCACATATGTTTTCCTCATGAATTATTTCCCTTATTTTCTCCACTAATCATTTGCCTAGAATTATTTTGTCTAATATTCAGATAACTAGTCATACCTTCTTGTTTTTACTGTTTATACACCCTTTTTCATTTATTTACTTTCTGCCTTGCTGTATTTTTATGTGAAATTAAAATGTGTCTTTTTAGGCGGCTTATGACAGAATATTGCTTTTTCATTCATACTGTCAATCTCTAACTTAACATTAGAGTGTTTAAAGTAGGAATCAGTGATAAGTGGACCAGTTAATAAATATTTTAAATTTTCATGATATAATCTCTATCACCTACAAACTATCTTAAAGGCTCATACATTTTTCTCTTACAAATGATTAAAAATGTAAAAAAAAATTCTTAACTGTAAGCATACATATAAGAGATCCTTGGAGTATATTTTGTCCATGGTTCATAGTTTGTCATAGTTCATAGGCTACACTGTTAAATTGAATGCTGTTATTGATATAATATCATTCAGGTGTAAAATTTTGTTTTCTACTTTTTCTCTCTGTTTTTTCATGTTCTGTTTGATTTTTCTTCATTATTTTTAGTTATATAAGATTTTAATGATTTATTTTAATTTGTATATTGGCTATATATTTGTATGTTGGCAATATATTTACTTTAATTTTTATGTTGGCAATATAGTTGTGTTTTTTTTTTTTTTGGTTTGTTTAAGTGATTCTCTAGGAATTATAATACACAAACCTAACATTTCACAGTCTTACATTGAGGTAATATTTTGATACCTTATATTAAATAGAGGAGCTTCACAACCATATAGATACCTTTACACCTGCCCCACCACTGATCTTTTTATTTTTTATTTCATATGCATTATATCTATATTCATTGAAATCTCACCAGAAAGTATGTTAAATTTCTATTGAATGGTCATACATATTTTTGGGAACTGAAAATAAAATATTTTAATTCACTTATCCATTCACCATTTATTTTGCTTGTCTTCATCCCTTAAGTTCTAAATTTCTTTTTGATAGTATAATCCTTCAGCCTGAAGAAATTTCTTCTCCATTAATTTTAGAGCATATATGTTTGGGATAGACTCTATTTTTTTTTCATCTGAAAATATTCTCCTCATCCCTCATTCCTGAAGGATATTTTTCCCCCCTGGAAAGAATTCTGGATTGACATTTTTTTTTTTAAAGTTTGGTTCCACTATCTTCTAACCTCCTTGTTTCTGATGAGAATTTCATGATTATTTGAATTGTGAATTCCTTATATGCCACATGTCATTATTCACTAACTACTTTCAAATTACTTTCTTTCTCTATTCTTAGCTCTGAATGGAATGTGTTAGGTGCAGTTTTCTTTGAGTTTTTTGTTTGGGGTGTACTGAGCTTCTTAAGTCTGTAAATTTATATTTCTCAATCTATTTGAGCAATTTGGACATTATTTCTTCAATTATTAGTTCTTTCCTAATCTTTTTCTCATCTCTAGGGCTTTGCTCAACTCATGTGAGACCTTTTGAAATTATCTAAAAAATCCCTGAGGTACTGTTCAGTTTTACACATTTTAACTATTCACTGTTCTTTAAATTAGGTAATTTCTGGTGTTTTCTCTTCAAATTAACAGAACCTTTATTCCACTATTTCCTTTCTGTTCCTAAGCTCAATCAGTGAGTTCTTTGTTTTAAAATATTAATTTCTGTTCCTGAATTTATTTGTTCTTTTTTTTTTCTGTTTATCTCCTGACATTTTTTATCCTTATTCATTTTATGCATGCTCTCCTTTATCTCATTGAGCATAGTTAGAATAGCCAGTCCAAAATCTATAAATCTAAAATCTGATAGAATCAACATTTGGGTCATCTTGGAATACATTTGTTGATTGTCTTTTCCCTTTAGAATTGATCATATTTTTTCTGGTTCACTGAATGTCAAGAAATGTTGGATTGAGTCCTGGTTACTATAATTATTATGTTGCGCACACTGTAAGACTTTTGACAAACATCTGGAAAAAGAGTATTGAGCAGATATTCACTCCTAATTCTGTATTGCCTACTGTGAGCAGTGACTCAAATCTCAATTAACTTCTTAAAGCCTTTTCTATATAAATTTGTGCCTGTCCCATACATTCAAAGTTCAGGGGTTAGGTTGATTTCTGTGGTTTATTTTTTAATTTTTTAAAAAGATTTTATTTATTTATTCATGAAAGACACAGAGAAAGATGCAGAGACATAGGCAGAGGGAGAAGTAGGCTCCTTGTGGGGAACCTGATGCAGGACTCAATCCTGGGACTACAGGATCAGTCCCTGAGCTGAAGGCAGATGCTCAACCACTGAACCACTCAGGCATCCCAATTTCTGTGGTTTATGTGCAGAATTATGGTATCTCCTCTATGACCCCTATTTGGAATTGCCCCCTTGCTATTCATCCTGTATTGGCTTCTTCCAAGGAACTGCTCTATTTCTAGACAGATTTTAACTCCAGTATCACTGTGAAGCTCGACTAAGGCCTGCCCTTTAGACAAAGCCAGGAGAGAGAAAAAGAAGTGGGAAACTAATTTTGATTCCCTTCCACAATGTCCTTGATTTTGTTTAATCTACAGAAGTCTTATATAGTGACTTTTGTTATTGTTTTTGTGTTTTTGTTTAATTTGTATCATCTCTAAAGCTTTTAATCATTACTAGTAGAGGAAATGGACAATCAGATTTATACTGCCATTACGGAAGCAGAAATTTCTATATATTATATTCATATAATTTTAAATCACAAAAATATTTGGTTTCCCTAGTTTCCAGAATTGAGGTACAAATGTTTTAATTTCAGTCTTTTGGAGTGTTTAGTATATTTCTTCCTTTCACTTTTTTTTTTCAAATTTCATGTTTTTGATTTTATTTTTTATAAATCATATGTTCTCAAATAAAGCATTATACTGATCAAAGATTATTTAAAATCCAAAGTCCTAAAAAGAAGTAGAGTTTCTTTTCTCTCTTTTACTACTTTGATCTTCTGTGCAATTTCATTTATCTATACACAAACCTTAATTATCCTGAAAAGTGTATTAAGTTCTTCCTATGTAAATCATTTCAGATTTTAAATTAAGAAATAGGATAGCTTTAGCTGAAGTTTAGAGTTAGATGTTCAAAGTTTTTAATAGTATCCCTTAGAAATTATCCTATAGAGAGATAATTCTAATTCTACTGATACAGGCTATATTTCATGTAAAACAAAAGAAAATATCTTCTATTTTAAGATGAATAAATACATTTAACGGTACATTCCATTGACATTCTTTTTCCATCTTTTTTTTTAAAAATCTCCAATTGAAAGGAGTTTTTCCTGCGGTTATAACCTACACACAGATGCTACGTATTAGCTATCTCCTTTTGTTTTCTCCTCCAGATGGATACCTTTTAAGTAGCCGTTACAAATTATCGATAAATCTCTAGAAGTCTAGCTTGCTTTGATTGATCCAAATTGTTATGCTATTTCTTCATATACTTTAATGAGAATTCCTTATTTTTCACAATTGAAATTACTCATGAATTCTAGGAGGATACAAAATATGTTGGAATCCTAACCCACTTTTCCACCCTTATATTACATTTAAGAATAAATTTTAGCTTTAGCATGATAATACTTTGTCTATCCATGTGGCTAACCTCTTCTCTATTGTATGTACATGAGATTACTACCTCATGGGTAATATAATGTATTAAAACTGAATCATAAAAATGCTTAAAGTTGATGAGAATTATAGTGGAAAATCCATTTATGCTAAGTTATGTAAATATGCTGAGAGATGAATTTTACCTAAATCAACATAATTATTAATCTTAATTCATTAATTGCTAAAGTTCAGATTTTATTCTTGTGATAGAAATAGAGGAAATGCCACAATGTTATCATTTGTCTACAGTAGTTAACATTATTTTGGGGTGTTGTTAAATGATCATTTGGAATATGTAACCATGGTCATAATTTAAAATATAGTTGGCCTGCTCTTCTCTTCCAATTATTTTCCTTGTAAATTAGTGTAATTATATTATGAAATTTGGAACTCTCTTTATATTTGTGATAACACTATTGTAACAAATCTTCATCTTCTTTCATATAAAGACTAGTAGAAATTTTGATTTTTGAATATTGCACCAATATAAGTACTGAAGCTTATTTCCTGGTAATTAAAGCCTATGTTGTTATAAGATAGGATGTTTTATTTAGCAGCTAAATTACAATAGCAATAAAACTTTTGGAACCTGATAGGCAATGCTATGATAAGTTATTTTTGTAAATAAATATTTATGAATGAGAATGGTAAGAATATTTTTATTCTGTTTAAATCAAAAACAGTATAGGAACTATGAAAACTACAAAGGCATTGCACAATGTTATAAAACACTGACCAGAACAATCTTCATTGCCTGACTCAAGCAGCTACAGTCTTATTTCTAAAAAAGAGTGAAAAAGAATCAAGCCGTTTATAATTGATACCAACTGTATTTACTGTAATAGCACTAAACTTAAAGTATTTAAATTAAACTCCCTTTTTAAAATATTCAAAACCTCTTTTATGTTTCTCTGAAACAGATTTCTTGGCTTCCTGCCAGTTCATTTTCAACATTTCAAAGGCATTACTTTTACGAAGAAACAGAAGTTCAAATAAAGTTCCAATTTATAAAACAAAGGAGACAACAGGCATGTGATTTGTGGCTTAATGCAATAAGCACCGATTACATAGTACATTTGATTGAAATTAGGATATCATTAAGCTTTGTGACTACAGACTCATTGCATATTACCTGTTAATTAGACTTAATTATTTTATGTGATAAATTTAACAGTTACAATGTAACAATGCATGTTAAGAAATAATGAATTTTTCATTTACATTTTTTTCTCATCCAGCTCTCTGCACCTGCTTTTATTTCTTGTTAGACTAATAGCAATAGTTATACTCATTTTTCCTGTGATATAAAAGCATTAGTAATATCAGAAACTGTTTAAGGATGTGGCAATATTAATTAATCTTATAACAGACTCATGTTACTTCCATATTTACATGTGTTTCATAGAATTGATACATCTTTCATCACATAAATTATTTCCTCACATTTTGCACTCTCAAGATAACAGTGATTCTGGTAGCATGATCTGCTGCATGTACAAGATGAGGTAGATAAAATGTGAATTCGATTTTAATATTTAAAAAATTATCTTAGTAAATACTTTGAAATTAGAAAACCTTCTTGGTCATAGTAGACACACACTTATATATGTGATTGAAATCTTGTATTATGATCCTAACTTTTATACTAACCATAATAATTTAAGCTGTCCAGACTCTAAAGAAAATGGCTTATTTGTAGAAATAAGTTGGTTCTAATGCTACCAACAGCTTAGGTTTTATATCCAGTATGATAATTTCAAGGACAGTATTTGAGAGGCATATAAAGCTTATACCTACATGCAGATGATAAGAATAGAATATTAAGGAAAAAAGTGAAAAATCTTTTACTGCTCTGCTGTATTTTTTTAACCCAAACTTTCCATGTATCTCCTGGGAAAATTTGAAATACCATGCTCCTCAAGTAAAGATACTATCAGTTATTCCAATCTTATTCCATTTTTGTCTATTTCTGATAGACATCATCTGATTCAAATAAAATCATGTTGAAATGTACTTCAGAGATTATGATGATAAATTGTTAAGGAATTTTAGGAGATATCCAGCTCTTGAGAGGATAAACCTTAGAAATGAATAAGCAAATATCAAACAAAGAAATAAAAATAGCCATATCATATAGCCCCTGAATTTATCACTGCCTCTTGGCACTTGCTTAACTTAACTGCCCAGAAATAGTGAGCTCTACCTCCAGTTTGCCACAGTTGTCCATCCTTCCTCTGGATTGATTCCTTTCCCCAGGAATCCCAGTTCACACTAGCAAGTGAGTGTCTCAATTTGAGCTGCTATATAACAAGGTATCATAGACTGAATGGCTTAAACACAAACATTTATTTCTCACTGTTCTGCAGGCTGGAAGTCCAAGAACAGGATGCCAGTGTGGTCAGGTTATTGGTCAGAACATTTTTCTGGTTATGTCCTTATATGGCCTTTCCTTGATGCAAGCACAGACACACCTTCTATCTCCTCCTCTTTTTTTAAGGACCTTAATCCCATGAAGGGATTCTACTCTTTTGACTTCATCAAAACTAATTACCTCTCAAAGGTCCCCCCCACCTCCAAATCCCATTATATTAATGATTAGGGCTTTAACCTATGAAATTGGGGTGAGGTGGGAACCCCCTCATTCATTCCATAGCAGTGAACTTTCTGGATTTGACAGAGAAGATCACTTCACAGATGGAACTAGAGCACAAGTTCACAGAGTGAAGCTGTCCACCAAGATCTCCATCACAGGATGGAGAGCAGGGCCCAGAAACAATGTTCTCTTCTGACTCTTACAGGGCACTGCTCCCATTCATGAGAGGTCCACCCTTACAACCTCATCTACTCATCATCTCCCAGAGGCCATGCCTCCTACTGCCATCATATTGGGGAGTAGAGTTGCAGCATATGAATTTGGTAGGGATGGGACACAAACATTCAGTTTGTAACAGTGCTTCTCCACTTTCCTCCTCTTCCTTGAGACATGGTGCCAGAGATTTACCTTGTTGTATTTGCCACTTTAATTCTTAGTCTGCGATAGCATGGCCACCAAAAGTTGTGATATTGATTCTTGAAAAAGACCACCAAGGGCTTGAATCCAATGAGCCAGAACTCTGTGGCCATAAATCCTTTAATCTTCTAAATTCTATTCTTTAATTTCTTTGGAG
Organism: Canis lupus familiaris; assembly: GCF_011100685.1. Taxonomy (NCBI): domain Eukaryota; kingdom Metazoa; phylum Chordata; class Mammalia; order Carnivora; family Canidae; genus Canis; species Canis lupus. The sequence continues at coordinate 17,763,289 of NC_049252.1, forward strand.
CAGTGGCAAGGACAAGCTTTTCCTAATATTATCTATGTATTCTTGATATCTATCCACTGACTGAAGTCAGCTTTTGTTTGTGATGATTTGAAATAGATAGTTTTCTAATATATTGAGCTTTACAAAAATATTTGAATATATTAGTATTAGCAGCTTTCCTTACATTTTAATGAATCTGCTGGATCTAATCCTAGGATGGTGCTAATTTAAATTATGGAAACTTCAGTTTCCGGATTTGTACAGAGGGAGAGAGAGAGATGGATCTAAACTCATTATTTTATGAATTTAGGCATATTGAGGTTAGGATCTTAATTATATATTTTTTCACTCAACAGTATTTATCAGGCATGTAGTACAAACCAAGCACTTTTCCAGGTGTTGAGTATAGAGAATTAAACTAAGCAGGCAAAAATGACTTTATAAACCTCACCCTGTTTCAAGGAAAACAGATAATAAACAAAACAAAGTTGTAAAATATATAATATGGGACAGTGAAAAGGATCAAGGAGAAGAAAATAGAGCAGTGCAGTGAGATGCAGCTAATGCTATGATAATCAGACATAATAAACATCCCAGAACTCTGCGGCACTTGATAATAATTCCCATGCTCAAATGGAACCAGCTGATACGGGCAGGCTTTCTATAGGGAGCTCTGTGTCAAGCAACAAGGCTAAATTCCATTCTATGGATCCAATGACACTTGTAACCAGGCAGAAGAGGTGACAACTACAGGGAGGAAGCCGTCTTGTGACAATGACAGAGGCACAAGAGAACAAGCCCCATACCGAGAGCTGATTTCATGTGTCTGCTCATGTCACATCCAAAAAGTCATGTGGCTAAGCCTATCATCAGTCCAGCAGGAGAACACACTCCTACTGGGAGGGCTTTGGAAGTGACTATCTGCTGAATATATCAAAAGTATATACCCGTGAATGAAAGATAATTTTAAAATGATATTCAAGTTTGTGAAAACCTATGTATCTACAGTTTTTCTCTAAGTTGCTTCAGAATTGTTGTATCATCACATATCGAATAAGGAAAAACATAATTTTCACTAAGTTGTTTTAAAGATATTAAAGAAGTAAATGGTATTTTTGTATCTTCATTTAATGACCATAATAATTACTTGGGTTAATAATATTTATTGTATAACATTAGAAGTAATGTATTATTAGGGCTCTTCAAAGATGCAAAATGATTGAAGGGATATACAAATATTGCTATATATCTAGGTAACCGGAATCCATTTATGTGGATCAGCTTAGAAACTATTATAAAATAACATATAATTTAATGCAATTATAATTAAAAATGTGTCATAGAGACTATACAAATGAGCAGTAATAGAAAAAAAAAACACATAAAAGCCTCTTAGAAATGCAATATCATCAAAATATCCTGAAGTAGAAACTAAGATCAGATAATGTGGATTCTATATCCATACAACTTCAAAAACCTATGTAACTCATTTGCCTTACTACATTTACTCATATGGATCATTTTTAGTTGTTTGATTTTGTACAATGAAATATTCTTTCCTAGAATAAGTGGAGATTTTTCCAGTATAATGTAATATGCACAAAGCCAAAGCCAATTATTTTGAACATCTCTCTTTTTCTAAAGTGGGGTTAAAAAGAAAGTAAAAGGAACACATATTTGTGATTTTCTAGAAGCTCTCTGGGAAATCCCAAAACTATTTTTGTATGTAATAGGTATCCTTAAATCTTTATTTCTTTTTTTCTAAATTTAGAGTTTTATTTTGGGAAAGCAAAATCAAAAGCACTTTCACAGGTTTGTCCACCTGCTTGAATTTAATCAAATTGACAATAAACTATTTTAAAATAAACATTAGAGGTAAAAAAAAAATGCTTCCTTGGTCAAACCTTCATTATACATTGGTATTTTTCTTTCAGACTATGGTTTACAATGTGTTGTTTCAATATTATTTTCATTTAATTCTCTACTTCCTAAACACATTAATGTTATTATAAAACTGTAGATTATTTGTAATATGAATTTTGTACATAATAGTGTAATACCAGCTGCTTGATACTTTTTGCCATATACATTCATTAAATTAATATTTATTTAATGCTTACTATATGCTAGGCAGTATATTGGCCCTGGGGAAACCCAAATAAAGGATGCACATTTTTTAGCTCAATAAAAGAAACAGCTGAAGATGGAGATCTATGTCAATATTATTTTAGGAGAGACTGTACATTTTTTGTTTTTGTTTATTTTACTGTGATGCAGTGCTCTGAAAATATATCACACATGATTCATTTCTAATCATAGCTTGAATTACTTTTCTATTTGGCTCAAAATATTTTGCTATGTTATGTAAAAATAATTTAATTTTAACAATAGCTTCTCACCTCTTTAAATAAAAGAATGTTCTAATCAAATACACATTAAAAATATACATGTCAACATAAACAGCAGTTAAGCAGGAAGAAATTGTGATCTAAGTCCAATTAAATAATACAATGAGGGCGCCTGGGTGACTCATTCACTTGGGTAGTGGACTCTTGTTTTCAGATCAGGTCATGATTTCAAGGTCATGAGAGCCAACCCCACCTTCTGCATTCAGCAGGGAGTTGACTTGATTCTTTCTCTCTGTCCACCCCCCACACACACACTCACTCACACTTGCACACTCTCTCTCTCTCAAGTAAATAAATCTTATAAATAAATAAATCTAATACTATGATTCTTTGAGAGTTAAAAATATGTGATAATTGATACCAATTTTTATTCAAGACATTTAAAGGAAGATAGAAAAGGTTTACATAATTCCCTGCATTTCAGCCTTTCAACTAAGAGGCAATAAATATAAAGTAGTGATAATAATAATATCTAATGTAATTGCAACTAAATTTGTTCATTATACAACATGCTTAAACATTGATAGGTCATAAGCACCACATTAACTGTTATCATTATTATTATTATTATTATTGTTGTTGTTGTTGTTGTATTATGGCAATAATACTGAGAGTTTTTGTTTTTGGTTTCCATTATTGTGACCCAGACATTCCTTTATGCATATAAGCAACATTCTAGAATACACAATAATGCACTTTGAAATATAATAGTGAAAATGTTTTAGTTTGTTTTTGAAATCTTTTAGCTCATCAGTGTTTGATAAGTTTGGGAAAAGAATTAAACTTACTGCATATAAGATTAATAACCTAGACATCAAATTGAATCACTAGAAAAAAACTGTACTTTTAACTTGATAGGGCTTTCTTTTCAATTCTAATAGTAGTGACAGACTCCAAAATTATTTGACATGAATAAGCACAAATAACATAAATAACAGAATGTGCTATAGTTAAATTAGACTCTGAAGAAACTAACAGTATTGTTATTTATAAAACAACTGTAACACTGCTATATCCATATGTCCAATCAATCTTCTTTTGACAACTCAGAAATTTTTACCAAAGAGATCCACTCAAGCTTTCTTTCCTAAATGTCTATGTAAAATTGTGCATAATAATAATACAGTCCTTAAAATACTGCAGTTTTATAGAAAATTGAATTATATCAAGCATCAATAGAGGAAAAATTAACCATAGGTAGTAAAATACTTTTATTAGTATACATATGTATGGTTTAAGGAAGAGAAATATTAAGACAAGAAAAAGAAGAGTAGTAATAGAAATAATAATTCACTGTACTTGAAATCAAGCTTTTCTTATTAGTAATAATTATATCACTAATATTAGTCAAATTAAAGAGAACCCCAATGTGTGCTAAAAATCCTATATAAGTTTTATCTTCATATGACACTTAGGACTCCAGGGTCGTAAAATATGCTGAGGGTTATGCATTACTGGATTGTTCAAATTTGGTATAGAAAATGCACATCCAACACTATGGTTGGTTAATTGGCAATAAGCACACATCTAATTTAGTATTCCATGTAGCCACTAGAATTCCCATGATACATGGACTGAATCCAGTTAATTGCCGTAGCTGATTCCACCTATGAGTGAACATGCAGTAGAGCTGGGTCTATGAAATTATTAATTGAATTATCCTCTAAATGTGCCAAAGGATATATTAGTTTTTATTCCCTTGGTAGTTTCCCTCAGCATAAATCAAATGAGAAAATTCAGTGACTGAAAAAAAGCATCAAGGTGTTTTAGATATTAAAAAAACATGTGCAGTTAATTCTTAGTTAATTTAAGGGGCTGGCTCCTTCACAAAATAGGCAATCGGAATCTACAAAAGACAATGTATTAGCACAGAATTAATACAGGATTAAAGTCCTAAATTCTGTGATACTAGGAAAATGAAACGAATGTTGATATACCTTACCTTTTCTATTAAATGCAATGATAATATTTAGAATCTATACTTAACCTGGATTTTCATTCATTTATTTAACTGTTATTTACTGAATGTCAAATATTAATTCAGGTGCCATACAGAACTCAGAAAAGATACAAGAAGCTAGTGCAAAGTGCTGAAAGCAGGAAAGTTAGGGATGGTCCTCACCATCCCTCATCCGTCTTAGGATGGATTGAGTTAACTCAGAGACAAAGTAGACGCAGAAATAGGCATAGGCCAGCTAATGTGGAACTTTATAAATCTTTTAAAAAGTTTTTGATTTAAGAAGTGTGAAGAGAATCTTACAGCAAGGATTAATCAGAATAGTGACGTTATCTTAAAATAGAAGCTGGTAGGCCAGGAAACCAGTAAGGACCAGCCTTCTAAAGTTAACCAGGTAATGATGATGGCCTCAACCAGGGATATAATAGTGATAACTGGAAGAAGTGAATGGTATTTTTATATGCTGTGATTTATTGGTGAGGAATAAATGTCAAACTTTTAAGAATATTTCACTTTATTGTGTTTCTTAAAAATCTAATATTAAATAAAAAGAATTTGAAAATTTTGTGCCAGAAAGTATGATGATTAGAAGAGGGGGTGGTATTTCGTGGTAGTATAGAAATTATTTGGAGAGTGTGTGAGACAGATTCGCTATATGATTTTCAAAGTCAAATCATGATTTTCAAAGTCAAATTTATTTTTCATCGATTTTAAATCTTACCCTCTCATATGCCTTTCAATTTGATTCACAAAATGGATAGTGTATAGTGTGTGTGTATAGTGAGTTGCCTGATTCTGTTATTCATGAACCTTTGGAAATTCAGGTCAAGAATTTTTATAGATCAGATCCCAGAGCCTGTGTGTTGTGTTTTGTTATCAGCTCCAGCCTGCTCATGAGCAAGCAGAATTCAGGAATCCAGGCCAGCACCCAGCGAGAAGTAAGACTTTACTTAGGTCACAGGTACCAATCACAGATAAACCATGTTCAGAAAAAAGCCTTCAGAGACTACGAGAGAATGACAGGAGAAAAGTGAAAAGCTTGCATTAAGCAAATAATCCAGGAGGGAAGTTTCGTGCAGTGTCAGGAATGCTGTGATGAGTGCTGGCTGCACATTCAGCCCTAAGTCTCAGCCATAAGACAAATAATAAGGCAAAATAAGAAAACACATTTACCAAACAAGAGTAACTTGGCACCAAGTCTGAAAAGTTTCTTTAATGTCTCCTGGTACTCCTGGAACATGCTTTTCCTGATCCCCACTTTGAGGAAATGACAAAATCAGATACTGACACACTCTGCTGTTTCTTCTTATGCTGGCAAATTTAAATTAGAGATTCAGTTAAGGTCATGGACATAAGTACTGTTGAAATGTCCTAGCTCAGCTACCATTTAATTAAACATAAATAACTTCTCTTTAGAGATCTTCCTGTTGTGATAATAGCTAGGAGAACACAGATCCTTGATTTTTAAGGTCTGTTTTCATTTTATATTCGGTTTTACATGTTCTCCTTCTCACAGTCTGTGCAATCATATATATAGTTTTATTAATCATATTCATAAGTAGAATATATGGAAACCTGAAAATCATGTGCTTCCTAGTATTTTCACCACCAAGGAACTCATGATTTTCTCTCATGCACTCTTCAGTTTTTTAAAGATATTAACTTATTAAAAAGATATTTAGTAAGAAGGCTTATTCTTCATTTGTATTATATGTGTACATATATATGTAATTACATGTATGTGTGTACAGTAAACTACCAGCCATGAGATAATTAACTATCCTGAAGTATTTATAATTCTAAGCAAAAGCAAATGTCACTTTTATATGGTCCAATGCCTCTTTATATATGGTAAATATTATCACCCTCTTTCTATATTTTTAATTTGTCCAAGACATATTTTCTGTGTTAGTAAACTCCTAGAGTTAAAGAAACAAGTTCAACTATTAGTTCTAGAAAGAAAAAAATTAAAAACCCAAAGCTCAAATTAATAAACAGAAAATTAAGGGGACATAATTGCTATCTGGCATCATTGGGACCTGAATCCAATAGAAGGCCTGACACTATTTTGAATATTTTATTATTGTTATTATTATTATTAATTATTATGTATTATATAATAATTCTAATATAATTATATTCACTTATAAACAGTAACTGCAAATTTCTGTCTTCTATTATAGTTCAGCCTCCAGTCTGTGTGTGTGTGTGTCCAGATTCTTATTGTCAGGCTTGATGGGAAGATTCAAGGTTCAGTGCTAATACCTTTGAGACAAGAACCTTGCCCATTCCACTTCCATTGCACTACATATTGCCTTCATTATAGTTATGTATTTTTGCATCTTCCTGATCCACTAAGATAGGATTCCCTGCTGTCACGAATCCCCCACATTTTAATAGAATTTAGCATAAAATAGACAAACAAAAATAATTTGGGTAATTAGTGCAGCAGCCACCCCTCCCAGAGCAGTGCATTAGAATATTTAAGAGGAAGCTTTAGACATCTGATTTTTTTTTCCCCACAAGCTCAAAATATGATTTGATGGATAGCCAGGTTGGCAAAACTTTTATACCTAAACAGTTATATCCACACTTACTAGTGGTAGCTTTGTGTCAGTGGGCATAAATTACTGCTTAAATCTTAAGCATATTACCTCATGTGCAGTAGCTACAGTTTTTGAAATATGAAAATGAAGCCACTTATGAGTTATTCCAAATAATATTTCTCAACAAATAAAACAGATTGCTTAAAATCTCCCTGAAATGATACATATATAAGTGTTTGCACTAGAGCAAATACACAGACACACACATGTAAGTTTGTAAGGCTTGTAAGTTCACTAAGACTAAAAAAGTATCAAAAGTAGAATTACACTGTTGAAAAGATACAGAATGAGAAAGATACCAGTATATATGTTTGCTATTTTTAGAATATGCAATTTTATGTTCACTATTTTTGGGATATTTTAGAAAAATATCCTCTATCTTAGCAGTTACATTTAGTATTTTTTTGCTATATCCTACAAGTGATATTTTTAATAACAAAACCCCATGTTTTTCATTATATTCTAAAATAGTCTTTTATTAGAGGCAATATATGTGCAAGTGTATTGACATACAAAAATAATCTATAAATCATAATTATCAGATTCAGATATGAAGAGAGCATATTCAAAATGTCAGTTTCATAGCACATGTTAGTAATTATAATGATAGAAGCAATGTAACATATTTTCAACTCTTAATGTTTTGAAAAGTAATAACAACCTACTTTCTTCATAAATGTCCTAATAGGAAGTTGAATATCAAGCTCAACTTTGGAAATTCCAATGAATTTTCCTCATATAAAAATTACATAGTATATGCATTTTGTATAGATTATTTATTTTAGACAGAGACAGCATGGGGGAGGGAAGGGCAGAGGGAGAGGGAGAAACTCCCCTCTGAGCATGAAGTTGGAATAGAGGCTTGATCTCAGGACGCTGAGATCATGACCTGAGCCTAAATCAAGAGTTAGACACCCAACAGAATGAGCCACCCAGGTGCCCTAGTAAATAAAAAAATATAATTTAAAAAGTGTTAAGAAACAATCATTACATTTTAAGGCACTAGTAAATATGCTCATTTGGGGATTAAATGTATTCTTTATTGAGATGTTGAATGATATCTTCCATTTATGTTAGGAATTTTAATGCAAGACTTCATTTATTATGGATCAAGAGCAAAAGTGCTGTGGCTAGCTTATTCATAATTTCTTAACCATGAGAGGGCCAGACAGCAAATTTTGAGATTACTTTGAAATATCAATTTATATATAAGCAGCAACCAAACAAATTTTATACACTACTTTAATATATCTTATTATTCAAAATGAAAAGTATGTTCAAATTTCCACACTGGAGCTGAGGGGATTACCTTTGACTTTGATATTGAAACAGTGAATTAATTTTTCTCCCTATTTGCAATTTTAGTAAACTTCTAGTTTATTATTTTAGTTTTTTGTGTCCTGATGCTGATAATGATGTATCTGTAAGTTCTTTCAAGTTACCTCAAATTATAAAATAAACTTGAAAGAACATATAAACTTCAAGAAGGTGGGGAACCTTGTCTTTCATGTTCATCATTCGATCCCCATATGCAGAAGAGAATGCAAGTTGAAATCAGGAAATATTTATAAGATGTAAATTCTACAACGAAGCAAAATATACTTTATTGTCTTCTTGTCCTTGCTTTTATTTTCCTTCTTCTTTTCCTCCTCTCTTTTCTTCATCCTTTACTCCTTCTTTTTCTCCCCACTCCAGATTTCATTATTCTCTATTAACCTTAATGTGAGATTAACTTTCCTGAGTTTTTATCCAAGAACTATTTATTCAAGGATATATTGCTTAAATGCAATTCTAACCGTAAAACCATTAGTGCAGAAAATGACTGCTCTGCTCCAGAATACATTTATTCTTACATCATAGCTTCTCATACATGAACAGAGAAATTGGAGAAGTGGTCATGATTTAAATCATTTCATTTTATTGGCATCACCTGGACATAAGTGAGTGTGCACTCGTTTCCATCAAATTTTTTTTCTAAACCGCATACATGTTTCTTTTATTGCTTAAATATAGCATACAGGAGTAATAAATATTTCCTTGATTACTTGGTATAATCACTTCAAACTTTAATTTTCTATTAATGATCTTTAGGAATGAGTCTCTGAAAATGTACTTAGTTATTAATAGAATAACTGTCATAACATGATCATAAAGAGCCAAAAGTCTATGGGTTGGCTCTGCCACCACCTTCCCAAATATCCCAGAATCAAGTTTCTTGTATGTGGAACAAAGATTTGTAGATGACTCTCATGTTCCTTTTCAGATATTAGATGCTATGAGATCTGTCTAGTTCTGCCAAACTTGAAATGACCATGTACACAAAAGACAAGTTTAATTTTGTTCATAGGTAAATACAATAAATACAATAGGTAAATACAATAAATACAAAGATCTCTTCACGTAACGAGAACTTGGTGAATTCACACACAGTTGGGTGTTAATCTTTCATATCTCCTCCTCTGAAAGTCTGGTTGGGGTAAATTTCTTTTTTTTTTTTTTTTGTTTTCTTCTAGTATTTGTAGTTTCATATTTTGTTTTAAAATTAATAATACAAATGCAACTAGTTTTGGTGTGGGGATGAGGTAGGAATACATTCAATCTCTAACTCACTATTTGTTGTTTTTTTATTTCTTTTTTTTAATTTATTTTTTATTGGTGTTCAATTTACCAACATACAGAATAACCCCCAGTGCCCGTCACCCATTCACTCCCACCCCCCGCCCTCCTCCCCTTCTACCACCCCTAGTTCGTTTCCCAGACTTAGCAGTCTTTACGTTCTGTCTCCCTTTCTGATATTTCCCACACATTTCTTCTCCCTTCCCTTCTATTCCCTTTCACTATTATTTATATTCCCCAAATGAATGAGAACATATAATGTTTGTCCTTCTCCGACTGACTTACTTCACTCAGCATAATACCCTCCAGGTCCATCCATGTTGAAGCAAATCGTGGGTATTTGTCATTTCTAATAGCTGAGTAATATTCCATTGTATACATAAACCACATCTTCTTTATTCACTCATCTTTCGATGGACACCGAGGCTCCTTCCACAGTTTGGCTATTGTGGACATCACTGCTATAAACATCGGGGTGCAGGTGTCCCGGCGTTTCATTGCATCTGTTATCTTTGGGGTAAATCCCCAGCAGTGCAATTGCTGGGTCGTACGGCAGGTCTATTTTTAACTCTTTGAGGAACCTCCACACAGTTTTCCGGAGTGGCTGCACCAGTTCACATTCCCACCAACAGTGTATGAGGGTTCCCTTTTCTCCGCATCCTCTCCAACATTTGTTGTTTCCTGCCTTGTTAATTTGCCCCATTCTCACTGGTGTGAGGTGGTATCTCATTGTGGTTTTGATTTGTATTTCCCTGATGGCAAGTGATGCAGAGCATTTTCTCATGTGCATGTTGGCCATGTCTATGTCTTCCTCTGTGAGATTTCTCTTCATGTCTTTTGCCCATCTCATGATTGGATTGTTTGTTTCTTTGATGTTGAGTTTAATAAGTTCTTTATAGATCTTGGAAACTAGCCCTTTATCTGATACGTCATTTGCAAATATCTTCTCCCATTCTGTAGGTTGTCTTTGAGTTTTGTTGACTGTATCCTTTGCTGTGCAAAAGCTTCTTATCTTGATGAAGTCCCAATAGTTCATTTTTGCTTTTGTTTCTTTTGACTTCGTGGATGTATCTTGCAAGAAGTTACTGTGGCCGAGTTCAAAAAGGGTGTTGCCTGTGTTCTTCTCTAGGATTTTGATGGAATCTTGTCTCACATTTAGATCTTTCATCCATTTTGAGTTTATCTTTGTGTATGGTGAAAGGGAGTGGTCTAGTTTCATTCTTCTGCATGTGGATGTCCAATTTTCCCAGCACCATTTATTGAAGAGAATGCCTTTCTTCCAATGGATAGTCTTTCCTCCTTTAGCGAATATTAGTTGACCATAAAGTTCAGGGTCCACTTCTGGGTTCTCTATTCTGTACCATTGATCTATGTGTCTGTTTTTGTGCCAGTACCACACTGTCTTGATGACCGCAGCTTTGTAGTACAACCTGAAATCTGGCATTGTGATGCCCCCAGATATGGTTTTCTTTTTTAAAATTCCCCTGGCTATTCGGGGTCTTTTCTGATTCCACACAAATCTTAAAATAATTTGTTCTAACTCTCTGAAGAAAGTCCATGGTATTTTGATAGGGATTGCATTAAACATGTAAATTGCCCTGGGTAACATTGACATTTTCACAATATTAATTCTGCCAATCCATGAGCATGGAATATTTTTCCATCTCTTTGTGTCTTCCTCAATTTCTTTCAGAAGTGTTCTATAGTTTTGAGGGTATAGATCCTTTACATCTTTGGTGAGGTTTATTCCTAGGTATCTTATGCTTTTGGGTGCAATTGTAAATGGGATTGACTCCGTAATTTCTCTTTCTTCAGTCTCATTGTTAGTGTATAGAAATGCCACTGATTTCTGGGCATTGATTTTGTATCCTGCCATGCTACCGAATTGCTGTATGAGTTCTAGCAATCTTGGGGTGGAGACTTTTGGGTTTTCTATGTAGAGTATCATGTCATTGGCAAAGAGGGAGAGTTTGACTTCTTCTTTGCCAATTTGAATGCCTTTAATGTCTTTTTGTTGTCTGATTGCTGAGGCTAGGACTTCCAGTACTATGTTGAACAGCAGTGGTGAGAGTGGACATCCCTGTCTTGTTCCTGATCTTAGGGGAAAGGCTCCCAGTGCTTCCCCATTGAGAATGATATTTGCTGTGGGCTTTTCGTAGATGGCTTTTAAGATGTTGAGGAATGTTCCCTCTATCCCTACACTCTGAAGAGTTTTGATCAGAAATGGATGCTGTATTTTGTCAAATGCTTTCTCTGCATCTAATGAGAGGATCATATGGTTCTTGGTTTTTCTCTTGCTGATATGATGAATCACATTGATTGTTTTACGGGTGTTGAACCAGCCTTGTGTCCCGGGGATAAATCCTACTTGGTCATGGTGAATAATTTTCTTAATGTACTGTTGGATCCTTGGCCAGTATCTTGTTGAGAATTTTTGCATCCATGTTCATCAGGGATAGTGGTCTGTAATTCTCCTTTTTGGTGGGATCTTTGTCTGGTTTGGGAATTAAGGTGATGCTGGCCTCATAGAACGAATTTGGAAGTACTCCATCTCTTTCTATCTTTCCAAACAGCTTTAGGAGAATAGGTATGGTTTCTTCTTTAAACGTTTGATAGAATTCCCCTGGGAAGCCATCTGGCCCTGGACTCTTGTGTCTTGGGAGGTTTTTGATGACTACTTCAATTTCCTCCCTGGTTATTGGCCTGTTCAGGTTTTCTATTTCTTCCTGTTCCAGTTTTGGTAGTTTGTGGCTTTCCAGGAATGCATCCATTTCTTCTAGATTGCCTAATTTATTGGCATATAGCTGTTCATAATATGTTTTTAAAATCGTTTGTATTTCCTTGGTGTTGGTAGTGATCTCTCCTTTCTCATTCATGATTTTATTAATTTGAGTCTTCTCTCTCTTCTTTTTAATAAGGCTGGCTAATGGTTTATCTATCTTATTAATTCTTTCAAAGAACCAACTCCTGGTTCTGTTGATCTGTTCCACAGTTCTTCTGGTCTCGATTTCGTTGAGTTCTGCTCGAATCTTTATTAACTCTCTTCTTCTCCTGGGTGTAGGATCTATTTGCTGTTTATTCTCTAGCTCCTTTAGGTGTAAGGTTAGCTTTTGTATTTGAGTTCTTTCCAGTTTTTGAATGGATGCTTGTATTGCGATGTATTTCCCCCTTAGAACTGCTTTTGCTGCATCCCAAAGATTTTGAATGGTTGTATCTTCATTCTCATTAGTTTCCATGAATCTTTTTAATTCTTCCTTAATTTCCTGGTTGACCCTTTCATCTTTTAGCAGGATGGTCCTTAACCTCCACGTGTTTGAGGTCCTTCCAAACTTCTTGTTGTGATTTAGTTCTAATTTCAAGGCATTATGGTCTGAGAATATGCAGGGGACGATCCCAATCTTTTGGTATCGGTTCAGACCCGATTTGTGACCCAGTATGTGGTCTATTCTGGAGAAAGTTCCATGTGCACTTGAGAAGAATGTGTATTCAGTTGAGTTTGGATGTAAAGTTCTGTAGATATCTGTGAAATCCATCTGGTCCAGTGTATCATTTAAAGCTCTCGTTTCTTTGGAGATGTTGTGCTTAGAAGACCTATCGAGTATAGAAAGAGCTAGATTGAAGTCACCAAGTATAAGTGTATTATTATCTAAGTATTTCTTCACTTTGGTTAATAATTGATTTATATATTTGGCAGCTCCCACATTCGGGGCATATATATTGAGGATTGTTAAGTCCTCTTGTTGGATCGGGGTAAATTTTAGTTTATCTGATATAAGGATGGCTACCCCTGCTTTCTTTTGAGGACCATTTGAATGGTAAATGGTTCTCCAACCTTTTATTTTCAGGCTGTAGGTGTCCTTCTGTCTAAAATGAGTCTCTTGTAGACAGCAAATAGATGGGTCCTGCTTTTTTATCCAGTCTGAAACCCTGCGCCTTTTGATGGGGTCATTAAGCCCGTTCACGTTTAGAGTTACTATTGAGAGATATGAGTTTAGTGTCATCATGATATCTATTCAGTCCTTGTTTTTGTGGATTGTTCCACTGAACTTCTTCTTAGAGGGGAATTTTAAGAGTTCCCCTTAAAATTTCTTGCAGAGCTGGTTTGGAGGTCACATATTCTTTCAGTTTCTGCCTATCTTGGAAGCTCTTTATCTTTCTTTCTATTCTGAATTAGAGCCTTGCTGGATAGAGTATTCTTGGCTTCATGTTCTTCTCATTTAGGACCCTGAATATATCCTGCCAGCCCTTTCTGGCCTGCCAGGTCTCTGTGGAGAGGTCTGCTGTTACCCTAATACTCCTCCCCATAAAAGTCAGGGATTTCTTGTCTCTTGCTGCTTTAAGGATCTTCTCTTGATCTTTGGAATTTGCAAGCCTCACTATTAAATGTCGAGGTGTTGAACGGTTTTTATTGATTTTAGGGGGGGGATCTCTCTATTTCCTGGATCTGAATGCCTGTTTCCCTTCCCAGATTAGGAAAGTTTTCAGCTATGATTTGTTCAAATACATATTCTGGCCCTCTGGGCGCCCTCGGGAACCCCAATTAAACGTAGGTTTTTCTTCCTCAGGCTGTCGTTTATTTCCCTTAATCTATCTTCATGGTCTTTTAATTGTTTGTCTCTTTTTTCCTCAGTTTCCCTCTTTGCTATCAACTTGTCTTCTATGTCACTCACTCATTCTTCCACCTCGTTAACCCTCGTCCTTAGGACTTCTAGTTTGGATTGCATCTCATTCAATTGATTTTTAATTTCTGCCTGATTAGCTCTAAATTCTGCAGTCATGAAGTCTCTTGAGTCCTTTATGCTTTTTCCTAGAGCCACCAGTAGCTGTATAATAGTGCTTCTGAATTGGTTTTCTGACATTGAATTGTAATCCAGATTTGTAACTCTGTGGGAGAGAGGACTGTTTCTGATTCTTTCTTTTGAGGTGAGGTTTTCCTTCTAGTCATTTTGCTCAGTGCAGAGTGGCCAAAAGCAAGTTGTATTGGGAAAGGGAGAAAAAGAGAGAAGAGAAAGAGGGAAAGAAAAGAGAAAGAGAAAAAAAAAGAAAAAGAGAAAGAACGGAAAAAAAAGGGGTGGGGGAAGGAAACAAATGAAAAAGCAAAACAAAACAAAACAAAACACAACAAAACAACAAAAAAGAAAGAAAGAAAAATGAACCACGGGGGGAGTATCTTCTGATTCTGTGTACTGTAAGTCCCTTGGCTTCCCCTGGAACTTGTCCGTCTAGCTGGTCTTCTGGGGGAGAGGCCTGTTGTGCTGATTTCCAGGTGTGAGCACTTGGGGGAGCTGCTCTGCCCCTGCCTGGTGCAGGGCTCAGTGGGGGTTTTTCACCCCGTGAGGCCCCAGGAGGAACCACCGCAGTGGCGGGGCCAGCTCTGCAGCCCTGGAGTCAGCTCCCGCAGTAGCTCCGGAGCTCTCCGTCTGCAGGGCCTGGAGGCTCCGGGCGGGGCCGCTGATCTGCTCAGCTGGGGCAGGAGCGTCCTCGCTGTCCTGGGCCCTCCCGGCCTCTGCCTGTCCCGGGGGAGGCCGGGTCCTGGGCTGTGTCCCTGCGCCCTGTGCTCCGGGGCCTGCGCTGTTGGATTCTCGCTCCCGCCGCTGAGCCCCCGCCCCCCCCCCCCGAGCTGCTCCCGCCCCGCAGCCCCCTCCGTGGAGCCGCCCCGAGCCCCCCCGAGCTGCTCCTGGAACCGCACAGCCCCCTCCGCACGGAGCCTCTTTCTCTGCCCGAGCCCCCCCAGCTGCTCCCGCCCCGCAGCCCCCTCCGCGGAGCCGCCCCCGAGCCCCCCGAGCCGCTCCCGCCCCGCAGCCCCCTCCGCGGAGCCACCCCCGAGCCCCCCGAGCTGCTCCGGGTCCCCCATGCGCGCTGCAGCCCTTAGGGAGCTCGGCGCACTCTCCCGGGGCACAGGTGCCTGTTACTGTCCCGGGGAACCCGAGGGCATCCCCGCCCTCCCGGGTCCTGCTCCACCTCCCCGCGAGCCCCTTTCCGCCCGGGAAGGTCGGTGCAGCTCCTGCTCCTCCGGGACGGGGCTCTCCTGTCCTGGGGACACTCGCCCCGGCCTCAGCCCGGCTCCTCGCGGGCCCCTCCCCCTCGGAGGTCTTTGTTCCTTTATTTCTTTTTCCCCGTCTTCCTACCTTGATAGAAGCGCGAACTCTTCTCACTGTAGCGTTCCAGCTGGTCTCTCTCTAATTCTCAGGCCGAATTCATAGATTTTCAGGATAATTTGAAGGTTATCTAGGTAATTTGGTGGGGACAGGTGACTTGGGGACCCTACTCTTCCGCCACCTTGCCTCTCCTTGCCCTGAGGTAAATTTCTTTATTGTGTGATTGATTTTTAAAAATTGTCTAATTCTAACAACTTCAATTACACAAAATATAGGAGATATTTTGTATTTTGACAACCAAGTCAGCATCTTAAACTATGTAAGCTATCTGATATATAATTGTGACCAAAAATTAAGTAGTTCTTAACGCTGCCATATTTGCTTGAGATCTTTGTTGTTGTTATTGTTCTTGTTTTCTTTCCTCTTAAAAGGAAATAAGTTTTTCTTTAATTACCTTTTTTGGGGGGGGATACTCTATCTTTTGTCAAAGAGAAATTATACTGACACTTAAAAATAGTAAGGAAGACTTTATTGGAATGGGGGTCAAGACTGTTGCAATAGGAGAGAGAGATTGAACTCAACTCCAAATACAATAAAGACAAGTGAGGATTTATAGCCAAGGAGCAGAATGACAGAAGTCAGTGGATGGAAAATGACTAACAGAAACTTTATTCAATTTCAGCTGTAATGTGATTCTCGCTAAACTCGCATGCTAGAATTCTCACGAAAGGCAGGCCTGGGTCATGGGCTTTAAGGGTGAGTAAGAAGGAACTTGATCAGATTTCAAAGATATTCAGATATCAATGCTTGAACGATTCCCACTAAACAGACTTAGCAGGATTCTTCACTAAAGGAAGAAGCAGAGCAGGGCAGGACCTAATCACAAAGCCACATCCCTATAGAAAGACTTATAGAAGCCTGACGAAAGTTTTGTCAAGGAGGGCATTGTTGCCATTTTCCTTGCTTCTCATTGTTACCAGAAGGTTTCTAAGGGACGCCTCTACTTTTCCATGCCATGAATGAAATATTTCATCTTGTCACTATATTGATTTCACTGACTTTTTTCTCTACTTTGCTCAGATAAAACGTTCTTCCAATAAAGTGATTTCTGCTCATTGAATTTTTTAGAATTATTTATTTTGGACTTGAATAGGATTTGGAGGACATATAATGCCTTGGGAGAAGTTTCCACTACTTTGTGTTCTGTTTATGCCATATTCTTTACTCCTCTTCCTTCCCCCTGCTGTTTTGTTAACTGCTCAAGTTTATTTCCTCTGCACAATATTTGAAGCTTTTCATGATGGGAAAGGCCTACTTCTTAAAAAGGCCGATTCTCTGAAAATTACTATATTTGATTTATCAACATGAAATATGGCTACTTGTTTCTAGCCTGAAGTTTTCACATGCTGCCTGTGCCAAAGTCACATCCTTCTTCAAACAGTGACCCAGCACTAATTGTTGGATTTTATTAACATGCCAATCTTGTGCCAGTGAATATTGGTGCCTTGCTACAGTATCTGGTTTGATATCTACAAAGCATATAACATATAGAAATTTACTTTGTGTTTAATTGTGGATGGAAATTATCAATATTTTCTTGCCTCACACCACAAATATATTTTTTTTAATGTGGCTTTCAGAATAGCATGTACTGCCTGTAAGCATGTTTGCATTCAACATCAGTGATTCCAAATTAAATTCCTACTGAGATCATCAGGCAAACAATTAGCAGCAATTGCTTGCTTTTATAGAAAAATCAAATCTTGCCCTAAGTTTATGGTTAAATTATAATAACATAATACATATTCACACAGATGCCACATCGTGGACAGAGTAGACTGTGAGTCAGCTATTAATAGTTCCGCTAGCATGTATGATTTTCATACTGAGCTATATTTATATGCAAATAAATTACCCATAAACCTTTCCTTAGAATATTATAATATTAAAGAGATTATATTTCATATTTAGTAAGTGTAATAAAATGTTTTATAGATAGAGCTAGAGATAAAGATATAGATATAACCTAAGCTTTTGACTCTGAATATCAGGAACTTTGGTTTCTCTTACAACTGCACCCCTAATTAGTTACACATCCTTAGATTTTTCACTTAATCTTCCCAGACCTTGAAAAAGTTTTTGTTTTTGTTTTGTTTTGTTTTGTTTTCTATTCTCCTTGAAAATACCTTCTGTTCAATATATGTGAACTGTTGAATTGAAAACTCATCGATGGCTTAATTTCAAGTAAATTTGATATACAGTGTTTGAGAACCAAGTCACCATCTTACACTATGTAAGCTATCAGGTATATAATTGTGACCAAGACATATCTTAGCTCCTAAGATTCAAATCATTTGGTGGAGAAACAGTGATGTAGATCCTCTCACTTCCTATTACTGGGCTAAGAGAACACACAAAATCTGTGGGAGCACCAAGTACAGAAGCTCACTCACAATAGAAAGTCATGGAAAGGCTGTGTTTAGGTAGTATGGAGGTTAGTTTTGAAAGCAGCCAGGTGAAGGAAGGACGGGCACATTACAAGCTGAAGGATAATCACAGAAGATACCTTTATGTAATATTCAGCATACCTGAGTGCCAAGATGTGTTACTACATAGCTACACAATTCTCTTTGGAGGGACAGTAAGCTGTTTTTGAGTTTTGTTAAGATAACAATGCATTAAAAGTCCTGTGTATAAACTTTAGATACTTCTATGTATTTTTCTGGAGAGATACCTAAGACTGGATTGCAGAATCAAAATTATAAGGCTTTTTAAGATTCTTTATCTTCTGAGGAATTGTTCAAATTGTACTCACTTCAATAATGTATGATGGGATCCACATCACCAAAATGTTGCTAGCAGTGAATAATATAATTTTGTTCCTGGGGCGAATAGATATAGAATGAATGGTCTCTGGTTAAAATCACCCTAAATTCACATCCCAGACCTACAACTTCGTGCTAGGATAGCTTGACAGCTCTTACTCCAGATCCTTCATGCTTACAACAGGATGACATCTTCCACACAAGATTATTGAAAAGATAAAATAGAATAAAATATATAATCTTACTGTCTTACATAGAAAACATTCAATTAATATTTCATACTCCTCTGTGAGACTGGCATAACAAACATACACTAAAAAAAGGACAAGAATTTTTAAATCACTTGTGCATTTGTACTACAGATTATAATCTGTATACAGATTCTTTTGTATCTTACATAAAATCCTTTGGTACAACAAAATTACTTTAGCTCAGTTTTAAGTAATTAGGGGTAGTAAAACAAAACATTTAAGTTAGATTACTGAAATTGATAATTTACGAAGTGATACAAAGTTTTTAAGGTTAATAACAATAATAGTATAAATACCAGCAACATTTTATCTACCGCTTAATATAGGATTTTGCTTTTATGCAAAAATTTTAAAGGTGAATTCTTTCAAATAATAATATAGCCAAAATATTGAGACTAGAAGAAGTTATAATTGATTGGCATTTGTGCTACATCATAGTTCTAGATTGGAACAGGACTAAAAACTACATTTGTGTGTCTTCACAATTAGGTTATTTCAATAAAATAATATAATAATATTGTATTTTTCTCTTAAACTATTTTTATATAGAGGTCTGACGTAGGATCCTGAGAATTGACAGAGCTTCATAGGGATTGGTTAATTTTCAAATCAACTTTGTGGATTAAATTAAATCATTTCTGGTTTAATTAAAACTGGAAATGATATTTCAGGAAAAAACTATTTCTTAATTGTGATATTAACATTTAAAATTAGATTTTATATGTTTCAAAATATCTGAAAGAAGAAATTATATGAGTAAGACAATATTTAAAAATGACACAAGACCACTGATTTTGTTATCCTGAACTTACACTTTATAATGAGGTTTGTTTCACAAACAGATTTCACATATATAGATAGCCATTAATTAACTGGATTGATAATTTTTTGTCTGGGCACTAATGTTTCATATTTTAACAATTGGCCAACTTTGAATATTTCTATATTAATTTTAAAATTATTTGATGAGACAGTCAAATGACATATTATCATGAATTCCAATGTCGTGTATTAATAAATATATGAAATTAGAATTGTTGCAGCTTCTTTTTGTAGTCAAGTAGTAATTACTATTGTTTATACTAATTAAGTGATTATCTTAAAGAAAAGGTCTATAAATGTTATGTTATTTTGCTTTACAGATGCTCCCAAGTTTATATCAAACCAAACAATTTATTACTCTTGGGAAGGAAACCCTATCAATATAAGCTGTGATGTGAAATCTAATCCACCAGCATCAGTCCATTGGAGAAGAGAGAAATTAGTCCTGCCAGCTAAAAACACCACTAATTTAAAGACATACAGTGCAGGGAGAAAGATGATATTAGAGGTAAGTCTTGTACATATGAATAAGTTGTATTATTTTAGGAGTTATCTGCTATTTTAGAATATATATAAATATGTTAATATAAATATATTTATATAACAAATATATAATATCTATACACATACAAATCTCATTAGATATCTTTCTTGTGTATTTACTTAAAAGGGAAATTTTATGTGTTTGGACCATGGCCCATTAATGATTAATATCTCACTATTTACTTATATAGAAATATGAGTGTATAGCAAAAGCCATTATTTATCATAAATTTATTTTTGGAAAAAAATTATATCAGGACAAAATAGGGTGAGAGAATGAGTAATTCGTCATTTATTAAGGGCCAGTAGTTCAATTTCAGTGTTGATACTAGCTATTGATTCTGAGACCATGCCTTCTAAGACTGGCATATGTAACTTCTTGCTGGGTACATACTTAGAACTTTCTAAATAAACCAGATTTACTTTTTCAGTGCCTTATTTTTTTAATTTTTTAAAGATTTTGTTTATTTATTTGAGAGGGAGAATGAATGATGGGGAGGGAGAGAGAGAGAGAGAAAGAGAGAGAGAGAAGGGCAGCCTCCCCCTGAGTAGGGAGCCCTGATGTGAGCCTCGATCCCAGGACCTGGGATCATGACTTTAGCTGAAAGCAGGTGCTTCACCGACTGAACCACCCAGGCACCCCTCACTTCATTTTATATTATATTATTTTATATTTACATTTAAATTAAGATTGTAGATAATTGTCTTTTGTTTGTTTGTTTGTTTATTTTTTTAGATAATTGTCTTTATGCTGTCAAGTGCCTGGCATTTAAATTCTGTTCGAATACAATGCCTTTTATTTATTAATTGTAGATTGTGTGTGTGTGTGGCAATTCACAAAGTTTGTGTGTCCATGGTCACAATCATGAACCCTTCTAATTTATCATGCTTTCGGTACAATTGGAATCTTCCTTGGATAGCCTTCTTTCACTGAAAGTATACTGTGTTTTGTTTCACTAAAAGGATACTGTGTTTTTCCTTGTGATTCAATTTATAGACATTTAATATATGCATGTTTTAAAATAACATCTGATACTCCTAATTCATTAACTTAAAGGTATTCTAATTGGTGCCACATTAACTCTTTTATCTGGTAATAGGACTTCATAAAATGTTGGTTAATGGAAGGAATTAGCTAGCACTTCCCCCAAATATTTGGGTAACTGACTCTTTGCTAATTAGGCAATTGCTTAATCTGTTTCTTTTTTTTTTAATTTTGCATTTTATTTATTTATTAATATAGCCAAAAAGATAAAAGGCTAGACTGTAAAAAGAGCTATTGTTTTACATTCGATATTCGAGGCCTAGGGAAGAGAGGCTTTGACTATTACTTATATATATGCCCAACAAATACACATATTATAAAATATTAGTAAGACAAACATCTGTGCACACCACCCATCCCAGAGGATTTAGACACCTTGGGGTGGGTGGTGTCTATATCTGTTTTGATTTAAATTGGCTTCTTTGTAACTTTATTAAAATTAACTGGGTGAGTTGACACAAAGGTCAATTTTACAGACATTTGGGTAGATTTAACTCACCCAAATTTAAAAACAGGTTAGGTTTAACTTTAGTTCTGGACACTGTGTTATTGTGTTTGGGCTGCTGTAATGAATACCACAGGTGGGGTAGCTTAAACAAAATAACTTTCTCCCTCCTGCATATTTCTGTAGGCTAGAAGTCCAGATAAAGATGCCAGAGGATTGGCTTTTGGTGAAACTCCTGTCCTTGGGTTGTAGATATGCCTTCTAACCATGTACTCACATGGCCTTCCCTCTGTGCACGTAAAGAAAGAGGTCTGGTGTCTTGTTATCTTATAAGGACATCAGGGCCCATTTTTATGATTTCTTTTAACCTCAGTTACTTCCTTTAAAGACCATATTTCCAAATAACCTTAAGCGGTTAGGATTTCAACATATGACTTTTGTTGGGTGACACAATTTATTCCATAGCAGATCAGTATAAGTTCATGTTTAAATAGCAGACTAATCTGTGATTTCTGCTTTTGGTTCATTTTACCACTTTTCAGTTTCTAGGATAGCTCATAATTCTTCATAGTCAATGTCAAGCAACATGTTATAAATCTGACATTTAAATATTTTAATTTTTTTATATTTAAAAATTGTATTCATATAAAGCTCTCATTTTATTTACTTTTCTGCTTAAATAGCATTCCTCCCCACCCAAAAGTGAAAACGAAGCAATTTTTGTTTATACGTACCACATGATCTGTTGATTAAAGCATTGACCTTGAACATATACTTTTATGTATATACTATTTTTTAAAACAAAATTAAAATCTTGAATAAATAACTAGAGGGTAGCTAATACAACTTAAAAACAAAATAATAACTACAAAAATGAAAAAGCAAAGATAAGCATTACTAATTTGAATTAATAGCATACATCGTTGCTTAGGATAGTGCAGTGTTATTTTTTGTTAGTACTCATAATAGTCACGTAACTGGTAATTCTTAAGAATATTTTATACATTTAATACAATATTAAATTTGCAACTGATAACAAGTTGATCAATAACAGATTTCTTGAATTGATTTTTTAAAGTTTTTCATTGAGTAAATATATATATTAAGTCTTTCAAATTTATGAATTCTTAAACATAAAAAGTAATCTATAAATCTTTGGATTAGTGTCAATAAAATCATCTATCTGTAAAGGTCATCCATTTTTTTTCCCTGAGCACTTTCTCAGGTAATAAGTCAACATTTTAATATATGGGAAAAAATTTGTTGTAGGAATTTTGTAATAGGTTGATTGGAATAATATTGTGCTTTTGATCATTTATATTGCTGTTCTTTGCCCTAAGTAAAATGCTAACTATTAAATATGTGATTTTCTCACCATGGAACACAAAGAAAGAGGAAATCAAATTTTTGCAGATTTAGGAGAAAGAACAGTGAGCTCCTTTATTAACACTGTACTCCCAGCTCATATTTTGATGTTAAAAACTATATCAAACTATATCTGATTTATTATATACTATGAAAGCCCAGTATCTTAGGTAAACTTGAATTGTTAACTGAATATTAAAGTGTGAAAAAATTGAACCATATGTAGATATTCCTACCACTTCCTGGATAAATATCAGCAATTCCTGATATATTTTAAACATTTAAATATGTTTAAATTAATGCCTTATATGTTTGTTGTATAATATTTCATTTTTGACAAAATTAACTATCATTTAATTGTGCTGGGATTGGGTGTAAAGCCACTACTGGGCGTTGCATTCATACTGTTTTCCTAGAACACATCAGATAGGCTGCAGAGCACATGATTTGATCAAATTATATCTAGGCCTTTGGGCTTGTTTTTTTTTTTTTTTTAATACTCTGTGCTATTAGAGGTGTTTTCTGTATTTGTTAATCATACATGATAAAGAAGTTATTTCAGATAAAACTGTAAAACTTTTATCTTTTGATTAGTGAACTCCTGGGAACAGAAGACAAAACAATCAAATGAAAAAACCCTGAATTGAGCCTTTTAAAAGTTGTTCCAATTAAACTAGCTATATTTGAATTACTTTTTTAATACTGAGGGGCTGCACAATATTCCTGATTCTCTGTCATGGCCATCCTGTCTACATTTTATCAGTACAGCATACATTATTCCCTGTGGACTATACAAATAACCCCCCTATGCCTGTAAATTGTAGAAAAATTTTTGGCAGATTCCTTTCTCTCTGGTAAAGTTATTTTCAAGTTAAATTAGCCTGGTATATTAAAAGCTGAATGTAAGAAAAATGAATGTTTTAATCACTCAGGAGTACTTACATAAGAATGATTAAAGCTTCTAATCCTTAAAACTTATGATCTATTCCTAGATAGACAGCTAACCAGAGAATGAATGACACAGCTTTTTTGTACTTTTTTCAGAATCACCATCTTCAATGGACCTCAAAATTACACTTTTAGTTAATAGCCTCCCATTACCACAAAATCATTTTCCCCCTTTTGGGATAGAGTTGAAATTAACAGCAACTCTTGTTGTAAGCATATTCTCTCTTAATAACAGTTACTGGGATTGAAAATTATATCTATTACTATCATCAGATCTCTTTTCTGAATTGATACTTCAAAATTTCGGTACATTTGAATTACAGGGTTGGTCACAATGTTCAGCAATAGATTCCTGGAAGGTTAACTTAATTATGGATTTCAAATGTGTGAGGACTGAGGTCAGCTATTTTCCACCTAAACTGAAAGAGAATGATACAAATTGAACAGAAATGGAGGCAAGATACTGTTATTAGCTATCCATATAATGTGCCTGTCTGCAAGGATTGCTACACAAGGGTGACATTTTCTTCCAAAATACTTCCTGGAAAGATTGATTGATTGATTGATTGATTGATTGATTGATTTTAGAATGAGTCTTCATCCTTCATTAATATTTCACAATCAATAAAGTCATGAGAGGGAAAGAAAACTGATGCATTTCCTGGCTTTCTTGAACTTTAAATCTGCTTGACTTCACGCTAAAAACAAAACAAAAACAAAACAAAAAAACCAGAGGGTTAATTAACATTGCTTTTGGTATAGTGTTCTGTTTTCAAGTTCATGTCGGCAGCAGTTGCAGAATATATATTTTTTTCAAACTGTGTTCTACTTTCAGAGGTTTACATGCATAAATATCTAATGATTTTTTCTTTTGAATAGATGTAATCAAATTGTGGCATTGTCTACTGACTAAATTATTGGTTAACCTATGTTTCATCTAGTCCTGTGGAAATATGGGTCCATTTCTTACATCTTAAAAGGTTGTGATGCTTACTAAATACAGAAAAAAGGAGTTATGGCAAGGCATTGTGAATAATTGAACATGTGTGAAGTTGGTAGTCATATTAGAGTCTATTTTAATACTGCCATGATACTGTTTCAAAATTGTTAAACTTTTATTATTATTAATATTTTAGATAGCACCTACATCTGACAATGACTTTGGACGATATAATTGCACAGCCACTAACCGTATAGGAACAAGATTTCAAGAATATATTCTTGCTTTGGCTGGTAAGTATAGCACAATAATTTCTGAGATCTCATAAAATATTTTTATAAGCAAATAGCTTTACATTTTTTTAGGTCATAATACATGTTATAATTAGGATGAATGGGCCAGTGCTTAAAAATTAGGAATAGTTGCATCTGACAGATAGTGAGGACTTAGAACACTTTTACAAATCAAGATTGATTTTAAACCCTGATTCTAATCCCCCAACTTTACAAGTGAGCTATCTACGAAAGAAATAGGAAAGATATATCTTAAGAAAGCAAATTATAGGGATCCCTGGGTGGCGCAGGGATTTGGCGCCTGCCTTTGGCCCAGGGCGCGATCCTGGAGACCCGGCATCGAATCCCACGTCCGGCTCCCGGTGCATGGAGCCTGCTTCTCCCTCTGCCTATGTCTCTGCCTCTCTCTCTCTCTCTCTCTCTGTGACTATTATAAATAAAAAATTAAAAATTAAAAAAAAAGAAAGCAAATTATATTTTATGTTAAGTAAGAATCCTATCAAAAAATTTAAAAGACCTCTTGAAAGAAAATACACTAAAATTAATCTATTTTAAAATCTTAAACTTGAAAGTACAAATAATCTTATTTTCAAGAAAATTTGGAGCTTACATAACATTCACTGAAAACTATTGCATTTTGTGCATGAAAACATTCTAGTTCTTCCTCAAGAGCTTAAAGATATAGAGATCATAACTTGTAGATACAACTTATTTTAACTAGAAACTAGTTATGTTTTTATTAATATAAATAAGTTATATATAAGGCACACATATATATTTATAGAATTTGCATTATGTTTTACAAGACTGATTGGAAGTCTGAAAATATACATAGCAGTATATTTACATAGCTCAGAAGATACAAAAACATGATTTATTGTCTTTAGGGCTAGTTAGAGAAATATCAGAAAATTATTGTAATGTTCTGTTTTAATAGAATAAGTAGCTTCCATGAAAATTTTTAGAATGTTTTATTAGTGTTCTAGTATATAACTATTAACTTGATTAAGAAATATGTTTCCTTCTATTGATATGTAAAGTCACATCATTAGTTTGAAAGACCAAACGAGAAATTTAAAAGTTTACAAAGCAAGTAATACTAAAATTATTATGTGACTGAAATCTGCTTATCTCCAATTCGGGTTTTTCTACACGAAGGAGAAGGGAGAGAAGGGATTGTGTGAAGTGCTTTAGGGAAGAAGGGGGGTAAGGAAAATATTGAGATGAAAGGGAATTTAATTTAGGGAGAAAAGAGGGAGAAAAGGATTAAGGAAGAAAGGAAATAAACAAGTATTTATTGCCTACCATGACATCATTAGAAAATTGATCTCAATGAAAATCATAGGAAATAGACTATCAACATTTAGATATATGAATAAACCATTACACAAGCATTAATTGTAGGAAAATTAAATGTGCTAAGTCATATCAAAATTCACTGATAATGAATTGAAGTGAGCATCATCTGTACTGATCAGAAGCATTTACTCCTTACATTAATTCCAAGCCTCTAAAATTAGGCAAATTTTCTTGTAGTTAGTATGAACTTTTTTATAAATATAGCTATAAATGTGATCAATATATGTATATACAATTAATTAACATTGATATACCATTTTACATTGTTTTCTTACAAATCATATACGTTTGGATCTATTAGGTAAACTTATTAATGACAAGATATGTTTTTTAAATTTTTAAGTGCTTGTAATTCCAGAAAAATGAAAAATAGAACATTATATTCATGAGATTTTAATATCTTATTAAATTCTCAAGAAATATTTAATGCCTGTACATTTTCATATCTCACATTTCTTATGGTAACATTTTTTATTGAAAAATATATTTGATATGTATCCTTCTAATTAAGATATTAACTTAATGAGTTTCCCTCAGCCTAACCATAAAAAAAAAAATAGAATATGTTCACTCAAGCGAAGAGCTAAAATGTTATTGGAAATATTTCTTAAATATGCAACTTTCCTAATATTTCAAAATTTTGTGACAAATACATACTGAATATTTGTTTCAGAAAGAGATAGATTCGGGGGGATCCCTGGGTGGCGCAGCGGTTTGGCGCCTGCCTTTGGCCCAGGGCGCAATCCTGGAGACCCGGGATCGAGTCCCACATCGGGCTCCCTGCATGGAGCCTGCTTCTGCCTCTGCCTGTGTCTCTGCCTCTCTCTGTCTCTCTCTCTCTCTCTCTCTCTGCGTGACTATCATAAATAAATAAAAATTAAAAAAAAAAAAAAGAGAGATAGATTCGGGGGATCCCTGGGTGGTTCAGCAGTTTAGTGCCTGCCTTTGGCCCAGGGCGTGATCCTGGAGTCCCAGGATCAAGTCCCACATTGGAGCCTGCTTCTCCCTCTGCCTGTGTTTCTCCTCTCTCTCTCTCTGTGTCTCGCATGAATAAATAAATAAAATCTTAAAAAAAAAAAAAAAAAGAAAGAGATAGATTCGACTGAAATTGTAGCAGAGATATAAAAATGAATTAGACCCACAGACTTAGAGGGGAAACATACATTTAAACATCAGCATTTATAAACATTATTCATTTGATGGACCTTTTTATTTAATGCTTACAAAATTAATGAAGAATTTGAAAAATGAAAGTGCAATATGATTTTAAATAAAATGTAAGAGAAATGTTATGTAGAAATTTAAATATTTCAAAATAGATGTAAGTATCACAGCTCAATATCTCATTAGTTTATCTGACCTAGTAAAAGGTCCAGATCATTTGGCATATGGTACTTTATAACAGATTACTTTGATTCAAAATGTCAATAAATTAAAACAGTGACAATTAAACATGAAATGATGTGCTATCTATTCAGTGAAAAATACAGCAAAAAGCTACCTTTTAAATTCCCTTTGTTTCAAAAATCTTTGTTTCCTTTTTCTTTTCCGTTTTTCTTTTCTTCCTTTTTTTTTTTTTTTTTACCTCCTTTATAATGAAGTCTTACATCTGAGCAAGTAGACATCTGTATGCAGGTTGGAGCGAAGCAGCCCAGCATAGGATGTCTGACTCTCAGCAGAGTTAAAAGACTAATGAGGGGTCCAGTGGTCTAGTGTGGGTGTTGGAGTCTAGGCAAGTGAGAAGGATTTGCATGTGCCAAGACAGAAAGAGCAACTCAGAGAGGAGTGTTGGAATCTAATCAGTGTAAGGAGAGGCCCAAATAAAGTGGTGGGAGCAGTGATGGGTGATTCATTTCTACAAGCCTATGAGTAACATCAGTAATTGCATACAGACACACAAATTAGAATGACCCTAGGGTAATGGTTGGGTATTGGAGTTATTGATGTGAAATCAGGTTTTAATGTATGTAGCTAGATATAGAAAGGAGAAAAGAAGTAAAGGAGTGTGTGTGTGTTTACTCAGCCATGTCTACAAGGAACTTCTTTTTGTCAGGAATCTTACTTAGAAAACAATTTCTGTATGTGTAAGTGATGAGCCACTAAATTCTACACCTGAAACCAATTTTACCGTATGTGGTAACTAACTAAAATTGAAATAAAAACTTAAAATTAAAATATATATATATATATCGCTGAGCTAGCTCCATCCACTGGGAGAACTTGGGAGCTTCCACACAGCAAAGCACTACATGTCTCTGGCAACCACATCTTGGTTTCTAAATACTGTTTTTCACTAAAAATAACCAAGATTTCTTGTACAATGGCTGATTCTAGGAGTGGGACAAAGAGAGTACAAGATAAGCCTGGAACAATGTGTTGTGCCAGGAGGAAAGAAATTTAAAAAAGAATAAAGACATGTCGAAAACAAACATCAACTGTTTTTTGGGGTTTTTTTTGTTGTTGTTGTTCTTAAAGATTTTATTTATCTTATCTCTCTCTAGAGAGAGACAGAAATAGCAAGAGAGAACTTGAGTAGGGAGTGTCAGAAGAAGATGACTACTCGCTGAGCTAGAGAGCCCAGTCCCTGGACTGGAGCTCAATACCTGGACCCTGGGATCATGACCTGAGCTGAAGGCAGACAGTTAACCAACTGAGCCACCCAGGTTCCCCCATCAAGCATTTTCTTCTTCTTCTTCTTTTTTTTTTTTTTTTTTTAAGATTCCATTCATTTATGCATGAGAGACACAGAGAGAGAGAGGCAGGGACACACAGGAAGAGGGAGAAGCAGGCTCCATGCACTGGGAGCCCGACGTGGGATTCGATCCTGGGTCTCCAGGATCGCGCCCTGGGCCAAAGGCAGGCGCTAAACCGCTGGGTCACCGGGGCTGCCCCAATCAAGCATTTCTAACAAATGCCACCATACAAATGAATTCACCTGAGGGGCATCAATGGTTGCTAATGCAGGTGTATATTGAAAAAAAAATAGCGAGCTAGATGACCAAAAAATAAACGGAAATACTTTTAAAGTGCCTATCTTCAAATTATTTTTTAATTACAAAGGAAAAATAGCAACATTACATTTGTAAACCTACCAAATCCCACTTTAATTAAGTGATCAAAATTAGCATCACCAGTAATGAGAAAATTAAACTTGGGCACTGTCAGAAATAGGCAGCAAGAACACAGAATAACAATTGTAATATTCCTGCCAGAAATGCATAACCAGAATCTAGTATGAGGAAATAGAATACAAACCCAAATTGAGGTACTATCTACAAAATAACCAGCCTTCGAAGTGTCAAAGCCACACAAAGGAATGATTAAGGAACTTTCTGTATTAAAGGACAGTAAAGATAAATAACAAATAAATGCCATGCCTGTATCTTTTGTTATAAAGGACATTACTGGGATGATAGGTGAAATTTGATTGCAGTCTTTGGATTAGATAGTAATTTGTTTTATAGAGCTTATGTAGGAGAGTGTTTTGTTATAGTAAATACTAAAGTTAGCACCATATCAATTTATTTTAAATGGCTCAGATTAAAAAAGATAGGTTCTACACACTATTCTTGTACATTGTCTATAAACATGAAATTATATTTTTAAAAAAGAAGTAAGGGCACCTCGGTGGCTCAGTTGGTGTCTGACTCTTGAAGTCAGCTCAGGTCTTGATCTTGGGGTTATGAGTTTCAAGTCCAAGCCTTGCATTGGAGTCCACACTGGGCATACACTCTACCTTAAAAAAGCAACATAACTTGTGAATATAGGTAGCATTCTTGATTTTTAAAAAATCCGAAATTAAACAAAAAAATTTAAAAAAAATCCAATCTTTTGTGTGTACATACATAGCTTCATATATGATCTTATAGTTTTAAATACTGAAAAGAATGTTTGCATATTAAATAATTAAATAATTAAATAATTCATTGATTCACAGACACGTGGTGTTTCAAATATGGAGGTATAATTTTTATTCTAAAATATAGAATTTTATTCTAAAATAGATGTTATTCGAAATAAAATTTAGACACTTTTCAAAAATATCTTAATAGATATGATGATAATACTGTTCTTAACAATCAAGGCATAGACTTAGTAGGATATCGAAGTGTATGGTATAATAGGGTATCAAAATTGGCATATCGACACCACTTATATTCATGTGCTGGATATTTTACCCATGTGCTTCCAACTTAATTTTCCTTTATCTTTGCTGGGAAAGAACAGCTTGATAAAGTTCTAGCAAGAAGATGCATAGGAGTGATTAACTAAGTTGAATCTTGAGTAGTCATCAATATAATTCTCAAAGTACCTCATGGAAGTACATGAGATACTATTTATACATATTTTACAGAAGAAAAATACATTCAGAAATTAAAAAACACAATTTATAATAATAATTATAATTATTTTTATACCTATTCTGATGATGATTTAAATAGTAAGTAGGATAAAATACTGGCTAGTCCGAGGTCTCCAATGATTAAAGTGTCAGTGAGAAAACAACATTTTGTTTTTTTTTTTCTGGTCATGTTTCCTACATGTGATCTTAAGGGGCCAAGTACTAATTTTAATTTCATTTTTGTTTTTACAGTCTCACAATTAATATCAAGGAACTTATATCCATTTGTCAAATGATTTTTTAAAATAAAATTTATTTAGCTGTGCTTAGATTAAATCAGAAAAAACTTGAACAAGATCTTCCTATCAGGCCCTGGCTTCATATTTAGGAGCAAGGATTGTTTCAGTTCTCTTTGATTTATATCCTGTCTTTGGAAAACTACAATTAATGGGAAATATCAAGTATTTCCCATATGTGTTTGATAACAATTTTGTTATATTAACTTTTTACTAAAATATCAGATACAAATGCAATTAGATGAAGAGAGAGAGGGGATCCCTGAGTGGCTCAGTGGTTTGGCACCTGCCTTTGGCCCAGGGTGATCCTGGGGTCCCGGGATCGAGTCCCGCATCAGGCTCCCGGCATGGAGCCTGCTTCTCCCTCTGCCTGTGTCTCTGCCTCTCTCTCTTTCTCTCTGTGTCTATCATAAATAAATAAATAAGTAAATAAATAAATAAATAAATAAATCGATCTAAAAAAATGAAGAGAGAGACAGAGAGGTGGGTTTTTTTAGGATTTATTTTTTTATTTACTCATGAGAGACTCAGAGAGAATAGCAGAGACATAGGCAGAGGGAAACGCAGGCTCCCCACTCAGAGCCCAATGTGGGACTTGATCCCAGGACCCTGAGATCACAGCCCGAGCCAAAGGCAGATGCTCAACCACTAAGCCACCCAGGCACCCCCTTTTTAAAGACTTCTTTTTTAAAAAAATATTTTATTTATTTATTCATGAAAGACACAGAGAGAGAGAGAAGCAGAGACACAAGCTGAGGGAGAAGCAGGCTCCATGCAGGGAAGCCCAACATCGTACTCGATCCTGGGACTCTAGGATCACTCCTCGAGCTGAAGGCAGGTGCTTAACTACTGAGCCACCCAGGCGTCCCTAATCTAACTTTTGAACATTATCAAATGATTCCATTAATAATTTTAGTATTCTTAATTCATTTCATCTTTAACTCTTAACTGTAAACTTTTTCTTATTTTGTCAGTTAATATATTTTATAGTGAATTTTTTTGTAACCCCTTCTTCTCTTCTGTTTCTTTTTTTTAATAAATTTATTTTTTATTGGTGTTCAATTTACCAACATACAGAATAACACCCAGTGCTTAATATAATGAGCTCCCATTTGCTTCATTAGTGATGTGCTTTTATGATAAAGTCACCTTTTCCTGTGCACTTTTAGGGGAAGGACTCTGCTGTAAGCTGTTAGGCAACATATCACACATTGGGGAATGGGTGCTTCTGTCCTGAAGGGGGTTTCAGTGCTCCACAGAAGCCATTCCAAGATCCACCTGATCAGAATTGTGTGAAAGTTAAGTGAAAAAATGAATTCAAAGCACCAGCACAGGGCATGTACTCAATAAGTATTAGCTAGCTACTATTATGGCCAAGTTGTTGTTCATATTGATTACTTTGGGTAAAAGTCAGTTTGTTAAATATCTCTTTAGATATAACACGTAGATCTAGAAAAAAAATACATAGATCTAGACACTGTAGACCAATGCATAGTAAAACTGGATAATGTGATAATGACCTCACTTATATGGAGGTCATTACTTTTCTATTAAAGGATACAAAATTTCATTTGATTTTGCCACGTTTTTCCTTTTGTTCCTACATCTTTTTCACACAAACTGCTCTTAAGTGAGTTCTCCTGTGCTGTACTTCACAATTGATTTTTATTTTAACCTCAGTCAGGACCCTGTACTTAACCCTATTAAATCTCATCTTGTCCATTTGGGCTCACCTTTTTAGCCTACTGAGACCCTGTCAAATTCAATGTTTTAGCCCTCTTTCCAGGATTGACTTAATTCAAAAATATCAAGTGTGGTCATCTCTATTTTCACCTAAGTCATTGAGAAGTCTATCAAGTCATTTTTGAGACTAGAAACCTGCTTATATGCTAACCTGAATCAATTGAACAGAATTCTGTATTTATGGAATTATAGTCAGTCTACTTGTCCTTATATCTGAATCATATTTTTTCTGGACCCTTATTATATATAAAGCTTGAAAGCAGATTCAAGTTTGTTCATTTAGAAACACACTTTCTTCAGCTGAATATAAAGTCAGGTTTCTTTTACATGATCAGTTTTATTATCTAGCCTGGAAAAATCTACATCTTGCTCTTTTTTTAAAAAAAACTATGAGGCAAATTTTTGTGTGTCGTCAGAAATTATTTATGGCTTAATCAACTTAATTTTGTAATTCCCCTGATCCTCTGAAAAAAGGAAATTAGAATAGCTAGATATTATTTTTAAGGAGCTCATGCTTGCATCAATTTTTAATCATTTCTTAGTTCACTCACTCAAAACCTGTATAATGAGTTTCTAATAAGTGCCAGGTACTGTGTTAGATCTTGAGAATCAGAAGATGAGTAATATATGGCCCCCACTCTTTACATTGAAGTAAGAGTACAAAATAAAAGGGTGATGATAGAAATGTAGGTGAAATATTTAGGAATGCAAAATGGAATTCTGTTTAGAATTCTTGGGGAAGGTTTCAAACAGGAATCAATTTCTGAGTTAAGTCTGAAAGACACTAGAAACAGATCCATTGAAAAGAAAGGGAGAAATGGCAAGAATCAAAGGTACCATGCTGTGGAATGGCATGAATTGTACAGTAATGAGAGACAGGAGGCCATATTATGTGAGGGGATCAGTGGTGGTGACGCAAACAGGAAAGTAGCGAGATGGTCAGATTATGCATGTCCTTAGAAACTTTTAGCATGTTTGCATTCTCCTGCATCATGTTTATAGCAAGGGAAGTTTGGAGTTTTTAGTTATAAAGCAGCATGATCCTTTTATGTTGGTAGCATTGTAGACATTGATCTCAACATGGCCTAGATACCGGTATGTGGCAATTGCCAATTTCCATGTTTCTCTAAATATCCTAAAATTTCTAAGTGTAAACTCAAACGTCTTAAAGTAATGTCCTTTGTTCAAGAAAGGGAGATGATAGAAAAAGAATGTGTATATATAAACATATATATATTTTATATGCATATATATATATATTTTATGTATGTATATGTGTGTGTGTGTGTGTGTGTGTATAACAGGCAGATGGATTGCTTTTATTTTGTTCTGGAGGGTATCAGTGTGGGGAAAAAAAGTAAGCTTTTTATTTCTGTAATGAAAAATAATTCTTATCTTTAAAAAAATCATCCTGACCTTATAAATTCTTCTGGCCACTACATAATTTCTCTGCCTCTTACTCTTCCTTAATAAATAAACTTCACAAAAGAATTGATTATATTTTCTGTACCTAATTACTTTCCTCTTATTCTGGCACACATCTTCCAGTCAGGTTTTTACCTCTACTGCTCTATAAAACCTATTATTAAGCTATCCATTGAGCTGCTCATGCTCAATCAGTGGCCCATTTTTCAATCCTCATACTTCTTGATCTAATAGCAGAATACTACCCAGTTGATCATTTCTTTCTCCTTGAATAATCTCTCCAGCCCCCAACTCAGCTAGCATGTCACCATGCTTTTCTGGTTTTCCTTCTTCCTCATTGGACCCTACTTGATATTTTTTGCTAGTTGTTATAAATCTCCCTGACCTCTTAAAATTCACTAGGACTCCATTTTTGGATCTCTTTGTTTTTATATAAACTTTCATCCTTGATACATTAAGTTCATATGGATTTTTTTGCTTTTAATTTTTTTTAAATTTTGAGGTAGTTGTAGATTCACATATAATTGCAAGATATAATACAGAGATCCATGTACCCTGTACCCAGTTTCTGCCAATGGTAACATCTTGCAAACTTGTAGTACGATATTATAACCATGATATTGGCATCAGTACAGTCAATATACAATCAAATACAGAATACCACCATTTGTATGGATTTAAATACCCCTTGTATTCCACCTGTAACTCTAATATACATCTTCAGCTTGGATCTTTTCCCTGAATGCTATATTTTTATATCCAACTGCTTAATTCCCTCTCTACTTAGGTGTTCTGTAGGCAATGCAAATGTTAAGATATCCAGATATCCAAAGCCAATCTCCTATATTCACCCCTACATATCTTCTTTTGTCATTCTTTCCATCTCAGTAAATGGCAACTGTCTCTTTCCACTTGTTTGGGCCAAGAAACACACAGTTATCCTTGAATCTACTTACTTACTCAGGCCCAACCCTTTGACAAGTCTTGTTGATTCTGCTGGCAAAATATTTCAAGAGTCTCATTGCTTTCATGTCAAATTCTGCATTCTGGTTGTTTTTATTTGTTTGGTTGGTTGCTTTACTTTTGCTTTTAATATAGATAGTTGCATAAATTCCTAAACTGGTCTTCCTGCTTTGGCCTATGTCACCCTAGAGTATAGGCTAAATTTAAAAAATAAATAAATAAAGAGGAGTTCTTTAAAAACTAAAACAAGCAAACAAAAATCATAAGTCTCTTCTGCTCAGAGCATTTTGGTGGCTTACCATTTTGTCCAGTGATGAAGTCATCATGATTATAAAGGCTTCATAATGTTTCTTCCTACACTGTCTTCATT
Source organism: Canis lupus familiaris (assembly GCF_011100685.1). Taxonomy (NCBI): domain Eukaryota; kingdom Metazoa; phylum Chordata; class Mammalia; order Carnivora; family Canidae; genus Canis; species Canis lupus. The sequence continues at coordinate 17,798,928 of NC_049252.1, forward strand.
GGCTTCTCTGACCTTTGTCTCCTTTTTCCCACCTTAGTTATGCTCCTACGCATATATCATCCCCTTCTTTAAAACTCCAAGGCATATGTAATTTTTGTACTTACTATTTTCTCTTCCTAGCATTTTCGAGTTGAATTTTTTTCTCCTTTAGGTCCTTGGTTAAATATTACCTTTTTTAGCAAAGATATTCTTGTCCACTCAATTTAATTTTTTAAAATTTTTAACTTTTATTTAAATTCAGTTAATTAACATATAGTGTATTATTAGTTTCAGAGGCAGAGTTTAGTGATTCATCAGTTGCATATAACAGCAAGTGCTCATCACACATCACACATCACATGTCCTCCTTAACACCCATCACCCATCTCCCCACCCCTTTCCTCTCCAGCAACTCTGTTTATTTCCTATAGTTCAGAGTCTCTTATGCTTTGGCTCCCTCTCTGATTTCATCTTATTTTGTTTTTAAAACTCCAACACTCCCAATTCTCATCCCTATACTCCCAACCATCTCCCTTGCTTGCTTAATTTTTTACCACAATATTTACAATAAATAATTTGTATATATAATTTCTTCTATGTAGTTACGATATAACCACCATAAGATAATGATTGCTGTCTCAGTTTTACCCCAGACATAGAAAACTGCCTAGCTCATAGTAAGTTTAGATGAATTATTGAAGGTATAAAGGATTTAGTATACTCTATTTAATTTGCTGATTGAGGGATCCCTGGGTGGCGCAGTGGTTTGGCGCCTGCCTTTGGCCCAGGGCGCGATCCTGGAGACCTGGGATCGAATCCCACGTCAGGCTCTCGGTGCATGGAGCCTGCTTCTCCCTCTGCCTATGTCTCTGCCTCTCTCTCTCTCTATCATAAATAAATAAAAATTAAAAAAAATAATAATAATTTGCTGATTGATCATAGTTGAATTGTCCAATTAATAAGGGACATAGGAGTCAGTGACTTGTGAGAAGGGTCCACACTTGACTATTATAGAAGGTAATAATTTCCACTGGTATCTCAAGAGTAAGTGAGCATTTCAATGGACAATATTAGAGGTAAAAATGATGTAATTAAAAAGAGATCCCTGTGTTACTTCAGTTTAATTGTTGGACTTAGGATAGGAACAAATAAAATGAAAAACAATTATTCAGAGTTAATATAATCACTTGTACAAAGAAAAATTTAAATGTGTGATCAAATGCTGTGAAAAGATTGGTAGACTAATGCTTTGGATTTGCAATTGGAGAAAAACGGATAGGTTGTGAAATTTATAAGGTTTCAGATGTGTTGCAAATTTTCTCTTATGTCAAATTAAGCTTACAATTTAAATAGGAAAAATATATACAAAATCTTATTGGAAATAAAGTGGCTACTCAGAGCAGAGGCCAATGGAACCCATCTCAGCATAGTTCCCCATGGGCATGCAATTAATATGATACTGCATATTCCATGGTCTTGCTAAATTCAGGAGGGTCAATCCTTTATGTGACAATTCCTTTAATATTTGTGTCTTTTATCACATGGGAGACTGAGAAACAAACCAAGCAGAAAAGAACTTCATATTGAGAGTTGGGTGGTTATAAAATCATTGGAGAGGCAGAGAAAGGGGAAGATAAGAGAATCACCAGTCTTCCAGCTTCAAGGTCATAATCTAGCAAAGTACAAGCTCAGAGGTCAGGTCTTCAACTGTTAACCAACCGGAGGTCAGGAAGTCCTACTGCCAAGCTACCCCCTGCTGACTTCACAGCCACCCTGCACCAGAAACTGTGTGAATAGACTTGGAGTAGGGAGTACAGCTTCTGTCTTCATTCACAGTTAGGTCCTCTTGTTCAGATGCACCTCCATCGAGAAGTGGAAGTAGTGTTCATTCCTCTTCAGTATTCTAAACCACTTACTTGTGCATCTCATCCTGAGCTTTTGTGGCACTTCAAACCATACCAGCAAGTGAGTCTGGAAAATGAAAATTTTATCCTTCCATTTCTTATGATAAAGGGGAGTAGCTTAGATGATAGAAATGGATGTGATGTGTCAACAGAAAATGTCTAAGGTACTTCTATTACCTAGATTTAAAGCACCATTCTGGACACATATTCAATCGAGTACTTCCACTTAAGAGAAGTTTGAAAAATACTGAACTCTTCCAACTGATCTAAGTTTAGCAATACCACATCCTCATCTGGGGGGAAAGAGCTGAGTCAGTGATTCTCAGCCTTACCTTTGTCACTGGCACCCCAGCATTTCAGGAAACCAAATTGCCAAAGTAAAGTAAAGATGCCAGGCCAGAAATCAGAGATAGCCTGTTGGAACAGCATGACAGGGAAGCAAAAGAAGAGTTTATGGCCTGAGAAGAAAGTAGGGTGAAGACAGTTTGTCGTGTGAGATTTATAGTTCATGGTAGCAAGATGCAAAAAGAAGTAAAAACAAAAAAGAGAAGAAGAGGGAAGAGAAGAGCTCTCTGGCGATGCAGTGTCCTGGAGAACAGACATGTTAAAGAAATGGAGGGCTTGCCCTTCAAAAAAAGAGGAAGGCAGCCTTCCGTTACAGGTTCATTCAGAAGCCATTGAATACAATTTGAGTGAGCTTACTTGACGACTTCTATTTTCCCTATTGATATTAAGGTCTTTTTATATTTGCTGAGAATTGTGGATGCAGTCGAGGAATAGTTTGAACAGTTGAAACACATATACATGCAAACACACACATGCACACACCACAGCTAATCTTTGTTGTTGCTGTCATTTCAGCATATCTCAGCTTATCCTGAATCCTGAAGAAATATTATTTTGTAATTCCATGATTCATCTCCTTTTAAAAATGTTTCTAAAACATTTACTCATCCGTGATTTCCTATGCACTCACATTATATTCATGAGTTCACGACCTTCCCCTTCACATGAGTATCTTTGGACATATATTTTCAGAATTTTGCTTTTTAGAGTGTATCTTTACTTTGGGATTCTTTTGTTATTGTTGTTAGAAAGAGGAATATGATATTTGATGTATTATTTTGAATCTGTTTTCACACATCTATGTATATATCTGATTGTTGTACTCTTTGTTGTTTTAAATAAGACTCCATGTAACAAGTACTTCCATTTCACTTACTAGTTGCTCTTTTTTATTTATCTATTTTTAAAGATTTTATTTATTCATTCATGATAGACATAGAGAGAGAGAGAATCAGAGACACAGGCAGAGGGAGAAGCAGGCTCCATGCAGGGAGCCCGATGTGGGGACTCGATCCCGGGACTCCAGGATCTCACCCTGGGCCAAAGGCAGGCGCCAACCGCTGAGCCACCCAGGGATCCCCTCGTAGCTCTTTTTTAATTCCATTATTTTATTTTATCAGTATTAAAGTCAGAGAAGCAACTTTTTCCATTGTGTTGGTACCTTTCACAAGATAAAATAATCACCAAAGCATACTTTTTAGAAGTTTCATTTTTATACTTTGGCTAAAGGCATATGTATGCATATCAAAATGTTTATTATATTTGTTACATTATAGCTGTGGCTTTAAGCATATATATAAATATCAAAATGTTTATCAACATTATTTATACACTGACAGCCTTTTTAAAGAAAGGATAAGTGAAAATAGGATTTATGAATTTCCAGTGGTTTATGTCCATCAACTTATCCTCACAACAGCAATTTATAGTGTTCACTTTGTTACCTTTTGTGTAGGAGGAAACTAATAGTCAATGCATTTAATTTGCCCAGGGTCATACAGCAACTCCTACAACAATCTGCTGAAGATTGTTTCTGTCCTGCTCCTACATCATGGCATTCTTTGCTATCATATAATGTCCATGTCTCTAAGCTGAACCTCAGGGTTCTGTCTCTTACCTTCCATGTAACCAAAATATTGACAATAGCTGTGGATACATAATAATACAATAGAAAGGGTGTGGCTATCAAAGAGAGATAACAAAATGGCAATGATTAACATTTACTTAGTCTATCTCAGGTTCTGTTTTGTGTACTGCATTACTTGATCCTTATAGCAATCTTAGCAGTGGGTATTATTCTAATCTCCATTTTAGAAAGAAACAGGTGAAAAGACAAAGGATTTGCCCAAGATTGCTATTGAAAAAAGTAGCAAGGCCAGTCTTTGGATCCATAGATTCCGATGATATAGTTCCAGGCTCTTCATCTAGCTCTATGCTGGTTCTAGTAGAGGTGAAAAGAAAGAATAAAGAAAGAAACGCATGTTTGTACAGTTGTTCTATTCATTTAGTGATGGGTGGCATTCATTAATTATTGAGATGGAAGGTGCTAGGAAGTAGTTTAGAAAAATAGGCTAACAACGATGGGAGTTTTGTTTATGGAATTCAATACCCACAAGCCCCATTGGAAACATAGGACTGTATTGGATAGTCTTCAACAATACAATCCTCTGTTTGCATAGATCCAGTGAGGTCGATAATTCAGGGTATTGGAAGCCAGACTGAAAAGTCTAAATTTGATATTATAAAGAGGAGGAAGCTTCTGAATACCTTGCTCAGGGAAGTGACATAATTAGAGTGGTGCTTTAGAAAGATTGATTTTGCATTTACACACCATATGCATTGAAATTTGGTGGGATGTCCAATAGGAAAGGAAACCAAGAGCCACTAATGGCATTGGACTTAACTAATAAGCCTTGGGCTTAACAGTGGAAACAGGAAGGAAGAGTAGAACACAAGAATTATGATGTGGGAATGATGAAAATAATTTTGTGACTTATTGTGATGTATATAAGAGAGACTCAAGGATGAACGTGACTATAAAACAATTGAGATAGTGGAGGGAAGAATTAGAGATATTGGTTTTAGGCATCTAAGACCTGAATATGTTCTGTACCTTTGTATACTATTTTTTTTTGTATACTATTTTTAATTCTAATCTCCATTTTAGAAAGAAAAATACTGGTGAAAAGACAAGGGATTTGCCCAAGATTGCTACTGAAAAAAGTAGCAAGGCCAGTCTTTGGATCCATAGATTCTGTTAAAATGAAATGTTTAATTCATCATCTATTTCCCAGGGGTTGAGTATAGTCCAGTTATTTTTCTCAATGGCATATATATACACATAAGTATGGAATAATTTGATAGTCAGGAAGTGGTTGAACATACAAAACCAGAATGTAAAAGAAAAAATATTTAGGAAGTTCCTAGAGCTGCAAGTCATAAGCATGTCTTTTTTTTTTTTTTTTCCTTTTAGTCAGGTAACAGAAAGAAGAGATCAACAAAAAATAAATACAAATGAAAAACCAGGGTAAGAGTCAGCCCATCTGAAAATAGACTATCTGGCTAGAAAAAAATATGTACTGCTCAGGTTTTGGTAATGGTATCTTTGTGCTAAGAAAAAAAAAAAAGACTCTTATTTTTCTGTAGTTGTATTATGTCACAGGCACAGCTCAGCTAATGTTGCATACCTCTGTGGTCAGAGTAAGAACCAAGAACCATGTCCATTCTGAACGTGTGGTCAAAGGTGGAGCCCAAGAGGTATCATATGTCTCCCTCCACGAACCGCTCCCCCCTCCCCCGTACTTAGTACCTTTCCTTTTTTAAATGTAACCTTAAATTGAAGATTATAATTGCTATGATGTCCAATTTAGACCTGACTGACATTAGAGAGTCTTGAGCATGAGGTGAAGAATTGGCATCTTATTATGAGCAATCAGAGTGTGGATGTATGTTTTTTTTTCCCCTGCAAATTTTAGATCAGACCTACAGATTAAAAAAACCTATAGTCATAATCTAAGAATTAAAGAAACATGAGGATATAATAATGTTTATGTATGGCAGCTTTCATAGATTTTTTAAGGTAACTTAAAATTTTTATTTCCAGATAAGATTTTAGTAACAATATGACTTTGGGATGCATCAGTATTCTGCACATTAATTTCCAAACCTTTGAATTTTTCCATAATACACTTAATAGGATATCCAAATAATTTACAGTTACTAATTAAAGCTAAAATGTACACTGTTACATTTCTCTACAATATTCTTATCCAGAGGCCATAAGCCTGTCTTTCTGGCTCTTGCCCAGTCCCATTTATAAGGCATACTTTTATGTGATCTGCAGTGCTCTCTTTCAACTCTAGCAAATAAGGCACACTTGACTTTTGACAGCCATTAGAGATTTTTATAGGAATGTTTGATTGTATCAGAACAGGAATTTGCATTTACTGCATTATTTTTAATCAAGTTTTTTTTTCTCTTTTTATAAAATTAATTTCAGAGATATATTTTTATATATACATATATTTTAAAGATTTATTTATTTATTTGAGAGAGAGTGGGGATGAGGGGCAGAGGGAGAGGAAGTCTTAAGCAGACTCTGTGCTGAGCTGGGCTCATTCTCACAACCCTGAGATCATGACCTGAGCTGAAACCATGAGTCTTATGCTTAACCGATTACACCACCCAGGTGCCCCTTACTTACATGTTTTTATAATATATGTATATATTTTATGTAAATTATATATAAATTTCCAACTTTATGATGATTTCAAATGTGGTATTGAAAAGAAAGAAAGAAGGGTGCACCTGGCTGACTCAGTTACTAGAATGTGTGACTCTTGATCTCAAGGTCATGAGTTCAAGCCCCATGTTCAGTGTAGAGATTACTTCTTTAAAAAGGGGTAGAGGAAGAGAAATTGAGAGATAGATATCCCTTCAATGTTTAATTGCCTCTAATTCTTCGTGTTTCTGGAGTAGATGTTTCATTGATTTCCTCATAGGACTTTTTTCTCTATTTTTTACCATTTTTTATAATTGTTTATAAAGTTTTGTATACTGGAAAATAAAGTTTAATGCAGGATACATTATTGAGCTTGAAATAAATGTGAGTAATGGATTGATACAAAAACACACACAAGACAGATTTTATAGCTGTTTTAAAATATAGGGGTTACAATTTAAATATTCCAAATAAAGCTTTATTCTAGTAAATAATATATAAGTGAAAGTAAACCAGGTCATGTGCAGCTTTATTTAGTTCATAATGACATTTACTCTAAACACTTTCCCCAAAATTATTAATAGAATTTTAATGAACAAAAAGAAATCTCAGATCTTCACAAAAGTTACTTATGCTAATGATTGAATAAAGTCTTTGTTCTTCTTGTATTTTAACTGTACCTACATTCTCCTTTCCTCTCTTTCTGTCACACATACTTAAATACACACACATACATACTCATATACACATAAGAGCTTGTTTTCCTTGAATGCAAATGAATCCTCATATTATATAGAAAAGGCAGCAGTAAAATTATTGCCAAAATCAATGGAATTTCATAATGAATATTTTACTCTTTATTTGCTGTAGTTAAAAAGATTGATTAATGTATACTTCTTTGCCATTTGAAGACATCATTCAGCAGTTTATGCAAGCCTTCTAATTCAAATATATTAAGCAACATGGGAAGCAATTTTCCTTTATTCCTAATTAGCAGAATACCATTAAGTCTTAATAATGGCCATCCATATTAAGCCATCCATTATCCTGGCTTATATTTCCTTTGTTTTCACTTTTTCATAGATGTGCCATCCAGTCCCTATGGAGTGAAGATTATAGAGCTGTCACAGACCACAGCCAAGGTTTCTTTCAACAAGCCGGACTCCCATGGAGGTGTGCCTATTCATCACTATCAAGTGGATGTCAAAGAAGTGGCATCAGAAACCTGGAAAATAGTACGCTCCCATGGAGTTCAAAGTGAGTCAGTGATTTCAAAGTATGTTGGTTAATTCAAGCTGATCTCCAATGTTCTTGTGTGATTGGGTTTTTATTTTCCTTCAAAATGTACCTTTTTTTTTCTTTTAATAAAGTAGAGCTGAGAAGACATTTCTTACTGCCCTACTCTTCTTGAGAATGACTTTAATAGGAGTTGGAAAGTTTTCATCTTTAATAAAGATGGGAGAGTTTAACAAAATCACCAAAGTTCAATTTTATGGAAGAAAAGTTAGTATTTAGAATTGTGGTGGTGGAAAAACAACTCCTGACATGTCAGATTTGATGATCCAATATTCTGAAATATCTTTGGCTTTCATTTATTAGTAAGATGTCTTCCAAAAGTAGGCATAAAAGTCATACTATAAAATGTGGATGTCTTATCGTATGTATTTATGAAGCCATCTATAAAAACTCATCTGTCTACTAAACTTTATTTCAAAATTGTGTTTTGAAACTCAGGTTTTTATTACCAATTATGGCATTTTGGAGAATAAGCTAATTCTGGGAAGTTAAAACAATTTACAGCACTTCTTTTCACTTGTATAGAATTTCATCATGTTGTAAAAATGTGATTTGTTTTCCCACTAAAAGAAGAAACTAAAGTATAAAATCATAATAAACTATGAGAACTGGACTCTATTGGCTGGGATGTAGAACTACATTGCATAGCCGAAAAGGATAGTAAGGAAAATAGTGAGGAAATGATGGTTCCATAGTGCCCCTTCTCTGCTGGCCCTGGCCTGGGGCCCTGGCTGGATCCTAACATGTATGGTGTAAGGGAGCTGTAAAAGCCATGAGCTGTCCTATGAAAAAAGTATGAGCCCTCCTGTGAAGAATTGTCCTAGTCATTCCAGTTTCACCTATGCTGGCACCTACTTGTTCCGTTTTTACTGGGATCAACTATATGTTTTTGATAGAAGTGCCAGAAATATTAATCAATATGTCACAAGTCATTTACCACATGCTTCAAATAATGCTCCCCAAACACATCAGCTCTTATCATTTATTTCAATGATGAGAGGCTTTGCATAAGTAATATTCTTTGTGCAAATGCTGTGTGGTTTAGGAGAGAAGACAATGTCCCAAAGGAATGAGCAAGTGAGTTCTTACTCTAGGGGAAGAAACTATTATCCTAGATTCAAGAATAATTTTTTTTAAGAGAGAGGTGAAAGCTGAGAGATAGCAAGAGAAATGAATTCTTTCTGACACTATGGAACACTCAAAGTGGGTGCTTGTGCACAATCCTGAGGAAATGTGATGTTAAAGCTGAATATTAGAGACATTAAACTTAGCAAAATAGTATTGCCACACCTAACCCTTCCTCTCTGGGGAAGAAGATTAACAGAATCTCTCACCACTTCTTACAAAATAAAACCCCATGAAGAATGTTTAAGGCCCTGATCTGGCGGAGTTATTCCTGTTCAAAAACCTGATGTTGGGGATCCCTGGGTGGCGCAGCAGTTTAGCGCCTGCCTTTGGCCCAGGGCGCGATCCTGGAGACCCGGGATCGAATCCCACGTCAGCCTCCCGGTGCATGGAGCCTGCTTCTCCCTCTGCCTGTGTCTCTGCCTCTCTCTCTCTCTCTCTCTGTGTGACTATCATAAATAAATTAAAAAATTAAAAAAAAAAAAACCTGATGTTGTTACTCCATGCATCCATCTCTCAGAAGCAGATTTCCACGTTCATAAAACAGGCATATAAGAAAGAACATATGTGAATTCACAACAAGAAATCACTGTCCTCGAAATTAGTTGGTTAGAATATCTATGATAGGTATACTCTTTACCTGTGAGTATTTTATGGAGGAAAGAAAACATGAGTCAGAAACCTGTTTGGTGAGTCTTGAATATCAGTCAGGGAAGTTACACAAATGAGCTATCTAATGCCCTCAGACTGGGACACCGTAAAGCTTGCCAGTGAGACTTGAGTACTCAAAGTCCTGGTTTCTCTTCCTCTTCATATAAGAACACTGATCCCATCACAGGGCTCCACCTTCATGACCCATAAAGCATAATTACCTTCCCAAGGCCCACCTCTAAATACCATCACATTAGAAATTTGGGTTTCAACATATGAATGGGGGGGTGGGCACAATTCAGTTCATAGTGCCAAAAAACTCATTTTATTTTAGTCACTGTGTTAAGAACTGAAAATAAATCAATAGATTTTGAGCACAAACTGAAGAATGTGGTATTATCAATATCTTCTCTTTTACAGAGTATGAACCTGAGGGTTATCTATATAAAGGAGAAAACTGAGACTAGAAAGTGTAGCTTCTTATCTCTAAAGTAATATGGATAAATAATAGAGAAATTAAAACTCAAGCCCTAGCAGAAAATCTGATTCCAGAGCCTGTACTGTCGACTCTTATGCACCTTTCATCCTCTATTCAGTCAAGAGTTGAGAAAGTGTAATAGAAATTACTGCTCTGTAAAGTATTAATATGACCCATTATATCTATGTGTGCATGTGTGTGTATATATTATATGTATATATATATATATATATAGTTTGAAGGTATATAATATAATTTTATGTACATTTATATATAAATAATTTTATAGTATATATATATATATAATGTGTAATATGTGTGTGTGTGTTTGTTACAATATGTTTTAGAAACTTAGTAGAAGGAGTTACATAGAGAATTTAGGGAATGATTTGCCTAACCAAGTTAAATATGAATTAGAGTTGAAATATCCCTATTATTTAGAAGTTTCTTCTTAAAAAGAGGAAAGCAGGAAGGAAGGGACAGGAAGGAAAGGAGGGAGAGAAAAAGGAAAGAACAAGAACCTGTCAGATGACTATGGTTTTACATCTTAAGCATGTTTCTTCACTCCACCCAATATATGTATGGTTAACTAGGTGACAGGATCCAGAATACGTATGATAGATATTGTGTACATGTGAGTTGTGAGATTATGTGATGTATTAGTTGGTGGTTTCAAAAGGATTACAATTGGGAGAAAAATTGGGTTTTGGCCCAAGGCCAAGACAAACAATTTTTTTTTCTGGTCCACACTTCTACATTCTTCCAAAAACTTTGAGATTCTTGGCTGCATACAGGGGTCTAAGCCTTAGATCTCCCTCTCTCTTCTTTCCCCAGTGGCGACATTCAAACCCAATCTCCTCTATTACACATCTGTGCAAAAGCTCTCAGCTGTCTGAGTATCACTGATAATTTCCACAAGACTGCAGTAATTGATAGAAAAACAATTGCATGACTAATCCTCTAGCTGCAGGTCTCACCATTCACGTCATTTTTTTTTCATATCTCAGAGTTTGCCTTCCTTTTCTATGAGATAATATGTGCATTTAAAGAGATTTTTGAAAATGGTATGTAAAATTGCAAGCATATTTTAAAAATTTGATTTTCTTGCTGTATAGGTGACCATATTGTTGAAATTCTGAAGACGTATTTTAAAACACATACATGGTTTTGAATAATGGAGAAATGCTTCTTCGGTACCTTTGTTTTATAGTTTGTACTTCTCATTCATTTTAAAGCTTAAGAGAGTTTTGTAAGCATACTTATTGTCTTTGAGACATTTGTTAGAAGATAAATTTAGGTTTATCTATGAAAAGACAGTTACTATGGTCATGAACATTTCAGCTACTACTTTTTACCCTCACTTGGTTTTATTTATTTAATTTACGTGAGTTTAGTTGATGTTCAGTTATTTTTCTTTGTTCATAAATATCTATAATTCATTATGTACTGTTCCTGTGTCTACTTCTACCTAGAAGTAAATATCAGCTCTTGTTTGATTGTGTTAGCATAAGCAAGAAAATTTTAGCAAAAAAAAAAAAAAAAAAAAGCCTGTTAGTAGAGTCTGATTCTAAATAACTCATTAATTAATTTCCAGTGAATTTCACCTGCTTACTCTGCACCTGGTCCTAGGTTTAGAGTGCAATTGCAGTCTGGACCAGTTATTATATTCTTCAAGGTTTAGCTGAAGTCTTACTGATCATCCCAATCACTGATGTGACACAAAACCAAATTTCAAAAACATGAAGAATTATGAACAGATCTGATATCAACAACTTGAACTATTTAAACCTGTGAGTCATTCTGACATTTAATTTTGAGTGAAAAATATGTAGCACAGGTGTAGCAAGACTTTTTGATTGGGAGGGATACATGACATTTTCATTACCCTATCATTTAACACTTTGTAAGCATGTTCTATATACTTCATTGGGCACAAATGAAGAGAAGATAATAATCTTGCAAAACAGCTACTCATTTTTCAGTATTCAAAATAAAAATGAAAAATTAACACTTTGAAATATCAGGTTCTTTTTATCAGAGAATAGAACAATTCTTCAGATAGCATAATCTATTTCTTTTAATTTTGAAATGTTTAGCCAGATAGAATCACACACAGACATCCTTTCAATCTCAACCAAGATTATTATATGCTCTGCTTCATTTGGGTCTAAGGTTATAGTAGAATTTCTCTTTGTTCCTGAAAATAAGGGAGATAATTTTTATTTGAAAATAGTCGCATTTTGTAAATGGGACACTCATTAGGAATATATTCAAATTTTTACCATTTTTATTAATTGAAGGATGTAATAATAACTAACTACAATTTGAAAGTAAGTTCACAGTTGGACTCTACAGTTCATTCATTGCATAATTTCACTAAACCTTCAATATGACTTCACAGGTTGCAGTTGCAGTATGTATATTTTAATCTGTAAATGGTAATTTTAACATTATAGCATTTAGTTTGTAAATGTTGTGATTAAGGTTATGTACATGGTTCATTATTTCATATAATGCCAAACTTTTTATCCAGGTTTTGGTTTTAGTTCTATTTTAATTAAAATCTAAAGGAAGGGATGCCTGGGTGGCTCAGTGGTTTAGCGCCTGCCTTTGGCCCAGAGTGTGATCCTGGAGTCCTGGGATTGAGTCCCACATCGGGCTCCCTGCGTGGAGCCTGCTTCTCCCTCTGCCTGTGTCTCTACCTCTCTCTCTCTATGTCTCTCATGAATAAATAAATAAATAATTTTTAAAAATAAAATCTAAAGGAAAAAATATCAACTTATATGGTAGATAAATCCATTTTCAGCTTTATGAAGGAGTTTTTCCAAGATTGTTTTGAAGTATAGGTTTGGATTTATAAATTATATGCCTGTGTCTGATAGGCCCACAAACTTATTTTAAATAGGAGCTTAAAATGGAATAGAATGAAAATTAATCAAATCCTTAGAAAGATTTCAGTGCAACTGAAGAGATGCTACTTCCCGGTGTCTTCCTTTGTCTCAAGGGCGGGGGGGCGGGGGGTGCCCTTAATTCAATGGCATCAACAGCTCTCTTGGAATAAAGAATCTTTCTGGCTTGAATTCTCCCAAACCACAAACTTAATATATATATATATATATATACACACACATACATATACATATATATATTCAAGCTGACTCTCCACATAACAATGATAAGTTTATTTATTATATGCATGGAATTTCCTTGTACCAACAGCGCTGTTACATATTCCTCCATATTTTAGTTTTTCACCAGAAATCACCTCCATGCCCTGCTGTCCTTTCACCACCCCACCCCTATTCACTTTCTCTTAATGTAACAGGCTTGATATGGCCTACAAAGTGTTCTTTTACATTATTTGCCTCAGAGAATTGTTTAGCTTTTAAAGCTGGACATTAATGCCTTTTAGAAAGTTAAGATAGATTTTGGTACAGTTTTTTGTAACTTTTTCCCATTGTTTTGTATTAGAATTTCTTAATCAAATGTTACATTTTTTAAATTAATCCTCCTATGTTACCAGTGTTTTCTCTCATTGTCTCTACTTTTATCTTTTACTCTGCCCTGAATTTTTCAACACTTATTTTTTATAGTTTACCTATCAACTTTTAAAATTGTTAAATCTTCCATTATCAGATAACTTAATTCATGTGTGCAATATATTCTCTTATCGCTCTGATAACTGTAATTATAATTCATTGTCAGAGTTATTTTTGCTTTCTGATTTCATTTATTTTCTTAGGCTTACTTTGTTTTTATTGTTGTTACTTGTTTTGTTCTCTGTCATTCACATTGAAAATTTTCACCAAGTATTTGGTGATCCTTGCCTTGGATATGTGCATTTAAAAGTGAAAAAAAAATCATGCCTGAGCTCTATGCAAAAGGCAGGGTTTTTCAAGCCTTGACATTATATGGGTTTCTAACTTCCTCATCAACAGAGGTCTGTGAAATAGTAATTATTTTCGGATATCCTTTTTGAGGCTTTTCGATTATTATTGGCATACCTGGCTACCAGGACACTGTGGAAAAGCAGATTGTGTCATATGGAGTCAGATGCTTTCCACAAAGTTTTGTCTAGCACATCAACTCCATGCTCTCTCATGTTTAGAATTCCAGAGCACAAAACTTCTTAGGTCCCAGTTATCCAGGTAATAGACCTATCATCTTCCTTTTAGGTGAAAGTGAGGAATTCATCTTCTTTTAAATCTGAGAAGAGGGCAGGATAATACAATTGTTTAAATGTTTGATGATCATCCAATCTCGTGCTTTCATCTTTTTGGACTTAAAATTCCTGAGACTTTCTTGACTTCTGTAGGTCTAGTTTACCTCTCCTTATCATCTCATCTTATACAGAGTTTTATAATTTTTGATGTAATATTATATTTTTATATGTGGGTTTTTCAACTTTTAAAACAGACAATATTAAATTAATTTGTTTACATATTGATGACATAGTATTGAAAATCACACTTTTAAGAAAAATGAGCATATCAGTGTTACTTACTGAGTAATGATTAGCACCTATAACCAGCTAATCTTCTTACTCTGTTGTGGGTTTATAGGCAAAAAGAAATTCACATTTTTCTTGGAAACTGGATAGCTTCATAGGCACATTCAGTAGAAATTTTAAATATAAATTAAACTTCAATATTTGACAGTTTTTCTAACAATACTAAAAATAACAAAGGCCATTAGATGTGGACACAGTGTAAGGTTGCATATATTGTATAATATATCACCACAAAAAGAACTATTTACAATAGACTGTGATATAAGGGAATCCACTGAAATCATTACAGTAATTCTGCCTACTGGTAGATATTATTACATTGTGCAAAAGAACCTGTTAGAGTCCAAAGATAATTTAATACAACCAGCTCTTTTTTGAAAAACATGCTATTTGATATTCATCTCATTTTTTTTGTTCAAAAACCCATTAATTGTGCTATAGAGTTCAGATTACTTAATAGTTCCTGTATTCTTCAGTGGTAATTGAGGAACATTCTGTATATATACAATGCTATGTCGACAAGGAGGGAATGATAATATAATAGTGCAGATTTCTTTCTTTTAAATTATTAATTCATTTTCGTAGTGAAAATATAGAGGATTGGGCTTCTTCTGAATTGTGACTCCAAAAAAAGTAACTTATTGTCAGTGGAAACATTATATTAAAGTTATTGTTTATAAATGTTTTGCTGTGATTATTATTGAATATAAAACCTTCTTGCTTTTGTTCATACTTAAGAAGGTGGCCAGTGTTTATTTAAAATACAGAAGGAAAATACTGAGAACAAGCATCATAACTCAACTAAACCAGAGTAAGCCCACCCAGGTATTTCTTCGAATGTGTGACTTTCCTAAATTTATCAGGAATTTTCTATGTTGTGTTACGGCACCACTAAAAATAATGAAAGAAATAATTGATAGGTCTTTGTTACTTAAAACTTTTTTTTCATTTTTTTTGTCTTTTTATTTTTTTTGGAAATACATCTCAGATGTCCCTGTGTAACAAATGACATGATCATACTTTTAGGTTCTTTCTGTCTTCTGTCTCTCCTGTCTACCAACCAAATACATAATGGTTTCATTTAACTATAAAAAGGAATTTCCTGGGATCCCTGGGTGGCGCAGCGGTTTGGCGCCTGCCTTTGGCCCAGGGCGCGATCCTGGAGACCCGGGATCGAATCCCACATCGGGCTCCCGGTGCATGGAGCCTGCTTCTCCCTCTGCCTGTGTCTCTGCCTCTCTCTCTCTCTGTGACTATCATGAATAAATAAATAAAATCTTTAAAAAAAAAAAAAAAAAAAAAGGAATTTCCTTTTTCTTTTCTTTTACCTTTGTGTGTGTTATGCCTGTGTTCTTGAAACACAATTATAAATTTTCTTTTGTTTTGTGATATTTTGGTAGGCATTATTTTCTAAATAATGAGCAAAGGGTTAATGTGGTACAGTGACATGAACATGACAGTTACTTATGTTTACAATGCTATATTATACCAGGTCTCAACAAACTTCCTTGGCTACCAATTGTGTTGAAAAGGGTCTGAGAGGGTTTTGGAGTTTGTTTTTTAAGTAATCTGTAGCCATTACTCTTTTTTATTTTAGTAGGAATGATTTTTCTGTAGGAGGATGTATAGTTTTCCTATTGTTTTCCAATGGCTAAAAGTTATCACAGCATCATTTCCAATTACATTTAAGATTTTTATTCCAATATTTCTTTAATAAATGTTATTTATAGTTGCCTGGGTGACACTGGATTTTCATATATCGTACTACTAAATATTACAATTTTAGAAACAATTTTAAATAACCATTGTTTAAAATTAGTTCTAAACTACTGCAGATTTTAAAATCTTAGTAAATTCCAGTGCTTTTAAAAATTCTCCACAAGGAATATCTTCTACAATTATACTATTTTCAACATAAATGCTCCTGAAGAAAAATGGTTATCATTTTAATGACTGTGTTTCACATGGTAAAAGAGTGACTACAAAAATCATCTGTCTATATTAAATACAAGTGCAATAAGCTTTTATAATTGCAAAAGAAAGTATAAAAGTAGTCCACATTAATTCTAATTATTTTCAGTGAATGGAACTTTGTTCTTTTTTTTTTTTTTTTTTTTTTTTTTTTTTATTCATGAGAGACACAGAGAAAGAGAGAGAGGCAGAGACACAGGCAGAGGGAGAAGCAGGCTCCATGCAGAGAGCCCGATGCGGGACTCGATCCCGGGACTCCAGGATCACGCCCTGGGCTGAAGGCAGACACTCAACCGCTGAGCCACCAGGCGTCCCGGAACTTTGTTCTAATTTGAATGTAATAGAAAGAATTCTGTAGGTTAAAAATCTAAACAAGAATATCTTGGATTTTTCATTGTGCCTGTTTTAAAAACAATGAGCTAAATTAGAAATTTATGTATAGTAGAAATCTTAATGAATTTAAACTATATAGATCTAAATATATGGGGAATGAGACTAAGAAGGAACTTGAGTGAAATAATACCCTTAAGTAAAATTATTTGTATGTTAGAAACTTCCCCTCACATCTCAGTATGAAGACCCAAGTCATTTATAATTCTGCACTCAGCCTGGTCTCTTCTATAATGATAAAGAGAACTTCTACACAAATAATTCTTAACTTTTTAATAAAATTAAGGAACAATTCTGTGTGTATATAATTTTATAAATCAGAGAAATAACTGGTATAAAAAAATGAACTTAATTTATATAAAAAGATGTTTGTGAGTAATGAGAAAAGAAACATATTTCGTGAGTGTTTTATAGGAATTTACTCCACAGAAGGATGGCAGTATTCATTGTTACTAGAAACTTAAAAAAAATAAGAGTCCATCTCGCTGCTCAAACACTTTTTTGAACACCTTAATATTCAGTGTAAATATAATTTTTCCTAGAATATAGCTCATAAATTTTTCTTAATTCTGACAAAGAATCACTGTGAGCTGACCATCATGGTTATTTTAATAGTGAATTTAACTAATAGGGAATCTTAGAAGACATGATTAAATTTTATATCCCTAAAATTTTTAAAATCATACCTAACACATTTCACTTTATTAAATAAATATTATTTGATTTTTTGATTGTTAAGGTTCAATATTAGTAACAGCCTTTTCTGTATTATAGTAAATAAATATTCTCAAAGTTTAAGGAGGAGTGTAGAGCTTTTCCTTTATATGCTAAGTGGCTCAAGATTCTTCTATCTTTGGAAGGGTTCTAAGGCCTTCCTCAGGAGTGCCATCCTGTAAGCAGGATGATTGTCATGGACTGGCATGACCAGAAATGGTTTCAAAGACTGACAATACTCTGGTTCTCAACTCTTGTACATCACATGTGAACCATGGAGATAATGTTCTTTAATATCTTGCCATCTCATATGTTCCTTAGTTTTTCTGTATACACAGGTCTGATTAGCATTTTATACTAATAATGCACCGCTTTGACTTTTCTCACAGCCCTTTTTAAAAATCACTATTATGTATAGCAGTGATATCGAAATAGGATTCTTGTATTCCACGATATATAAAGGATCAGCCATTAAGGTCCATTTCTCTAATCAAATTATATGTTATGATTCAGATAACCACATTTACAAACAATTGGCAATATAAATATGTATGTGTGTGTACATGTATGTGAGAGTGTATGTGCTTCATATGTCCCTTTTCTTCATCTCATAAAACGTCCCTAAATAAACATATGGCACATCAAAGCCTTTCCACTCACTGTGTCATACATGTGTTCTATGTTCTTATGGCCATACTTGAGTTTGTGTTACTCCTTCCACTCTCTTATCCATCCTTCAAGATCCAATATAAATTTGAGCTTTTTGGTAAGGGTTTATTTTTTAGTAGAAATATTTTTACATTCCTTTGAAACTCTAGAGTAAATATTGCTTATACTAGTATTTGCCAGCTTCTCACCTCATAATATAAGTATTAAGGCACAAGTCACATTTCTCTATCTTGATTGCACATTTGAGAGCCTGTGTAACATATTGTATGAACCTTTGAATCTTCTACATCACCTGAGATGAATGAATGGATTACTTAATTACTAGGTTTACTTATACTCAAATAAAATTATATCGTTTTTAACTATTTCCAAATATCTGTAAATTATTAGTGGGTCCCTGCTAAATTAAATGGAGCCATCTAAGCAAGTTGGTTGTTTTTTCCTTTCTTTAAAGTTTTCAGATTCCACAAGCTTTTCTGGATACTAATGTTATGGAATTTGCTGTTCCATAAAATCTGATGCTATTGTATATTAAAACTCCCTTTCAATTATTAAGATTTTAAAAATCTTTTGTAGCTTTTTTAAAAATAGTCTAAATCTAGACATAAGTAGACAATTGAGAAAATAGAGACAGCAGTTTATCTTTCCCTAAAAAAGCAGCCTTAATTATTCCTGTTTTTCTCCACACTTCAGACCAAAGGTAAGCATCCAACCACTGTAGGTCATGTACTTCTGCTACTTGCTCACCTAACATTAAAAACGAAGACCTCCTTACGTGATAGAACATCCTTGTGCAGTTCTGGCAACTGGGCATGTCAATGGGCAGTTAGGATATCTATCACATCATAAAAAAATTAGTATGCTCTGTAAAACTGTGTCCATTTAGCATATTTTACTAGAGATGATCATCCTCACAACTGGGTATTGTGACACAGACACACATAGCAAGAACTTTGGAATCGGAGTTCAAGACATGTGATCTCAAGTCCAGGGTAGCATTGTTTTATCCCCGAATCTATCGGTGAAGCTGCTTATCCTGCATATATCTAATCCATGGATATGGGATGTATTTCCATTTATTGATTTCTCCTCTAATGTCTTTCACAAAATTTTTACAAAAAATATTTTGTAGTTTCTGTTGTGCAAGTCTTAAATTTATTTCATTGAGTTAATTCCTGTTTCATTCTTTTTGATGCTATTAAAATGGAATTTTTTTTTAATTTTCCTTTTTAGATTGTTCATTGTTAGTGTACAGAAAAGCATCTGATTGCTTTGGAGTGTTGACTTTGTGTCTTTTCACTTCATTGAATTCATTTTTTTAGTACTAAAAGTTTTTGTGGGATTTTTAGGATTTTCTACATATAAGATCACATCATCTCTGAACAGAGATAAGTTTACTTCTTTCTTTCTAATGTAAATGCCTTTTATTTTTTCTTGCCTAATTGCTCTGGTTAGAAATCCCAGCATTATGTGAAATAGAAGTGATGAAATCATCTTTGCCTTGTTCCTGATTCTGGAGGAAAAGATTTAATATTTCACCATTAAATATGATTAACTGGAGATTTTTAATATTATGCTGAAGTATTTATTTTTCCCTAGTTGTTTGAGTGTTTTTATCATGATGGTTATTAAATTTTGTCAAATGTTTTTTCTGCATTAGGATGATGATATAATTTTTTATCCTATAATTGTAGTGTTTAATTTTGTATGTTGAAATACCCTTGCTTTTCAAGAATAAATTCTACTTAGTCATAGTGGATAAACTTTTTAATATGCTGCTGAATTTGGTTTGCTAATGTGTTTTGAGGATTTCTGTATCATAAAAGATAAGTATCATAAAAGTTCATAAAAGATACTGATTTGTAGTCTAATTTTTTTTTGTAGTGTTTTGTCTGGTTTTGGCATCATGTTAATACTGGCCTCAGAATGAATTAGGAAGTATTCCCTTCTCTTTGTTTTTTCGTTTGTTTGTTTTAGGAACTTTTGAGAAAAATTGTTTATAGTTTTTCTTTTTATTTTTAAAAAAGATTTATTTGTTTAATAAGAGAGGACGCAGGGCAGCCCCAGTGGCGCAGCAGGGTCGTGATCCTGGAGACCTGGGATCGAGTCCCACGTTGGGCTCCCTGCATGGTGCCCGCTTCTCCCTCTGCCTGTGTCTCTACGTCTCTCTCACTCTCTCTCTCTCTCTCTGTGTCTCTATGAATAAATAAAATTTTAAAAAAAATGAGAGAGGAGGCAGAACAAGAGAGAGAATTCTGAAGTAGACTCCTTGCTGAGCATGGAGCCTGACTCAGGACTAAGATCATGACCTGACCCAAAATCAAGAGTTGGCCACTTAACCAACTGAGCCACCCAAGCACTCCAGTATTAGTTTTTCTTTAAATGTTTGATAGAATTCATCAGAAACTTTTGAGTCTAGGGCTTTTCTTTGTCAGGAGATTTTTGAATACTGATTCAATCTTTGTACTAGATATGAGTCTATTCAAATTTTCTTTTTATGATTTAGTCTTAGTAGGCTTTATGTATCTAGAAATTTGTCCTTTTCATCTAGGTTATCCAGTTAGCATACAGTTCATAGTAGTCTCATAATCCTTTTTATTTATGTAAAATTTATAGTAATGTATCCAGTTAATATCTGGTTTTAGTAATAGAGTATCTTTTATTTGTCTTAGTCTATGTAGTTAAAGTTTTTTTTTTTTTTTTAACTTGTTGATCTTTTTTGAAGAATCAACTTTTGGTATCATTACCTCTATTATTTTTCTATTCTCTATTTCATTTTTGTCTGTCCAAATTATTATTATTCTTTAACTTTGCTGGCTTTGAGATTAGCCATTTCTTCTTTTTCTAGTTCATTAAGTTGTTGATTTCAGATCTTTCTTGTATCTTAATGTAAGCATTTAGTGCTATGATTTCCTCCTGAGCCCACCTTTTGCTGGTTCCCATTAGTTTTTCATACATGATATTTTCATTTTTATTCATCTCTAAGTTTTCCTAACTACCCTCATGATTTCTTCTTTGACTTGTTGGTTTAAGTATGTAATGTTTGATTTTCATGATTTTGTGAATTTTTGAATTTCCCTCTGTTACTGATGTCTGACTTTATACTGTTCTGGTCAGAAAAGTTACTTGATATAATATATATCTTTTAAAGTCTCTTGAGACTTAGTTTGTGGCCTAACATATGGTCTATCTTGGAAAATACCCATGTGCAGTTAAGAATAATCTAATTGTTTGGACAGTGTTCTATACTTAATTGGTTTATTTTTTTGTTTAATTCCTCTATTTCTTTACTTACCTTTTATCTGAATGTGCTATCCATTATTGTGAGTGGAGTATTGAAGACTCCAAATACTATTATTAAACTATTTCTCTCTTCATTTCTGTCAGTTTTTGCTTCACATGTATCTTGATTATCTGTTAATACACATGTATATTTTTATAATTGTTGTATTTTCTTGCTGTATTGAAACTTCCATTAATATATAATTTCCTTTTTGTCTCCTGTGACACTTTTTTATTTAAAGTCTGTTTTCTCTGATATTAGTATAACCAGCCCTGCTTTCTTATGGTTATTATTTACATGGATAAACTTTTCCATCCTTTCACTTTCAGTCAGTTAGTACTTTAGGATCTAAAGTAAATCTCCTATAGATTCTAGTCATTCTGCCAATCTCTGTCTTTTTATTGGAGAGTTTAATCCATTTACATTTAAAGTAATTATCAATAAGGGGGAACTTATGTCATCTTGCTGTTTGTTTTCTTTATGCCTTACAGCTTCTTGGTCCTTTGTTTTCCACATTGCTGTCTTCTTTTGTATTTAGTCAATTTTTTGTGGTGAAATGTTTAAATTCTGATCTCGTCTACTTTTGTGTTTATCCTCTTTTCTTTGTGGTTACCATGGGAACTTCATTTAACATCCTAAAGTTATAATGCTTTAATTTGAATATATACTAGCTCTACTTCAGTAATATACAAAAAGTCTACTCTTTTATAGCTATAAGGATGGAGACATCCTTTTTGGTTGTTGATATCAAAAAATTACATCTTTATGCATTATGTGCCAAAAAATTACATCTTTATGCATTGTGTGCCCAAGAACATGAATCAGTAATTCTTTTAAATTAATAATATTTTAATTATGTTAATATTAATGTTAATGTTAATGTTAATATTTTAAATTATGTTAATTATGTTAATAATTATGTTAATAATTATGTTAATATTAATTATTAATTAATAATTAAATTAAATTATGTTAATAATTATGTTAATATTAATGTTAATGTTAATGTTAATATTTTAAATTATATACAAAAACAAAATTTGGAGTTATGAACAAAGTTACAATAATATCAGCTTTTAGAATACTTAAAAAATATCTCTTTAATCACTTAGAAAACCACCAGTGCAGTTATTAATCATTGTTCTAACAGTACCAGCTTTTGTGATTATCTCTGTATTTGCCTTCATTTTTTATAAGACTGTGAGTTATTGTCTTGTCTTGTGTCCTTTTCTTTTACTCTGCAAGACTCCCTCAAGCTTTTTTGCAGACTAAGCCTAGCAGTAACAAAGCAACTCAGCTTTTGTCTATCCAGAATGTCTCAGTTTATCCCTCATTTTTGATGAACAATTCTGTCAAATATAGCACAGTTTTCTTTTTTAGCACTTTGAATAAACCATCTCTCTGCCTTTGGCCTTCACAGTTTCTGATGAGAAATCTGCTAAGAATGTTATTACGGATGCCTTATATATAATGAGTAACTTCTCTCTTGCTGCTTCCAGATTCTCTCTTGGTCTTCAGCTTTTAAAATTTTGATTAAAATGTGGCTTGATATGGGCCTCTTTGAGTTCATTTACTCTGAAATTCATTGAACTTCTTGGATATTTACATTCATGGCTGAGGTTTTCAGATATTATTTCTCCAAATATTCTGTTTCTTTCTTGCTTTTTTTCTTGTGGGACTCCCACAATATGATTATTTTGCCCCCTGATCATGTCTCACTGGTCCCTTAGGCTCTGTTCATTTTTCTCCAATCTTTTTTTCTTTCTATTCCTTAGATTCAAGATTTTTTATCATTTATTTTCAGGTTCATTGGTTCTTTCTATAGCTCACTCAGATATACCTGTGAAACCTTCTAATAAATTTCTCACTTTAGTTATTGTACTTTTAAGCTCCACAATTTTTTACTGGTTTCTTTTTAGATTTTCTGCCTTTATTTTGGTCATAGATTGTTTTTTGTTGTTTTGTTTGTTTTCTTTGTTCACATCTTCCTTTAGTTCTTTACTTAGAACTAAAGGTGGTTGTTCTAAAAATCCTTTTCTGGTATATCCACTATGAGATATTTTTCAGGAAAAGTTTATGTTGATTAAAATTTTTCCTTAAATGGGCCATAATTTCCTGTTTCTTTGACTGCCTTGTGAAACTTGTGTTAAAAACTGGACATTTGAATTTAATAATATGAAAACTCTGGGAATCATATCTCCCCCTTCCCTAGCATTAACTCTTGTTATTCTTGTTTATTATTTTTAAAAAATATTGTTGTTGTAGGCTATATCTGTGCCAAGGATCAGACTGTCGTGTAAATGTAAGGTCTCCTTAGGTCACCAGTTCCTTTAATACTGGGAAGTCACTTTGGCCAGAAGAGATGGGGCATGCAACAGTGAAGGGGTGTGCAACAACAATGGCTGCCCCCCTCCTTGTCTGCATTTCTGTGATGAAAAGCAGCAATCAAAATCAGAGTAAGATCCCTGGTATTTAGAGGAGAGTGCCCTTTTTTACCCAGCCTGACTCCCACATGCTGTGTGCAAGCCACTCTAGAAACATGTGTGCAGCTGCCTTCTATTTGACTGCGGTGGGAATGGGTAGCTGCTACTGTGCTAACAGGTGAAATTGAACAAAATTTACCAAATTGGCATCCATATCTTCCCTAGAATTTGCATGCTTTTAATAGACTCTAAGTTTCCAAAATATTTACATCAGACTGATTCTGCTAGTACAGTTGTTGTTTAGGTGGGGAGACAAGATTCCTGGTGCTTCCCCCTTCACTATCTTCCTAGAATCCTCCCTTTCCATTTATAATTCTTCACATTCATTGACAATTTAATTATAGACATTTGTTCTTTTAGCTTTAAAATTCAAGATTCAGATGATTTTTTTAAACACTTTCATGAGAGGTTCCAGTGGAATTGTTCAGATGATCATCTTCAGTTTATATGAAGTATTCATAAATAAATGAATTATGCACATGAGTATTTAGCCATAGAATTGTCTGGCTCAAAATATAAATTCTCCAAAAAACACTTTAAAATGCTCTAAGTCAAATAATTTGATAGCTTTAGAAATAGCTATATAGAAATATTTTCATAAAATACTCCAAATATTTACAGATAAATTTTTGACAGAAGTTGTTAAAGGATATGATATTTATAAAATATGAATGGCAAGCATTCATATTGACTGACTTGAAATGCTTAAGGTTTGATGGAAAATGAAATACATACATGTTAAACAAGATAAAGAAAGGAACATACATGATCCAAAGTATCTAGATAAAGTAAAATGTTTCTATGTTCTCAAATTCATTAAAAAATAGCGAGCAATTGATTAGAACTAATGGGGATGTCTGGGTTAGCTATAGAAAAGCATGGTTTCTTTAGATGAAATTTCAAGTACTGTTACGAATTTTAAAAATACTATATAACTTCCTTGGAAATAGAGAAAGAAAAGTTTTTTAGAAGAAACTAGAGAGGGATCCCTGGGTGGCGCAGCGGTTTGGAGCCTACCTTTGGCCCAGGGCGCGATCCTGGAGACCCAGGATCGAATCCCACATCGGGCTCCCGGTGCATGGAGCCTGCTTCTCCCTCTGCCTGTGTCTCTGCCCCCCTCTCTCTCTCTCTCTCTCTCTCTGTGTGACTATCATAAATAAATAAAAATTAAAAAAAAAAAGAAGAAGAAGAAACTAGAGAGAAAACTGCCCAAGTTGCACTTGGTTCTGATAAATGATAAAGGATAGAGCAAAACCAGTTAATCCCTCATTATATGGAAAAGTGGCTAGGAATATATGGGCTTGAGTGGGATATATGAAATAATCTGTTTGATTTAGTTTAAAAATAAATAAGACAGAGTAAATTAGACAAAATGCCCATAAGCAGACCCAGCTGGTAAAAGCCTCTCTCCAGTGACAGGGCTCAGACTCTGAACTCAGGGATCAGATAGTCTGATCTAACTTTGCTTTGAATCTCTCATCATTGCATTTTGGCTTTTATTATAATATGCTCCTGTGAACTAAAGGAGAAAATCACTGAGTTGTGTTTATTTTATGTTGCTCAGAATTTATGAGGATCATCAGCATGCATTTACATTGTTCTTTCTGATAACAATCCAGAAATGCGTGAGTATTCTAAGAGATTGTGTTCTCTGATAGCTTAAATTAAATTTAAAAGGCATATACATTATTGCCATTTTTGTTAGTTTACCATTTTTAGTTTTATATGTAATTAGTGTCTTTGGGAAAATGGAACACATTTTCCTACATTTAGGTTTATGAGGATTTTTCCAATTCCTTTTTTACAAAGGATTTTCTGTACTCTGGTTTTAAAGGCCAGGATTAGGTTGGGGAAGGATGTAAAGTTTTAACTCTAAGACAGAATCTTGTTTAAATCTAAGCTTTGCTACTTAGTGGCTGGTTGATCTTTCTGAGCTTCCATTTATTTATCGAATGTAGAATACAACCAAACTATACTAGTCGAAGTGTGAAATGAATAGCATCAAATGGAATTTGAACAGTGGATTTCCCCAACCCCCAACAAGAAGTTTTTCTTGGAGAAATAAAATGTACTTTTAGTGTTCAGCAGTGTAAGAGTAGAGTCAATAAGTGATAAAGGATACCAGCTATAGATTTAGCAGTGCCCTCTTTGGGTCAGTTTCTGTAAAGTGATGTTTTCTTTGGCGTATTCTTTTAAATATGCCATATCAATTCAAAAACTATTTAATTCTTGCTTTGCATTCAAAATGTGAAGCCTCTGTAAGGGGTGGAGACTCTCCCTGTATATATATAAACAGCTTACCAGATTCTTACAATAAAATGCTTCCAACAATTACACAGTCAACTACAAAAGTAGGGAGCATAATCAATGAGAAAAAATATATATGTTGTGAGGAGATTAAATACCTGAAATGTAGCTTAAAGTTTCTATAGGCACAGTGGAGGGCAGGGGCAGAGGGGGGCATTTAATTACAAAAGCTTAATTTAGGCTGACAACCTCTGCCAAACAAACAAACAAAGCTATAGCAACAAAAAGTTTGTAGCATTAAAAGTTTTGTGGACACGGACATTTTAAGAAATTAGCCTATTTATAAATGAAAAGTAATACTCTGATTACTTTTAATCATCAGGAGATTTCATGAATATTTTACAAAAACCTATGGTTTAAACTATAGAAAGAGATGTTTGGTAATTATAGATCTATCATATTTTACATACCAAGTGGGTCCTGAAAACAAGTATCATTTGAACTTTTGAATAGTAAATTCAATGAATAAATTTTGTGTCCTAAGAAATATATTTGAAGTGAGAAAAGTATGAATTGTTTGTGAAAAAAATATTCTTTGATGAAACCATCCTGTTTTGAAATCAAAGTTTTTATCTAGAGTTACTTCAAAGGGAAGCCATTTGATTTCAAGAGACAGTATGTGTTTCTTATGTAAAATCCCATGTCAGTTAAAACTGACTTGTTAAATTGTTTTTTTATGCATAGTTTATACTCATGATGAAAAAGAACATAAAGCGGTACAATAAAGAAAAAATTATGAATATCCTAAGTGACGATCTGTGGTCTTAAAATAGTGCCGTCAACATACTGTTTTGAGTAAAAGTCACAGACAAACCAGATAATTATTTGATTAATTATTCCTTCTGCTTTTCATCAGTACATATCAATATGAATTATGTATTACACAGAATCTATTCATAATAAATGTTATACATCTCAAAGTATGTATCTGTGCAAGTTATATATTATGATTCATAGAAATTTTTAGGCACTTTTGAAAAGATGAGATTATATTCTTTTGCAACTAATGGAATCTTGAAACACAATGTGATTTGTACAAAAATGCATATTTTACTTTTCAAACGTAAATGAAAATCTAACTGAACTGAGAAGGTTGCTTATATAAACTTCTTAAAACTTAAGAACACTTTGCACTGTTAATGGAATAATTCCACAAGTCATTTATATGTATGTAGAGAATAACTGGAGTAAAAGTATTTAATAAATTCTACATTATGGATAAATACACTTTTATTTAAACCTATTGCAAACTCCTGCAGAAGACAGTATGGTAATTCTCTCTCTCTCTCTCTCTCAAAGAAAAAGAAAAAAAGGAATGAAAGTTTTTTGTTTTATTTTCATTGTGTAGAGAACAAAAGCTGAATCTTAGGTGAGAAACTTCAGGGAATTTTATTATATTTTCAGATTTATCTGAGGAGATAAGCAGCAAGTGCAATTTTGAATGCTGAGTCCCATCTTAGCTAAGCTTTATGATTTCTCATAGCTGTCTGACATGCCTCACAATTCCTGACAACATAAATAAGTGGCATTTCAGGTGGGTAATAAAGCACTTCTCCATCCAGGGAGTCGTTATCTGCTAATATTGACTAGTTGGAAAACCCTATGGAGAGGCCTGAGGTTTTAAGAGAGCCAAAAGAGCATAGCTAAATTTAATCTCACTTTACAACTTTACTCAACCTAATTAGTTTGCAAATATGTAATTTATTTTGCTCTGAGGGTCATAAGGATTCTGTAGCCTCTGCTTCTCTTGACAGTTGAAGGGATGGGATTTATAATACCTAATTTGGACAAACAAAAACTTACTTTATTCAACTCCCTTTAATGAACTCTGATTCCCTCCTTAAAGGGAAAATGAAACTTCATATTTTTCTCTCTAGCAATACTATTTCCATACTTGCAAAAGTAACGTAAAAAAAGTTTCTGTTTTCCGTCATTTGCTAGTTTAAATGTCATTATTTTATGCATTTTAATATTTGATGCACCTTTGCATTTGCAGCCAGGTGACAAACGGTCTTTTATGAAACTCAATTGTATTAAACCAGGCAGAAACATTAAATTAATGAGGAAAACCAGAACCTTTACAGAACCAATACCTATTGCCATGTCACAGAAAAATTCATTGTGGTTTATAATTTTCAGAAGAATTGCATTGTGATTTCCAAATCATGCTGACTGAATGTAACTATAAAAATACCTTAATTTGTGCCATTTTTCCTTAGAGAACTTGTAGTAGTTTGTAACCTAGATCTACTTTCACCTAATTTCTGAGTTCAAATTTCTAACAAATTATAGGGAAAGAACCCATCCCACACCTCAGTTTGTGGTTCTTTTGTTGTATTGTATGGGCACATTTGGGGAAAGCAAGTCTTCTATTAACTAACTTCATAATTTGAGGTATGAGTCTATTATAGAGTACACAGCTTTCGTTTTTCAAGTGGTAGTTTGCTTTCAATCTCTACCTTGGGTATTCAAAAACCCCGTGTTTGGTAATATGCCAGGAAATTGTGGATGACTTAATGTATATATCCTCTCATTTAAGAAAGGCAAGTCAAATTACAGATTCGGGCTTTGCCTCCCCTGAACCTTTTCCTTTACCTCTCTTTGAATTGGTCCCAATTTAAGAAGTTCTTTCTATTTCAACACAATAATCTTTATGTTCGCACAATGTTAATAAGCCTCATAATAAGTGTTATTGTACCGAAACCCTTACAGTCAGAACTCAAAAACCGACTTCTTCTTGTATATAAACTTCGTAAAACTTGCTTCAATAGGTTTACTTCCATGCTTCTCCCCTATAATTTTGAAGGCCCTCCATCAGGCCCCCTCATCCAGTTTACCTATGAGTGTTGTAGCTCAGCACTGTAATAACAGTTCAGCCAACATTTAAGCTCTTTGCTGTTCTCCTCCGTGCACTGCTCTTAGACACCAGAGAGGGGGGAGTCTAACATGGAGAACAGCAGAATATGAGGAGACTTGATTTCAAAATAATTATAATGTAATTAGAGAAATGAGTTTCCCCTGGGCAGAGACAGAGGGACACTCAAAGCTCCTCACAAGCCCTGTGAAATGGTAAAAGAGGAAGAATGCTGACCAGTTAAGCCAGAAAGAGCTTTCACTAGAAACATTCAGATAATTCAAGTAAATGTGGGAGGTATTTGGGAAGGGAGAGGAGGTTGTTGTTTTCATTGTTTAATCTAAAAACCTCATTTCCCCCTCATTGGATAAGCTCTGATACTTTGCTAGCTCTGTTTTCCATTTTTAACCTAAGAAGATGAAACATCTGATTTTCACACTTTTGGTTTACAGATAATTTTATTTACGATTAAAATTGTATGATTTCAGTTCTACTGTTTTACTTGCTGAGTTGTATGAAGACAACTAAACATACACATTAGGGATTGTTCTCACCTACATTGCTGAGTTACAGAGTATCAATGATCTTAAAATGATGACAGCAGTTGCATCTTTACATCATAGAAATATGGACAGGCATAGCACAGAGCAAAGTGGTCTGCAACAGGAAGACAATTTCTCCTATATCCTTATGTAGCATACTGCCTAAATAGGTATCTATGCAAATGTTAATATTTATCAATAAGTGTATAAATACAGAGTATTTTGCCATTAAATGGAGGCAAAGATGAACAACTTTTGTATGATCCATTATTTTGCATCATGAGCAGCATAGATCATCAGTGCATGGTGATGATTATTTCACAGAGCACAAACTATTTTATCTGAACATTCTTTCAATTTATTTTTGTACTTTTGTTTCTGTGACACTTAATAAAACTGTCTTCATTGATGAGGTGGGAGACTAACTCAGCCATGAGACTTGGTGGAATCTCAGTCAATGGTAGAATAAGGCTCAGAACCAAATGACTTCTTTCATGATTTTAAAGCATGCATCACAACAGTGTCTTGCAAGAGTTTGTGTAGTCAAACTAATACCTGTACGAGTCTTCTATGTCCCTATGCTACATTAAGTCATTCTCCAGTAGGGTAAAGGAAATGGCAATCAAACACTGACTGTTCCATGACAACACGTTGAACATTGACTAGTCTGTGAAAGTATTGATTGTCCAAAGGCATTTTTATTACAAGCCCTGACGAACAAATATGTTCGTCGTTATAAAGCTTTGAAAATCTCTGCAGAATAGTAAGCCTATTTCGTATTGGCTTTAAATTTGTTATATTTATTTACTGGGAAAATTGGTAAGATATGATGACTTTTAAGCTCTTGAATTCCTTGTTATACTAACCTTGAATGGAAGCTTTCTTTCAAGGACAGTAGGATTCCAACTTCTCAGCATTTTAGCTTTCTAACTTTTCATTTTATTTCCTCCTCCCTTTCCATAATCTGCATGATCTAATTCACTAACCTCTCAATTGTAGCTATTTATTTTTCTTGGACTGATGTTATATATTCACTGATTTCAGGTCACCAACCAACTGGATTTGGGTTTCTTGAAAAAGCTCACAGGTTGTTAGCTTGTCAGCAACAGTTGGATTCAAGATACAATAAACAGTTGTATTCTCATTTATCCTTATGGCTTATAAAAAGTCAGATATCCCTTCCCATCAGTTCTTTCCCACATGACCTCCTGTAACTTTGACACCAAGTACTATAATCTGAGGTTTTGACAAAGCAATGGAAACTCCAAAACAAGATCAGTTTTTGTTTTTGTTTTTTTACTTACAAATTTATTTTTTTTATTGGTGTTCAATTTGCCAACATATAGAATAACACCCAGTGCTCATCCCCTCAAGTGCCCCCCTCAGTGCCCGTCACCTAGTCACCCCCACCCCCCACCCACTTCCCCTTCCACCACCCCTAGTTCGTTTCCCAGAGTTAGGAGTCTTTCATGTTCTATCTCCCTTTCTGATATTTCCCACTCATTTTTTCTCCTTTCCCCTTTATTCCCTTTCACTATTTTTTATATTCCCCAAATGAATGAGACCATATAATGTTTGTCCTTCTCCGATTGACTTCTTTCACTCAGCATAATACCCTCCAGTTCCGTCCATGTCGAAGCAAATGGTGGGTATTTGTCGTTTCTAATGGCTGAGTAGATCAGTTTTATTACAATGTAGAGAAACAGAAATACGAATGTCAATTTTACCAATTGGAAATATATCCTTTCTGCTGGTCTTAGAACATC
The DNA here is from genome assembly GCF_011100685.1 of Canis lupus familiaris. Taxonomy (NCBI): domain Eukaryota; kingdom Metazoa; phylum Chordata; class Mammalia; order Carnivora; family Canidae; genus Canis; species Canis lupus. Next base: position 17,830,417 of record NC_049252.1, read on the forward strand.
TGTCCTGTATTAAATAAGGTTTGGTTGATGTCTTTTTCTTTTTTTGCCATTAAGAATTATCTGTCACATATGATAGAATATATCAGATACATATTATATATATATAATTTTTATATATTTTAATTCTGCATTTTAAACAAAAAATATCTTTACTGTGCATTCAGCAACTTTTTTCTTTTCTGTAGTTTAATAAGTGATTCAGTGAGATTAAATAATTATAATAAAAAAGCTAAAGAGATGTCATGATAATGAATATTAGGGAAAAAAGGAAACAAGGAAATATCAAAACAAATTCATTAAGTATATTCATAAAATGTGGAATGAAATATATCATCTAAAATCTATAATTAGTTTTCAGAAATATGTTAATAAATAATGTATATCAGCTTCACTCATGGTTGATATAAAGCAGTATTTGTACAGATATGTTCCTGGTTATCTATGATTTAAGCTTTTTTCACGATTGATTATATCTTCTATTATGAATTGGTCATTTTACTTAGAGTTATTGTATAAGCCAGATATAATTTCTTTGTGATTGTTTTTGAAGGCGTTGCCACTTCCACTGGTAAATTTTTGCACTACTTAGCAAAAGCAGTAAGACAGCTATGAAATTTTGTTGGCTTCCTCAGAGGAATTTGTAAGGATATATTTTAAAGCTGCAATTGTACCCAGAATTCTTTGGCAAATGGAAGAGATTGGCATGACCCAAGAAACATTTCTAATAACTTTTTTGGATTCTCTCTTATTGGTGTCTTGTTGAATCCAGGTCTGATAAAGTATAGAATTAAGAAATTCAGAGAGAAAATACAAGAGGTGACAACTTTCAAAATAGCACTAAAAATAATTTGACTTAATTTGATTTGATATTTTCAAATAAATGATCTACTTTGGTTGTAGAGTCAGCTTTGTGACACTTTTCTGACATGAGTTGAACACCTTATACTGGAGGCCAGAATTCTGTGTACTTAATTCTACATCTTATGAAGTCCCATAGAAATAATCAATTTAAAGTAGATAGAATATTTGGAATGCAAACAGTAAGGATGTTTTGCTTAGCTCACTCTTATTTCTTGAATACATTGTGAATGTAAGAATCATAAAAGAAGCTACTAATTTTCTTCTTTGGAAGTTATTGCATAGAATTAGAAAACTAAATGAAATAGAAATGAAAGGGGAGTGTTCACAAATCATTCTCTTTTTATATATATTTCCTATTTTTTCAGGTATTTTCTGGAAAGATTTACAGTGAAATTGTTTACTTAGCTTTGTAATAGATCAATTTGTTTACTTATTTAAATATATTAACCATACACACATATATTTTTTTTTCTTCTTCTAGCAATGGTTGTTTTGAGCAACCTAGAACCAAATACAACTTATGAAATCAGGGTTGCAGCAGTAAATGGAAAAGGGCAAGGAGACTACAGTAAAATAGAAATCTTCCAGACATTACCAGTTCGTAAGTAGTCATCTCTGTTTTGCTCTCTTTCACTATTCTCTTCACTAGCAAATTGAAGGGATCTTGAAATGCAGAGAGGTGTTTCAACACTTTGGGGAAGTGAATTATGTCTTTGGTGAAGTAGTTTCTGAACATGGTGGCATCTGAGATTTATAAAAATAACTTTTCTCTGGAACAAAGGCAAAAAGGAAAAGGTGCACTATGATACAGTAAAACTGCCCTCAGGAAATTTTCCTCATCAGGAAGGTATCCTATTCATTTATAGCCTGATTAATTGGATTATATTGCTCAGACCATAGTCTGTGAGAAAGTAAAAATAGTGACTTTGTAATATGTCCAATATTCCATTCTTTTGATGAGACATGACTACTGCCTTTATCCCCCATAAAGGGCCCATTTAGGCTGTAAGTGTGAGAGAATGACACCACTGAATTAATCCATTATCATGGTGACTGCAGGGATCCCTGGGTGGCGCAGCGGTTTGGCGCCTGCCTTTGGCCCAGGGCGCGATCCTGGAGACCCGGGATCGAATCCCACATCGGGCTTCCGGTGCATGGAGCCTGCTTCTCCCTCTGCCTATGTCTCTGCCTCTCTCTCTTTCTCTCTCTGTGACTATCATAAATAAATAAAAATTAAAAAAAAAGAATAAATAAATATCATGGTGACTGCAGAAGATTAACTATTGTATCCTTATCCCCACTACTATCCTTTTTCAGGATATTGTAAATCAATTGAGTTATATAATGCAAAGATAAATTTGAAAAGACCTCTGTTTCCTTTATGCTTAATAAATTATTTGAAAATGTGAGAAATTTGTCTGTGACTCAACAAATGCTATTGCAAAATCTATGTATCACCCTGCTTCTTATATACACCTAATTTGACAAAATGGCCACAATAAATCATCTTACTCTAATTAGTGACCTACTCTTGGTTTTCATAAAATCTGTCAGATGTCTCATTTTTTCCATTTCCAATGCCTATGTCTTTTTCAGTCCCTCCCTATTTTCTCTCCAGGATGACTGCTGGTACATCTTGACTCACAACCGTACTTTCAGACTAAAATAATTCTAGAGCAACTTTACACAAATTTAAGCAAATCTGTCCCTTCTTTACTTAGAATCCTCAACATCAGCCTTCACCTTCACACCTTCTGTGCACACACACATTTGCCTGCCTTTCCTCCTCTTACCCCTTCCTCTGGCCATAGTGCTCTGGGCATCAGTAGGTGAAAATCAAGTTTGATCCAGCTGTATTCCCTTTCCAATGTGCTGTGCATTCTGTCTTGATTCCTCTCTCCTGGTCACTGCACATCAGCCTCCAAACAGGGACCAGTAAGACCCTGACTAACCACTCCAACTTCTCAACTTCTCCTCCTTCAACTCAGCATGATTCCCTTCCTTCATACCTAGAACACCCTCCTAGGTGTTTCTAACATAAAACCCCTCTCCTTTACTATTTTTTCATCTTTCCTTTTTTAAATTCTAATGCTTCTGGGATGCCTGGGTGGCTAAGCGGCTGAGCCTCACCTCTGGCTCAGGACGTGATCCCAGAGTCCCGGGATCGAGTTCCATATCCAGCTCCCTGCATAGGGGGCCTGCTTCTCCCCCTGCCTGTGTCTCTGCTTCTCTCTCTGTGTGTCTTTCATAAATAAATAAATAAATAAATAAATAAATAAATAAATAAATAAATAAACAAACAAACTTAAAAAATCTTTTTAAATAAAATAAATTCTAACACTTTTAATTTCTTAGTGTACTGACTGCAGTTGACTTGCAGACTTCTGTCCTAGACATTGAGACTTTAAGGGCCAGGTCTTAGTGTTTTGAATAGTAAATATATATTTTAGTTGCTTCGCAAGATTTTTTTTTTAATTTACTTATTTAAGAGAGAGAGAGAGAGAGAGAATCCAAGTGTATGGAGGGGCAGGAGGAGAGTTCTATGCTGAACATGGAGTCCATGACAGGCTCCATCCCACCACCCTGAGATCATGACCTAAACCAAAACTGAGATTCAGATGCTTAACTGACTGAGCCACCCAAATGCCCAGTAGCTGCTTCTCATGATTTTTTTGAAGTTTAAATGAGATGGTATATGCCAAGTACTTAATATGACATAACTATCCATTATTACTTCATTATTATTTATATTATTACTCTTGTATAAACATTCCATTAAACTGCTAATGGAAACCTTATTTTGATCAATTCCTTTTTGATAGCATTTACATTTGTTTGGAACTTTGTTTTCTTTTCAAGAAATAACAACTGTAATGGAATCACAATTTTAGAATATTGTAAAGGTTAAATGTAGACATAAATATTTTAAATATATATATTAAAACATTTGTGACTGAAAATACAGTTCCTACTGTATAATTATTGTCTCAAAATGCTATTGTCAAAATAATATGATTACAGTATTATTAAATGAATTCATGCTATACAGCATACATTCTAAAATTTAATTTATAAATTATACTAAACTGAATATAAAATTCATTTTACAATACTTAAATTTTCCATAATCTCTTAAGTCTTTTAAAGAAATTATTGTACCAGTTTTTACAGACATTTTAATTCACTTATTGAAAATATGTTACATTGAATACAGATTGTATTATATCATAATATCTGAACACTAATTAATTTTAGCAAAATCACTCCAAAATACCTCTATTTACTTTGTTTCTATATGGCTCTAGTATGCTAGGCTGCTTTATTTTTTATTTGCACATCAACATATTCTACTGGCATATTTCTTTAATGATATGCCTTTTCTCAAATAAACTTCTCACTTCATAGGTTTATAAACACCATATTAAGAAAAGATAACCTGCTGAGAAAAAAAAAAACAGATCCCCCAAGTTTGGATACATAAAATCCTCTTCAACTCTATTCTGTTTACTTTGTCTTAACATTCCTCTGAGTAGACCCATACTACCAGTTTCTGGAACCTTGCAAACTAAAGCATGTCCTTAGAAAGTTCCTTAGTATTGCTATATTCCTATCTATATGAATTGGAGGAATTAAAGGTAGAGAATGCCAGCACATGCCAAAGGACATCACATAAGTGACACGCAGCAAATAGTTCCCATTCCAAGTTGCTAAGCAGTGATGGTATCTTTCACATAGAAAACTCTTACATTCCACTAGATCCCTATTCAGGTTAAACATATAAGCATCTTTGTTATAAGACCACCTCCATGGGAAGAAAAACATCAAAGGCAAGTATGTTCATGATGTTAAAAGAAAAAAAAAACATATTGGAACACATGTCTATCAATTGGATACAACAAAATTTCTGTAATTCAAATCTACATCTAGTTAAAAAATACTCAGTATGGAGTGCCTGGATGGCTCAGTTGGTTAAGCGTCCAACTTGTGGTTTCAGCTCAGGTCATGATCTCAGAGTAAAGAGATTGAGCCCCATATCAGGTTTCATGCTCAGCATGGATTCTGCTCGAGATTTTGTCTTTCCATCTCCCTCTGCTCCTCCTCCTTCTCACATGTTCTCTCGTCCCCTCTCTCTTTTCTTTTCTCTCTCTCTCTTTCCCTAAAAATAAATAGATAAATCTTAAGAAAATACTCATTAAAGCAATATGTAATTGCTAAGCCATTATCTTTCTTGGGAAGTATGTATTCTTTATAGTTTGATAACTTAATATGTTTGTATTAATACATATGTACACAATGTAAACCAAAATTACATTATTAAATATGATTGCTCACTATTAATAACACAAGAAAAAAATTTACATTTGTATAATGCAGTAATATTCTCAGAACTTTTGCATATCAATTTGAATAATATTTTGATTCTCAGGTGTCACAATTTTGTCATGACACTTTTAGATTTATCTAGATTTATGAATGTTGCTGTTTCTTGAATGGGGAGAAAGGACCAGAGGTTTTATCACACCAAAGGGTAAATTCAGGATCACATCATGTTTTTTTATTACATGACATTGTTCTCTTTATTAGAATGCAGTTTCTCCAGGTGTCTGAGGTGTGTGTAAACATCAAGAATGTTGTTTTGCTTATTAAGGTGAACCAAGTCCTCCATCCATACATGGGCAGCCAAGCAGTGGGAAGAGCTTTAAACTCAGTATCACCAAGCAGGATGATGGAGGAGCCCCTATTTTGGAATACATTGTGAAGTATAGAAGTGTAAGTACCTTTTTATTATAATCTTTGTACAGTGTTTCCAAATTGCATTAAATTTGCATTAAATTCATAAGCATATTAGGTGTTGATGTATATTAAATAGTAATGATCAACAGTTCTCATAGAAATTCAACTGCTAATTGTCCATTGCTGAAATTCATCATTATAAATTGTGAAATACTTGTCTTTTGAGTCTGTGTGAAAAATCATTATAAATTGTGAAATACTTGTCTTTCGTATCCGTGTGAAAAATCTCAGCATTAATCATGCAAATCATGCCATGTATTCAACTTGTGCTTTCTAAACTTCACATTTCAGAAGTGAAGTAACATTTCCTTGTTTTTCTGACAAGTTTAACAGGACATTTCACCTTCCATTCTGCTTGATGTTAGTAGCTTCAAGCTAAGCCCCTCTTCTCAATTTAGTTATTGTATCAAAAATGTTTTATTTTTATTTTTATGAATTATTAAATTATTAGTACCTTAACTTTATTAGGTATATGATATTAATAATTTCATTAAAAACAAATTATTCTCATCAACATTTAATAAAGAATGGCCACATTGAACTTGTGGAAGAAGGATTAGTTTTTTTTAAGTTTAATTAGCACTAGCTAATATGGAATTTTGGACAGCTAAGAACTCCTTTGGAACTTATACATGTAGGGGTGAAGGACATCTGCTTGTAGAGTGATGAAGAAAATGACCCAGTGGATTTTGCCTTTGGCTGAAAATTATGTCAAGAGCCACTAAAAGTGACTTCTCTTAACTTTGTAGTAAGTGCCATCGAATATTTGTGTCTATTGTGGAATATATTAAAAGTGAAATGAAATTTTAAATTAAATTTTATAATGTTTATTTATTAACATTTATGATTATCCGTGTCATACAGTGTCAATTTTAAGTTTATATTTGCTGGACACCTCATAATACTTTCTAAGTTTATTATATTTTAGCAAATATATATTTTAGCAAATTATACCAAGTAATTGCTCCTTAATAGTCTATAAATGATTTTCAGCTGTTTCCCACAAATTCATAATTTTGTAAATTGTAGTATTTTTTAATTCAAACATCTAAGTTTTAAAGTTTAGTAAAAAAAAGAGTTCAGTTTTATTTAGAAGTTTGATATTGAATAGCATACTTAAAATTATTAATTTTAGACATCAGTCTTTTAAATTTAAAATTAATATCCCCTTCCGGGACCTTTTTGTTGCAGGTTTCATGCTGGGAATGATGAGCAGCTGTGGGTATTTTGTGGCTAATTGTCTATGAAGGTTTCATGCCTCTACCCCAAAATGGCTCTGAATGGCTCACCAGTCTTTCTATGAATTTGATGGTTTCATGCTACTCAAGCCAGGTTTCATGGCCATTCTTATTTGACCATCTGGAAACTCTTTGGAAGGGAAAGAGTCCTAAAGGTCATAGGCCTGAGCAGAATCATGAATTAAACGGGGGGAACAGACCTCAGTGCAGATTGTGGCCTACCATTGGACAGAATTTTTGGCACAAAATACAGGTGGATGATAGGAATTCATAGGCAACTCCAATAAAATCCCATTTTTAAACTGAGCTACAATGAGGAGTTATAAAAATACATCTAAAATTTGCTATGAATATAATTTGTACCTAAAATTAAAAGTGATGTTTGACTTATCCTTTCTAAAGAGTTTGATACTGGAATTAATACCAATGCTATGTTGAATTCAACCAGAATCATTTATTTCAACTGATGATAGCAAGTATTTATTATTTCCTATTGTATCTTTTCTTCATATACTAATGGCTTTTATTAATGCAGCATTATATTTTAGGAATGTATGACTTTTTCATCTTATAAAATCAGGCATCCATAATATTTTTCTTCATGTCTTTCATCTTTAGCACGTTGGCTTTTATCTTCATGTAGATTATCTTGTGTTTTAAGACAGTGGATTCACATCCACATTCCAAATGTAGAGAAGGTAAAAAGCACAAAAGAATAATAGGCTATTTTTGTCTTTCTTTTCTAGCAATACAGTACAAATTTTCCAAAAACTCCACTGAGCAAAATTAAAATTATGTCCCATTAGACAAATAGTTCTCAAGACTGTCACTAAATGAAAAATCGTTAGTTGGGAGTTAGGTCAACTAAATAATAGGGTCTGGGATCTGCCACAAATTGTTAAAATAATTATCTTTATTGTCACAACAACTGTCTTAGTCCACTAGGGCTACCAAAACAAAATACCATAGTTGGCATAAGCAACAGAAATCTGCTGTCTCACAGTTCTGGAGGTTAGAATTCCAAGATCAAGGTGCCAGCAGATTTGGTTTCTTCTGAGGCCTCCCTCTTTGCCTTCTTCCTGTCATGACCTTTTGTTTGTATACATACATCCCTGACCGCTCTTCATCTTCTTATAAAAATATCAGTCATAAGTGTTCCATCCAAATAACCTCCTTACAGACATATATCCTAATAAAGTCACACTGGAATTTAGGGATTTAATATATGAATGGGGGAGGGACACAAGTCAGTCCATAACAAGTTATCAGTCATGAATCCTGTGTATCTGAAAGGACTCACTATTGGCATTTTAAATATAATAGTGAGCCCTCCAGATATCTACCCCCTATTACAGAATGTTTAGTATCCCTGCCCTCACTCACTATATTACCAGTTGTGTCCTTGATCATTATTGAACCCAAAAATGTCCCCTAGAATAGCACTGCATCTGTTTAGAACCAATTATATTCACAAAATGGGGGGGAAATGGCATTTTAGATATTCAAGGGGAAATTATAAATATTATAATAATTTATTTTATCATTTTATTATCTATTTTTAGTATTTATTATTTTAATTAATTAATAATACAAGCCATTTAATATGCTGCCAAATTAATTTTTATTTGTTTTACATGGATTAGAATTAATGTCTTATGCAAAGTTTTGTGTGAAACATATGGATACAAGTAAGTTAAAGTGTTAAGTATAATAGATTCAAAAACATGGAGTAATTCAAATTTCCATAAAGATGATGTAAATATTTTTTACATAATTGTAACTTTCATTCTTTTTCCCTTCTCTCCCCCTCCCCCCAAAAATAGGGGGGGAGGGGAAGCCCTAATAGCAAGGGAGCTCTATTTTGCCTATTTACTCAACATCTATGTTTACTCTACCAGTAAAAAGTTTTACTCTCTTTTCAATTCCATCTTACTTCTGCCTTGCCATACCTCTCCTCTTCATTTCCAATCCCCAGCCCTTTCTAACTTGAAAAAGTGCTGAAGGATTTGTTTTTAAATGCCATAATGAAAATAATTGGTTGCATAATTAACGCATAGCTACAAATGACTGATAATCAATTAGTGTGTTAGTACTCTTAGAACTAATAGCATTTTAGATGGAACACTGTTGTAGTAGCAGAATTTTCGGCTCCTATGGCAAGATTTATAAAAGTAATTCATCTCCATCCTTTGTACTTCATGCAAGGCATTCTACTCTTGGATACTATAAATATAAGTATACACATAAACGTAAACCATTAATTAAACATTCAGTGAAGGGAAGTGGGAGACATAGTTATGGGATACATAAGTCATTGGAATAAAACACATAGCATAAGGAATTGACATAATATCATTGCCTGTAGTCCACAATATTGTAATAGGGATGTGAAATACCTGGACAGATGGTAGCTACACTTGTGATGCGCAGAGCACAATGTATAAACTTGTTGAATCACTACTTTGTACACCTGAAGCTAAGGTAACATTGTGTGTCACCTATACTAAAAAAAATTGATACCTTTTAATACTTTCTAATGGGCAAACTGTACCCTACACAATATGGGTGACTTAGTGGGCATGGGGAGCAGATATCAGAACATAAGACTTTATAATCTAAACATTAGTTTTGCAGCAGTAAGTGTTGAATTGAAATACGCTTACGGAGATTGTATCGACCCCTCAACCACTCTCCCATCTCACTTCAAATGACCAGCTTAGCTCTGTACATCCAAAATACAGCCATTCTGACCCACTTTATCTTTACCATATCATTTATGGTATGTCTTCTACTTAAACACATCAACATTATGTCCATATTTCTGTTTATTTTTCTTTCCCTTCCTTCTCTGCCTCCTTCATCCTACAAACATCATGCTCTGCAGGTCTAATTAGGAAATTCCATGATTCAATGTAAGTTCAATTAAGGTGGTCAAACAGTAGCAGATCTTGGGAAGGAATAACTTTCTCCACATATTCTTTCTCAATTGATTACTTCATCACATTTAAAAATTTGCATTTTAAGATTTGGTAGCTAGATATTCATGGCAGCATTTGCCTTGATATTTGCACTTGTATAGAAATAGTAAACTATTTCAAAAACGTTTTTAATCATCTCTTCTCTTTGTATGATTACAAGCCCCTTCATCTATTAGTTTCTCAAACTGGATGAATTCCACAGTGGAGTAAACTACAACTGAAAAACTTGAAAAAATATTTAGCTATATGCAATGTATTTTTTTAATTGTATGACCTCCATGGAAGGAAGTAGAGGAATTCAGAAAGTAAACATTATAAGGATTTTAATCTTGATTGCCTCTTTGACCCTATCTTTCAATTTCTCCATGTGCATGGGACTGTATATTTAGGAACACATGGGAACACATCTAGGAACAACAAAACTAAGCTAATATATTCCTAGTGTGAATGTTGACTGCTAGCAGACATTGAATCTAAGTATGAAACCTGGATTTCACCAGAATGAGGATAAGACAAATCATATCCTAATATAGAGAATGTGTAACTCAATATAGACCAGGAACAACATACTATTCCATGTTATCTTATAGTAGATAGAGTACATGATTTTGTTCAGTTACACATTACGAAGACAGAATTTATGAGATCAGAACTAGAGTAGTAAAAGAATTAGATGTCTCTATGGATTCTTTGTGAAAATTAATGTCTGTAACAGTAAGTCAGTAGGATTAAACCATGTATTTGGAGAATAGACAAGCTTATTAATTTCAAAATGTATATGGAAAAATGAAAGAAATTATTTTATGAACAGAATATTTTACACCTACTTTGTGTTGTAGAGTCAATGTAACTGCATATAATTTAATAAATAGCTTTTTACATGCTTCCATAAGTTTTTCACTGTTTTCTCCCAGATTTGATGATAGCTGTGGGATCATAACTATCACTTAGTGTTGGCACATTAAATAAGTTTCCTGAGCTGAGAAGGACTAAAAAAAATTAGTTGCTTAAAATCAATTGTGAAGAAGGTACTTTAGGGACTAGCAACAGTGCTCTAGCATACGTTTCTGAGTCTTAATTGACCTTCTTAAGCTACTTGGAGTCTCTGGAAGGTGTATCTCAATAGCCATAGGAAAAGAAAATTTTTAAAAGGATATTAAAATGATACCTACGTAAAATTGAGTTCTTGTTGTTGAGATAACTTATTTTCTAATTAATTATTAATGATAATAACCTATTTTCTGATTTTCTTGTATTTAGGTGGGTATACTGAAATTTATTTAAAGCCATCAGTATAGTTTTGAAGCATTTTCAAGTAATAACTATGGCCATTAAACAATCCTAAGCTTTTTAGGATTTTTCCTTTGCACCTAGTGAAAAGGATAAGTTTTATTCATTCTCGTATTGATATCTTCAAAAAGACTTTGTTGTCTGAATGAATAAAGCCATCAAAGAATCAATGAATGAATCAGTCTGTGTTGAATAATTGTAAGTAATTATATAATTAGATTAACAAATATAAGAAATAATGCAAGAGGAAAAAACACTTGCATTGGGTGAATTTTTATGGGTTTCGAGAAAACAAAGTGATTAATAGGAAAAATTACATTTTAGTTTTCCCTAAAGAGATATGTGAGTGATGGAGACTAGGAGTAGGTTAAGTAAGATCCAGTTTACAACATTTTATCAAGCTTCAGGAAATGGAATAAAGGCAATTTGAATCAGTTATGACAATAGAAAAAAGGAAATTAGAATTTGCATCAACTGTGCTGATTCAGTTAGAAAGAAAGAAAGTAGAATTTGAAACTTTACTAAAATCCTCCAAATGTTATACCTTTTCAAATCACAATTGTGTGTGTGTTTGTGTGTATTTGTGTGTGTGTGCATGCATGCACGGGCGTGTGTTTGTGTATGTAATTGCCAGGTTACCTCTCCTATAATCAGAGTAATAAATGGAGCTGTAGGAGATTCTGGGATGATTCTTACAAAAGATCATACAAATAGTGAGTAGCTGAACCATGCTACCAGGTAATCCAGGAAGCAGAAACTGCCTTTCATGGAAACACAAAATCTTAAAGCTTAACACATTGGAGGAATGTCTGGGTGGCTCAGCGGTTGAGCATCTGTCTTCCACTCAAGTCATGATCCCGGGGTCCTGAGATTGAGTCCCACACCAGGCTCCCCATAGGGACCCTTCTCTGTCTCTCTCTGTCTCTCTCTGTCTGTCTCTCCCTCTCTCTCTCACGTGCATGCAAGCACTGTCACTCTCTCTCTCTGTGTCTCATGAATAAATAAAATCTTAAAAACAAAGCATAACACATGAGATTCACAAGAACCTTAAAATTCATCTACTTAGTACAAGCACATTGCCTCTCCTGTCCTCTGCTGATTCTACTTTCATTTAAGATGATATTGACCATATATTCTCTGACACTTGCAAAAGGATTAGTGAATTACTTCTTATAAATAAATGCAGTCAGCAAGTCCTCTGCAAATAAAACCAACACACCCTTTATCTCCTCTCAGCTTTCCTCCCTAGACAGATGATAGCAAGTATTTCCCCACATGCTGATATTATGATTTCAAAATAACTATTAAGGAGAAATCTTAATTGTCATTTGGCCCTGCTGTCTATTTTCTGAGAAAAAGGATTGCTTAAGAGAAGCTATATCAAAGCAAAATGGCCATTTTTCTTTTAGTAGCTGCCCTTCAACATTAATTGGCTTATTAATAATAGCCCTATTCAGCAAATCATCTCATTAAGTTACCTAGGGGAACATTTTGCAACTAGATTATCTTAAATCATTCCCTAGGCATTTAAATTCTGTAAATTAGGCACTCTACAGATGCATAATTGAGATTTTGATACCTAGGGGAGTATTTGGTAACACCCACTTTAATTTTTTTCCCTATTCCCCAGGAACAGCAATTAAAGGATTAAAAAAGCCTCCTTGTCTAATATTGAATGGAAAATGAAATTGACTTAAATGGGGGGAGATATTAGGACTCCCTTTGGTTCCTTATGCCATCAGTCCAGCTACCTAAAATGATGGAGGGGTTTTTAATTTATCATACTAAGAGCTTCAGCAATTAAGAGTTAAATGATAGGTATTTCAGAAGAGACTATCTACATGTCTTATGCTTGTCAGGAAGTATCACTTCAAATGCTCAGTTCCCAGAAATACTATTTTTGGAGGATTATGTGAAGGACATGAAGTGTCTCCATCACTATGAAGAATAAATTTTATCCTGGGATAATCCAGACCTCAGCTGTTGGCTCATTTTCTGGCTCTTTTACCCGCATCTCTATTCAGATCCAAAGCAAAACTCAACTCTGGATTTTCATCAAGATATTCATTCTCAGCTGACACGTTGTGTTTTGGCGACAGACAGGCAGACAGAAAAGATATTCATTCTCACCAAGCACTTCATAGTTACTTAGAACTTATGGAATTATTAGGGTAAAAAGAAGGCCACAAGGGCAGCTCTTTCCTGCTCTATGTACCCCTTGTCTTTATCTAACCTTTCAACTCTCCTATTTCTCACCCATTCCTTCCTATAGATGTGTATGTGTATACACAGTATAGAACATATCAGATATTTATGTTACATAGATTTTATTGTGTCTATGTATGTGTTTATATATGTGTCACACATACACACATATATAGACACAATATATATGTCTATACACACACAGTCCTCTACAAATAATAAAACCACTAAAATCTATACATACACATATGTATACACATATGCATATAATATGTCCTCTAATGTCATTTTTGAATAAATATTTTAAGGGTTCTTTTTGGTCCATATCTATAGCATTTTTACATTTACTGAAAACAATAAGCCTATAGTGTGTATCTTACTATCTCCCAGTGTTCATGCACCTTTGTGAGATTTTCATCATTGCGCTTATGTTTGCGTCTAAACCACTGTGAAAGAATCACACTTTTTTGTTAAGTTAGGACAAATGAAAAATGGCACTGGAGTTTATTATTTCCAAAGAGGATGATGTCACCTCCCTAGAAGAAACATTCCTAGCCCTGGGATTTAATATTAAGTTTCCCTGTTTCATGCTCCCAGAGCATTCTTGGTTTTTCAAAGAGCTCATGTCTTTCTTCTCACTTGATGTGAACTCCAAGATGAGCATATTCTACGTGTGTTGTTCACTACTGTGTTCATAGTTCTAGAACAGGCCCTCTACCCAGTAAAGGTAGAATGAATAGTTGATGGATGGATTGATAAGGAATGAAGGTGGTGGGAAAATCATGGCTGTTTGGCACAGCTGTCCCAAGCATTTCAAAAGCATGCCTAACCTCCTTTCTTAGACTTACTAGTCATGTAGTGATGTAGGCAAGTTACAAGCATTCTGGTCCAAATTATTTGTTTTTCCACTGGTCTCTTCAGTATTCCTCATATTACCTTAAAATAGCAATGGACAACAATGTATTAACTTAATCCATTTATAAGCTTCAAAAAGCAAAGGAAATGTCTCTTGTTTATATGGCTAACTTTAAGTGCTTTTCCAGAACTCATGGATTCATTAGGGGTACTAATATCTTTAGTTTTAGATGAATTATCAAAATAGCCTGATGCTTTTGTAATAAAAGTTCTATATAACCAAAAATAATTAAGTAGGAAGATAGAGTAATAGTATGGCATCAAATTAATAACGTCTTCTTGTCTCCTTTTAATGAGCACTTCATGTTTGTAGCACCATCAATTTAATGCAATCATGCATTTAACTTCCATAATTTCATTTCAGAGAATAAATCCTCAATTTTTACCATAAATGCTGAAAACATTGTTATGCTTTATAGCCAAAGAAACATTGTAAAATATTGGCTCAACATAAAGTAATACTGGGCTGAGCTCTGAAGTTAAAAAGGATTCATCTGTCTGCCCTTTATCTGTCTATCTACCTACCTAAATCTATCTATCTATCTATGTATCTATCTATCTATCTATCTATCCATCTATCTATCTATCTATCGCCAGGCTCTAATTTACTTATAATTATATCTCTGGGAAATTGAGTTTTGCAGTTTCAGTGATAATTTATTAAATACATCATTCCAGAAAAATATTATTTTATTTTCATACAGTTATTATGGAAATAAGTTCTCCTTAATAATGGCTGTCATTTGTTAAGTGCTTATGATTCCTAAGGCCCTGGACGACCCAAAGTACTTGGTTTTCCTCATTGTTCCCTCATGAAAGCTGACAGATGCAACTGTTACTATCATTTCTATAATAGAAACAAGGCATTGAGGTTGAGGAACTTACCAGTGTTTAAATGGTTAACATGGCACAGCCAAATGTTCACATTATTTAGGATAGTTTGTCACTAAATTGTATAGATTTATTTTTCTGTGTTAATTGTAATCATAGTATATTTTTGAAATAGAGGGTAATTATAAAACACGTTCTAAAGCCTTTATTTTAGAATCAGGATTTAAGTGTAGGTGTCCAAGGACAGCATACCATATTTTATTTTCTGATGCTAATAACATTTTTAACAGGTAATAATATTTCTTACATATTATTTTATTATGACTCTAAAACATCAGAGTAATAAAAATTTAAATCTATAAAAAATATCCAGCCTCCATTTGCAAGACATTGTATCTCCCCCCACACCACCTCAAACCTTAAACAGTAGTCTCTGGCAATTATTTTAATGGATATACTAGACTTTTTCTGTAAATCATGTCTTATTTTTTCTGCACACATGACTATTAATAATTGAAAAATGGCCAAACAGTAAAATTATACCTGTGAAATAAAAATAAAGATATTAATGAGGGTGAATCATCAACCACTGAATTATCAGGAATTAATTAGGAAATCATTGTTTGGCTAAAATTTTAAAAATATTACATATATTATAGAAAATTCTTAGAAATGACTTCATTGATAAAGCAACTTTATCAACTTTCTGTAGATGATAAATATCTTTTTTCACTATTAATAAACCACTTTTTCTATCTGAAGATAAATTATTGTTTTTTTTTAAATTACAACTTTAGTATATGGGTATTTACAAAATATTTGTATTGCCTCTACAGAAAGATAAAGAAGATCAGTGGCTAGAGAAAAAAGTCCAAGGAAATAAAGACCACATTATTTTGGAGCATCTACAGTGGACAATGGGGTATGAAGTTCAAATTACAGCTGCCAATAGATTGGGATATTCAGAACCAACAGTCTATGAGTTCAGCATGCCACCAAAACCGAACATTATTAAAGGTAAGCAAAACTATATGCTTTCTTAGGCTGGCAATAAAAACGATATCATCTTTTTTTATAACTCCTCTGGATTTTTTCTTAATATTGAAAACATAATTTTATAGAAGAAAAGTGTAAATTCCAAGTTCTAATCATGATTATTGTGACATGTCTTACTCAAGATTTCTCAAGTCATTCTTGTCATGAAGTATCAGTTAACTTGTAAATACACGCTGACAATTTTGGTGAAGTGATGGAGATAGGATAAACGGTGGGGGTGGGGGGGTGGAAGGTAAGAGTGAAGTGTCAAAAGTCAACATGAAAGATTTCTGATGAGACCAAAAAATCTTTTGCAAAGAAGACAACTTTTCTACCAAACACATGGAGGCTGGTCCTTCACTTTTGGAAAAATGTGGTCAAAGATAACGATAAGCCCATCCATGACTAATCAAGCAAGTTGATTTTGGAAAGATAGACTCAAACACACAATGAGGCAGAAAGGGCCACAGACATAGCCTTAGAAAAAAAATTAATTAGAGTTAAAGGAGGCTCGCAATGTTGCAGGACACCCTACATCCATATTCACAGCACACTAGTGGATTCTACCTTTATTAAGTAACAATGCTTGCATCATTATATGCTTGTGATATGATCAAAGTCCACAGAGGGATGTTAACATTTTTTTCAGATACATGCTGTAGAGGTAAAGATGCAAGAATTTTCCTGATTTATAGTCATATTTGACTCTGTGATTGTCACATGGATCATATTTTAACATCTATCGTTCTTTTAAATATAATATGTAATATTTACTGGGAAATTTTAAACATACATGTATGAATATATATAATATACATATGCTCTTCATATGCATATATGTAGACATGAGAGCAGCATATTCGTAAGCATGGCTTATTGGAGTCATATGAGAGTATCAGTATTGTTACATAACATTTTTGAAACTGGGTTAAAAATAAAGTTTGTCAGTTCAGTCATGCTCTTTAACCCTCTTGTAACTTCAAATTGATATTAATATCATTATAATGAGCTTGTGATCCGTATATCTTCTCTTTCAAATTGAAAGGATTTTTATATAGTTAATCTTCCTATTAAAAAATAATTATTATTGGTTATGTGGTTTAAAAGTAATTGATATTTTGACTTTGCATTATTAATATTAATTAAGTGCTTCCAATTATCATTTGAAATTAGGAAGTTGGGAGCATCTAGAACTAATATTGATATAATATCATTTTTAAAAATTTATGAACTAAAAAAAAAAAAAAAAAAAAAAAAAAAAAAAAAAAAAAAAAAAAAAAAGAAAAAAAAAAATAAAATAAAAATTTATGAACTACTTTTGCATTTATTATCTCATTATTTAATTCATATATCTCTGACTCTGAATTGAACAAGGAAAAGTTATACTCACTTTACAGATATAAATTTGGGGGTTAAGGGATCTGTTCAAGATCAGAGCTACTTTAGTCATATGACGAATCCAGTACCCTTATAAGATGATACACCTAACCAAGAATAATGGTTGAATACACTGTCAGGTTCATTGCCTTGGTGACTTTGAAACATTGGTAACTACTTCTACAATTACAATGTTTTATATTTGTAGTAATTATCCTCTATACAAATATCTGCAGCATGATATAAATATGATTCTAAATCTGAGTTAAAATCTTCAAAGGATGATCGCAACAGTGTACTCTATTTCCTAAATCTTTAATTTAGCTAATATGTTTGGAGGAAATAATTATTTTTATTGAGATAAAAATTAATATTGTATGAAGTTAGAAGACAACATTTTAATGACATTTTATAGGTAACACAGAAACTGTAAAAAAATAGATTTTATGCAGGTTACTTTATGTTATACTTTCAGAGTCCCTGCTATTTTCAAAAAAATTGTTAATAAAAGCCAAAAATAAGTATAGAAAAAAGGATAAATAAATAAGAATATATGTATATACATATATGCATACATATATAGATACATATAATTACATACATACATATATATACCTAAGATATATTATGATACATTTACTATAAAAAAATATTTTGTTTCAATTTCAAAATCAATTTGTGGGAAGTACCTGGAAGAAAAATGGAAAAATTATGGTTTATAGTTTCAGCTTTGCTTTTGTTACTTAATTTCTCTTGATATGCTTTTTCTTATCTCTGAGTTAGTTCTTCTGGATCTGCAATGTTAAGATTCATTCATTTGTTCCAGATATTTATTGGGATCTTGCTTTGTGACAAGGACGGAGATGAGTAGAGAGGAATGACCTGTGAAAAATACAGAGCTGGCCTCTGTCCTCAAAGATTTTACAATCTCCTAGGGAAGATAGACATAAAACCAGAGTTAGAATAACCACCAAATAATTACAACTAGGAGATGTGCTGGTACTGTATGCTGCCATGAGGGGGGTTGGCATTTGCACCTAACTTGGGGTGATAGAGTGGGGGTAGGGAGGGGTTCTCGTAGAAAGTGCCTTCCCAAAAGAAACTTACTGGAAATGAGCCTTCCAGGGAAAGTGTCATATATAGAAGAAGCCTTTAAGGAAGAGAAAAAAAGTTGATCTGCTTTAAGAACTTTAAAAAACATGGCCAAAGAGAACCTGGAGATATGTGAACAGAGATAAAAGATAGAGAGGGATATAATCCAAGGTCTTCTGAAAACTGCATAAACAATCATAAGAGAGTACTCACTTCAGCAGCACATATACTAAAAAAAACAATCTTAAGGGAGATCTTAAACGCAATAAGAACTCATTTCAAGCAAGGACATTATATGAGTAGATAGGCATTACCGACAGATTGATCTTACTCATATGGGTAAAAGGAAGAGATGGATGAACAAGAACACTTAAAAGAAAGTGATAGTGGTAGAAAAAGAAAACCATGAATAAATTCTGGACATAGTATAATGTAGGTTAACCTTAAATGTGTAACAGATCAAATTCAGTAGATATTGATGACTTTTGCGTCTCCTGCTTGGAGGTTGGAACAATGTTGGCATCATCTCTCAGGATAAAGAATTTGAGGAGCAGGATTTGGAGAATAGGATCAAACATAAGATCAGTGTGTTATTCACTAAGTTTGAAATGTCAAGTAGTAGTTATATGTGTGCATTAAGATAAGAAGACTATCATAGACTGGAAACATACATTATGATGTTAATACTAATTGAATGGTATCTGAAGCCTGAGTGAGGATAACAATTACACGATGAATAGTGCCTAAGTTCTATGAAAAGGAGTCAATGTCTGAAATACTCGAAGATATCTCCCTGGTACCTAGAAGGGTGACTGGCACAACATATATGTCAAGGAGTACTTCTTGGGATTACTGAGTAGAGAAGAACTGAGCCCAAAAGGAATTAAAATAATATAAGAAAGAGCAAACCACATCCCTCCCATGAGAATAAGATGTTGTAGAGGTCCTGTAAAAAGAGACGACTGTAGTATCTTGGAAGTTAAGAGAGAGTCATCTTTCAAAAAGAGAAGCTGTAAATCGCATTTGCCACTTTAGATGCTGCTGAGAGGTCAGTGGAACTCAATTGAAAGAGATGTGAAGTGTCCTTCGTACAAACAACTTTGCTGAAGTGGCTGAGAGAGAAATTAGGTAGGAGTGGAATGAGGATTTATGTGAGGTTAGGGAGGTTTAGACTCCATGTTTATTTAATGCTTTTAAGAAGCTTCGCTATGAAGGTGAGCAGAGTTTAAAAAAAGAAAAACAGTGTCAGAAGGACTTTTAGGATGAAAAAAGCTGGAGTCTGTTTCACAGCTGATGAAGCAGATCATGCAGTCAAGGAGAAGTCAGAAAAAGCTATCTGAGAAGGTAGGAGAAAGAATTTCTCCTCTCTAAACTGTGCAGCTGATGCAGAGCAATAACAGCTTCCTGAAAAGGGGAAAGAAGAAGAAAAGATTAATTTATCTATAAAAATGTCACAAGATGATGTCTAATTAACTATAGCCACCAACTTGAATCCTGAATCCACTGGCTGCAAAAGCCTTGTGGAAAGCCACATTAAAGATGTGCCTTTATAGTTTAAGAATTGTTCGGTTTAGCTCCAGAAGGTTTCTCTGGGCAATTTTAAAGGCTGTGAAGAGAGATGGTGAGTTTGGGAGTCTTTATGCCAGCAGAATCCGATAGAGTTAAAATTATGTATTGGTAAATAAGGAAAATGATCTGCATGTGCCTTCACCAAAATTACTCTTGTAGCTGTACGATTTCTTATACCATTTTAAAGTAAATATTATAAATTCAAACTCATATCTGAAATATGTTATCTATAATAAACTAGCAGACCTTAAGTCTTTCTATCCAGTTTTAGAAGATGTGAACTTTCCAAGTTAATTTAGTTTTAATTCATTTTTGGTAGCAGGCATTGCACACTGTCTAAATAAGTTTATGGACTTTTGAATTTAAAAAGTCATTGCTCATGTGCATTCAATATATTTAACTTTTGTAAGCAACAGGCTAAATGTAAAGTACACATACTTGTTGGACTGAAGAACTATTTTTTAACATTATGCTCACCTTCTGTTTATATATATTATATTGATAATAATGGCCTTTCTACATATATAAATTAGTGGATATCACACTTCTCCATAGTGTATTATCCTAACTTAAAAAGTACTTTGTGATGAATAGTATTTTCTCATTTTCACTTATTAAACATGTGTTTACTTTGAAAGATGTGTTTCTTGATTTACATAGAAATAGGGTGCAAAATAACAATCTTGTTCCTTTTTGGAATATTCACACAGCATAATGCTGTCTCTTTTTATTTATGACCAATGAGAATATTCAAATGTTATGACTCGTTCTTATAAAATGATTACAAATCTATAGGAGGAGAGTCTGATAAAATGACATTTATGGATTCATTCTATAATCTCTCTGATTAAAAATACTCCTAACTTGGTGGAATGAATATAATCTAATGTTTTAAAAAATCCTTTAAAAATAAATGCATAAAATAAAAAATCCTTGATGATTTTATGTATTTCAATTTATTTGAAAAACATTTCCCACCATTTCTTTTGGTTTGTGACATGTTTAATACTGTTTCTTTTAATCAAAAAGAGGGAACTTTTTTCTTTTAATATTGTTCCCTTTTTCTGCTTTTGTTACTATGAATTGAACACATGTCTAATTTTAGCACTATCAATATAATTTGGGAAGAAAGAATTCCATTCATACATTGTTAAGATCTGATGATAAAATAATTCTACCATCTGAATTCAAGCATGTAATACATCTCTGAGAGTTCCTCAAATTTAAGAAGATAACAAATAAATTATATAATCACCATCACTAAATATATTGCTACAAATTTTAGGTCTTTTCTTTTCGTGTTTTCATGGTTTTTTTGATTATACCTCTAATGAACTGTAGAGGAAAATTATCTTGATGACGCTCAGTCTAGTTCCAAGAAACCTAGTATAACTCAACATAAACAAAAACAACTCATTCAAGTGCATGGCCAATACTAAAATGTCTTCTTAAAGTTTAATTTATGATCTGTTTGGAATATAAATAAGAGAAATTTTAAAACAATGGTGAACTTGAAGTTTATTTAATTGGCGAAAACTTCTTTTTAACTATCTGGAAATCTCAAAGCTAAATGTTAATACTACACCCAAAGCAATATTTCTTTGAAGCATGTAATGAAAAAATAAACCTATATTTTTATGCTTTTTTTTAATTTTTAAAGAGATTATTTTTAAAGAGATACAATAACATATGTCTAGAGTTTGCCTTTGGTCTGTTGGGCCAGTGCTCCTTGCTCTTCTATTCTTATGGCAAATTTTCATTGTGTGAAATGTAATTTTCACTGCTATTTCTTGGTAGTTTTATTCACTGTTAAAAATCTACTTTTATTAAATGTTTTTTCTAAGATAAAATGGCAGCTAAAAGTACTATCAGTAAACACTGCAGAATGTGACGAGCTCAAATTAACAGTAGCAATGTGAATTTACCAGTAGCCCAGTGATATGACAGCTGCCTGCCTCCTGGCTCATAAGTTACATCTTCATTAGAGAATAATTAAGATGCTTATATTAAATAATCAAAGACAGAACTATTGTCTGGTTTATGTGAAATAAGAATAACTAATATCATGGCTCAGATATGTTTTTAATATGTGACAGCTATTTAGAAATGTTCTATACCGATTTTAGCCATTCTTTGTCTTGTATCAATGTAATTTTTTTGTAGGTAATGTGTAACGGCTTTGTGTAAATCTTGCATTAATTATTCTCTTTTTTTTTTCTTTCCTACTGTCACTTTTTTCCTTTTCTTTACTTTCATGTTTGTAACCCTACTCTTTTCTTCCTTAATTATTTTATTCTTACTCTATTTTCAAAAACAATTTCCGTCATGCAGATAAATGCTGTGAAGCGAATAAAGGCGAAAATGGAAGCCAGTCATGGCAGCTGAATGCTGCTGGGTTTTCTTTCATTATAGCCATAAGTTTGTCTTGGATGTTTTAATGTTGTTGTAATATATTTCCTTTTATGCCTTGCAAGTTTACAAGACTAATCGGGAATTCTGATAAAAGATTTTCTATGGTCCAACTAATTATGCATGTATTTTCACCCATGAACAATTAGCCTATTTTCCTTTCCGCAAATTGTCAATCTTTAAAGTAGATAATTTGTCAGAAAATCACTGAAAGAAAGAGAATCAGGAATGTTTCTTCCAGGATACAGTTCACTGCATAACTTGCTTCGTTCTAAAGTTTCCTTTAATTTCTAAGGTTGACCTTGTTAAATATCATGTCACTTTTACTTGAAACATAAGCATTTGCTGCATCTAATCTTCTTTCATTTGATTATTTTGCAAATATAATTCAATATCCATGACCATACACTGTATAAATAGTAATTTTATTATGTAGAATTGTGGATCTTTTATATTGGTTTTCATTGTTACTCTTTCAAATGTAAGTTTCTAACTTCATGGACATTTATAAAATTTCATGGTGTTTACCATTTATATAGAACATAAACCTGGTAACTTTTATTATATTAGATGTGTATCCCTACTGTGCTGCCTATTTTTCTTTTATTGACCTAAAATGCCATAGGAATAAAGTGAAAGTGTTTCCTCTTTTAAATTTGAACACCAATTTAAAATATCCAGACTTTTCATTAAGTGAAAATATATCTCTGCAAATATCCCAAAGTAAATAATAAATTAATTTTGAATGTGTTTAAAAAGTTGCACCCTGTTCACTGGTTATGGATTGTGCTGTGAGCTGGCATCAAAAATTGATGTTGTAACAACATATACGTATACTTATTTTTCACATCTTTCTGGACATGTAAGAGTCAATATCTTTGCAAGGACCAGAGACAGAAGTAAATAATTTAGCTACTACTTGCAAGAAGATGAAACTGAGTTCCATTTTTCAAAGGAACCTGGATTTGAGGGAGTATCATGAGTAATGATTTCAGTTTTCACATTTTCATGCATTATAAAATAAGAAGTGTTTTGTGCTTTTCACTCCCAACCACACCCTAGTAAATGATCTTACTACTCATTCTGGATAATTAGAAAGCAATCAGATTTACATATGTGCGCAAAAGTGACCATACTAATATGGTAAATCATATTATTGGATTCTAGGCTTTGAGAATCACTCATCAAAAACTATTTACTTTTTTGCATGAAGGTATTCTCTTACTCTTTCAAAAAACTAGCTATAGGATCCTATTATGTAAGATCTAAGGCTAGACTTCTCTTTAGTAGTCTATCTTCTTTATCTTTTCTAAACTCTGCAGTGCACTGCTGTCTTTCTTTCTTCTTACCTAGCAATAACCCATCCACAGATTAAACATACTTCTGCCTCCTTCCCTTCTCTTCTGCTGACACAAAGGAACTTCCAGACTTTAGTATGAAAATCTAACCTGCTTATGGGGAATGTTCTATTTTTAAAATCACCATAGCCAACTTTTTGTTTTTTATTAAAGAACTAATTATAAGTGCATATAATATTCAAGGATATCTGTGCTTATAAAAGATATGTAGACTTATTGGTTACTAATATGTAGAAAGTGTTGGGAAAAAAGTTTCAATAACTCTTCCAGGAACAATTTTTCTGTTCACTATAACCTGACTGGATCTTTCCAATAAGATAAATGCTTCTTCAAGAAAGTCATGTAGAAATTATTTTGACATAGTATATGATAGCAAAATATTCTTAAGAACATGGAATAGGTCTCCTATAAGATAACATAGTTGATTTTTTAAATTTAATATTCTATGACTTAAGGTTACCAACAGTGATATGAAGAAGACTCGAAATCAGGTTTATATGATACCTAAAATAATATTTTGACAGTTGATAAAATAATCTAAAATTAAACTTTTATTCTCACAGAATTACATTTAATAAATTCAGCATTTAGTTTTTTTTTTTAAAGATTTTATTTATTTATTCCTGAGAGACAGAAAGAGAGACAAAGACAAAGGCAGAGGGAAAAGCAGGCTCCTGCAGGGAGCCAGATGAAGGACTCCAACCCAGGACCCTGGGATCATGACTTAAGCCAGAGGCAGATGCTCAACCTATGAACCACCCAGGAACCCTTCATTTAGTTTTTATAAACATCTAAGTACAGATCAGGTTTTTAATCCTGAAATTAATGAGCAACCTTTCATTTGACCAAATGTTTATGCTTAGAAGACGTTATTTTACAGTTCTGAGAAATGCATACATTCTTGAAAATAGATCCTTAGATATCTTAAAATACAGGCTCTGTGCTTTGGTTTATTTCCACAAGAAATAGGAAAGCACAAAACTCTGAACAGTATAGCTATAGCATTTCAATAAACAAAACCTTAGGGATTGTAAATTACCATCTCTGATTTAAAAAAATAATAATAAAGTGTAAGTGTTGCTAAGTTATCTTTTTTATAATCTGAGTTTTAGTCTTTAGTCTATATGCAACCATGTAATTTGACAGTGCTTTTTAGTCTAATTAGTATCTGCCTATAAGTCTAAGTGAATGTGAATATTGGTAAGCAAAACATAAAAATTCAGCTTATTTTATGTCTCTCCCTCATATTACCCAATGATTTTTTTTCATCCAATAGATTTTTAAATAAAATGCTGTGTCTGAAATGTATAAAATATGAACTTGTGTGTTAAGGTGAGTTTTATGTTAATCATTACATTTAATGTGTCTATGTCTATTGACATGTATATCATATCTCCAAATGTTTAATCATTCCAAAATTTTGTTAACGGGCATATTATATGAGTTATTAGGTTAGGCTGATTTACTTATGGATGATTGCAGCTTTGGCATGTGGAGCATCAGGGTTAGTTTCTTGTATAAACATAGATATCTCCTTTTTTTTTCCTCCCAGCTCTTACTTGGTCTGTCTTCTTTTCTCCTTTAATTATTCAGTGCTACTGGTTTCTCTACCCCAAACCAAACTCTGTAATTATTCATCAGATCACTATAAAGCGCACCAATACCACGTGCCAGATGTGCCAGGAGAGTATGCCTAGCAAGTAGCAGTAAATTCTTTTCTATGAAACTTCTTACATGGGAGATTCATAGGTCAATTAACATTTTTCATCCTCTCTCCTCATATTAGTCATTGGGAATAGCTATACTTTATAAATGCTACACTCATACTATTTCCAAAAACATTACACAAAAGAACATATATGCATTCATTCCTGGTAGACATGGACAAGATTAAAATGTCTTATGGCTTTATTTTTTTAAATTTATTTCCATTATTTCCTTCACCTAAAGTATCTTAAGTATTTTAAAAAATGATATAAGTAAATAAATATATTCTAGACATTGGGTTAATAGTGTATGTATGTAATTTCAGTTGGACATATAAAATGAATACATATGCAAATAATTTAATTGCAAATAGTTTTTACTATTTAAATATACAGAAGATTTTTTTAATTAAGAGTTAAAAATACAAGTATGCACAGTAGTTCATAGGTTCTACAATTTGGATCAATTTGGAAGCCATTAAAATTTAACTCAAATATTTTCC
The DNA here is from genome assembly GCF_011100685.1 of Canis lupus familiaris. Classification (NCBI taxonomy): domain Eukaryota; kingdom Metazoa; phylum Chordata; class Mammalia; order Carnivora; family Canidae; genus Canis; species Canis lupus. The sequence continues at coordinate 17,856,578 of NC_049252.1, forward strand.
ATATAAGAATGGCCACTTACCGTATTTAACTAAATTAAAACTGAAATACGGAAAATTCTACTGTAGTTTCAACTTTATACAATTGGATTTGTGATTAGTCAGTTATATTCAACAAAACAGAGTTGCAAGAGGTAATTAATCATTTTTGAGTCAGGATGAGCTCTATTATGTATCTGAAAAGCGTCTTATTTATAATATGGTATACCTACACTGGGAATTGAAAAATAAATTTTAAAATTACAAATGATTTTAGTGATTTAAGGTAGATATTTATATTACCAATACAACCATTAACTATGTTTGGGGCGAGTTTTCAAGAAGAGTTAGCTCATGTTACCTATAATAGTACTTGCAGTTTGAAGTAGTTAAGAAACCTCTCTAGTTATGTAAAATTATCTGAAAATTTCCACCTGTTTGTTTTTGGTTATGATATTGGCAGCACTGGGAGCTTTAGTGTGTTACAATACTACCTAATTAAATGTTATTTATAATTTTCTTTAGCCCTTATGTATTATAATTTTGCTTAATGAATAAAGATATCAGATCATAAGGTTATATCTAAATGTGCCATTTTATGCATCTTATTATTATGGCTCAAATCTGTGAGGTATAATGTAATACCCTTCAAACAACCTTTGAATAGGTACAAATTAAGTAGGTTTTCTCTTATTATGGCTTAATTCCTTCCTTCATTCTTTTCTTCCCATTCATTCCACCATTTCCTCTCTTCTTCCCTCCCTCCCTCCATTCTTTCCTTCCAATTTATAATTTCTAATAGTCCCTCTCTTTCCCTGTCTCTTTCCTCTATTCCTCTTTTTTCCTCCTCTTTGTCTCTCTTACTCTCCTCTCTCTCTCGCCCACCCTCCAGCCTTCCTTTCCTCCCTCTGGATTTCTAGCCATAAATAAATAGGAATAGGATGTATTTTTTCTATTCCTTTTCCATTAATCAGTGGTAAATATTAAAGTCTTAGCATTTGTGGTTTGGATATATGTCTTAAAACCTTCAGAAAGACTAACGTATTGAATGGGTAGCTCAAATTTGCATAATTCATATGACTAGAGATGCAAATATTTGACAAATCGCCCTTGAAATTATTTCAGTATGAATTGAAATTAGTAAAAATTCCATTTCCAAATCAGCTGATGATGTCATAAAAAATAAAGAGAATTATTTAGTCACTATTAATTCTTGATAGTTTATCATAGAATTCAGAAGATATTACCACAGTAAATTTTAGGATCTAACTAAAGAAAAAAAAAATCTAATTAACCTGATTTCTTTTGTATCGCCATCTATATTGGTAGAGTTAACATTTAGAGTTAATATTTTTTTTAACTTTTAAATATAAAGCTTTAGTACTATCTCTTTTTAATTTATTGTACCTAAAAACTTGATGAAATACATAATGTTTATTATAGTATATTAAGCAGCATCTCAATTTTTATCTAAGGTAAAAAATTCAGTAATCTTAAATCTAATTTAATTGTTCTGAAATAAGAGATGTGAGTGTAATATCAATGCTTCATTTTCCAAATGCCTTTGGTTTTAATATCTTCTTATCTAAGATGAATCAGATAAAGATTTTTTGATAGTAGTCCACTCTTCTTCTATAGCTATTCATTAATTTCAAAGCCCAAACTGAAAAAATTGAAATAGCCAAGGAAAACTCATATGTTTAAGAATTCTATTATTATAGCTTCACTGATCTGAACTGCAACTGATGTCCTTACTGCTTTGTTGATAGACTATAATTCATAGACTATTATTTTACCTAATTTTAAAAGATAGATTCATTCAAGTATAATCAAATTTCATTTTAAGTGTGAACTAATTGTATTATAGGTATATTGTAAATTTTCTTAATTTGTGTGTGTTAAGTTATTCTTTATCATTCCATTTTAACTAATAAAATATAAAGTTACATATTTGCAAGCACTACATAATGTTAAGAGATAGCATCTTTTTCTTAATTATATCATATTTATTTTTATTCTATACCTGTACTAAATGGGAACTATGAAATAAGTCTCCTAGCTAATTTTTTTAAATGCAAGCAATTAAAAATTACTGTTTTAAGTAACATCCATGATTCATGAGCTTCTTTAAGAATATTTTTATCTCACATCTTACAGATTTTATGTATAACACTTGTGTTTTAAAGTGACTATTTCTGATCACTTTAATTGCATTTGTTTTCATCATAGCTTATTTTCTTGAAAAAAAAATGTACGTTGTAAATGTATTGTCTTCAGTATCATCTCTTATTTGAAACCCCCAACATAATATCCAGCACTATGTGTAATCCTATGCATGTGTTTCATAGTATATTAAATGTCATTTTATTTTCTGTACCTCTGTGTCTCCATTGTTGTAATAAAGAAAACTGAGGAAAATCTTTGTTATATGTGTTTTCTTTATTACTGGTACAAATCTTTTCTGTCCTTGTTGTGTGTTTTCATTTCTAACTTGGTCAAATCCAATCTCTCAATGTAATAAACATATAATCATTGAGTGACTTCTTTTTGGGATAAATAAATACATCATCAGTCGGCTGATGTAAAATAATTTAGATACACTATTAAATACTGTTTCTTTCATAGTAAACTAGTTCAAGTGTTCTTAGAAGACTTCGATAACCAGTACGAGATGAAAGTAATTGATACTATCTTAATAAAATACAAGAATATAGTTAATAATTTTAATAATGCAAGCATTGTTAAATAGTTTCCTTTCCTAGCAAAAGTTTATAAAGGCAGAGATAAATGCTTAAAGAGATTTTTAAATGTCTTTGGTTAATGTATTGCTATAATTTGGTTTAAGCACCATAAGAATAAAATTATAGAAAGTTCCTAAGTTTCTCTGCTTATACACAGCCAGGGTATGAAACAAAAATGACTTTGGTTCTATTCTTTAATTAATTCTATTTTTTAATGTGTACTGCCACACATGCTGTGTGGAATATTTAATTGACTCTTCATAAAGTCTCTTTAAAGTTTCATTATCCCATATTTTAGATGAGAATAGTGAGGTCTAAAGAAGTTGAATAATTTATGTAAAGAGTCACAGTTAGAATCCAGGTCCAGTGCTCTTAATGAAACATTATATTTCTTTTTTTGTTTTAGTAGTGGACCTGGATTCAAATGACAATTCTTTAATATGGAAATTATTCAGTTGGTTTTTACAAAGGACAAATTGCTGCATTAGATATGAATATGTATTTCTCTTATATAAATAAGTCAAGTGCTGCATTGCCAGATAAAAATGAAACAGTGTAGAAATTACAAAGGAGGAAATGTTCATTTTCAAGATTTGCATAATTTTAAGGCACATTTAATCTTTCTTATTCCAGAACAGCCTAGTCTTAAATGTAGGTCTTAATCTATATATCCCCCATTAAAACATATTTATATACATTTCAAAATGAAAATTTTAACATAATATTTTGTTATAACTTTTGAGCTCTTTCAGTTGATTCAACAGTTACAGAGGTTTTAGATGTGGGGAGAGAAAGAAAGTTGTTTTTCTTTGCTGTTCTTATTTTTCCTGAAACCCTTTGACAATGAGACAGTATCAAAAGGGAAGTATCTGGGAATTATTGGACATTTTTATAGTGACTGTCACAGAGACTTTACATTACTCTATTAGCTGTATATTACTTTCTTGTTTGGGATCACCATGAAAAAGCTAAAGAGATTTGAGGAAATCTACTCGAATAGCGTCATCAATACCAATTATTTTATGTAAACAAATTGAGGATCAGAGAAGCCAAATTGGGAGGCATTAACTCTCAGCATTCTTCCTGTCTTTGTTTTATCAAATTACACTGAATCAGAGAAAGAATAACTCAATCCCTAGTCTATAATTCATACAGACTTTGTCTTTGTCCCACTTCCTTTAATTTCTTCTTGATTGCCTCAAAGAAAAAACAATGTGAGTTAGGAAAGGCCATGTATAAATCAACTACAGTTCCTTCCAGTAATCTCCATACTCCATTCAACAAATCAGTTTACCTTTCTCACTTCCACTTTTATACAAAGCTCCTTTCCCATGATCAATGTAATATAATAAACTCACACTCAGTTTCTAGCTCTAAAGGAATATCAAATTAAATGTGATCACTTTATGATTTTTACATATTTCCTGAAAATACCTTATAAAATGACGTTTTTGCATTGTTAGTGGAAAGAGGTCATTTTCTAGTAATATTTTTGTGTACTGTCTAATAAAGACTAAAACAGGTGTTTTCATATCAGCATCTGTCCTTTTCATTTTAGGAAATCAAAATAAACAGCTTCAAACCAGAATTTACATAGTGACTATATGCTTGCTTCTCTACTGATTTCTCATTTATTATTACAAAGAGAAACAAAATATTTAAAAATTCATATTATAATTAATATAGACTATTTTTCCTTACTTAGATAAGGTTAGCAAAAGTAAAAATCAGCTCTTCAAACTAGCATTTCTGCTTTGAATGCATGAACAACAACTTTGAATTTACTATTGTCTCTATATAATTTCACAAAGGCTAAATATATATGTTACATAGAAGATTAAATGCAAAACTCTCTGATGTTCTTGAAAAATGCTAAGAAAAATTTTTCACAGTGCTTATTGGTGGAAAACAGAAAAAAATATTGTGGCATTTTTATATACTGGCCTGTTCCATCAAATGGCTCAGACATGAAGAAAAGTTTATTTAAGGGAATATAGCCATTGCTCTACAGCAAGGGCTGGTCTGGTTCATCGGTGAGTCCCATAATACTAAAACAGGAAGCCAAAAATGTTTAAGACTTTCCTGTGTGTCATCACTTAGCAGGTCATTTTTTTTTAATTAATGAAGGACATAAAAGATTGTTTATTGAATTTATAGACTTTCTCAGTCAATTGAGGCATGTTAGCCATTTTTGGGGGGAAGATTTTCAAGATATGACATTGTATTTTTTTCCCATTTTTGGAAAGACTTTACTTTTGAGAAGTTTCAGGTTCATACCAAAACTGAGAGGAATGTACAGAGTTCCCCATTTCTTCCTGCCCCAGTACATGTATAGCCTTCCCCTTATCAACTTGGAGAATGGTCCATTTGTTACAATTGATCGACCTCGATTGATACCACTGACATCGTTTTTACTCAGAGACCAGTTTTTGCATTAGGATTTATTTTTGGTGTTGTCCATTATATGGGTTTTGATAAATGCATAATGAAATGTGCGCACTATATAGTATTATAGTATTTTACAAAAGTTTCACGGCTCTAAAAATCCTCCATTGTCTACCTGTTTGTCCCTCCTTCTCTCCTAACCCCTGGCAACCACTGGTCTTTTTTACAGCCTCTATAGTTTTCCTTTTCTGTAATGTCATGTAGTTGGAATCACATAGCACATAACTTTTTCAGAAGATTGGCTCCTCTCACTAGGTAATATGCATTTAAAGTTCTTTCATGTCTCTTCATGTTGTGATGGCTCATTTTTTTTTCAGCATTGAATAATATTCCACTATCTGGATGTACCACAGTGTATTCATTCACCCAGAGGAGCATATCTTAGATGTACTTTTTAAATATATTGAAAATCTGCACTTCTATTTTAAAGTATACTATATGATATATTATTTTGAAGTACTATGTACTATGTAATAATATACATTATAAGTGGTCTTACATATTTAGATGTTTCATTTTAATAATGTAATGGGGGTTTTAAAATAGAACCCTAAGGCAGAAATTGAAATCTCTACAACTCAATATAGTGAATGTCTAATGCTGGAAAATTTTCAAAACTTAGTGTTATAAATTCCTTAGAAAATAATAGGATCTATATATTTGTTCATATTTTTTCATTTATTGTCTTATATATTTATAAAATTCAAAGGTCTGTATATTTAATAATTTTGCAATAGATTAGTTTTTAATTTAAACAAACAATTTGTAAAATATTGTAGTTTAATCTTATACAGTTATGATTCAATTTTGTAATATAGAGTCTTTAAGAAAAAAAGTATTTTGGGGGCACCTGGGTGGTTCTGTCAGTTGAGCGTTCGACTGCACTTTAGCTCAGGTCATGATCTTAGGGTCATGAGATGGAGCCCACGTGGGGCTTCACTCTCAGTACAGTCTGCTGTCCTTTTCCCTCTGCCAGCACTCATGTGCACTCTCTCTCCCTCTCTCTCTCTCTCAAATAAATAAATTAATTAAATCTTATTAAAAAAGAAAATATGGTATTTTTTACCTGTGCAAAGTATTCCATATTCAATAAATGGAACTAACTAATGTTAACAGAAAAAAAAATGAATTTGGCCAGTTAATGGTTAAGCCAAAGAACTAAAATTTAAGTTATTCTATTCTTTAACACTGGTTCATGTCTGTTTTTATCATATTCATTCCAATCTAAGAAGTTTTCTTCCCTATAAGTCAATAAAAACCTTCATTATCTTATGAGAAATACTCAAATCATCTTCACCAAAGAAAAATAACACATACCATAAGATTTAAACTGCATATGGAAAAGTACAGTTAGTGAGATAACAATAAATTTCCAAAGTAGCAGTTTGAATAAATAGTTATGACATATAAAATATTTTATATCTTGCATTTTTTTGTGAAATGATCAGTGGTTTCCATTCCAACACACTTAGCAATTTGAAATGTCAGTGTAGTTAGGAGCACAGGTATTCTGTTGTGGAAGGACTCTAGATATTTCACAATCTCTCATGGTTTGTTGCACCAGATTTATAAAAAACACTTAGAAATATTCATTTCTAAAGTTTTCAGTTATTTGAAACATTTACCAAAAATGTGCTGTTATCTATTAGATAATACTTTTTTTTCCAAAATCAGGACAGCTTATATCTTTAATTCCTTTCCTTATATTAAATATACTACTTTAACTTTTTCTGCGAATGTGACAAGTTTTCATCAACACTCTCATAGAAGAATAATAACTTTATATTTTAGAGTGTTCCTTTTTACAGGGAATTGTTTTCAAAAGATAAATACTAAAACCTTAAGAAGGATTGTGTAGATAATAAATTTTTAAAATGGTGTGAAAGAGATGAGCCACTTAGAATGTCATTCCATTACAAATTACACAGAACAGTTATATGTAATTATAAATATATATTATGTAAATGATAATACTTTATCTTATACAGTGTCCATTTTTAAAACATATTAATGGTCACTAATTAATGTTCTATCACTAATCACATGTTCTAGGCTAAGTCTATTTTCTCACTGCTTCAAGTATCAAGTAGAGATTGACAAGCCTGGGTGCATTATGGAAATGGAGGTGGAATAGGAGACAGGAAAGACTGGACAGATGTTTGAAGCCATAGCCCAGGCTTCCACTAGCTTCTTTCCTGCAACAGATTCTAGTTCCCTTCCTATGTATCTCTAACAACTCTCTACCATCTTTTGTGAAAAGATCACACGTTTGAGGTTCTGTTAGTGGTGGTGACTAATTTGGTTTGGGTGATTTATTTATCTACTCAGTTTGCAAGGTCCACATTTTTAATTTCATCATTTTTATCACTTCACTTTGACCTTTTCAACCATCTTCAGTATTTTATCTCTAATATTTATATATATGCTAATTTAAAAACATACCATATATTTTCATACATTTTCACATTTACTCATGGCGTATTCTGTCAATAATCACTTCCTGTCATCACATGGAAATGTTCTCATTCTTCAATACCATTTCAAGCATTGTCTTCTCTATTACGTCTTACTTGACCACGAACTACTAACATATATGATTTTCCCCCCATCTGCTCAGGTTACATTAATTTTTACCACTAGTAAAGCAATCAATTGCATTGCATTTCAGTTTCCAGTTACATGTCTTACTCTACTCTTCTCAATTTAATGAGTCCCCAGTGAAGAGAGTCTTTTGCCTTTTTCTTATTTCATCTTCACAACTGCTTGATAAGATTGTTTAATAAGATTGTGCTAAATTAAAGGATGATCATGTATTTTGGCCCAATTCAGCCTTGGGCAAAAATATTTCTGTATTATCAAAGGAGAAGAAGATATTTTGAAAAGATATTTTATAATTCTGCCTTTGTAAACAAACAAACATTCCTTGTCTAGGAAAAGACATTCTTAGGAAAATGTATAGAGTTTTGTAATTATAAATAATACACACACACACACACACAATTCTCTTCCCATTACCAAACCAGATATCCTCAATTAGCTAATTAGCTAATTATCTTGCCCCAAATCAGACAGTAAATATAAGTAAGTAAATAGATAAATAAGTAAAGTCTGGTTTATCTGTGCTGCCCTCTCAACCTACCTTCTCCCAAATAATACTTCCTAGTAAGGATAAGTGACTTGAAGGGAAATTTGTATTATCATTGAGTGTGTGTGTGTGTGTGTGTGTGTGTGTGTGTGTATTTGTTATATGTGTAAAGAACATATTGACGTAAGAATCAAAATAACTAAATAATAGAGACACAGAAACACAATGGTAGGAAATAGATGATATAAAATACAATCTTCACCCCCCCACAAACAAAGAAATTTGGTAGTAAGCAAGAATACACCTACATCAATATCGCTTAACTGAGTACACCCAGAAAAGACAACACCACCTTATTAAAATGTACTGAAATATATTGAGGATTTAAAACACATACAAATAGTAACAGTAGGCTTTGTTAATATATTTGAATAGTACTGAAAAATCATTGGTAAATTTTACTTATAAGATTAAAAACCTGAAAATTTCAGGAGTGCCTGGGTGGTACAGTTAGTTAAACATTCAACTCTTGGTTTCAATCAAGTCATGATCTCAGGGTCATAAGATCAAGCTCTTCATTGGGCTCCACACTCAGCTTGGAGTCTGTTGGGTTTCTCTCTCTCTCTCTGCTCCTATATCCTGCCCCCTACATTCTCTTTCTTTCTCTCTAAAATAAATAAATCTTTAATAAAAATCTGAAATTTCACCTTTTGAAATTAATGTGTGGATACACAAATAGTGTTATCAAGGATTATCAGATATTAATCTCGGACATGAACTTTTATAATTTGTTTTTGGATTACTGAAAGAGCTCCAATAAACTCAATACATGTTCTTTCAATACACAGCAAATTACTTTTGTGTGATCCTAAAACTCAAACATCTGTCAGGCTGATCACAATGCACTTATAAATAGTGCAATTTCATACAATTAAATACTCTTCTCATGATTATAACTTTTAATTTTTAATATAGTTCTAAAGATTTTAAATTTTAAAATCCTAAGACTCCTTTCCCCAAATGCAATCCCTTATAAAAGACTCCACAATTTTCTTTTCACCATTAACAATACTCTTACACAGCCATCACAGATATTAGTTGCATTGCATACTTTTTCTTTACACTGTTCATTGAAAACTGCATGCCTAAAAATTCATGTTGCACCCACACAGTTTTCACTCAGTTAGTTCACTAGGCAGTTAAATATCCAAATAATATGAACTTGAGTGAACTTAAAAAGTTGCTAATAAGTGCACTTTGTCAGGAAGCTGAACGATGTACTTTCATTATCTAATGAATATTAGAAGCTTTTCCAAGAGGGAACCAAGATACAACAGAGAAAAGATCAGAATACAAAAGAGGTACAGTCTTTATTTCAGGGAAGAGGTTTTTGATTTGTTAGAAATAATCTGTTGCAAGTTTCAACCAATTTTTGTTTCAGTGAAGACAAATGTGTCTAAAATGCACAAAATAACCATAAAAACAAATGTAACAATAGTAACAGCAAGAAAAAAATCTAATGGTGAAGTAAAGAGGGAAGGTGAATTACAGAATAGAATTATATGTATATATATACCCACTATATAATATATATATTCTTGTCCCAAACCAGGCAAAAGCAGTTTCATCTATAAGAGTCAAAAAGAGCATTTTTAATAATTCTCTTGCTTTCATTTATTTTAACATCACCCTTACAAAGATCAAGAAAGATTATGACATACAGAAGTATGGGAATGAATGACCAGAGAGATAATTTGCTATATGAATAATGAACAAATGAAAAAGAAATGGTATTTAACCATGCTGAGTTCTAGTCATAGTGAAATTCACATCTAAAACCAGAAGAATGAAAATGGTTTTAAACCTTAGACCTTAATGAAGACAGTTTATCAAAAATAATGATACAAAAACACTTGTAAAATGTAAATACATGTTTACAATTATTTTTATGCATCGCAGTTCATAAGTGTTAGCAATATTCAAATGTTTAAGCTTCTAAAATATAGGAAGGTTTGGGGTAAAAGTGGGGAAATTCTATTTTTTTAAAGAAAATACTGTAAACAAAAATAAAAATAAGCTACTATAAAAATGAGCATAAAGTAACAAGTATAACAAATGAAATAATAATGCATTTGTACAGTTCTTAGGAATTCCCAAATCATTTTCATAATATGATTCTCAAATAATATTTTAGCTAGGATACATTAAAATTATTACTCACATTTTATCAATAATGAAAAAGAATAAAATTGTAATTATGATCTAGTTATATCTAATTGCAATGTGTGAGCCACAAAATGCATGAACAATGCATTGCATTGTGTGTCTATCAAAGTGCAAATGTCATAAAATATTACCTATTTATAATTTAAATGAAAAAAATGTATCTTAGGAGAGTACACTCCATTTTTTTCCTGGGTGTATGTGGAAGCAACAAAAAAATAGTTTAGACGGAGGAAGAATATAAAATCCAATATAGTTGCTCGTCAGTTTGCAGTTTGATTTTTAATTTTTTTAAATTAGCAGAAAATAGTTTTAATCCTTGCTGATGCAACTTGTAATATTTTCCTTCTTTTTATTTAATACAGTTTAAAGAGGGTATTAACCACACATTGGAAACTTCAGAAGTCCAAACCTTTGTTTCAAACAGGGATATTAAATATGAATCAAAATAAAATGGATCTATCAATTCAGGAATGAACACCAGGCACCCTAAATGGAGGAGGTCTGTGGTCATGACACAGAGAAATGTGGTATTTGGAAAAATGGAAACAGTGTTACATGTGCTCAGTTTACTAAGATGAGTGGTTTTAACACTTCCCTCTTTAATAGTGAATTTTATAATATGAATAAATCAACATTTACTTTTTTCCTCATTTATGATTACTACTACCAAGGTGACCTGAAAGTCATGTTTTTTGTTAAATATATAAAAATAGATATTTATAATGATTTTTTCTAAATACAATATATAAATATCACATTTACAAACATATGTCTGATTCTCCATTTAGTTTAGCTGAGAAAAGGCTATCAAATCCAAAGACAAATCTTAACATAATTTAGAATCTGTTTAACAGATCTGTTATTCCCAGTAGAGAATAGAAAGTCTTATAAATGCGTAATAAGACATTTATTTACACAATTCCATAGGTTGGAGAATATTATTTTCTTTCTTGACAAGTGGGTTATGTCAAGAAATGTAAATACTGCAGCTTTGTCTATAGTGGGGGAATGTTGTGATTAGACTTTATTTTCAATATCCCCATCATTTTTGAAATTGTGAGGCTTATTAAACTTTTTATAACTTTTTAAAAATTATTATTTTGTTGAACTAGTCTAGACCTTGTCTCATTTCTATACTTTTGTTCTTTCTGCTACACTTTTTTATTCTTTGTTAATGTGGAGATCCTATGGAAAAATCATAAAACATTAATTTACCAATTTAAGATAATTTCCAAGTCTGTAAGTGACAGATGATTTTTGAAAACAGCTTGTTTATCAACAGTGTGAGAAACTGTGAAATCCTTAGGGATGATAGTTGGTTTTGAATCCAGTGCAATGTCCTTTTTTTGGGGGGGGGGGATGTATTACTGTAGAGTGTGCCTTCTATAATGCAAGATTACCACTAATTCTAGTGAAAACCCTTACTATTAACTGTATGCCTTTATTAATATAAAAGTCTTTTTTTTTCTTTTTTTGAGCTCTTCCTTTATTTTTTTAATAATAAATTTATTTTTTTATGGTGTTCAATTTTTCAACATACAGAATAACACCCAGTGCTCATCCCGTCAAGTGCCCCCCTCAATGCCCGTCACCCATTCACCCCCACCCCCCGCCCTCCTCCCCTTCCACCACCCCTAGTTCGTTTCTCAGAGTTAGGAGTCTTCATGTTCTGTCTCCCTTTCTGATATTTCCTACCCATTTCTTCTCCCTTCCCTTCTATTCCCTTTCACTATTATTTATATTACCCAAATGAATGGGACCATATAATGTTTGTCCTTCTCCGACTGACTTATTTCACTCAGCATAATACCCTCCAGTTCCATCCACATTGAAGCAAATGGTGGGTATTATTCTTTTGTTCTTTGCTTGTATTTTTTGGAGCTTAATGAATGAAATTAAATTTTAGGAACTTGTGCTTTGTAAGTAGAAAAGGACTTAAAAGGATGTATAATCCTAAAGATTTATGTTGATTTCTATTAGTTCTATTTTAGTACGTATCAGAAAGCCCATCTAGTTCTACACTAATTAGGCAGGCACTCAGTGAAAGTTTGTGAAGCATACATGGTTTGATAGTCTTTTTTTTTTAACTATACAGCCACAAAGTCTTTAGTTAATCCAGATCTGATTTTAAAGTAGCTCCCATTGTGGCTCAGATGGAGCCCAACTCAGAAAACCACCTGCTTCACCTCTTTTCACATGGGACATATATGAGTAAACATGCATGCTTATAGATTTACACCTAGATTTTCCATAGATCAACTGATGTTTGAAAGTGTGTTACTCTGAGCAGGATGAAGGAAGAACAAACATACAAGAAAGGAGACAAGTATACCTACTGCGATTTTGGAGGATATAGTACCTAGCAATGTTATGAGAAACACCAAAAGTTTTTGAATGTCTTCTTGTCTTTCATAGACTAACACTATTTACTTACCTATATTTAGGAATATCTCTTATGGAAAGAGCTACCACTATTCTGGGAGGAAAAAATAAATCTCCCCTCTTAGGACCCATTAAATTAAGAAAATTTTTTTCTTCATATCTTTATTGCCTTTCCAAGACTGAAAGTCATTTTCAATCTATTTGGAGGAGATGATATGTACACATAGAAAAATAGTTAAGTAAAATACTAAACTATTTAAAGAGTCAAAAAACAAGGCTAGTTTTATAAATATAATGTACTGGTTTTTGAAAACTATTATCAAATGTAATACATTTCACAGAAGATTAATTCCGTGTTTTAGTTGTGAATTAATTTCTACAACAGAAACATAAAGATATACATGTGACAAATTTTAAATGAAGGTTTTTTTCTCATTTTAATGCTTTGAATTTATGTTTTTATTTCAGTTAGGATGTGATTACACAAGGTCTGGGGACTAATATGGCTTGAGCTTGACAATTTCTGAATTTCATGGGACAGAAGGTCAGCTGGGAGGGAAGTTATAGAAATACAATTAGAATGACTCTCCTATTTGCTCTCAATAGCAAAATATATACCAAAAAAACAGATGTTTAAATTTTATAATTCCTAAATTATTTATTCTTATTAAATTCTAGTATAAAATACTCTATCAAAAAGCAATACAAAATGATCACTAAAAAGAGAGCTAATGATACATAGATAAGGGGCACCTGGGTGGCTCAGTCAGTTAAGCATCTGCTTTCAGGTCAGGTCATAGTCCCAAGGTCCTGGGATCAAGTCCCACGAGGAGCTCCCTGATCTGTGGGGGGCCTGCTTCTCCCTCTGTCTCTGCCTTCTCCCCTCTCTCTCTGTCTTTCATGAATAATTAAAGCTTTAAAAAACTAAAAAAAAAAAAAAAAAAAAAAAAAAAACTAAAATAAAGAATACATAAATAAATGATTTACACTGTTGTACCTCATTTAAATTGTTGTTCCTCTAGTAGTGTAGGGAAAAAATAGACATTTTCCTGTTCAAAAAAACTACATGTTTTATTTACTATGTTACCCCTCTCCTGATTTTTTTGAAGATTTTTATTTATTTATTCATTTGAGACACAGAGAGAGAGTCAGAGACATAGGCAGAGGGAGAAGAAGCCTCCCTGGGTGGAGCCAGATGTGAGACTTGATCCCAGACCCCAAGATCATGACCTGAGCCAAAGGCAGATGCTCAACCACTGAGCAACCCAGGCATCCCTCCTCTTCTGATTATTTGATGAGGAATATACAATACAAAACTGACACAAGTACAAACAATATAAAACCTGAAGCTAAATAGTCTTCACTGATACTGATCTAATATCAAGGGTTATCCTGAGACTTAGGCCACTATACTCTCTGGACCTCAGTTTTCTTATCTGTAATGTAGAGATAACACCATTTTCCTATGTCATGGAGTTGTAAAAATTATCATAAAGTATAGTATCATAAAGGACATGTGTAAATATTCTGGAAAGCTAAAAAAGAAAAGTTGAACTTAAAATCTTTTACATTATCACTAGGCTCAGTTTCAATTTGTTAAATAATTAAAACTGTAATGAACTTAAAAAAGAAAGTATATTCTATATGTCACCGAAAAAAATAAATCATTGCTAGTCCCCAAATCCTAGTGATGTAATTTACATGTGTTCATGATTTTGTTTCTGAAAAACCCAAAGACAAGTAAGTAAATTTTCACACCAGACTAAAAAGGTGGTAGAAAAAAAAAAAATGAAAACATTAGAAAATTTGGCTTTCATAGTTATTGTCATGGGATGTGAGAAAATATTAGCATTTAAATACATTGTTAAGCCAATTTTTAAAAACCATAACTTAACAAGAAAATTAAATATCTATTACATAAACTATCTTGCTGTCCACCCTATCCTCTGCAATGACAAAACATATTCAGTTTTCCATAAAAATAACTTCAAGTAACTCTCAACATTTATAATCATGAGCTTAAAAGATATAATTTTGTTTCCTAGGAAAAAAGTAATTAGCATTTTAGCATCAATATTCCTTTACCATAAGTTGCTTTACAAATATAATGTTTCTAAAGGCTTTTCTAAAGATGGTAATAAAGCAGATCAGTATGCTGGTTTAATGATAAAAAGGTCATAAATAAAATATTTATTATTTAAAAGCTAACTAGCTAAAACTAAAGAAAATAATGTGACTGTATTCTTAAGAAAATAATAAGTGTTTAATAAGAGAAAGTGTCCCACATTAGGGTGCTGATGAAAAAAAATATGCTTACAGAATAGATTAAATTTAGAAGATCAATTTTTTTCTAGCAAAATTTCATTTCCCCAGAATTTTATAATAGCAAAATAGTAGTAGCAGTAGTAGTAGTAGTAGTAGTAGTAGTAGTAGTAATAGTAATACTAGTGCTAATATTGCCAATATTTGTTAAATTTTTACTCTGCACTGGACAATAAATGTAGAGGTGTTAAGTACATTAATATGTTCACAACACTCTTTCCAAAACCCCATGACCAAGTTTGTGATTGTTGCTGTTTCTATAATTGTTCTCATTTTAATAAAGTGACATTGCAGCCTTGAGAAGTTAGCTGCCTCACTCAAAGATATACAGCAGTATGTGATGGACACCAGGTTCAGTGCATTTAAGTAGAAAGCCAGTCCTTTCATACTTAAAAATGGTGAATAAAAGGGTGCCTGGGTGGCTCAGATGGCTAAGTGTCTGAAGCTTGATCTCAGCTCAGGTCTGGATCTCAGGGTCACAAGGTCAAGCCCTGCATGGGGCTCTATGCTGGGGGTGGAGCTTACATTAAAAAAAAAAAAAAAAGGTAAATGAAGATTTAACAATGGGCCAGGTAGATCATCATTGACCCGGGGGATTTATTGTCTAGAACAGTGCTGCATGGGAGAGGATCCTAAGTGAAGCAAAAGAAAAGGCAATAGTTTATAACAGAAGGGTCATTTGGTCAATATATCCAGAAGGCCTAATGCCCGATCAGATTTCTATTTTTCAACTCCTCTTTTTTCAGCTTTAGTTGTTGAATCATGTGCAGTAGAGCAAAATGAATTTCCGTGGACTCTGAAAAAAAATTTAGCTTTATATGTAATCAAAGACATTTCATAGATGAATTGTCCTTATTATATTGTAATGGTACATTCAGGTAGGAATCGCGTATATTCAAAAAAGGATAATGGAAGAAAATGTATAAAATGATTCTCTAATTGTCAAAAGAAAGCCTGGTTTGCTTAATGTATTATTTTTATAGCTTGAGACGCTAGGTTTTTTTTTCAATCTTGCCTATAGATATATCTTTGATAAATAACATTTAGAATCTCACTCTCCATTTGTGTATTGGAACTTTGCAGAAAACTTATTTATCCTCCAACACAGTTATGTGTTTGCTTCCTGTTTCTCTTTATCAGAAGTAAAAGAACTATTATCAAAATTTCACTTGCTTGGAAGTGTAATTGCTTGGAAGTTGCAAGTTTGTTGATTTAAGACTTCAGGAATTCTTACCTGCAATTTCACAGAAATGCTATAGAAGTACCTCCATGTTCTAGCACAGGTGAACCACAAAGTCACCTGGGTAAGAAGCCAGGAACTATGTCACAGATAGAATGAATTCTTTTTTTTTTTTTTTTTTTAAAGAACATGCATTTCCTGGAGAAAAAAAATAAATATAGATGTCAGGCTCAGTCATTCAGTGGAAAAATCAACTAGGATTTATACAGGTCTGTCATCATCTAGCATCAGCTTGATTTAAAATGCAAATGAGTTACATTGATTCCTTTATATCACAATTTCTTCAAGTCACTATTAAAATATTATACCTAATTTTAAAAATATAACTTAGAAAAACTTTGTTTTACATAGCTATTTTTCAGAAGTGATTTTCTCCAAACTAAGTGTGCATCTGTCCCTATCAATTGCATTGCACACATCTTAGATATTTAAGATGCCATTATGATGCTGAGTAATAAATATATTTTATCATTAAAAAGGATAATTATAATTTTATAATGTTATGTAAGCAAATGTTAACTTAATTATGTTAAGAATCATTTTGAATAATTCTCTAACACTGTCTTACAATAATTATTTTCTTCCCTCAGATAGATAACAAAGTATCACCAGTTTAATCTCTTTCCATGGTACTTATTTTTGTGCCAACACTGTTGTGATTGTGTGGTCTAACATCAGTTTTGACTATAGGCATGAAACACTTGATACATCCTCACTTCCACTCTCCTTCTTGCTATTTCTACTTTGTCAGTCAGCATATTCCATCCTATTCCCAGTTACCTCTTTCATGGATAGTTTCTGTATGACTTTCAAGAATTTCCACAACCACAGGTCAAGGAAAAATGACTCCCATCGTCCCTAGCCTTCCCATGATACACTTCAGAAAGGTCATAAGTACCATAGCTCTGAAAAAGTTTGCTTCTAGTCTAATATGATTTAGTAAGATATTAGCTGAAAAAATATAAGTAAATCATTTATTCTAAAATGATGATTTTCAAAATATTCATACACAGATATTTTAAAATGTATTCTCTGTCAAAACAAAGTACTTGGAGTGCACATAATTTGAAAGTTCAAGGCTTAACTGAGATAATTCTATATGGAACATTTATTTAACCTTCTCCTACAGGAGTTTTGACTACATTTTCCTCTTAATAATGTGATGATCCATTAATGGTTATGAGTTTCTAATAGAGTACAGTTGGGGCTATAATAATATTCATTATCTTCCCCTTGGGAAATCAAAAAATATATTGGAAAGAGTGCTACTTAAGAGTATTTTTCTAAATGAAGTCTGAAAAAATATTTCAGGGACCCCTGGGTGGCTCAGTGGTTGAGCATCTGCCTTTGGCTCAGGGCGTGATCCCCAGGGTCCTGGGATCAAGTGTCACATCTGGTTCCCCATGGGAAGCCTGCTTCTCCCTCTGCCTATGTCTCTTCCTCTGTCTCTCATGAATAAATAAATAAAATCTTTTAAAAAAGAAAAAATATATTTCAAATCATTAACATGTCAGTTGCTTGAAATATTATTAGAAAGCCAGAGAATGGTTCCCAAAAATCATGAAATTAAAATTTACCAGTGACTCACTTTTTTCCTGTCTCTTTAGTTAAGATTTACTTTCAAAATAACTATCTATTTTTTTTTCTAATTTGGAGCTTAGTAAAATTATTTTCTTTTATTTTTTTAAGATACGCTTTTTAATGGTCTTGGGCTCGGAGCAGTCATTGGCCTGGGCGTGGCGGCACTCTTGCTAATCCTTGTGGTAACGGACGTCAGCTGCTTCTTTATTCGGCAATGTGGGTTATTGATGTGCATCACGAGGAGAATGTGCGGGAAGAAAAGTGGTTCTAGTGGGAAAAGTAAAGAACTCGAAGAAGGAAAAGCTGCATACCTGTGAGTAGCAGATATTTGCAGCAATTACATTACACAAGTGCCACAGTCAAGTTTGAATATTTTGCTCAGGGACTTTGCTGAGCAGAGTAAAGAGCTCAACTCTAAGATCAGTGAACACTACTGTCTGCTTTCTGATCTTCAATCTAATGACCTTAAATAATATAACATGTTATGGAGCCAAATGCTTTTGAAAACAGATTATTAAAAAATAAATCTTAAAATGGGATCCACACAAAAATTAGTTACTGTTATGATTTAAATATAAACAGATGGAAATATAGACAATGGTACAAATATATTTATCATTTCTTCCACCGTTTTTCAGTTTATGTTGAATAAAAGAAGGATATAGATGGTAATTTGAGTTAAAAACTTGGGTAAGCTGAGTAAAAATATGTATTATGCAAATTCCTTCAAGTGTAAGAGGCTACATAGAGGCTTCAAGATTGTATAGAGATGTTGTATGTGCCATGCAATACATTATTACAGATTCTAAACTAACTCTTCCAAATTTTGATCAAAAGATGACTATATGTTAGAATTTGGCACTCTCTGTGGCATCTCCTTCAGTTAGAATATGAATTCCAAGAAAATACACAGAGCAGAATACTATAGAAAACTTTTGTTATGTAAAAGATCAACTAAGAGGTTTTAATACTTTTTGTTTTGTTTCATGGCCTTTTGCTAGATTTTATCTAATATCAAAAACACAAAAGGCTCAATTAAAAAAAAAGAGGACACAGGAGAACATGCACATTCACATATAAACATGCAATGTTTATGTATATGTGTGTTTGCATACATATACATATATGTGTATATTAAACCCTGTAATCAAAAATAAGCATTCTTAAGAATTGAGAACATTTCCTTTACTTTTTAAATCTTAGTCTTTCTGTTCCACATCTAACACATACAAAAGAGTTAAAAGAATTTCATAGCCAACACCCATTTATCATCTATGTGGATTATAGAAAAAATATTTTATTTTATTTCTCTTATCACATATTTATCTATTCCCTCAATCCATTATTTTATTTTTTGCATTTCATAGTGTATCTATCCACTGAACCCTACATAATTCATTGACCTGCCTATCACTGCATGCAATTCAAAATGTGTCAATGTTCTCTTTAGGTAAAACTTGCATAGTGTAAAATGCACAAACTGTTCCATTTGATGAGTTTTGACAAATGTTTATATCTGTATAATCCAACCCCTATCAAAATTCAGAAATAGCATCATCCACAAAATTTCTCTCATGTTTCTATCCAGAAAACTAACATTACCTCACCCTGCCACAGGCTACTATTATTCTGATTTTTTAAATCATAAATAATTTTTAGCTGTTATAGAACTTGATAAAAATGGGTTCCTGTAATGTTGACTCTTTTGTATCTGGCTTCCTTCATTCAGCATCATGTTTTAAGATTCATTCATAGTGTTCTGCTTATTAGTAGTTCATTTATTTTTATTGTTGAGTCATTACTATTTGCTTCTCTATGCATACTTTTAGGCATCTACAGTCTCATGCACTAATTTCTAGGCTTCACAATATAGGAGAAACCATTCTTTAATAGCTGTATTGAGTTTTTTTTTTTTTTACTTTGTTTTGTTTTGTTTACATCTCCAAGCTTATTTCAATCCTACTAAGCAATTTGTCTATGACCATTTCTTATGGATTCTCTACAAGGGATATTTTCACCTCACAGGATTCTAAATCAGATAGTATACATTTTCATTTCAAAAACATTAGATTCATTTCAATATCAAAATGCCACCTACTTACTTGTTGGACAAAGAACAAACAGAAATCAGGCTCCACTTCACACTTTGAATCAGATAGTAATGTGTCCCATAGTAAATGTAGCGGGATCAATTCACTATCCAGCATCTCTTGCTAGAACAAAGTCTACTTTTAATAACTTGCTGTGCTTTTACATTATTACCTAAATATATATATATATATACCAAACTTAGTTTTAGTCTCTTTTTCACATATTAAGAGAACCATATATTATATAACATCATACATATATGATTTATATATTGTATAAAACCATGTATCACACACATATATGTATGTGTGTTATGATATGATATAATACATATATATCACTCATACAAATATAACTCAAAGCTTAATTTTATGTATCTCTATTCTTTTTGAACCACTGAGCAAATATTTCCTGGATAAATACTAGGTAATAAGCACTGCTATACAACCAAGCAGTAAAGAGATGACAAAAGTAAGTAAGAATTTTATTCACATAGAGTTCTTGTTCTGACTTATGAAGACAATAATAGGCAGTAACTAAAAAAGGAAGTGTTTAATAGCAATAAGCACTAAAAAGAAAAAAAAAAACAAAAATAGAGTGATAAATTCTTACTACAGATTGGGTCATGAGACGCCTTGCAGGGAAAATGAAGGAGGGTGTAGCATGAGTGATAGTGGGCAAGAATATAATAATCAGGGCAGGAATATCCTATAAGGTGGAATAATTAATACAAAAGTTGTTAAGGCAGAAATCATCTTACTATGTTAAAGGCCAATGAACATGAGTGATGCCAGTCAGAGAGAGTCTGGTACAAATGTCATGTTAGAGAATTACTAGATACCAAAGTATTAAATTTACTTCAGTCCAAGTAAGAAATATTTTTAAATAGAAAGCTCCTGTAAGTTTTTTTTAATTGATTTTATTTATTCATTCATTTATTTGAGAGAGAGAGTGAGGTAGGGTAGTGGTAGAGGATGAGGGAGAGGGAGAAAAAAATCAAGCAGACTCTGTGTTGCATGTGGAGCCCCATTTGAGCTGAAACAAAAAGTCAGATGCTTAACTGATAAGCAACCCAGGCATGCCCAATAAGTTTTTAAAGATTGCTTTAGCTACTTGTGAGGAATGCATTACAGAAAGGTTGATAGGTATAGAGGAATTATTTAGAATCAGAATGATGGAGTGGAAGGTCCTTGAAATAATCCAAATAAAAAATAACATTTTTTGAACCAAGGTATAGACATATAAAATGTATGGAGTCTAGATACAGCTGAGGTAGAGTCAAATACTATGTGTTGATTTGACTTTGGGGTGAACTAAAGAGAGAAATCATGTTTTTGTCTTAATTAACTGGAGGATATTGGTGACCATGTGCAAAACAATGAGGATATTCAAGTTCTGCCATTTATTTTTATTTCACTCTATTAATTGGTAATTTATCCATCAACACTTTGGTTTATAAGTCCTGCTGGGTTTAATTAACCTTAAAGACTTGGGAAGATGAAAACACAGGGTTCATTCCTTGCTTGTTATCCATCATAACTTTTTATATCATTATTTCCTGTGCTTTGAGAAAACAGTTTTCAAATATTTTTCAAATATTCAGTGTTTGATTTGGGAAAACATGATATATATTTTTCAAGAATATTACATAAAATTGCAATGAGAAATAGAATATAACTGATTTGATGGATTGGATCTCCACTGGCCTTTAAACAAGATCTGAAGCATTCTTAGACTAGTACTTTCATGTTATCACAATTAAAAACTATACAGCTTTATTATAGAATACGGTAATTACACACTTAGAGAATTCTTGTTTAAAGAGTATAAAGTTCCAGAAAAGAGAAATTAAAGTCCATAGCATACAGAATGACATTCGTGTAAAGTTATAGAATATTATATCATTTGGCTCTTGTAAATTTAAATTTACATTTATCTTGCATTCTTATCATGTATCTAATAAAAATGGTGAATGATTTCTATTTTATCAAACTGTACCTATACTCTTGCTTACCCAAGCATTAATTTGTGCAAATAAATATTTATTGAACACCTACATAGGCACCATTCTAAGCCCCAGAAATACAACTCTGAAGTAAAGCAAACTAGTCCCATCCATCATCTAGCTTTTACTCTACTGGGAAACACATTTCAGTTAAAAAACAACCAAATGGATGAATAAATAAATAATTTATGTTATAAATACTACATAAAAAGGAAAGGATTTTCCTGATTAGACTTACCTGAGCAAGCTGTAAAGGAACTAAATTATTAAAAATTAATAAGATGTAACTAGCCAAGGTGTATGTGTGTGTGTGTGTATGTGTGTGTGTGGAAATGGCTTTTCAATGTTCAGAGAGATATCCAAATCCAGCCCCCTTTACTGGCATGTGAGAGAAAGGAAATACATAACTCCAGTCCATTACAGCCATTCTGACTCACTTCAGGACAGAAGCCTGAGAAGCAGTTGTGACATTTACAGTCCAGGGGCAGAGACTTAATGAAGCCCAATGATAAGACTATTGAATGTACCCTCTCCACACCCCACTTTACCACCATGTTAGTAAATGCCTGTATTTAGCAGTTCCTTCTAACTAGTACATCATGTCCCAGTATCAAGAAAACTATAGATTATACTGAAGGCAAAAATCATTTTGAAGAAGCAGAACTAGCATCAGGGCCAGATTCAGAGGAGGGGAGGGATGTTGGAATTATGAGACCAAGATTTTTTTTAAGTATATGATTAATATGGTGAGAACACTGTAGGACAGCATGAAAGAATAGATGGCCTGTGTAGTAGAGAGATGGAAATTCTGAAAAAGAATCCAAAAGAAATGCTAGAGACCAAAAACATCCTAGTAGAAACGAACAATGCCCTTGATGAGCTTGCCAATAGACTAGACATAGCTGAAGAAAGAATCTCGGAGCTTTGAGAGATTTAAAAGAAAATACCAAATTTAAAAGCAAACAGAAGGGCACCTGGGTGGCTTGGTCAGTTAAGCGTCTGGCTTTTGATTTTGGCTCAGATCATGCATATGTTATGATATTTTTATTTAAGCTATTTTCTTGAAAATATGAATATCACATTATAGTTAAAATCATTCATATAATTCATGGAAACATTTAAAACAATAAAACATCTCATATATAAATTTTATCTTCTGAATTGTAATATAGGAACAATATTTTTGATGCTATATTTCAAATAAAAAATTTAAAGCATATGGCTAGTTAGAGGGAAAAGCTACTTTATGTCATAATTTTCTTTAGCAAACATTTTTTATTTATTTCACAAAATAAACTACACCATCAAATTTAAATTTGGACTTTTGTAAAAAATTAACATAGCTTTGAGGAGAAAAAGAATTCTAGACAAAATGGAACTTCTCCTTTCTATTTTTTCTGAGTGAAAATTATGTGGGTGAGATGAATTTAAATTAAAAAAATTGTTAGTGGTATTCTTAATCTGACTGTGTTGGACTTTTGGCAGAGGGAGGTGGGATTAAGTTGAGATGCTAAACTATGTTTCATAATGCTTCTATTTTTGCATTACATGAGTAAGGTTTTTTGTTTATTTATTTTTTAGGAAAGATGGATCAAAAGAACCAATAGTGGAGATGAGAACAGAGGATGAAAGAATCACTAATCATGAGGATGGGAGCCCAGTAAATGAGCCAAATGAAACCACACCACTAACAGAACCTGAGTAAGTAAATTCAAATGCTTAATTATTTTTGGATAAAAGTTAACATGATAAATTATAACATGATCTAATGATAACATGTTGTAATTACTTATAGCATATATTTCCAAATGACATCATTTGTAGAAAAATATTTCTTTTTCAAATAAAATACATGTGAATATCAAAAACCATTTTTTAAAAGATTTTATTTATTTGAGAGAGAGAGACAAGCAAGAGAGAGAGAGGGCTAGCATGAGTGAGGTAGGGAGGGGCAAAGGGAGAGGGAGAAGCGGACTCCCTGCAGAGTGGAAGCTGGACTTGGGACTCCATTCCAGGATCCTGAGACCATGGCCTAAGTGGAAGGCAGACACCCAACTGACAGAGCCACTCAGGTGCCTCTGTAAACCATTTTCTTACTTAGACATTTCATATGAAAATGTTATATCAATACCAGAGAAAATCAACTGTTCAAACATGTATTTATAATTTTATGTAAAATTATCAAAAACATGGAACATGTTAGAGTCAGATTTTCTTACACTTATTTTACTCTTTAAGAAAGTGATACTTTCAGGGCATCCAGGGGGCTCAGTCAGTTAAGGTTTAAGCATCCAACTCTTGATTTCAACTCAGGGTCATGATCTCAAGGTTGTAAGATGGAACCTCCTGCACTCAGTTGGGGAGTCTGCTTGAGATTCTCTCTCTCCCTCTGCCTCCCTGCACCCAGCTCATGTTCCTTCTCTCTAAAATAAATAAATGTTTGTTTGTTTTTAAAAGAATGTATACTTTCAAAATGTGATATCTGCTGAAATATAAAAAAAGGGTCAGGAAATAAGTTATTATTCTGAATATGAATATCACAATTTAAAATAAAAATTAATAGTGTGAAAATATACACAAGTGTACTTTAAAAGGAAAGAAGAGTCATTAGGAAGAGAAAGAAATACTGTTAAATTGTCTATCATTTTAATGTCTATATAGCAACTGGTGCTTGCTCTTCATTCAAGATTATATTATTTACTTCTTTCTACACCCATCAGAGGTCCATTGTAGACATAGCAGATATTTATTTCAACTACATCTGCAAAGAGGATGGACACATTCAAAGATGACGATGTTCATCAACATGAAAGTTAAAGTGATTAAAGTCAAAGGCATTATGAGGGAATGGTAATAGTATTCTATGGAATGTATTAGGTACCAACAAAACCATAGCTATCACATTATTCTTTAAAAACTGCTCACTAAAGTGACTTCTAAATTTTATTTTTTTTAAGGATCCCTTTTTCTTTACCAGCAAAGATTCCCTTGCAGAGAAATTTGATTTAGGCGTCTCATCCTGAATGGAAGGCTGTGAGTTGTCACAGGTGAAGAAAATAACTTGTTGCAGAAATTCCCTGATATCTGCTCTCAAGGGGCTGAAATAATTACTATTTAGAGAAATGCAAAGTACTACTATGTAGCTAAAATTTCAGTATAAATCCTCAGGTCATGTCAGTGACTGCATTTAGAGATTATTATCTTCTAAATTGAAGTTTACTCTTTAGAGGCAGCTTTTACAAGATGGGTTCTATAGTTTCCCCTTCAGAAATTAGAAGAATTTTAAATGAAGCAAAATATTACAAAACAAACAAATTTCTATATACTTATTAACACCTGCAATCAGATTGGTGTGTATGGAAACTAGCTAAGATCTGGGTTTTATATGTAAGCTATGAATCACTAAATTCTACTCCTGAAACTAACATTACACTCTATGTTAACTAACTGGAGTTTAAATAAAAACTTGTAACCACAAAAAAAAAAAAAAAAAAAAAAAAAAACACTAGCTAAAAAATATCCTTACATGTGGCAGGATAATATTTTGCAAAAAAAAAAAAAAAACAAAAATAAAAAAGATGATTTTATAACTACTCCAGTCCTCATTATAGAAAAGAAATAGTCAACATAAAAACAATAGAATTAACAGTAATCTTTAAAAACAATTTAACATAAATGTAAGTAGTGAAAATTATATATGCAAATATTCATCATCCAAGAATTAGTTGAAAACACTGGTTAATTACAATGTTACAGTTCTTCAAATAAGAGATATATTAAGCATTATGCTAACCTTTTATCCAAGCTCTAAATTTCTCTGTGTTTTGCTGCTTAGAAGTGACCCACTGGTTTTATCTTTTATTATGAATATTTGCAATATTTGGGAATGGGAGAACTGAAGAACTATGAAGGCATTATTATAATATAAATTAAAGAAACTGCCCTAGTAGGTACAAAGTAGATGGTACTTCATTCCCAGCAATGGGTTGTAGTAACTTTTACCTGTGACTTACTTTTGTTTGGTTAGTTTTCACTAATAGCTTTCATCTTCAGAATACAATACATTCAAAAATAGAAAAGAAATTACAAGTAAATCCCAGAGAAACTAACATAGTAACATTCACTGCACCACAAAATGATGACATTATTTTTTATGATGACATTAAAGTACAGAAGTGAACTGGAATTTGTTTTTGATGTGGAAAAAGTATTTTGTCAAGGGAGGAAATTTTACCCCCAAAGCCATGTACACAAGGCATAATTGTTAACCATTGAATTCAAGAGTGGTAGAAAAAATTATACACCTTGAATCATTGTCATGATAGTAAGATTTGTGAAGCTATCATAATATTTAGAAATAAAGGGGTGCCTAGGTGGGTCAGTCGAATAAGCATCTGTCTTTGGCTTGGGCCATGATTTTAGGGTCCTGGGATTGAGCCCAGCTTTGGGCCCCCCATGTAGCAGGGCGTCTGCTTCTCTTTCCTTCTGCCCCTCATGCTCCCCCTTCCTCTACTCGTGCTCTCTTTCTTGCTTTCTTAAAAAAATAAATAAAATCTAAAAAAGAAGAAGGAGGAGAAGGAGAAGAAGAAGAAAAAAGAAGAAGAAGAAGAAGAAGAAGAAGAAGAAGAAGAAGAAGAAGAAGAAGAAGAAGAAGAAGAAGAAGAAGAAGAAGAAGAAGAAGAAGAAGAAGAAGAAGAAGAAGAAGAAGAAGAAGGAAGAAGAAGAAGAAGAAGAAGAAGAAGAAAGAAGAAGAAAGGAAGAAAGAAGAAGAAGAAGAAGGAAGAAGAAGAAGAAGAAGAAGAAGAAGAAGAAGAAGAAGAAGAAGAAGGGAGCTTGTTTTTCTTAGTTATAATTGAAAACAACTTTCAAAAAGTGTGTTCATAGGGGATCCCTGGGTTGTTCAGCGGTTTGGCGCCTGCCTTCAGCCCAGGGTGT
This sequence comes from Canis lupus familiaris, assembly GCF_011100685.1. NCBI lineage: Eukaryota > Metazoa > Chordata > Mammalia > Carnivora > Canidae > Canis > Canis lupus. The sequence goes on from NC_049252.1 coordinate 17,883,607, forward strand.
GATCCTGGAGTCCTGGGATCGAGTCCCGCATTAGGGTCCCTGTATGGAGCGTACTTCTCCCTCTGCCTGTGTCTCTGCCTCTGTGTGTGTGTCTCTCTCATGAATAAATAAAATCATAAAAAAAAAGAGAGATTCTTTCTCCTTTAAAAAAACATGCTCATAAATAATACCAAAATAACAACAAAAAATAATAGTGTCAAGAGACTAAAGAAAACATATATAGTAAATGTAGAAAAGTGAGAAAGTCCTTAAATGCATTTACTTCCATTAAGTTCCAAAGAATATAGCTAATTCACCCAGCTTTTGAATTCTGTAATAGAATATGGCAGCAACTTTTAACAGTTTTTGTTTTATTTTTAAACTGTTTTTATTTGAAAAAATGTATGTACTAGTAACTCACCTATTTGATATATAAAAATACTGGCTTGTTTAAATTCCAAACAATTACATTTTTCATACTAATGACTGTTTATCAATTCTAAGCCACCCTATAGTGAACGATTTGGTGCATGTAAATCTACAAATACCTCAAATGTCTCATTAATTGTTCTGTGCTATATCACACATTTACAATGGACAATATTAGCTAATTATTTAATTATTTTTCTATCAATTTTAACAAATCTGATTTTTTTTCATTCTAATAAGTGCGGGCATTGCCTTCTATAAAGCAATAATGTAAGCATTAAAGAATACCACATTAATTACCTTAGAAAATGAACTTCATTACTTTTATATTTCCTTCCAGAAAATTGCCTTTAAAAGAAGAAAATGGAAAAGAAGTCTTAAATCAAGAAACTATAGAAATTAAGGTTTCTAATGACATCATCCAATCAAAAGAAGACGACAGCAAAGCATAACACCAAGATCACAGAGGCTTGGGCAATGCTACAAAGAGCATTTGGATTGCAGTGACCCTATGACCAAAACTATTCCATTGACCTTAATTTCTTGGGAAACTTCTAGCTTGGAATAGCTTGTACACATATACATATGATCAAATATTCCTACCCATGGTCCATTACCTTTTGTTGTTGTTGTTATTGTTGTTGTTCATTTTGTTATGAATTTCAGTAGAGAGACCTGACTGGCATCAACTCTTGGGTATCAATTTGATTCTGTGATTGAAGTACTGCAATTTATTATACATCTAAAGTGCTCTGTTTCTTAAGAAACATATATTTCATTCAATGACCTCTCCAACCAACAGGGGTTTAAGAAAAAACAAAAGGAAAGAAAAACTTTGTGAGCTAAATGTGTAAGAAAGCCCTGCATGTTTTTCATTCTATCTTGGGCAAATAGATGATTAAAGTAGATTTCAGTTTAAGATGAAAACAGTTAATAAAGGTTACACTTTTTATCAGGAGAATTTCAGGGAACATGGGCTTGAAGGAGCCAGTATCTTTAGCAGATAAGTTGAGAGAAACTGGAAAATTCTTTTTAAGTTATAATTACAGTGCTATTTCAATGTTCATTTTTGGTAGACTAAAGTGCCAGATCAAAATTGTTACCCATTTGAACGAATATTAGTTGTGTGTAAAATTAGATTAGAAAGATTCCGTAAATCTCTCTTTATATATGCCATAATCACTCACAATGGATTACACAAAATAATAAATGTATTGCAAGTGAAAATATGATTTCTGCCCTCAGCTTCAAATAAAGTAAATTGAAATGGTAACAATATCAATGTTGTCTTGATATATTTATAAATATGTGATTATCTTTTACTTTTTAAATAATTTTATCAAAAAATAAGTCCTTAGTGTTGAAATACTTCAACTCGTATCCTCGGATATGCTTTTGGACCATTGTTTTAGATAATCATTGTTTAAAAATTCATTTTCCCAATGTTATAGGTCAATCATTAAATGTAATTGGCTACTGGAAATTAAGATCCTTAGTGGTTAAATTAAGAAGAAATCAACATTTACACATGCCATAAAAATGTCAGTGATAAACAATTGAATTGCCACTCTGTTTTTCTTCTTGATATTGTAGCTAGAAGTCATTTTAAAATTTTGATAAATAACTTTGGTTGAAGAGATTCCTTGGCTGTTCAACACAAACTTTCTAATGTTACTTGATAGGGCCTAAACCAGAATAAAACACTTATTAACTTCCAAGCTATGCAAGCTCCCAGAGGTAAAAGACTGAAATGTGATTTTCATTCATATGTGAGGTAAAATAAATGTATTTATGTTTATAAATATACATACCAGTTGGGAGCAGGTTTTAGATTATTTGTTATCCTAGAGAGCCAAAGGTTTCTTTAGGCCCCATTACATTCATAATCTTTAGTGTTTCAGGTGGTATTATAGCTCAAATATTGGCTGGTTGGGAAGTGCATACCAACAGAACAGTGAAAAAGAGTTTTAACAGTGCAGAGCAACCTGCTTCGCATGTCTCTCTGTAGAGATAACTTGATGAATACATCAAATGCAATATTAATGCTACTCATGAGCACTTTTCTCTACAAAGTGCTTGAAACTGTCAGACAAGGAGAGACAACTAATTTCACAGAACTTTAGTTATTAGCAGGACAGAATGTGTCCGTCTGCATGTTTGTGGACTAAACTCCAGCATCATTTTCATAATTCACAGGATTATAGTGCAGGAATATCCCCCTTGATATTTTTTTCTGACATATTCTGAAGAAATGCTGTGCCTCCCTAGGAATTTGAGTAGAAATTATCCACCTGGTCTTTTGATAGACTTGACTGTTGCTATCTATTTATGTTGGTTTGATCACCTCTTTGCTTTATTTGACGTTTTTTTCCCCCTTTTGTACCAATGTGCTGTAACTAGTCAAAGTACTTGAATTTATTTGTGCAAAGTAAACAGGCTTAGTAAAATGTCCATGAAGCAATAGCCATGAATGCTAACTTTTCCTGGATAGGGCTGGTTTTAAACTGATAATGGTGAAAGAATTAGAAAAACTGAGAAACCAGTTTAGCATGTTTACTATTATTATATTTGTGCTATATTTCAAGAGCAGAGAAATCATAATAAAGAACAAATATTTTTGTGTTTCCTCAGTTTGAAAGTTTGTCTCTCTCATTTCTTTGGACTTTCCATGTAAAGCAATTTACTTAAATATTTCTTTTATATATATATATATTATATATATATACATATACATATATATGCTGTTAAATTTCTTGCCACTAATGTGGAGTAATGATCTGAGGTTAGCAGATAATTTGAAACTAATTGTAGACAAACCGTTTCAAGTGCACTGTTTCAATTGTCTGAGTGGTCCTTATCTCTTGTCCTTGAAATCTATGCCATGCAGGAGCAAGGCAATACTGTGATGAAAAATAATAATAATAATAATAATAATAATAATAATAATGTTTCAATGGAATGCTCCAACTTGCTCTATTTTTAAAAGTTTCCAAACAAGAGATGCCTGTAGTAAATTGTAAAATATGAGTAAAACTGAAATAATCTGTTCTTATTTTCATTCTTATTCCAAACATGCCATATAACTGTATAAATGTTATTTTTACTGTCTGAGAGTGCTCTTAAATATTAATATAAAATGTCAAAAGATTTGACTGAATATAAGTGGGTTAAATAATCAGAACCCTATGCTAATTTAAACAAAGAAGAAAAAAGTAACTAAAAATATTGATATTTCTTGATAGGTAATGTGCAATTAGGCAATGACAATCTATATTCAACAACATATAGGAAGGAACAGTAATATCAGCATTTTGACACATTCTGTTTTTAAAACTGGCATAAATTAATGTGTCAACATATTTTACAATGATCTGCAAAAGAACTTAAGAATTGTGATTTCTATAGATTTGTTATTTTTGTTGATTGATTTATTGCCATTCTTTTGATGCTAATGCTAACATTAATGTAATGTTTCTCTAGTTTTCCCTTATTTTTAATATTAATAGTTATACATTTTTTCAAAGATGATTTGATCCAGCAAAGTTTACATGAATCTGAGTCTTTGGTTTAAACGTTTATATAAATAGGATTTTATTAATCAAATTATTTATTTGAGTGCCAACAATTAATTGTAACTTTATAATCAGACTTTTATTTTATGCTTCTTATTTTAAATAATTAAGATGTATTTGTGCCTTTGGATTAGCATGATATTCTGCTTTATTAAAGGAAAAAATCAACTGCAATCTTTATTGATTAATTTTGTTCATATCTGTGACACTTAAGTGGTACTGTCTTATTTACATTTAGTGAATAAGCTCAATTTAAATTATTTTACTTTGAATACAAAATCTAAATATAATAAATAATACTGTGCAACTTATTTCATTTATAACAAAGCAATTCCTTTAATGCACATGTAAAATATATTTCATTTTGTCTACACTATTGTTCTAGATAATAAATACATTCTAGATATTGTTAAAATTGAGTTCTACCACTTGTAAGACAAAGACAACATGATATTTTAGGATAGGGTAAATTATTTTAGTGTCACTTGGGTCTACATTATCTTGTACATTTATTTGGGGTTCATACATCATCCTTTATTATTGATAATCTAACCACTGATAAAAATATCTACAAGAGATATAATAGAAAGAATAATCTCCATTTCTTAAGAAATATTGGAATAGCATATTACAATTACTTATTAAAGTTGCAATGTTCTTTTTCATGAAGAATAATGTAAGTGCTCAATGTCAGTTGCTCATGGAGTTCTTCCTCATAATCATATCCAGAATGTTTACTCAACAAACTTTATGAGTAAGGGAAAATATTTTTTAAATGAATTGTTTGCATTATTTATATTTAGAGAGGAAAGATTTGCATCTTTGTGTTAATCCTTTGAAGCATCATTACATTGTCTCTCACACTGAAATGGCACATGGAAGTATTAGGGTATACTAAAATTAAACTATGTAAGGTCACAGAAATGAAGTACTTCAGTCCTGAAGTGAAAATCTTTCAAGAAAGCTTTCTACTCATGCATTTAATCATGTTCTGAGATGAAACAATGATATGTGTAAACGGGAAGCTTATAAAAAGAGCCTAGACGTAGTACTCGCTGAACACATACAATTTTTCCTTCCAGGTCTTTCCAAATCTCCTTTTTTAAAAATGCATTTACCTATGTAGATGCATTCTTTTAACAACACTATATGAGAATGCAGATTATTTCCCCTCTGAGATTTTTATAATATATATAATGTTTAATATTTGTTTGATAACACATTTAACGTTCTTAAAAATAGCTCATTATTCACTATAAAATTTTATCAATAACTTAAATACCTTAGCTGGTACCACCACTTTAGTTTTTTTAATATAATTTTCAGGTTTTTGGCCATGGACGTTCATAATTATTAATATAAAAACTGCTTATATAAATTTAACATTGCCATTTTTTTTAATCTAAAATAAAAACATATAATACACTAAAAGTAGCATCTGGTTTTAGCCTTCTTTGGGAAAAAATAAGCCATGCAATGGCTTGGAGCATTTCAAATCACAACCAGGCATGGGAGACTAAAGAAACAAAAAACTGAAAGAATCAAGAAAGGCAAACTGAATTCCTATATTTAGGATAGATTGGAAGGATGTAAGTGTGAGAAGTGGTGGACCAGGGACTAGGAACACCACTTAGATAAAAATTAAGGCCAATTATACTGGTGCAAAGAGAAGACTCAATTAGATCCAGAGAAAAAAGTTAACTTAGAACCTAATAACCTAATATTCAATTTTGCAGATAGGATTTATTTCAAAAACAATATGCATTATATAAAATGGTACTGTTAAGAAAAAACATATTTGTTCCAATTCTTAAAGGAATGTTCATGGTTTAGCATTTTTGCCTCTAAACTGTGTTAGGAATATGTGAACTTCTTACAAATAAAATTAGAAAACCTTTTTGTTCCCTTTTGGTGTATGAATTCTATGCTGTGTTCAGTATGCATAAAAACATACTTTTCTTTAACGTATATATCCATTCAAATTCTATATTCTTAAGTTAGCTACCACGAAGTTTTCTTATTGTTTCAATATAGTATGTCCCTATGAAATGCTGTATATATATGTCTAAACTGTAAAAATTATACTGCAAATGTTGAAGTTTTGTATTTATGAGAGACATTGAAAGTATGGCTTACAGTATATCAAAATTGTCACTCTTCACCATTTGTATATTAATAGTAAAGATACTTTTACTTTAATAAAGTGTTGCATTTATGTTTATTTTGAATAACATCTCTGCATTGAGTGAGCTTATGACTTGACATTTCTTTTTTTTCAGATATTTTCATTTTTAAAGAATTTCCAAATTTATCTCTATACATTAAAAAAAAGGAATACTTTCTGCCATTTTGCCCTATGCTGAATCACAATATTTTGATAATAAACGGTTGGTAAGAACAGTACTTAAAATCAAACCAGCAGCATTAGCACTTGGGAGTTTGTTAGAAATGAATATAAGTTTCTGGACCTCACCCCAGACCCCCTAAATTAGAAGAATCTGGGAAGGGCTACAGGAATTTGTATTTTAACAAGCCTTTCTAGTAACCTAATGCACACAGAAATTTGAGAGCGAGTGGATTGGAGACACATTTGGGTGACAATCTAGAAGTAAAAACTTCTAGTTCATGTTGAAATTTTACTTCTCATTATTATATAGATTATGTTCAAGCAGGACTTCACAAGTTATAAGAGAAGCCAGTCATTCTTCACATGCTTTTATAAGGTGTTTTCATTTTTTAACCAGTGTAAAGTTCAACTTATTCTTAAAATGAAAAAAAAAATTAAAGAAAGGAAAGCAAATACCAAATTTTCACAAGGGAACAATTCTCAATATAAGCCTTACAAATACCACAAAGTACATACATATGTAGAGTAAAAATAATATTAATAGTTGGTCAAGAATGAAAAAAACTTTATATATGGTGCTTGTTCTGTCAGTTACCCTGTATTTCATTAAAAGAACAGTTATAATAAAATACAAAATATACCATGAGAAAGAGGCTGAAACAAAGTCTCTGATATATGATAAAAATGCATCAGGTAACTCTGTTAATATTTTAGAGAACTTCTTCTATTTCTTTTTAATCTAAGCTATCACCTACTATAATCCTCTTTATTTGTAATATAGGTAATGAATGTATGTCTCCTAAGAATCATGTCATATATGGAGTCAGCACTTTAAATTTCTTTTTAAATTTAATTACTTTTTCTAAATGCATTTTCAACACACAAGTTAGAATGTTCTCAATCATAAATGTTTTCTGTTTTATGTGAAGGGTCTTATATATGTTCTTATCCTTGGCATAACTTTGTTCACCAAAATAAAATGCATGCATTTGGATATTTTCACTTTCCTGGATAACTTAAGTCATTTGCCAGAGTCAGAATTTGGGGGTGGGGGATGCAGGGAGGAGGCAACTGTGCTATTATACTAGAATAATATTAAATTTAATCAAAATTTAATTTACTTTGTCATTTTATTAATCTAGCAGGCTATAAAGGCAGAGGTTTCTAGTATTAAGATATTAAGATTTGGGGAAAAAAGACTAACCTGATGATTCAACTAATATCAACATCTCTTCTTTCACCTTGAATTTTCACATTCCTCTGCAGATCCCTTTATCTTCCTTTATCTGTCATAACAAAAGCATGATCAATGTCTAGAACTGACCTGGCAAGACTGAGATATATAGAGGAAAGAATGATAGCTAAAATCAATCCACTCACAATGGAAAAGTCAAGCAATTACAAACTTTCTTGGAAGAATTCATTTTATAAGTAGAGGGTTGTAAACGGAAGTGGTAATGTTCCTTCTAATTAAAGAGGATGGACCAGGGCAGCCTGGGTGGCTCTAGTGGTTTAGCACCGCCTTCAGCCCAGGGCCTGATCCTGGAGTCCCGGGATCGAGTCCCACATCGGGCTCCCTGCATGGAGCCTGCTTCTCCCTTGGCCTGTGTCTCTGCCTCTCTCTCGCTCTGTCTGTGTCTCTCATGAATAAATAAATAAATAATAAAATCTTAAAAAAAAAAAAAAAAAAAAAAAGAGGATGAACCATATGCGAGAGATCACTCAGTAGAGGTTGGGGAAACTTGGTCACCATGTCTGACCGTGTGAAGCTCCCCTAACCATTCTAATGAAAACAACCCCTGGAAAGCATAAAATTTTCATTAAGTCAGGAACCAAGAGACCCATATCTTTTCTCACCAGAAAAAAAGATGAGGAAAGAATGTCTCACAAAGTTGCAGTGGGGATAGAACTGAGATTACTAAAGTAATAATAGGAAACAGATAAGAATCTAAGTATTAGAATTAGAATATACTTGGGCTCACAGTCCAATTCTACAACCTATTGCAAGCTCTAAGCTTAAACAATTTATGTAAAAAATTAAATCTTGATTCCATCATCTATAAAATGTGGTTAGATAATAATCATCTCCAAGAGTTGATGTAAAGATTTATTGAGATATTATTAATAAAATTCTTTATGCAGTGTCTACCACAGAAAATAACAATAAGATAGCCATGATTATCTCTATATCTGCCATTTTTTAATACTGATTCTAATTAAGTTGTGCTAGACAGCTACTTCACATTCTTTAGAGACTGACCATAAATAAGTCAATTGTTTACTAATTTATTAAATTATCTATTAATAGGTTAAATTTGAGTCATTAAAAGCTGAAAGTATGGCTTTCCATTTCATTATTTCTTTTACTTCTGTTTTAATTATCTTTTGTTAAATATAAATCAAGCCAAAATATAATGGCTTAAAACATCAACAATATATTATTTTTCATGACCATATGTTAATTTGACTCGGATTGGCAATTATTTTCCTCCATATGGTGTAGCCAAGTTCACTTATATTGCTACTGGTTTCTAGGAAGAAATCCTACAAATGGAAGCCTCATTGTGTATATACTTACCAAGACTTGCATCACACTTGAGATATCCAAGTAGTGAATAACATATAGTCAATGTGTGAGCATAATGTAACAAGAGCATGACATATTTGAGCAACACTCCTAAGTATGGAAACATTCTCTTTCTGTCCCCTAATGTTTCACATCTTTTCTACATGCAATGTGTACTTATCCGTTTCCCAAGATTTCCAAAGTCTTATTTCATTAGTTTAAGAGACTTGAGCTTCAATTTCAGACTTTAATCAACTCAATAACTTTGAAATGTCAATAAGGCTCCTTGGTTATTATAACTTGGGTGGAACTTTCCAGTACAGAGGCACTAAAAAGACAATATAACTGCCCCAGGGAAACCCTACAGATAATTAATTGTAAGATATAAGCAGAAAAAAAAAAAAAGCACTAGACATTGCCATTTAAGATAAAAAGGGAGGAAATTAAGGAATTCAACAATTACCACGTCTACAGAAAATTTGAAATCCAGCCAATCAAACATCACCAGTTCCCCCTTGCTTCCAACAGAGAGCATTTTAACTTTGGTTTGAATTTGTGCCAGTCATTACTAAATCTGTTGCTCCCAGTGGCTCCTAGGAAAACTCTTTGAGGTATACTTCTTTTCTGTGGAAAATGGTGTGTGTAGCTAAGTAAATTTCTTGTCTTGCTACCTGGCCAAATATATCTAGTACTTACAAATCTATTTCCGTTTAAACCGAGTCCTCTTAAGTTCAAGCTAATACAATTCTTTTATTTTATCTTATATATATATTTTTTAAGATTCCATTTATTTATTCATGAGAGACACAGAGAGAGAGAGGCAGAGACACAGGCAGAGGGAGAAGCAGGATCCCTGCAGGGAGCCTCATGTGGGACTTGATCCCGGGACTCCAAGATCACACCCTGAGCTGAAGGCAAACACAACCGCTGAGTTACCCAGGTGTTCCACTAATACAACTCCTTTAGAAACTGAGGGGTGTTTTTGTTTTTCTTTGTTATGGTTGTTTTATTTATTTATTTATTTATTTATTTAAGTTGTTGTTGTTGTTGTTTTTACGTATCAAATTATAACCATTACATTTGACAAAATCCACACTCTCAAATCTTTTTAAGGCAGTGTCTTCTCTGTGTTGGGCTGCAAAATGAGTCATTGAATAATGCTCTTAAGATTCTTTAAAGCCCATTTGTCTAATTAAGAAAGTCTACAAAACACTTCCTTAAGTGTCTTAAGCAATTCCTTAAATTCTATGTGACCCAAAACAAAGGAAACCCTTGTGATTTTTTACCTCAAGATTATGTTTTACTGACAATAGCTTAATTTGATATTTATCCTTATGCCATTTATTGCTTTGTGAAACTTTTGACAGCTATAAGTGTGGGGATGGAGAGAACAAGTCTTGGATTAAAAATTGTTCCTCTTAATTCTGCTTAAAATTTGAGTATCTGTCGTGTTAGCAAATCTTTCTCTTGAAAGATCTTATCATACCTGAGAGGGAAAAAAAAAAAAAAAAAGAAGATAGATACCACTTTCAGTATGTTGCCTGGATATCTCCTTAGTCAGATTTACGAACTCATTAGTTACATTTTCTGTTTCCCAATTTATCACAGGTAACAGTTTGTTACCTAACTGTTACCTACCTAATTGTTCTGCCTGATTGTTACCTGATTGTTCTGCCAGTATAAAAGGTAGCTTTGTCTCTGGTATCTGATAGTAACTGTTCTAGTGGACTTCATGGTCTCCTTACCCTATTCAGTCCTCTAGCTCCTATCCAGTCACAAAGCTAAAGACAGAAGTTTCAGATTTTGTTACAGTAGTAACTCACTTGCAGTTATACTTTGTGTCTCACTTATCTGAGCTGTATCAGTTTCCCACTGTTGCCACAAAAAAATACAAGGAAGTTGGTGATTTAAAAAATAAAATTAAATTAAAAACCCAACCCAGGGTGCCTTGGTGTTCCAGTCAGTTAGCCATCGATTCTTGGTTTACGTTCAGGTCATCATCTCATAGGTTCTGGGATCAAGCTCCACCTTGGGCTCCATGCTCAGTAAGGAGTCTGTTTGAGACTTTCCCTCCCTATCCCTCTCCCTCCCACTCATGCTCTCTCTATCCCTCTCTATGTCTTTCTCTTTCTCAAATAACAAATCTAAAAAAGAAAAGAAAAAAAAAAAACACTGCCTGCAAGTGTATTATTTCATATTTGTAGAGGTGAGACTCTGATATGGGCTTCACAGGGCTAATATCAAGACGCCAGAAGGATTGTATTAGTCTGAAGGCTTCTAGAATTCCTTAGTCAGTTCAAGCTGCTATAACAAGTTACCATAGTATTGGTGGCTTAAACAAAAAAACATTTATTTTTTACAGTTATGGAGATGGGAAGTCTGAAATTAGGGTGTGAGCATGGGGGTGGGGGATTTGGTGAAGGCCTTCTTTCTGATTATGTTCTCACATAGCCTTTTCCTGGTGTGTGTATTCAGACAGTAAAAGAAGAAGGGGAGAAGGAAGGGAAAGAGGAAGACAGAGAGGGAGAAGAGGAGAGAGAGAAAGAGCAAGGGGAAGTCTCATTTTATAATTTTCTTTTTATGAGGGCATTAACTTCACCATGAAGGCCTGACTCTCATGACCTAACCTAACCTTAATTATCTCCCATAAACTTCACCTCTAAATACCATCACATTGGAGATTACAGTTGCAACACAAAAATTTGAGGGGGATACAAATATTCAGTTGATAACATGAACACTGCCCACATTCCTTGACTCTTAGTACCCTTCCATCTGCAATGGTACTACTCAGGCCTCTGTTTTTGTCAGCAAGCCTTCTCTGACTCCTACTGCCTGCCTCCCTATTTCTTATTAAGAAGCCTGTGATCATATCGAGTACAACTGGATAATCCAATGTAATCTCTTTCTTCTCATAGCTCCTAACTTAATCAAATACACAAAGCTTTTTTTCCCCTCACATGTAAGGCAAGATATTTGCAGGTTTTAGGGATTAGGACCCCGACAGGCTTTGGGGGTTATTGCTCTGCTTACCAATCTACATTATAAACTATTATCAAATATAATGGTAAAACAACAACACTATTATATTATGATTCTTTTGTGTTGACTTTGCACAATTTGATGTGATTTTTTTTTCCCCTACTGATGTGCTAAGGTCAGTAACACAACCACATTCAGCTGGACCCTCAGGGGAAACTAGAATGTGGAAAATTCTCTCTCATCCTCTAGATCTTTCTCCACAGGGCCCCAAATCATTCTGTAGTCCAGTACAAAGATCTTTAGAGTATGGTGAATGGCTTTCAAAAGAGAGTTTTCAGGAGCACAAATTCCAGTGTGCAATTATTTATCAACCGTCTGTTTGCATTACTCTTGTTAATATGACAACAGCTTCCAAATGTTGTGCCTACTCAGTCACTGTGAGAGAGGGTTTCATCAAGACACATGATGGATTAGCAGCGACAAATAAAACATATCCTACTAAGCAGTGAAATGGCTCAAAATATTAAATTTGCAATAGATAAAAAGAGGTTTTACACTCAGAAAGAAAATCATAGAATAGAATGAAATAATAGAGTGTATACAGGCACTAGACACCTCCTTGTTAATTCCCATTATCTTTATAACTGAAATTCTGATCAGCAAAAAGATGAAATGTTTTTTCTTGGATTTATATATCTGGGAAGTAGCAGAAACAAAATTCAAATTCAGGTCAATCTATTCTGATTTTTTCCACTAAGCATCACATATCAAGAGACAACATATATTAATGATGAATTTAAAATTAATCTCAGAATATATCTGGTTTAAACTCAAGATCTTCAGTTATGCTCTCCATATATATATTGGATTTGACAACAAAGCAATGTTAATAGAATCAGATACATAACTTCAAAATATACTCTTTGGTGATATATTTAAGTGTAAGAAATAAAACATGTACAGCTTAAAAATATAAGGACCGATATTATAGAACATACGTTAAAGCCCGGTTATTTAAAATTCAAAGAAAAAATTATCAACCTCAAATAAAATTATGTGAATAATCACCTACCTTATTTTTACTCCAGAGTGATAAGAAATGTTGAGAGTCAAACTCTGCAGTCTAAGAATGTTTGAAAAAACATTGATTACTTTAAAATAATCAGTAATATTTATTTTTCAAAAGATTTTATTTATTTATTTATTTATTCATGAGAAACAGAGAGAGAGAGAGAGAGAGAGAAGCAGAGACACAGGCAGAGGGAGAAGCAGGCTCCATGCAGGGAGCCTGACGTTGAACTCTATCCCGGGTCTCTAGGATCAGGCCCTGGGCTGCAGGTGGCGCTCAACCGCTGAGCCACCCGGGCTGCCCAAAATAATCAGTAATATTTAAAATTCAGTAATTGACTTGACGGTGTGAGCACTGGGTGATATGATATATGTTGGCAAATGAACTCCAATTAAAAAAATAAAATAAATAAAAAATAAAATAAAATAAAATTCAGTAAATGAAAGGAGAGAACTGGCTATGTTTTGTTGTTGTTGTTTAGTCTTTGTTCTATCTCTTGTTGACAAGAAATTATTCATAGGTCGTGACTTAAAAACATATTCTAAAAATCATATTTATTGGGGATTTTACATTAGTTATTTTATAATTTATTCAGATTTTAAACTATCCCATACTTTATAAATTGAGCAATAATTGTGATTTTCAATTGTACATAATAGGTAAATGAAAAATCAAATTATGTTCAGAGAACACACTTTGTTATGACTTGACTACTTTTAAATTTATTGAGACTTATTATATAACACAGAGCATCATCTATCTTTGCAAACATTCCATCTAAACTTGAAAAGAATGTGTTTGCTTCTGCATTTTTGTGGAGTATTCTATGAATATCAATTATATCAATTTGGTTGATAATGCTATGTAAGGGTTCTGTATCCTTACTGATTTTCTGTCTCCTAATTCTATCCATTATTCACAGAATGGTGTTAAAATCTGCATCTCTAGTCATGAATTTGTCTTTTTCTCTGTGCAGTTCTACAGTTTTTTCTACTTTTGTTTTGAAGCTCATTATTACATATAGAAATATTTAGAATTGTTATGTCTTCCTGACGAATTGGTTCCTTTATCATTGTAAAAAGATCTTACTTATCCCTCATAAAATTCTTTGCTCTGAAATCTACTTTGTTTTATATTAAGACAATACTAACTACCAATAAAAAAAGTAAGCTATATGAATAATACTGCAATAAACATGTAGTGCTGATATCTTCTGGATACTATGTTTTTATTTCCTTGGGATATGTACCCAGAAGTGGAATTGTTGGATCACATAGTAGTCCAAATTTTCATTTCTTGAGGAACCTTTAGGGGCTGTATCAATTTACATTCTAATAGTGCACAAAGGTTCCCTTTTCTTTACTCCTTGTCAACATTTGTTATCTCTTGTCTTTTTGATGATAGTCATTCTAACAGGTATGAGGTGATATCTCATTGTAGTTTTGACTTACATTTCCCTGATGATTAGTGATGTTGAACATCTTTTCATGTACCTATTGGCTCTTTGTGTATCTTTTTTGGAGAAATGTCTATCCAGTTCCTCTACCCATTTTTTAATCAGATTGTTTGCTTTTTATTGAGTTGTATGATCCAAAATATGGAAATTACTTAAGCACTCATCAATTGGATGATGACAAAGAATGGACAAAGAATATATGATATATAGTTTAAATATATGTATATAGTATACATAATATATATGTATTTCTTATTCAGCATAAGAAAGAACATTCTGTTACTTGTGACAACATCATGGACCTTGGGGGCACTATGCTAAGTGAGATAAATCAGGTAGAGAAAGTCAAATACTGTATGATATCAATTATATGTGGAATCTCAAAAACCATACCTTGTAAAAGAAGAGTATAATGGTGGTTACGAAGAGCTAGAGACAAAACGAAGAAATTGGGAAAATATTGTTAATGGGTATAAATTTGCAGTCAGAAGATGAGTAAGTTCTGGAGATCTAATGCACAGCATTGTGGTTATAGTCAACCATACTGTATTATACATAGTATATCTAGTTAAGATATTATATACCTACACAATATGTCCTTTATATCTGAGTTTAAAAAAGAAGTGAACTATTGCCACAATGTACACTATTCTCAAAAGTATTAATTTGAGTGAAAAAACCGGAAACAAGAACAGATTTTATGATTCCATTTACTACAGAAAGAAAGAAGAAACAAAAACAAAACAAATTTTATGAAATGTAACCTAATCCATAGTGAAATAAATGTCAGTGGTTTTCTGGGTGTGGGGAAACTGGAGTGGAGCAGAAGGAAGAGATTTCAAAGTGGTACAGGACAAATTTGTGCGGATGATACATGTATTTATTATTTTAATTGTTTTGATGCTTTCACAGTTATATACATTTGACAAAAATGGCCATATTGCATAAATACACATGTACATTCTATTGTTTACTAATTATGCCTCAACAAATTTGTCAAAATGGAACATACATTTTTATGGCTCTGATGAAAATATAACAAAATCTGTGCTGTGTAACAATTGATGAGGTCAAGTTGTAACTTCAAAAAAGAACATGCATTTTTTTCACTAAAGATATCAAAATAGTATTCATCAAGTGCCCCTCAATTTCTTGGTGAATAATTAATGAAATATACTATAAAGATTTATCATAATTTGGCTGTTATATTCACTTTCTTTGATATCCCATCTGAAAAAGTCTCATTTTATTCTGACAGTTATGAAAACTGAATTTCTTTCTAAATGAAATTGCATATTTATTTTGTAATTTGGAGATTTTCTATTTTTTTTAATTTTATTTATTTATTAATGAGAGACACACACAGAGAGGCAGAGACACAGGCAGAGGGAGAAGCAGGCTCCATGCAGGGAGCCCGACGTGGGACTCAATCCTGGGACTCCAGGATCACACCCTAGGCTGAAGGTAGGCACTAAACCGCTGAGCCACCCAGGTGTTCCTATGGAGATATTTTAATATATCTATGATAGAAAATTAAGTTTTAATTAAAGTGAATAGGATGTGTAGCTTAAAAATTATATTTAACAGTGATTATTGTGAATAGAGCACCATTGCTTAAAACTCAAGGTGAAAAAAAAGAAGTAAAATAAGTTACTTTTGTCAGTTCATTAAGAATGAATGAGTGAATGGATGAATGAATGAATGAATGAATGGTCATAGACCTAAATGTTAAATACACAACTATAAAACTCCTAGAAGATAACAGAAGAGAAATTTAGATGACCTTGGTAATGGCAAGACGTTTTACATATGACACCAAAGACATGATTCATGAAAGAAATAATTTATAAGCTGGACTTAATTAAATACTTCTGCTTTGTGAAAGACAATGTCAAGAGAATAAGAAGAGATGCCACAGGAGCACCTTCATGGCTCAGTTGGTTAAGCACCCAATTCTTGGTTTTGGTTCAAGTCATGATGATTTCACGGGTTGTGGGATTGAGCCTCACATTAGGCTCCATGCTCAATGGGGAATCTTCTCAAGAATTCTTTCCTTCTCCCCCTCTTCCTACTCACATGTGCTTTCTGTCTCAGAAAGAAAGAAAGAAAGAAAGAAAGAAAGAAAGAAAGAAGAAGAAAGAAAGAAAGAAAGAAAGAAAGAAAGAAAGAAAGAAAGAAGAAAGAAAAAGAAGAAAGAAAGAAAGAAGAAAGAAAAAGAAGAAAGAAAGAAAGAAAGAAAGAAGAAAGAAAGAAAGAAAGAAAGAAAGAAGAAAGAAAAGAAGAATGGAAAAAAATGAAAAAAAGAAGACACAGACTAGGAGAAAATATTTGCAAAATACACATCTGATAATGGACTGTTATTCAAAATATACAGAAAACTCTTAAAATTCAACAATAAGAAAACAAACAACTTCATTAAAAAATGGACTAAAGACTAACACATATCTCACCAAAGAAGATATATAGATAGCTAATAAGCATATGAAGAGATGCTCCACATCATATAATGTGAGGAAAATGCAAATCAAAACAATAATACAATATTACTACATACCTATAATGGCCACAAATCTAGGATACTGATAAAATTGAACACTGGTAAGGATGTGGAGCAAGAAGAATTCTCATATATTACTGATAAGAATGCAAAATTGTACAATCATTTTGGAAGACAGTTTAGTGTTTTCTTACAATACTAAACATGCTCTTACCATATGATCCAACAACTCTGCTTCAAGGTATTTACTCAAAGAAGTTGAAAACATGTTTGCACAAAAACCTAGCACAAAGACCTCTAAACATCTATGTTTATTTGGTGACTTTATTCATAAATGACAAAACTGGGAAGCAACCAAGATGTTTTTTCACAGGCGAATGGATAAACTGTGGCATATCCAGACAATGGAATATTATTTAGCATCAAAAGTAAATAAACTATCAAGCCATGAGAATAAAATAGATGGAGGAAACTAAAAATCATATTACTCAGTGAAAATAACTAATCTAAGAAGGCTACATAGTGCAGGATTCCAACAATATGACATTTTGGAAATGTCAAAACTATGGAGACAATACACAGGTCAGTGACTGCCATCTATGGGAATGAGGGAGAGTTGAATAGGTAGAGTACAGAGAATTTTGAGGGCATGGAAAATATTCCATATGGTACTATAATGATGGACATATGTCATTATATATTTTTCCAATTCTGTAGAATGTACAACATTCAAAAGTGAGCCCTAAGGTGAACTATGGACTTTAGTTGATTATGATGTGTAACTGTAGATTCATTTGTGGAACAAATGTACCACTCTGGTGACTGCTGTTGATAATAGGGGTGGCTCTGCATGTGTGGGAGCAGGACATATATGTATCTTCTCATTTTTTTTGTGAGCTGAGAACTGCTCTTAAAAAATAGTATAACAGAACCATACATTAGGATACAAAACAAGTGTTAATAAATTTTAAAAAATGAAGTCATCTCATGTACTTTTTTCAACCACAGGTCTATGAAACCAGAAATCAACCACAAGAAAATATCTGGGAAGAACACAAAGGCATGGAGGTTAAAAAGCATGCTACTAAAAAAAACCAAAAAACAAACAAACAAAAAAAACATGCTACTAAACAATAAATAGGTCAACAAAGAAATCAAAAAGGAAATAAAAAAGTACATGAAGACAAATGAAAATGAAAACACAATAGTCTAAAATCTTTGGGATTCAGCAACAGTGGTTTTAAGAGAGAAGTTTATAGTAATATAGGCCTACTTCAAGAATCAAGAAAAATCTCAAATAAACAACCCAACCTTACATCTAAAGAGCTGGAAAAAGAACAAACAAAATCCAAATCCAGTAGAAAGAAGGAAATAGTAAATATTAGAGCAGAAATAAACAAAATATAAATGAAAAGAAAACAAAAACAAACAAACAAACAAAAAACAAGAGAACACCAATGGAACCAGAAGCTGATTCTTTGTAAAGAACAAAATTGATAAACTGTTAGCCAGATGCAGCAAGAAAGAAAGAGGATTCAAAAATCAAAATAAGAAATGAAAGAAGAGAAATAACAGCTGACACCACAGAAATACAAAGGATTATAAGCGAATATTATGAAAAATTATATGCCAACAAATTGGACAACTTAGAAGAAGTGGATAAATTCTTAGAAACATGTAACCCCCCAAAACGAACCGGGAAAATTTAATAGCTTTGAACAGACCAATTACCAGCAATGAAATTGAATCAGTAATCCAAGACGCCCAAAATACAAAGGTCCAGGGCTAGATGGTTTCACAACAGAATTTAGCTAAACATGTAAAGAAGAGTTAACACCTATTCTTCTTAAACTGTTTCAGAAATTGGAAGAGGATGGAAAGCTTCCAAATTCATTCTACAAAGCCAACACTACTCTGATATCAAAACCAGATAAAGACACTACAAAAAAGAGAACTACAGGCCAGTATCTCTGATAAGCATAGATGCAAAAAATCCTCAACAAAATATTAGCAAACTGAATCCAGCAATACAATAAAAAAAAAAACCACCATGATCAACTGGAATTTATTTCTAGGATGCAAAGTTGTTTAATCTTTGGAAATAAAAGTGATACATCACATAAACAAGAGAAGATAAAAAACATTTGATCATTTCAATAGATGCAGAAGAAGCATTTGATAAAGTACCACATCAATTCATGATAAAAATCCTCAAGAAAGTGGCTTTAGAAGGAACATTCTTCCACATAATAAAGTTTGTATATAAAAAATTAACAGCTAACTCATACTTAATGGTGAAAAACTGAAAGTTTTTCCCCCTAAGATCAGGAACAATACTAATATGTTCCCTCATTATGTTTATTTAGCATAGTACTAGATGTGCTAGCCACAGCAATCAGACAAGAAAAATAAATAAAAGGCATCAAATAGGTAAGGAAGAAGTAAAGCTATCACTATCTGCAGATGACATGATAATATATATAGAAAATCTGAAAGACTTCACAAAAAATTACTAAAAGTGATTAATAAATTCAATAAATTTGCAGGGGACAGAATCAATATACAGAAATCCATCGCATTTCTATACATTAATAATGCAGTAGCAGAAAGAGAAATTAAGAAATCAGTCTAATTTACAACTGCATCAAAAATTGTAAAATATCTTGGAATGAACTGAACCTTGGAGTTGAAAGTCTTATACTCTGAAAACTATAAAACATTAAAATATCCATATACCCAAAGCAATCTACAGATTTAATTCAATCCTTATCAAAAAAGCAACGGCATTTTTCACAGAACTAAAACAAATAATTCTAAAATATATATGTAACAACAAAAGACCCCAAATAGCCAAAGCAGTCTTGGAAAGGAACAAACCTGAAGGTATCACAATCCCAGTTTTTAAGCTATACCATGAGGCTACAGTTTTCATAACAGTATATTACTGGCACAAAAGTAGACACACAGATTCAGTGGAGCAGAAGAGAGAGCCCATAAATAAACCAATGAGATGGTCAATTAATATGAAAAGAATGAAACTGGACCATTTCCTTATACCATATGTGCACAAAAATAAACCTAGGCATCCCGAAACCATAAACATTTTAGAAGAGAGCACAGATAATATTTTCTTTGACGGTGGCTACAGCAGTATTTTTCTATATATGGCTCCTAACGCAATGAAAGCAAAAGCAAAAACAGACTATTGGGACTATGTCAAAATAAAAATCTTCTTCACAGAAAAGCAAAAGACAACCTACTGAATGAAAGAAGATATTTATAAATGATATATATCCAATAATGGGTTAGTATCCAAAACATATAAAGAACTTACACAATTCAATACTAAAATACACAAATAAGCCAATTAAAAAATGGCCAGAAGACATGAACAGACATTTTTAAAAGAAGGCATACAGATAACAAACACACACATGAAAAGGAGCTCACCATTACTGTCAGAGAAATGCAAATCCAAATCATAATGATATATCACCTCACACCTGTCAGAATGGTTAAAATCAAAAGCACAAGAAACAACAAGTTTTAGCAAAGAGGTAGAGAAAAAGAAGCACTTGTGCACTGTTGGTTGGAACGCAAACTGGTATAGCCACTTATGGAAAACTCTAGAGTTACTTCAAAAAATTAAAATCAAAAATAGAAGTACCATACAATCCAGTAACTCCACTACTGCATATTTACCCAAAGAATATGAAAATGCTAATCAACAAGATATATGTGCCTCCATGTTTATTGTTGCCTTATTATAATAGCCAAATTATGGAAATAACCCAAGTATCCATTGACAGATGAATGAGTAAAAAAGATGTAGTATATATGCATAATGGGACCTTACTTCAGCCATAAAAAAGGAATGAAATGTTTCCATATGCAGCAGCTTAGATGGATCTAAGAGCTCTAAGAGAATATAATGCTAACTGAAATAAATCAGAGATAAACAAATGCCATATGATTTCACTCATATGTGGAATTTAAGAAACAAAACAAATGATCAAAATAAAACAGAGACACACAAAAAAACAGATTCTTAAATATAGAGAACAAACTGGTGGTTACCAGAGGGGAGGTAGGTAGGGGGATGAGTGAAATACGTGAAGGTAATCTCCTTCAGAGTATACTTGTCATGACATGAAAGTTATCATGGCCACAAACCGAATAGAAACTTAAGATCTAGACCTCATCAGAGAAGGCCACATTGATGGGTAGATTTGATTTCCCTCGAATTTTTGATGTAAAATTGAAAAAGTGCATTTTTCAGATCCACAACAGCAGAATGATGCTGGTTGATGATGTAACCTGGGACAACTTGATCATGGCTAAAGATAATCTCTCCAGTGCCCATATCAAGGCGTTCTGCACAGAAACTAGTCTGGTGGCTTGGAGAGAACGTAGAATGAAATTAACAAATCACTTCAAAAATCTAAAGAAAGTGTTCTTTATTCATAAAACAAGGAGGCACCCCTGAGGAGCTCTGTTTCCAGCAGACCACAGTTGCCTTCAAGGAAATGTTTGGGAGTGTCCCCACCTCTCGGAGGGATGAGGTTGGGAAAGTTGCCCGGATGAACCCATGTTCCAGTTGCTCTTTCTTAGCAGAACCTGCTGTGTCAATTTTTGAAGTGACATGTAGGATGCCCACAAGGCTGCCTGCCTTCATCCATGGCTCATATGTAGTGCTTTCTCTCCAATAAAGTGTGTTTTTTCTAAAAAAAAAAAAAGGGGGGGGAGGGAATGTCAAAATTAAGAAAAAAAAATTTGATCAGGCTGCTTCAAAAGTATGTTTAAGTTTTCGCTTTATTATTTTTTTTAAGTTTTCACTTTATTTACAATGTTTTTGGATGGATCTCTGTATAGTTTCTGAGTGGATGCTACAGTGGATAATACAAAATACATATTTGATTTATAGAAATCTACTAATGATATTTTTCCAGTTGGGACAAAGTGTGGAAACCTCATTTCCATTTAGATTCTTTTGCCTGTAATTTTCCAAAATTTAATTATGATATCTTTTTTTTTTAACTGTTAGGGATCCACTCTGTTTCTTGGATCTGTAGGTTTGCATATTTTGCCAACATTGGCAGATTTTCAGCCATAATTTATTTAAATGCTCCTTCAGCTCTACTCTCTTTCTCCTCTCCTGTAGGACTCTGAATATGCCTGTGTGGGATCTTTTTTTTATTTTTCTATAGGTCCCTGAGACTGTGTTCAATATTTTTCAGCTATGTTTTTTATCTCTTTTGTTCATACTAGGTAAATTGTATTGCTTGGACTTTAAGCTTATTGATTCTATCCTTTGTCATATCTACTGTTGAGTCTGTCTAGTGGGTTTTCAAAAGTATCTTTTATTCTATTTTTCAGTTATATAATATCAATTTAATTCTAATTTAAGCTCTACAATATGTATTCGATTGTTTTACAAATCTTAGTTCTTTGCTGGGATTTTCTTTTCTTTTTTTAAAATCTGCTTCAAAAGAATCTGTAATTGATCACAGAAGCATTTTTGTGATAGGTGCTTTAAGATCCTTGTGAGATGATTCATTTCAGTGTTGGCATCAGTTGGCTTCTCTTATGTAAGCCATTATTTTCTTAGTTCTTAGTATGGTGGGTGATTTTCAACAGAATCCTGGGCATTTTGTCTATTGTGTAATACTACATTTTTAATATTTATCTTTAATAATTTTACACTGAATTTATATATAAGATATTCTTGAATTAGAGGAAGATTTCCTATTAAATACTTTATAGTAAATAAGAAGTGGTTAGTCCCCCTAAGGGACTTTATCTTACTCCTAGGGCAACAAAATGATAGCACACAGGATTTTTTTTGCTTTGTGAGTGACTTGACTTGTCATAGGTGAGGGAGAAGAAAAATTTTTATCTGCTTCTAAAAAGGGGAAAGAGGTCGATATCTCTGTATTCCTGAAAATGTATCTTTATTCCAGACATTTGTGATGTAAATAACATGTTTGATGGGTGCCAGATAGCCCTACACTATAAGGAAGAACGCTTTTCAAGGTCCAGGTCCAAAGAATTCTTCCTTGAAATGTAAATATTGAGGAAAATAACTCCGTGTGCTCAGGGCTCATTTGTAGCTTACTGGGAAACTTAGCAGGAGTAGAATCATTTGGTTCTCTTAGAGAGGAGAAATTTTACTCTTATTTCACATTAGAACAATCAAGTAGATAGAAGGCTGCAGATCTAATTCACATGGTATATAAAGAGTCTTTGGAAACTATGACCTTTTTATAGGAATACTGAGAAATTCAGAGAAGTTTTATGTCCCCACAATTAGGAGATTCTGGGATATATATATATATATATATATCCATCATAGATAGATGGATAGATAGATAGATAGATAGATATGAAAGAGAGAGAGAGAGAGAACTAGAATATGAGCATGAGCAGAGGGAGATGGAGGGAGAAGCAGACTCCTAGTTGAGCAGAGTCCTTGCAGGCCTGATCACACAACTCTGAGATCCCTACCCCAGCTAAACCAAGAGTCAGAGGCTTAACCCAGCTACCCCTACTTCATTGTTTATTCTTTTCACCAGTGGGCACCTTATTTAAGTTTAGGCCCCAAGATTTAGTTGACTTTGTAGGCTGTCAGTGGACTTCTCAGAGTCTTTGCAATTGTCTTGGTTGACTTGGTTTATCTGTTGCAACTTGCACTCGCCTTTCCCTTGATCATGCTGCCTCAGGTGGCAGTAGGGTGTCCCTGGATTGGGAGATTAGAGGAGGATTTTGTGGGATTCCACTAAAAATCTCTCTTCTTTCTACCCCAAGCCAGCCAGAGTCTCTGGGCAGGAAAAAGAGATATCAGGCCCACGTAGACAAAGAGGCTGCTAAGAGGGTTGTCTTCTTTTTGGCAGGAAAGAAGAATGCTTCCCCTGCTGGCTGCTTGTCACTATGGGGTTCCCAATTGACCCCCTTAGCTCTGATGCTGTCAGAGGGATTCTGACTCAAGAAAGAAATCAACCTCCCTGGACTGCCTTCTGTCGTTAGGCTGGAGATCTGAAGGCATGGGATCTGGGTGGTCTCTATGTCTGTGTTGTTGTGGGGGTGCAGCCAAACTACCTCTGTGTTGTTCTTCAGATCTTGGCTTCTCTAACCCACTCTCTTCTTTCTATCTGTCAGTTGCTCTGTTGGTTGTCTCTTATGTTATTACCAGGGTTTATAGTTGTACTTTGTGCAGAGGAACAGGAAAGAATAGGGAGAAATGAGTCTATACCATCTTGTTTTGACTGTAAGCCCCTCTAAAGGAAGCAAAAATGGAAATCTAAGAAGATGTATTTTGGGTGTGCTTTAGGGAAAGAAGATAACCTGTTATAATATGCTATGAATGTCTAAAAAAATTACTGTTGATACAAGCATATAAAATTGAAGGAAAAACTGTTTAAAAAAAAAGCAATTGTGACATCAGACTATTTTCCAAGTATCTTTAAATGTTTGCTTTACAAAAGCAACAATGGAAAGTAGAATGTTGATGGTGCTATATTTTAGGAAAGAAAGATACTTTTGAGAACATCATGCTTTAAGAATTGTCTTGAGCCTGAAAACATGAAAATAGTAGTGAAAAATATATACCTTTATAAGATTTACTGTTTTAAAAAATATATATATATATAGTTTTATAATTTTAACGGCATTAGCTTTAATTTATTTTGGTGACTAAACTATCCACTACTGATATCAATCATATCTAGGTTATTTTTTAACTCTATCTTATTATTGCCTTATCATTGTTGTGGTAATTTGTTGCTTTAACTAACTGGTTTCTTTTCCATTTTCTATTCTTTTGGCACATATGAACTGTGTGAGCCAGAGTAAAACAGTTTTCACACTATCAGAATGTCGCTCTGTATTCAAGGCCGAGCAAAAGATGCAATCCCATGCAAAGAGATATACTTGGATTTTGGCAGGGAATATCAGGGCAAATACAGTTTCCTATTAGATGAGGATGTTAATACCAAAAGTTGAGTGGCAATCTTGAAATCGCATGTGTTTTTTACCTGAAAAAAGGTAACCTAAAGAAACAGAATCAATTGGTGGAGAGAAACTAAATTTAATGACATTAATTGAACTCTAAAAGAAGTTGTGTTGGGGCACCTGGGTGGCTCAGTTGGTTGAACATCTGACCCTTGATTTTGGCTCAGGTCACAATCTTAAGGTCCTGAGATGGAGCTCCATGTCTGGCTCCATGCTCAGCAGAGACTTTGTTTGAGATTCTCTGTCTCCTTCTTCCTTTGCCCCTTTTCCCCACTCTCTCCATCTCTCTTGCTCTCAAATAAATAAATATATAACCTTTAAAAAAAGTTGTGTCAAAGTTGTGCATTCCTCTGGAATTTTCAATTAGAGAAGTTAATACATTCCCTAGCTTAAATCAGTTTGAGTAAGGTCTTTCTGTATGTATCCTACATATTCCTAAGTAATGCAATGATTACAATGTTCTTTCACTTTTATTTAACTCCTTATCTGTATCTACATCTTTCCCAGAAGATTGAAGTTCAAAAATTGGGGTCCAGTTTAACTGCACAGGTTTCTTTGTGAGGTGTGGTCAATTGGTAATAACTTGGAATATAATTTATTTCTTCCCACTAGCTATTTACTTACAGATAGGGTACCCTAGGAGGACCCATAAAAATAATGATCACTCTTCATTAAGAGGGTCAGAAGGAAACTGGGCCATCTGTGATGTTCCCAATGGTAAATAATAAGCGGATGTCAAACAAATAACAATGAAAAGCCCCAGCAGGGTTTTTAATGTTCTGATAATAACAGAAGCTGTGAGTGACCTATGCTGTAATGGCTGTAAATGACATGAACATGAGTGAGTCATTAAGGTTTTGCTATTCAAAATTTTACTCTCAATAGAGGACATCCTAAGATGGGAATGAGGTTGAGGGAGAGTATAGTTATATTAAGGACCATAAAAATTTTACCTCGACAGCATACATTATATCAAAATTGAAGCATTTAAAAGATAATTATGCTGTTTAAATTCTTAGCCTTTCCAGATTTGCAAACCTAAAATACTTTTTAAAAAACTATCAAATAGCTGTTTTCTGGCTCCAGTTATATGATTTCAAATGGATATCGCTTGTAGATTATTAGGTAGGTCATCAATGGAACCTGACGTGTTCTTGTGTCTTCATACTGTCACAAAGCCAGAGAGGTAGCAAACCCGGTGACAGGCTCTTATTCCATGGAGGAACTAAGTGATCACACTCACATTTTCCATTGTGGTTTTCCTGAAGTTGTGCTCAGTAGCAAATCAAATATATTATTTCTATTGCCAGCAGTGAGCTCATTTGGAAGAGATTCAATTCCATGCCAAGGACAATAACCTTCCTTGTTCAGCTTGTCCATTTCAGTCCTATTTTGTGCCTTCCCCCTCCCCCATCAGTCCTGTACACCACAGCCTGATACATACAAATTGTTAAAGCCTAATCTCCCAGCTTCTTCTTTACCCACTGTCCTGATCTCTACATGTTTTTTTTCATAATGGGATCTCTATTCTTTTTGCCTACCCACAGACCCTCTCAAGACCTTGCCTGCAGTGATTCTTCTATCTAAAATGTTCTTCCTTTCTTCTCAATCTGTAAAGCTCTTTTCCATTCTTTATGTCCAGCTCATGTCTTAGTATCTATGCACTTCCTGTCCTGACTTAGCTACTCCTTTCTCTTCTCCCACAGTACCTCTCCATGCCTCTATTTTATTTGCCTCGTTCCAATTTCTCAACAGACTGAACTGGACGAGAAGGAAAAAAAGTTGTTCATTCATTAGAGTTTCTTTGATTATTTATTTTTTACAAGAAATCTTTCTTTAATGAGTCAATGATTTAAAAATGACTCCAAGACTATTCTGGAGGTCAAATCCTTTCTAAGGCTCAAAGATAGACTAAAGGCTGTCTATGAAACCTACAAAATTATTCAAAACCATTGTGCATGTTTCCTTATGTACACAAAGAAACCATCATTTGATCAGTTTCTCAAATTTGTCCCATGGACAAAAGAGGTTGAGGTCCATGGCTCTAAGGGGTTAGGTAAGAAAGCTGAGATCAAGAAACAGTGGAGAAACTCCTCTCTTATTTTTTTTTCACACATTCTTAGGATTTCTTTTTTTATTGTGACAAAATTAAATAATATTAAATTTATTATTTTAATTATTTCAAGTTTATAGTTCTGTAGCATTAAATACAGTTGACCCTTGACCAACACCAGTTTGAATGGCATGAGTCTACTTATGTGCAGATTTATTCCTGTAAATATAAAACAGTTCTGTAAATATATTTTTTCTTCCTTATGAATTCTCCTAATAATATTTTCTTTCCTCTAGCTTACTTTATTATAAGAACATAGTATATAATACATACAACATACAAAGTATGTGTTAATTGACTGTTTGTGTTATTGGTAAAGCTTCTGGTCAACAGAAGCTATTAATAGATTTTGGAGAGTAAGAAGTTATATGCAGATTTCTGACTGCATGGAGGAGCCATGTTCCTTGCCCCTATGTTGTACAAGGGTAAACTCTACATATGCATTGTTCATCCTAAGTTTTTTATTAGATAACATTTCCACAAATATCGAGCTAGATCATAATGCTTTATTTAATTTGAATTTAAAAATGACCACAAAACTAAATTATTACTAATCCCTAATAATATTTTTAGAAATGTTGGCCTGAATTAGCAGTCTCAAAGACAAAAATAAAATTCCAGTTCAATTATGGGTTTTGGCATTTTATTTTATTTTATTTTATTTTAAGATTTATTATTTATTTATTCATGATAGAGAGAGAGAGAGGCAGAGACACAGGAGGAGGGAGAAGCAACTCCATGCTTGGAGTCCAACGCGGGACTCGATCCCGGGACTCCAGGATCACGCCCTGGGCCAAAGGCAGGCGCCAAACTGCTGAGCCACCCAGGGATTCCTGGGTTTTGACATTTTAAAATAAAAATGGTCATTCTATGCTCTTTGCAATTTGCAATTTGCAATTAATGAATGATTCAAAAGACAATTCAAGGGAATATCATCATGTGACATACAGTGTACCTCCAACTAAATTATTAACTGATCTGTTTCTGTCCCAAACTGAACACAAGCTAAAAAAAAAAAAAAAAAAAAGAGATGTGACTGTGAAGAATAATAAACTGCTCCATTTGTGTGCTTGCTGGATAACCTTAGACAAACTATGCAGTCATAATTTCTATATATTCTTCTCTTGCCCCATGGCACAATAGTGTCTTAAATAAGCAGGAGTTACAGGAAAATTAATGTCCCCTTTTTATATAATGAGTAGAATTAATGATGTATTTAACTTTGTTCATTTGATTGACTATCTCTTTTATTAAGCCATGACTAAAGTGTTCATTTTATTTGCTACAACATACTCAGATTCTAACTCAGAGCCTGGCACATAACCAGAACTCAATTATATTCTTGGTAAAGGAGTGTTTGTTTCATTAGCTATGTGACTGACTGTCTGAATGAATGAATGAATGAAGAATGAATGATCTCTTCCTCCCTGTGTGACCTGGCTTCCCTCCTAGCTTCACCTCGCCCATGTGCCTCTCTGTCCTCTAATTCCTTCTTTTTTATCCCTCTATTCCTTCTTATCTAGCAAATTTTGGCACATCCTCTGCTCTCTGTTCTCTCTGTTTCCAACACCTTTCTTTTTTCCTCCCTTAGAATCTTCATTTCTTTCTGTCAATGTACCTTTCCTCAATTATGTGTGATTTCACACTAAAATTGCCAAAGAAGCCCTGTTGCTTTGTCTTCTTACAAGCAGAATATGCAATAAAAATATTGTTGTTATGCAACATCCTTTTGTTTCTCTTTTGAATTATTTAAAAGGTAAGTTGTTATAAATTTATTTATAATTTTTTATTATTTATAAAATTTATTTTTTATTCCTAAAAAAAAAAAAAAAGCTTCTTTTTCTTGCTTGCTATACTTGATTGTAGATTTTTCTATCTTGTGGGTTTGGAATCCTTGACATAAAAATGGTCTATATACCACAGAAATGGAGGATGAGAAAAACATTATTGAAAGAGAGATCAATCTTACCAATCTAAGCAAAAACTAACAGACATGCACAATTAAAATCCTTACATTACATAGTTTTTAATGCGTTAGAAATAGATTATGGGTTTAAGTAGTTGCTTCAATTATTGGTTTAGAAAGTGATTTTTCTGTATACCAGAATCTTGACAATATTTTTTTAATTTTTTTTTAAATTTTTATTTATTTATGATAGTCACACACAGAGAGAGAGAGAGAGAGAGGCAGAGACATAGGCAGAGGGAGAAGCAAGCGCCATGCACCAGGAGCCCGAAGTGGGATTCGATTCCGGGTCTCCAGGATCGCGCCCTGGGTCGAAGGCAGGCGCCAAACTGCTGTGCCACCCAGGGATCCCAATCTTGACAATATTTAAGTTAAATTTTTACACAGTGAAATATACATAGATACAAAATAGATAAAAAATTCCTTAGGCTTAAGGATCTTAACCACATGCAAAGCCAAACAAATGCATTAATTAAAAACAAAATCACATTCTCAATAAAATTTGAGTTAGCACCACTACATTTATGTGATGTGTACTATTGATTTATTGAAATTGTAATGTTGATGTTGGGTTTGGCTGTAAAATGCATCTTTTGAATTTTCCTTCTTTCCTTGATCACTGCTATTCAGAACATAATATATTCCCCTTTGAGATGTTTCTATTATTTCTATGATTATATATCCTTTAAAATTAGTTTTTTTATCAATTCCTCATATTTTATGGGATCAATTAATTCAATAATGCATTCACCAAATATGATGATTTTAAATTAATACCAGTTCTAAAGAACAGTTATAAGTTAGTAAGTAAGGGACCATAGTCAGATAATATTCTACTTGAAATATCCAGTTTGGGTGGCCTGTTTTTGTTTGTTTGTTTGTTCAGTTTGTTTTGTTCTGTTTTAGTTCAGTATATCCATACTAGTTTACCCTTTAGGACAACTTAAATCCCCTACTTCTTTCACATTTTTCCCTCAATTTAAACCACAGTGAAATCTTGAACTCTGAACCATAAATTAATTTTACTTTTACTTGTTACAGACAAGCTCATATACAAAAGCAAGTAAGTAAATGCGAAAATCACATGGCAATGTTTGCTTATGAAGTTTACATCTAGAATATTTTGATGCTGATTTTTTTCAAGACCATCATACAATTTAAATCCCATGACTAAAAATATGCTAGACCTTTGTAGAGCCTTTAGAAACTTGTAAGAAGCACTTTTGTGCCTTAATAAGTTAAGTCTTCAGTAGAATCCCATAAGACGTGACAACTTCACTTTATACAGATTCTAAAATAAAGATTTGGAGAATTTCAATTTGTAACAACATTCCACCACACGGTTATAATCTACAAGACTAGCACTCAGTATCAGCTCTATTTGATTCCACTTTTTATTCTCCCCATCACTGCTGATCAGTTTCTGCTGTACTTATTTTGATATAGCCTCAGTAACACTATTTCACTACTTTGATAAATGTAGCTCAGCATTATGCATAAGCCACAAGACATTTGAAAATATTATATTAAATTCCAAGATAAAATTGACCCAAATCCTTCCAAGTGCCACGAATTACGTCTGTGATAAACTCTCAAAATTAAAAGAAAAAAATATTTAATTCAGCAATGCTCATTCATTTATTTCTCTTTTAGACCTACAGTGTTTGGATGTATGGCCCCTTTGAGTAGAATCCCAAAGAAAGTCCTGGGATTAAAAAAAAAAAAAAACTCATAGAAATTTCTATACTTTATAGATGTGCTATGATTAACAGGACTGAGAATTCCTAACAGAGAGTAGTAGAAAGAGAGGGGAGAGAAAGCTTGAAATTTGGAAGATAATGATGGCTTATCACAAACTTTAGATCATTCATTCATTGTGCCATGTTGTGTAACATGTACTCATTGTACTTATTGTACTTATCTATTCCATCCTCAAAGAATGCAACATGAAGTTGAGTTATTCTCCTTTATTCAATGTCTCCTTTACTCGATATCAATCAGTATGTACTTCCATTAGTGTTTAAATGAACTTTTCTTTGTGTTTAGCACCATTAGATTGGGACCTGCTATGGTGACTGAAATGGTAGAGAGGCAATGGTATAGAGGTATAGTGGTAGCAAAGGCAGAGGAAAATTATGAGATATTTGATCTCAATGGCAGTCAGTTTGGTATCTGGTATTTAATGGAAAATAAGAGAGCATTCTCACCCCTGACCTTTTCATTATAAATTGCATTACTGTTATATATTTTCCTTCATTAGTTTTTCTTCTAATCTTTTTTTCCTCATGGAAAGCAATTGGCTTGAATAAAATCCCATCTTTTCTGAATCGCAGCATATATTCTGTTTGAATGTGGATATTAAGTTATTTTTTTTCTAAAGCTATCGAACATGGGTGTTCTTACATAGCCTCAGGATAAATGTTAGGGCTTCAAAGGTTTTAGTTTAGTTTTGTTTTTATCTCACCTTTAGCCTGATGTGAGCCTTTTTTCTTAAAGTTGGAAAATCCATTCCTTTAAATTTAATTGGCACTGACTCAAAACAACGTATCCTAACTTTTGCTGGCATAGTTTGTGCCAATTATGCCCTAAAGAGTATTAGGATAATTCAAATCTACACAACAAAACAACTAAAAGTATTGAATAGACATAACAAATTAAAATATTTCATAGGGTATTTGAGACTAAATCGACAGCCAATTAAAAAAAGAAAGAAGCTATTCTGCAATATAATCTGAGAAAAGTGAAATCCTACTATAACAGAAGAATGCTGCTAAATTTTCATAGGAGCACAGATTTGCCAGATGAAAGTAAATATTTGACCTGTAGATAAGACAAAGTCCCAAAATTCTGTCACTAGCATGTCCATGTGACCAGTTTGTGAGGCTACCAAGATATGTATGGGTCTTTAAGAGTGATACAGGCCATTAAGGACAAGTTTTCTTTGGAGAATTAAAAAAAAAAAAAAAAAAAAAAAAAAACCAAAACCAGTAATCTTTTAGTGCCTAGTGTAGCCATAGCTCATGGTCCCAAGGAGCATCTAAAGCATGTAGCAGCTCCATCGGACACTGATTAAACTGACTAGTTATGTTTGTCTGTCATCCATCTACTTGCCCCCAGAAGCTAAGAGAAGGTCTCCTTCTCATCATTTTCCTGAGAAATAGACATAAGTATGCCCTAACAGGAGATGAAATAAAGAAGATCTGTATTCAGTGTTTCATCAAGAGTGATGGCAAGGTCCAAACTGATATAACCTACCTTGCTAGTTTTATGAATGTTATCAGCACTGACAAGCCTGGGGAGAATTTCCATCTGATCTATGACACCCAGGGTCTCTTTGCTGTTAATTGGCTTACACCTAAAGAGGCCAAGTATAAGTTATAGAAAGTGAGAAAGATCTTTGTGGGGACAAAAGGAATCCCTCACTTGGTGAAACAGAATGCTCACTCCACCCACTATCCAGATCCCCTCATCAAGGTGAATGACACCATTCAGATTGATTTGGAGACTGGGAAGATTACTGATTTCATCAAATATGGTAATCTGTGGATGGTGACTAGAAGTGCTAACCTGGGAAGAACTGGTGTGATCAAAGAGAGATACTCTTGTTCTTTTGATGTAGTTCACATGAAAGATACAATGGCAACAGCTTTGCCACCTGGCTCTCCACCTTTTTTTTTTATTGGTAAAGGAAACAAACCATGGATATCTCTTCCCAGTGGAAGAGGTATCCACTTCACCATTGCTGAGGAGAGAAACAAGAGACTGGCAGTCAAACACAGCAGTGGGTAAAATGGCCCCTAGGTAACATGATTGGAGGAAGTCTTTATACTTAATTAAAGATCAGACAACATGATAAAAAAATAAAATCCAACTAAAATTTGTTCTACTTTTTATTGTCACTGTATACTAACAATTTCAAACAATATCAGTGATAAAATGCTCCTCAAGACAGGGCAGATTGTTTCCATGGCCTCTCTCTCTTGATATGTCACTGATCAGGAGTCAACACTGGAGCCTGCCATGTATGGTACTAGAGGGTGCATTTGACTACCGAACAAAAGTGGAATCTGTGGGCCTTGGTCATTTTTTTTCTCCTTTCCACTCTTATGGATTGAGAAGGAAAGAGCTAGCTGCTGGTTTTTCTCCAGGCGTTACTTAAGAGGATTTCATAATAGTCCATTTTTTTCTTGATAAGGATAAAGAAGTCTAGAACTTAAAGCAAAACTGGAACATTGAGAAATTTGTTCCAGGGACTGTTTTAAAATACTAATTTCTTTTTCTTTTTTTTATGATAGTCACACAGAGAGAGAAAGAGAGGCAGAGACACAGGCAGAGGGAGAAGCAGGCTCCATGCACCGGGAGCCCGACGTGGGATTCGATCCCTGGTCTCCAGGATCTCTCCCTGGGCCAAAGGAAGGCGCCAAACCACTGCGCCACCCAGGGATCCCTAAAGTACTAATTTCTTAAAGCTTATTTCTTAGTTTGTTACTGAGATGGAGAGTTGGATTTAAAAAAAAGAAAATTTAAATGCTTGACTCTTTGGGACACCAATTGGTGGCTCATTAGTTGAGCATCTGCCTTCAGCTGAGGTCATAATCCTGGGGTCCTTGGATCGAGTCCCACAT
The DNA here is from genome assembly GCF_011100685.1 of Canis lupus familiaris. Lineage (NCBI taxonomy): Eukaryota > Metazoa > Chordata > Mammalia > Carnivora > Canidae > Canis > Canis lupus. The sequence goes on from NC_049252.1 coordinate 17,917,215, forward strand.
CAGGCTTCCCATAGGGAGTCTGCTTCCCCCTCTGCCTCCATCTCTGCCTCTGTCTCTCTCATGAATAAATAAATAAAATTTTAAAAAACGCTTGACTCTTTGAAGAAATAATGCTGTGATGTTACAGATATATTTATGCCTTAGTTGGCTTTGGTTCAGAAAGTTTCTCATTCTCCACCTAACTCTGGGAAATGAACAAGGGGTGGTGGAAAGGGAGGTGGGCAGGGGGTTGGTGTGACTGGGTGATGGGCACTGAGAGGGGCACTTGATGGGATGAGCACTGGGTGTTATGCTATATGTTGGCAAATTGAACTCCAATAATAAAAAAAAAAAGATAGTTTCTCATTCTCCATTTATGTTAACCCCTTTCTCATGTTCAATTTATTTTTCTCCTTTTCTTTCACATGAGAAAAAAAAAAAGCCTCACACTTTGGTTTAGGGGCAGTAATAAGAAATAAATCTTCTGAGATTTTACTTTAATTAAAAAGAGCTATGTCTGCTTATAATGTTTTTCTTTCTACATGCAGTGAAATTCTATTATGGATGCTGATGGACAGAGAAGTAGAATGTGTGCATCTATATATGGGTCCATAGAAAAAAAACAAATATTAATCTAGTAGTTTCACATTACTTGGGAGGCTCTATGTTTTATAACATTTCCCATTACAATTAGATATCATATCAGGATACTCAATTTTTAAATACATTTTTATATTTTCAGAAAGGCAAAGATAATTTCTGGAAGGAAAACCCATGACTATCTTTTTTATTTTTCCCCCAAATAAATTTTGTTTTTAGCAACAGTATATAGTTTTTTCTCAAAGTATTTATGACTCAGAAGAATTTCAGAAGCCACCTCTCTATATATAGAATGTACAGAATAAAGAGGGAATCCATCCCTCATACTGTTTGATATCATCTGTGATGTTGGATATGTTCTTGTTGTCCAACACAGGAACCACTAGCCATGTGCCACCACTGAATACTTGCATTGTAACTAATACGGGTAATTAAAACTTAAATTTTGTCATTTTAATTCATTTAAACTTAAATGGCCATAGGCAGTTAGCTGCTACCCTATTATTCAATGCAGCATGAACAGCAGTGCCTTTAAAATATACTTTCTCTGGAAGATGGTTTTTCTCCTTGTATTTAATAATACCAGGAAAAGATGCTACTTTCCTCCATATATTCTAGCCAATATAGTTCTAGTAGCTTAACAGGTATTTGATTTCTCTTTCTCTGTCCAGCACCAGTTGCTGGCTGCACACAGGGGTCTGCTATGCCAGTTCCATCTTCACAGCTCCGCTACATGCAGTCAAGGGCTGCATCATTGGTGAGCAAAAATGTGGATAACTCCCAAAGGCTCCTAACTGACTCGCACCAGAAGTGACACGTGTAACGTTGCCTCACAACCCATTAGTCAGAATAGTCACATGGCCTCTGTGTACCTGCAGGGGGGCTTGGAACTTCCCAGGGTCCACAGCAAGGAAAGCAGATAATGGTGAGCAGAATAATCACTATTGCCCTTTATTTCACCTGTGTGATCGTGGACATATTGGACTCTCCAAATTCCAGTTTCTTCATCTTCTTAAAATGTGAGAATTCAAGCTGATCTAGAAGTTCTTTGAGGATTAAATAGGATAATCTTGTGGAAATTGCATCACATACAATCTGGCTCATAGTAAATGCACAATAAGGGTCAGCTCTATTGCTTTCTTAGGTCATTGTTCATTTTTTGTGCTGAGTTTTCCTTTCACTCTCAGTTTAAATGTATGCATGCACTGTAAACCTATCTACTTACAATTTCACTTGGTGTGATATTTGTAAACTTTTTTCTAATAGGATGAAATTATTAAGTGACAAAATATTAAAGAAAACATGAAATATAATAAGTCCTTTAGAATAATTGTTGACACAACGCATTTATTACCTAGTAGTATATCTATCCACTTGGGAACTCAATTAATATAGAAATACGTATAAAAACTGGAAAAATATGAAAGTGTCATCTTTTGGTAATCATTTTTCTCTTTACTTTCAGTAGTAAAAGTTTCATAAATCTGAATTACTCTTCAAAAGAGAACCATACAGTATTTTCAGGCATGGTGTGGGCAATTTGAGGGAGGAAGCAAATGGAAAATTAACTATGTATAATGAATACTTGAGTAAATATTAAAATAAAAATATGTTTATATAGCTAGAGGGTAAGTTCCAGCTGCTCCTAGGCATATTTAAATTATGCATTCTTATTTTAGAGGATATATGACCTTTATATTGCTCTATTTTGGAAATGGCTTCTGTTCATGATTTTGGTAAGAAAATGCCATGTGTGCTCTTATTTAATTGTTTCTAATCAGATTCTAACTAGTATTCAATAATAATAAGGCTGTTTGATTAGTGTCCTTCACTTTAGTGATGGCTTAACAGTGATGGTTACTTTATTTCATATGAACATGCTAGAAAGACAAAAAAAAAAAAACAAAACAAAAACAAAAACAGAGGTCATCTTAGTTCTTGAGATTGAGACTACATGACCAGTATAATGTCTCATTGATGTATCATGAGAGCTGAGAAGAGTTTTAGTCTCATTATAGTGAAGATATTCAGTGCCTTCTGGTGAGTATTTGATCACAGTAGCATATGGTGGAATCACTCTGACTTCTCCTCACACCCATTGTCCCCTTACACACACACACACACACACACACACACACACACACACACACATACCCCAGCACCTACTCTTCTCTGCATTTTTCTTCTTTCTACATTTCTCTGTTGTAGTTCGTAGAATGGAGACTCTTTCAATCCTGGTTTGGACATAGACATATTCCAATGGGGCCTATGTTACAATGACATGTCTTCACCTACCATTTGTTCATTCACAACTAGTTTGAGGATGAAATGCAGTAAAGGATAAGCAAAGGCTGGTGCCAATAGCTCTTCCTTTAAATAAACAATCCCATTTCCAATAAACTGCTATCTGCTGCTCTGCTACCCCACGTTTAAGAACTCTCTGATCCCATACCCAAACTTGAGAAAAAAATAAACTTTAAAAATGTTAAATGTGGCTCTAGTTATCTGACGCAGGTTTTACAGTGTCTTCGCTTACTAAGGTTTATATCCCTTTCAGTATAATATTTTTAAGCAATATTTCCCAGCATGATTAAAACTCGGAATTTCAGGATGCTTGTGGGGCTCAGCGATTGAGCTCCTGCCTTCGGCTCAGGGCATGATCCCAGGATCTGAGATTGAGTCCCACATCAGGCAACTTGCATGGAGCCTGCTTCTCCCTCTGCCTTATCTCTGTCTCTCTCTGTGCCTATCATGAATAAATAAAATTTTAAAATAACTTGGAATTTCATAAACCTTAGTCAATGTAATTTTAATATAAAAGACAATTTTCATTCAGACAGAAAACTGAGCTTCCTAGATGCCACTTTGTTTTCTGTGTGTGTTTGCATGTGCATGCAACTTATCAGCCCTATTAAATCACCTTGTTATGCTCAACCTTGCATCTGAAGCACTGAGCACCAAAGACCATCATTAACAAGAAATAGCTTCTATTTCAAGTTCCTGTAAAATCCATTGTTGTGTCTCTAATTTTCTTGTTAGTAGTTCTAAAACTAATCAGGATATGTTTCTCTCTCTATCTCAAAATTAATTGTGAAGTTATGTACAACCCAAGGAATCTCTCATTTGCTTCTTTGCCAGGTGGGAAGATTTTCAAATTGAACTATAGTCTTTAAAGCTGAATTTCATGTTTGCAAAAGCAAGGGGAAAAAAAAGAAACAAACATACCATAGAGTGGACACTGCTCTTGTAAGAAGGGACTGAGAGTATTCAATGAAACATTTTAGCAAAATATACCTTTCAAACCAGTCTATCCTGACAGAAGTTTCTAGGCAAAATTACTCATTAGCATTTAATCAAGACAGTCCGGGGCCTTGCATATGCCTCCAGCAACTGTCAAGATACCGTATTTATATGATGAATAAAGTGACAATGGAAACAAAGGTTCTTCATAGTCTAATGTGTCAAATTTAGAACACAGTATAAACCATTAGTTCCAGAGTATGTGCATATGAAGTTAATATTTCCCTGTCAAATTCCAGCACAACTTTAACGTCTATTTCATAGTGAGAAATATATAGATTATAGATTTAAAAAAAGAAACAGTTAAATTGATCTAATGCAAAAGGTGCATAAAAGTAAGGTATAATTGTTCATAATAATATGTATACTTTTAGCTCAATCTGTTTTACAGTTATTAATAAAAATATGAATATTTATAGATCAGATACCAGATTGGGTACAAATATCTTCTCCTTGCCGTCTCAAGGTCTCATTAAATGTCAGAACTTCTTAAGTTTTGTGGAGATAAAAAAGATTTATACTAGGTATATTTCATATATATTTTAATATTTTAAAATATACTAATACACATGTATAAATGTAATATATTTCCATATTTTTGCTCTATTGATAAACTAAGCAATGTGTGTCAGGTAAAAGTTATTTGAAGGTAACAAAAAGCATATTATACACTTTAAGCAAAAAGTAATACAGGGAAATTGGTAAACACAAAAATGTTGGAAGATCTGGAAAAGCAGGCTTCAGGTTGGGCCACCATTATAATGACTCCCAAAACTGTTGTTGAAATCAGCATGACTGCTGCATGCTGATCCCAGGCACTGATCCACCAGAACGGTGGGCCCTGGAGCAAGTGAGTCTCTGCTTGCTTATTACTGTCTAATAAAACCTTAGTCATGAGACTTTCAGTTGTATATCAGTGGACCATATGCTTGGGGGATGATTGCTAACATATATCTTGGGGGTTAGAAATAAAAGAAATTTCCAAAGGAATTTTTATATGTTAAAGTAGATGTACAGGATCCTCTGGGGTTGGGATAATATTAAGCTAAGATTGCCTTTTGCCTTTAGCAAAGTACCAACATCGAGGCATCTGAGTTCCTAGAGGAAAGTCACTCTGCCTGTTTCAAGGACTTGTCAGTGGGCTATAAGTCATAAGGAAATTTAATTTTTCTTTTGCCTTTGCTTCCCATATCAGTGGATACCTCTCCCATTCAACTGTTACTTCCTCAAATCAAATTCTTTTGATTTTTTTCCATGCAAATATTTAATCTCTTCTGCCCCTTTATCTCTCTTCATTGTGTTATTTTAGGCTTTCATGTTTTCTGGTCTAGAATCCTCCAGTAGAACCATCCCATATCCCATTCTTTCAGTCCTCTTGAATGTCAAATTTCAACATGGCCATCAGAGAGATCTGCCTAAAATACAAATCTAACTCAGCTTCTTCTCTGCTCTAAAGCATTCAGGGATCCTCTTACCTAAAAGGTACAGGCTAAGAGCCGTAGCATAACAATTATATGACTCTCCATATTATCTATATCTTCAGGAACCTTTAAAGTTTCCCCCTTTGTATTTGTATTTCTACAATGCCAAATAACTTGCCACATCCTATATGTATCCAGATGCCAAAATATTTCTCTTCTTTATGCCCTGCTTGCCCTCTGACTATCCTGTTCCTGAGTCGCCTTACCTGCTCAAAAGAGGTTTCCATGACTACTCCTTCTCCATGCTTAGTAATATATGCCTTCTAAACACATATTATCCTATATACTTAGTACTCATTTAACTTGCCAGATTATTTTAGAATAATCTCTTTTTTTGTGGGTCTGTTTTTCAGATAGTTGGATTCTTTGGATCAGCATCTATATCAAAATTATCTCTTATCCTGTTAGCCCATTAAATAAGTGCTCATCAAATAAATTATTTAGTTAACAAATGACTTATTAATGATTCTTTTATCATTAAGAGGTATAACACACCTCTTCCATGTCAAGAGTGATATTCTTGAACTACCAGTATTGCTAAGCTACCAGCATTGCTAAAGAATTCATAGCTAAGGATATTCTAAAGAAATAATTTCCTAAAAATTGAAAATGTTAACTGATATATTTAATGGAAAGGAGGGTAAACATAAAGCTTTTTTTCTCATCCTGTGTGTTGCTCCTGTCCTAAGAAAGGTGTTTCTTTGAGCAGGTGCCTCCAGGTGTCAGCCTGCAGGGAGTCATTTAAAACTGGGGCACACCAGGGTAGTTTCCATGGAAGCAGAAATTAACCCCCAGGAACCTCGTATGTTTTAAGAGCCTTCAGGAGCACATCTGGTATAGCCTCCATCAGAGACAACAATTGAGGCAAATTCTTATTATAAAAGACAAGTAGAAGGAAGAGCAACCACCTTAATCATCATTTCCTATACTGCTATAAATCTTCCTTTGAAGTGGCATGTGTTTTATAAGAATATTCAGGGTAAATAGACACTCTTTAGTTTGATTTTTAAAATTTTCTTTTTTCCAAAATTATAAATTATTTTGATTTAGCCTATTTTACAATAGTAATAATAGATATTTAAGATTGATAAACACTTTCTGTCAAATAGTTTATCCATGCTATTGCTTTTAGCCCAAGTTTTTCTTTTTTTAATATTTGTAAATAGCTTTAGTCATATTTTTCCAGGAAAGGTTTCAATTACCCCCCAAAAAAGACTGTTTAGGGACAGCCCGGGTGGCTCAGCGGTTTAGCGCTGCCTTCAGCCCAGGGCCTGATCCTGGAGACCCGGGATTGAGTCCCATGTCGGGATCCCTGCAGGGAGCCTACTTCTCCCTCTGCCTGCATCTCTGCCTCTCTCTCTCTCTCTCTCTCTCACTCTCTTTCTGTGCCTCTCATGAATAAATAAATAAAATAATAAAAAAAAAAACACGAAAAAAGACTGTTTAAGATTGCTACTCACCATGAAGGAAAATACTGTGACCTAACAACTCTCATTGTTAGGAAAAATTATTTAAGAATCATATTAGGTTTATTTAACAATCTGTGCCAAGCACTGTTGTGTTTTATACATATTAATTCATTTAATATTATACATTTATAAATATGAACTCATTTAATCATAGCAACCTTCTCAAATAGAAACAATTATCATCTCCCCCTATTCACATAAAAAGGAAACTCTGTCAGAATCTGCTTAAAAAATTTGCCCAGATCATGTAGTTAAAAAGTTGTAAAGCCAAAGGTTGGCTTTTATCCTTTTGGAATCAGAGTTCAAGCTCCTTGCTGCTGTGTCCTGTCACCATTTTCTTGTTTCTGGTGCAGAGTAAATGGAGATCCCAATAAGCAAAGGCTTAAAAAGTCCTGTTTGGATCTAGTTTCATGCAAAGATTTAAGATTTGGAAAGAGTGAAAAGAACATGAACAAAATTCTTGTTACAAATTCTTCCACAAGTGTTTGTTCCTTGCTCTTGTCTGGAATCTGCAACTGCTTAAACTCTCCTCTTTGCCTTATTTCTGTGACTTTCACTGGAATATCAATGGATAATGAATTCCTACAACCCGAAAAAATTATTTTACTTAATAAGTGGATCCAAAGCAAAGGCTAACTCTCACACTCTCACATCTATTTCAAAATTGACAGTGAGTAGTATAATTAAGGAAGCAAGAGTCTTAAGGAGAACTATGTCCTTTTACCTGTATTATAAGTCTCAATAAAATATTATAAAATAATACTAAATTAAAAATCCTCCCCCTTTTCTGGCTATATCCATTGAAATGTTCCAGGAGGAATTTCAAACCTGTGATTCATCTAAGTGTCCAGACTCTTGTTCTTCCATACAATAATTTTTCCACTAAATGGAATCATGACCCTTTGGAGAAATGAATTCATCATGTTTGGAATTGAAAGGTACAAAGTAAGCCCAGAATGCATTGCTATGTCAGAAAGTAAGACAGCTTTTAAGTTTCATTGGTTCATGTCAAATACTCAGAGACTAAATTGACAGAGGTTCATACTGTCCAAGTAGCAATAATTTTAAATCAAATGGATATTGACTGGATTTGCCTTATAATTATATTAAAGTTATATAGTTATATTAAAAATAATAAGTCCATAATGAAACATACACACAAAGATGCTAGCCAATGGTACTGATAAAGATGAAGAGGATAGAATGCATTGTGCTGAGTCTTCCTAATCAATTATTTTGTTATCACTAATTTGTTATGCCAAGAAAGAACATGAAAATTAGTAATGTAAATAAAAGAGACATTGTTTACCTCTACTGATTTGAAATCATCCTCTAGATTGTATCTTGGGTCGCAAAAAGACATGCAAGGTATCTTGAATTCACTTTTAAGTATCTTAAAGAGTTTTATGATCTTAAGATTACAAAGGGCTGGTGAAATTTAAAGGCATCCAAACTTACCCTTTTTTAAGGGCTTCTGGAATGTCAGCGTCATTGTGTGAAGAGCCCAGTCAATGCTGTCTCAGCTAAACAATCATTTAATAGGCAAAAATCATAAATAATCTCTCTAAATGGCATTAAGGACATACATCAAACGGAGAAGTACTTGTTCAAGAAAATCTACTATATCATAGTACAAGCAAAGTGTCTGTGGTGCTTGACTTCAACTTGCCCTCTTTGCTCATACCTTAGACAGAACCCCTCCACATAGCTCTCAGTCTTAGGGCCATTGCTCCAATCTGGGAGTGACACCAGAAACTTTTATACCATGTAGCTCTATTTTGCAGAAGCTGTATTCTAGCAAATGCATTCAGGAGTACTGGAGTTCACTTCCCCACAATGCCCAAAATAATAAGGCAGGCCAACAAAAACAGATTCTAATCACTCTGACAGCTCACACTTAGGGTGAAGGTTCAAGATCAACTATTACTCAGATAAGAAACAAGACAAGGATGCTCACTATCACCACTTTTTTTCAGTAGTGTAGTGAAAGGCCTACCCAAGGAAATTAGGCAAGAGAATGAAATAAAAGACATTCATATATAAATATATAAATACATATCTATATATCTATAAGTATCTATCATCTATTGAGAAAGAATTCTAAAGAATACACACTTGCACACAAATTAACTAATAAATGCTCTCAGTAAAGTTACAAGATACAAGATCATTATACAAAAGTCAATTGTATTTCTATAGACCATCAATAAAAAATGCAAAAATGAAATTAAAACAACAATACCATTTACAACAGCATGAAGAACACTAAATCACTTAGAAAACGCAGCAAAACAAGCTCAAGACTCTTACATTGAAAACTACAAATCAGGGACACCTGGGACACTCAGTTGGTTAAGCATCCTATTCTTGGTTTCCACTTAGATCTTTGGGTCATGGGATCGTTCTCAGCATCTGGTTTCACATTCAGCATGAAGTTCGGCTTGAAATTTTCTCTCCCTCTCCCTTTGCCTCTTCCCCTATTTGCCCACTCTCTCTTTCTCTCTCTCCCTCAAATAAATAAATAGGTAAATAAAATCTTTTTTCAAAGTTCCTACAAATCATTATTGAAAGAAATTACAGGAGGGGATCTCGGGGTGGCACAGTGGTTTGGCGCCTGCCTGTGGCCCAGGGCGCGATCCTGGAGATCCGGGATTGAATCCCACGTCAGGCTCCTGGTGCATGGAGCCTGCTTCTCCCTCTGCCTATGTCTCTGCCTCTCTCTCTCTCTGTGACTATCATAAATAAATAAAAATAAAAATAAATAAAAAAATAAATTACAGGAGATCTAAATAAATGGAAACACATCACATGATTTTGAATCAGAAAACAATATTAAGATGGCAATACTCCCCAAAATGACATACAGATTTAATACAATACATAACAAAACCTTGGTTTCTTTTTGTTTTATGAAAAACTGATCCTAAAATGCACTTGTTTATGTAAGTATCATGAATCGTGTTCTCCTGAAACTTATACGTTGAGTTCCTAACCCCTAGTACCTGAGCATGTGACTATATTTAAAGGTGAGGTCCTTAAAAAGGTAATTAAGTTAAAATTACATCATTAGGGTGGGCCCTAATCCAGTACTCACAGTATCCTTATAAGCAGGAGAAATTTGAACACACAGAGACATGAAGAGAAGACCATGTGAAGAGACAATCTATAAGAAGAGGGCCACCTATAAACCAAGGATAGAGGTTTCAGAAGAAACTAATCCTGCTATTTCTTTCATCTCAGACTTCTAGCTTTTACACTTGTGAGAAAATAAATTTGTTACTTATTACCTACTCAATAGCATTTGGTTACAATAGGTCTAGCAAGCTAATGCACCAAAGGATATAGAACAACAAAAACAACCTTAAAAATGAAGAGAAAAGTTGGAAGACCCACATTTTTTTATTCCATTGCTTACTTCAAAGCTATAGTAGTCAAGACAGTGTGGTGTTGGTATTGACGAGATATTTGGGCCAATGAAGTAGAATTGAGAGTACAGAAATAAGTCCTTATATTTATAGTCAACTGATTTTTGGCAAGTGTGCCAAAACTAATTCAATAGGGAAATAGTAGTCTTTTCAACAAATGATATTGGAACAAGTAGATATACTCATGGAAAATAATGCCATTGATGCTGTTTTTCACATCATTCACCAAAATTAACTAAAAATATACTGTAGACTTAAATTTAAGAACAAAAATTACAGAACTTTTGGAAAAAGAGAAGTTAAGAATAAATGTTATGACCTGGAGTTAAGCAATAATTTCTTAGATATGACACCAAAAGAAAGATAAATTGTATACTTCATCATAGCTGTAAACTTTTGTGCTCCAAATAATACTACCAAAGAATTGAAAAGGCAACCCACAAAATGGGAGTAAATTTTTGAAATTTATATCTCTGATAAGGGATTTGGATCACAAAGAAAATTTATAACCCAATATAGAAATTTAAATAATATAATTGAATACCGACAAGAGATCTGAATGGATATTTCTCCAAGGAAGACATGTAAATAGCTAATGAACAGATGAAAATGCACTCAACATTACAGTTAGTAGGGAAATATAAATCAAAATCTTGAAATGATTTCTATGGCTATAATCACAGGCAGATAATAACAAGTGTTGATGAAGATGTGGAGAAAATGTTATCCTTATACATTTCTGATGGGCTTTGGAAATCAAAGGGTTTTCCAAATATTTTGGCAGTTTCTCAAATGGTCAAATACAGAGATACCATATGACCTAGCAATTCCACCCCTAAGTGGACCCAAGGGTCATGAAAACATGTCCACACAAAAACTTGTAGATGAATATTCATAGTAGCATTATTCATAATAGCCAAAATGTTGAAACAATCTAAACGTCCATCAAATTATGAATAGATAAATAAAAAGTGGTATATCCACACAATGGATATTATTTATCAACAAAGTATTGATCAGGCTACAATATAAATAAACCTTAGAAACATTGTGCTAAATGAAAGAATTCAGTCATAAAATACCGTATATGCATATAAATTATTTTTAAACAAATGTAAATTTTAAAATATTTAACTGTATTTTCAGAATATATCTTTAAATATATTTAACCTTAATTCTGCCTCCCGTTTCTTCAAAATATGTATTTTAAATATCTTCTAAAAATCTATATGAATTTGACTTCACTTCCTGGTTGCTTTTTATGTTGTCAAACTGTATACTTTGACACTTTTTAAATATATAATATCACTTTTTAAATATATAATACTAGCCAATCCTTTAAAGTTTGTATATTTTTGAGTAAAAGTGTCTCCTTTCTCTGTGGATCACAGGATTCCTCAACAAAGTAAGAGGTGATTGAATGTATCTTGGCTTTTATCTATGAATAAAATGAAAAGCCATAGCAGTGGTATTTTAAGAAATGGTGTGAAGTAGCCTCCTGCCTTCTGGCCTTCCAGTTATTTAATGTCCAACTGTCTTCTTCCCGAATACAGGGATTTCTTTTTAGTTATTTGTGGAAGCCACATATATAAAATATATATGTGTATGTATATTGTTTATTGTATATATAGTATATAAAATACTACATGTCTGTGATATGTGTGTACATATATACATATATATATTTATATATATGTGTATATATATATTTATATATATATATATATACATATACTCAGAACATTTGCCTTCTTCAGGAAATTTTAAAGTCATTTACTTTTTTTAAAAAAAGATTTATTCATTTATTTTAGAGGGAGAAGATGATTAGGGAGAGGGGCAGAAGAAGAGAGAGAAGGAGAGAAGTAGACTCCCTCCCCACTGAGCAGGGAGCCAGGTGTTGGGCTCAATCTCATGACCCTGAGATCACAACATGAGCTGAAACCAAGAGCTGGTTGCCTAACCCACTGAGCCACAAGGTGCCCCAAGGTAATTTACTTTTAAAATTTAGGGAAGTATCATTGTAGTGGAACAGTCAAGAATATTAACGGTGCACTGGTTCCAGAAGTTACATGCCTTCCCTCTCTTCAACACAGAGCACAGAATATCATAATCTATATATTCATTCATTCATTTATCCATTCCTGAATATAATCAATAGCATTTATTATTAGTGAATAATAATTGGGTGAATAATAATTACTCAACTTAAAGCTAAGAAGCCATCTTCTTGAAGTGAATGCCTAGTAGAAGAGATAAGCTAACATTTAAAATTGTGTCTTTAAAGCATGCAATGGAGATTGAGAATAACTTTAGTAACTGACTAATTTAACCTTAAAGGTGGTCTAATTAAGCTGTTAAAATGTGTTTTTACGTCTAATTTCCAATCCTTCCTATAAATGCTGTATATTTTCAGATATCTAATTTATATACAAAACAAATTTCTAGGTTTATGTGTTGGTTGAGCTTGAAGAATCTTTTGTAGGGGATCAATTTAGCTCTTATAATAAGTTGATCCTATTATTCAATTGTGTTGGCAAAACAGAGCTATTTTATTGTTTTCATTTGTGTCAGTTATGGTAACACCCAGTTGATGTTTATAATACTTCATTTACTCTTCCTGTATGTGTATTATGTTCACCTGGCCTGTTCAATACTTCTGCTCCATCATTGTTTATATTATTATTCAGAGCATTTATTATCCAGAAGAGTGAAGCTATCTGCTTCTTTAACTAGGAAATAAACCTCAGGAGAGTACGTCATGGACTGCGACATACTACATGTTCAAGAAGTATTTATTTAATAAACCATTGACTTAGCTGACTATGCATTTGGGTGCTAGTTTTCAGTTCTCTAACTATGTGCCTTCCCAGATGTTCACATATTCTAATACTGATTTATGCTAATCATGCTTCTCATTTAATTTGTCCCCTTCTCACAGAAATAAACTTCATTTTCTTAAGTTACCTATAATCAATTCTTCAAGTTTTTAATTACTTTCTTTGCCCCAAAGTGAAAGTCTTATTTCTGAAAATGATGTATTATGCTGGAATATGCTTTATCAGTGCATGTAAGTTTAATTAAAGTAGCGAATTCTAGGTAAGTTTTCTTGTCAAAACAAATTTGTTAAACATAGTGACATTTGGAACCACTGAAAAACAAATTATGCACTGTAATCCTTGATTCCAAGGATTCTATTATTTTTTATTTTGCTTTCACGTCAATTTATTTTTAAAATCCTAGTTGAGAGCAGCCGGGGTGGCTCAGCGGTTTAGCGCCGCCTTCAGCCCAGGGCGTGATCCTGGAGACCCATGATCGAGTCCCACCTCAGGCTCCCTGCATGGAGCCTGCTTCTCCCTCTGCCTGTGTCTCTCTCTGCCTCTCTCTCTCTCTCCCTCTCTGTGTCTCTCATGAATAAATAAATAAAATCTTAAAAAAAAAAAGTTGAATTAATATATTGATCCAATAGTGAACTAAAACAATCATAAATGTGTAGTATAGTTTATTAGTTTAAAATTTGTGATTATACTATCCATTAAAATTCTAATAATATTATGTCTATTTCATGAACATAAATTATTATGAATTCTATTGCCTTACACTTATGTGACAATAAAACACATTTTACACATGTTTGTTTTAGATAAAAAAATATTTCCCAGATTTATAAAGTATATAAAACAGTTCCAGAAGTTTGATATGTAAGAACATTTATTGACTACTGTGGATCACAAGTGGAAGGATCATTTTTATTCCTTCATCAAATTTAAATTGAGTAATTATAACGTTGCAATATTATAGTAGGCAGAGTAATCAGGATTTTTTTTTTCTAGGAATAGGTTAATTTAGTTATTAGAGCCTTGACTAAGATACAGAAAAAGCAGGGATCCCAAATAAATTTGAGTCAATAATTGAGTAAACAGGAAGAGTCAAACTTTTTTGCATAGGAGTAATTTAAGAACCGAAACAGAAGAGGATTGTGATGGTGGAGGTGGAGAATAGGAGATGGTATGGTGGACATTACAAAATCTAGGTCAGCAGATCTTTGCTTGACTGTGAGTAATAGCAAATGGCAAAAACAAAAACAATAAAGCTGGCCTACACAGTTTTAATAAAAGCATTATGTCTTACAATTAGAAATCCAAGGTGGAGTGAAAGTGAGATCAGTTGCTTAGTAATATCATAAAGGGTCAGATTATTTTCACCATCTGCCCATCCTAAAAGGGAACAATAAGGAACAATTATGTATGTCTGGTTTCCTTTCTTGTCACAAAATGAATGCTTATTATGACCATAACTACATGTTTCATTGTTCCTACTGAACAGGCAGCTTTTCAAAGTTCATGACCTCAGCCAGACATATTCAGCTTAGGTCACATGACTGCCCTTGGACAAAGGGGAGTCACCATCAGAATATCATGCATTAATTGGCTTAGAATAAAAAAGATAGAGCTTTGCAGCTAAGGATGGGGTCCTGAGGCATATGGGGCACAAGGATATTAAATGAAAAAATAATTTCTTTAGGAATGAAAGAAAGATTCTATGTAGGTAGTCAACATTTCCAATACAACAACTATGGATGTCATGTGCAAATAGTGAACAAATATATAAAATGAACAAGCAAATAATATATGACTAACAAATGGACAAATGATTATAAATAATAATACAAAGGAAAGTAAAGAAGTTTACTTTTAGTAAAGAAGCTCAGAAGTTTCAGAACACACTGCATGGACTATGTTACATTTTGGGAGATTTTCTGTATTGTTTGTAAACAGATGGTGCAGAACAATTGGAATGATAACACTTTTGGAGTCAATCAACATGGGTCAATTTATCACTCACCATTTTTATTATCTGTACAGCTTCTCTTGAGTAACTTTTTCTTTTTCTGAGTTTACATTTTTAGCAATAAAATCTTAACTTGAATAATGTTGGTGTGAGAATGAAATGAAAGGATGTATAAAATATATTAAACTCAGAATCACCCCTGTCCTTAGTCTTATCGAGGAATGTCCTTCTTTCACCTAATGCAAACTTCAAGAGACAGGTCAAAATCACTTCTTGTTTTTAACCATCTGCTGCAATTAATTGCAAAAATGGCAATAATTATCACCCTCTCTGTATCCATGCTCCTTTGCCATATGTCTTTGCAGCTCTTTCTTTCAAAAGATAGACTCCATGTTCCTACCCCATGAATCTAAGCTGGACCTAAAACTTGCTTTAACTAAAAAGACATTTTAAAAGACATGACATAATGCCAGTTCCATGTGTAGATTTCAAGAGTCCTTTTCACATTTCTGCGTTCCTTCTTTTGTCCTCTGTGACTGCCATATAAAAAAGTCTGGACTAAGGCACTGAAGATGGAGTGGCCCATGGACCAGTATTCAGCTCAATTTCTCAGCTGAAGCCTCAGATATATGTTAGCAAAGTCAGGATCAGCATATGCAACATAGAGCAAGGCCAGTTGCAAGCTGCTTTTCAAATCTGAAAGCTAAATAAATGCCAGTTGTTTTAAGCCACTAAATATCAGAGTGATTAGTTTCACAGCACTACCTAGCCCACATGTCCTAGGGCACATTTATGCCTTTTGGTGTGCCAACAGTACATTGCACTCTTTCGTCAGCCCACTTATCACATCTTTCTTTGACCTGATATTCTCTCTTTTCTGTGACTCATCTATCCCACAGGGACAGAGACCTTTTTTTTTTTTTTTTTTTTTTTTTTTTGCTCATCTTTGCAACCTTATAACTAGGTTAAATTCCTAACAAATAATAGGTATGTAGTAAATGCTATTAACTGGTGAATTCAATCAAAGTGGTCAGGCTATTTGTAACACATTGGCAAAATTTTAGATACCTCCTGTTAATACTCAGATAATGCAGCCATGACTTGCTTTACGTTTTCTCATAGCTGCAGAGGCATGAAACATCCTGAGAGATTCAGTGACATTTGCTATCCAAACATTTTTGTTCCAATTAATAGTGGTGCTTCTCAAGGGGAGTGCAGCACAAATGAGTGGTCTCAGAGACATTCTCTCCCTGGGAAAACTGAAGTGGAAAATCAAAATATGCCATGGTTTTAATGAAAAACAGTTTGCATAACTCTCAGTAGAAGTGGAAAACTGGGAATTATATTGTGAAATAGAGCGTGTCAAACACAATGTGGCCATTGCTCTCTGCTATTTTCTCTGGAATAATTCAACAGAAAAATCAATGAATTGACCGATTTATCTCTAACAAACCTGTAAGGATTCCATTATTTTGACAATGTTACTCTTTTAAAAATCACTTTCTTTACCTTTCCTACCTATTAGCCATAAAGCAATTACAATTTGCTTTATGTATATGCTACATGTGTTACCATTGTATAGGAACTCAGCACTTAACCACATCTACACAGAAATATTATCATAATAGATTTATAAAACCCTTTCAACTACATGAAATGCCATTTTTGTTTTAATGATGTAAATAATTGAGGGAGGTGGCTTCAGAAAGAACTGCCACTTTCATTTCATATTAAAGACAACAAAATGAAAAGAGTTAATGTATTAAATTTCAAAAAGTAGTTAAGAGTCAAGATTAGAACCAAAATCTTACTTGAAAATCATTGTATTTTTTAACAAAAATATGATTTTATCTGATCTTTTAAAAAATATTGAATTTTTTTATTATCCTCACCATTCTTCAATTTACCCTTGAGCACCAGCTTACTTATCTGACTCATGGTTTTACTTCAGGGCACTAAGGAGAGTTATGGAAACTTCTAAAACTGATTTCCAATGATAGAAACTTTACATACTGAGGAAGTCATTGCCTGCAAATATAAACAACCTTAAAGCTGATCATGAAGAATATTCAGCTCCTGATTTGTCAAGTAAGTAAATTAAAGAAATTTGCAGCCTGAGATGACTCTGGAATTGTCAGTAATTATATGTGATTTTGCCTACTTATACGGTCAGATATACATGTTAGAGAAAAATTATTCATTACCTTTTCCACATATTGTGTGATATGTGCCACACAGTGCCTATTATGTTCCAGGTGCCATGCCAAGTCCTGGCTCTATGGTAGTATATAAAACCAACATAGTGCCTGGTTCATGGAGGTTGTGCTCCAGTGGGAGACACATATTTTTAATAAATAGAAACACAAGTATGAAATTTGAAATTGCAATCAATGTTTTGGTGAAAAGAACATCCAGGTGCTCTGTAAAGAAACAATGAGGATAGATTGAGAGAGAATTAAGGGATGAGCATGCCAAGGAAATGGAAGAGTGAAGTCTGAGAGACAGGTGAGAGCCTGGAGCTCTGAGGGGCTGCTGGAGGGAAGCGAGTGAATCTAAGACGGCCAAGTGTTACATTTTGGGAAGGTGGGAGAAGCTAGGTCATATAGAGCCTTCAATATCAGCTTGTCTAAGAAGACTGAGAATCTAATTTTTTTTGAAAGATCACCATGGCTGCTATGTGGAGATGGTTGAGAAGAATAGAAATGGAGAAACAAGGTAGACAAGTTATCAGAATAGCAGAGACAAGAGATTTTGTTTACTAGTATTCATATTGGACCAATGAAGATGCAATGAAGCACACACAGTTTTTGATTGTTTGGGGGGTAAAGTGATACAATAACAATCAATCAAGGTGATTGATTGCATATGGGGGTTCAGAAAACATATATGTCAAGTATGACCTGCAGCTTTGTTGAAAGCATATCTTCTATCATGAAGATTTCCAAGATTCCTAGGAACAGTGTGATGGATGTATTTAGGGAACGTTCAACATAAGACACATGCTACAACCACAGAAAAACCTAGAAGATGAGGAAATTAGGATAGTGAAATAAGCCAGTCACAAAATGACAACCATTTATATGAGGTATGTAAAGTAGCCAAATTCAGAGAATGAAAGTAGAATGGTGGTTGACAGGGTCTGAGGGAAGAAGGGAATGGGATATCAGTGCTCTATAGATACAGAATTTCAGTTGGGGGAGATGAAAAATTTCTGGAGACAGATAGTGGCAATAGTTTGCAACAATGTGAATATGCTTAACGTGCACTGAACTTTCCACATAAAAATGGTTGAAGTGGCAAGTTTATATTATATATATTTTACTGTAATAAAAAAATAGAAAAAATATTGAACTCAGCAAATCAATGAATCTTCTCACTTGAATGAATTCATGAAAAACAGGCATGAATATTTAGGAATGTATTCCACATCAATTTAATGTATAATATATCAATGTGTGTATGAACTAAAGTATAATGTAAGAAATTGTGCATCGTTGCTTTGGCTGCATTTTGAATTTTATTCAGCAATGCTCTGAGGATGTTTTGCATGCTCTGTGTGTCAGGTTTTAGGCATTGCCTTGTTCTTGTTAAGATCTGGTGTTCCACTTTTCCTCATTTTAAATAACTTTCACCTGACTTTCATTTCCATACCAATAAGTTCATTCTAGCAATAAAATTTTATTGTCAGTCTTTCCAAGTTTTTATTTTCACCTTTTTATGAATACTATCAGGAGACAAGAAAGAGCTTTACCCTTATATAACAATGTGCCACTCAAATTTATTTCCCAAAGTTAATCAAAAGTTTTGGAGGATTTACTTTCTCTTACGGTTATCCAAATGTGTCAATTTAGTAACATATAGGTGTTCTAAAAATTCAGCAGCACGAAGACCACGTTAAAGCCATTGCAATTATTAAACTGAATGAAAGCTGAGCTTTTTGAATGTAAAGAAGGTATCTCTACCTACCCCCAGTCGGGCTCAATGTCTTACACATGAAAGGTATAGACCAGTAGAGAGGATATGTATCATTGTCTATTATCTTTGGATTAGCCTTCTTCTTATATTTGGCTAAGCTCTCATGTTATTCAACAGAGAAGTGATGTAACTTGAAATCTTTGCTTTCCTTACAGTCAGGATGTGGGCATGCAATCTGTGTATCCCCAATCAGATGTCCCCATGTGAGACCTTAAGTGAGCAACATGAAGGCACAGATCTGTATGAAGACCTAATTTGCTGAAGCAAGTGATGTTAGAGGTGTCTGGTGTTAGGAAAGCAGTGCGTCAAGGTCGCATTCTTGAGCCAAAAGTAGTATCTGTGTGGGGCAGTTGTGTTTGCAGAGTGGTAAAGTTCTACGTACCACCTAACATAATTAATTATGTTTCTACTTCAAACAGTGAAAACTGATTCTATTCTTCACAACAAAGAACAGATTTATAAAACTGATAGAAACATTTGTTCAGTGGTCTGCCAGTTGTTTATCATTAGATTTGTAAAGAGCATTTATCATTCATGCATTCAGTCATTGAATCAAGCACTTATTTACCATCTACACTATTGCAAGAACAGAGTTGGGTCCAGGGTAGGCAAAGACTAATAACACATCACATACTTCTTTGCCTAAAGCATACTTAAGTCTAGTCAAGAAGACTAAGTCAATGTACAAGCATAGTAATAGTGAGATCGGGAGTATAAGTAATCAAACAGAATGTGAGATATGAGAATACAAGAGGAGCACTTTCACTAGCCTTGGGAGATCAGTGAAGGCTTCTGAGAAAAAATGGTGTTTTCCAGTTTGGTTAATAGGTCACCTGCATTACGGCTACCTTCTGGTGCTTGACCATGCCAGGTTGCTTGTCCTGCTCTATATATACTATATGCAAATTTTTGGCTTTTTACTCAGGAATCATTGACCTGTGGAACTAACACCCCAAGAAAGTTGGGTAAGGAAAGGAAATGAGTCTGGAAAGCTGCCTGTTCAAATTCCCAATAGAGGAGCAGTAGATTGGTTAGTGTCCCAGACCAAAGACTAGAAGGTACAGATAGGGTTAAGCATCTCTAGGCTGATAGGTTTTGACATTAATGTAAAGTGCCAAAATTTTGTGTCAAAGAGATCTGAATTCGGATCTTCCACTAACTCCATTGGCTATCTTGTTACAGTTGTACAAGCCAATGTGTCGCCACCTTGACAAAAAAGACAATGATACCAAACGCATTAGATGATAGTGAGGATTCAACATTATTAATTGTTTGAAGACACTGACTTTCAAAAAAGATTAGTCTCTTCCTTACCTTTGGATGTGTTTCTGCCAAAAAGAGTTGCCTCTATTTTTGTTGGTTTGTTTTACAGATATTTGTCTTTAATTGTTAAATATGGATGTCAAAGAAGTGTACTGCCAATTCACTTTATGCGATGCACAGGAGAACAGCTGAACAGATGGGAGCTTAATAAATGACTTTCAACAATAGTCGTGATAGTGGTTCATACCTTCTTAAGTCATGTGTAATATTATTGAGTTCACATTCTACTAAAGAAACATAGCCTTAAAAAAATATATGGGAATGTGCTTGTTGATTCCATGAATACTGGCTCCGACCTAGCCTGCAAAAAATAGCAAATGAGAAAAAGACATATTTGGCTAAATGTCAAAGAAAATATTTTAAAATGTACTCGGAAATATGTTAGCAGATGTTTCCCAATATTTAATATTGTTTTCGGGGAAGCTTTGTGTTGGCATAATATTTTCACTCAGATTTAAACTGCTTTGTTCCTAAGAAAATAAAAAGTGTATCCACCTCTCTGATTATGACCCTTTTGTTACTTATTTGGATAAAAGAGAGAGGACTAGAACAATTATGCCTGAAATCACTCTTTATTGAAACTTTCCAGTTTGATATTTCATGCTGTCCTTGTTTTCTTGATTTCCCATGAATTCAGATATTATTTTCTAATTATGGCAGCACAATAACAGCTGAGCTACAGCAGGCTTTTCCTATTACTGAGTTTGGTAAACAAGGTATTCATGATTTCAGCAAATGTCTCTGATCTGAGACATTTTACTTCTTTCTAAGCAACGGATGAGTGAGACACAAGTCCATCATTCCAGGAACAATATGCTAATTACATAGTCCCAGCCCCAGGACTTTAGCCATTACTCCTCAACCATGAACTATTTGCTCATCATTGCTCATCTACCATGTTGGTCATGTGCTCCTTTAAAATTGTTTTCATTTCTTTTATCTTGTAGATCATTGCCTAGAACTTTCAATACAGGGGCATCTGGGTGGGTGCCAACTGCCTTTGGCTCAGGTCTTGATCCCAGGGTCCTGGGATTAAGTCTGACATTGGGATCCCTGCAGGAAGCCTGCTTCTTCCTTTGCCTATGTCTCTGCCTCTCTCTCTATGTTTCTCATGAATAAATAAATAAATAAAAATCTTAAAAAAAAAACCAGAACTTGCAATACAATTTCATTGTTACCTAACAGTAATTCCTCCCTCATTTTATACTATTGCTGTTAATATGGTACTACATTGCAAAAGTGCTTGTTCACAAGTATTTGTTATGGATCTTTTTGCCTTAAGACATACTTATTTTTAAATATTTTTTTTTTATTTGAGGTGGGGAAGGGGCAGAGGAAGAGAATTTCAAGCAAACTCCCTAATGAGTGCCCACCTTGATCCCACAACACATGAGATCATGACCTGAGTGGAAACCAAGAGTTTCACACTCAACTTTCTGAGCCATACATGCACCCCTTTAGACATACATTTATTGTCTTCATATTGTCTGTGATTGTTTATAGACTCACCGTCTTTACTATCTACCATCTGTAGACAAAAGTATGTATTTCTTGTCATGTCACACAAAACCTTCCACGATTTGATGTTAATCGGCCTTTTACAGATATATCACATGTCCTATCCTTTACAAATCCCATGCTCTAGCTGACATGAATTTTTTCTAAGACATGTCTAAATTTTCCTAACCTTTTGTATTGATTACTCTGTTTCTTCTCCCTGCGACAGATACCTTTTGTTCATATTTCCATAAGTTCCACCTTTAAGGCCATTATAAATAGAATCCCCTCTCAATGGATATGAAGGAGAGTTCTAATATTTTGCTATAACAAGCTGCAGTGGACATTCTTGTCTATGTCTCCATATGTGTATATACAAGAGTTTCTTGGGAATACACACATACTGCCTAACTGTCTAGTTTCCCTGATGCTTGGTAGATGGTGTGATGGCCCTCGGCAGATCCATCTTATGCTAGGAGGTAGGTGGGCTTTCATTTCCCTCACTGCTCTCCACTTGTTCTTACTGGAGCCATGTGACACCAAAGGAAGCATGCCACCCACTGCAGACTTCCAAAGAAGCCCATTGCATGTGCACCACTTTCAGGGAGCTGTCGGTAGAGTTCTGTCTTAGTGGGAGGCAGCAAAAACTCAAGCAGGAGCTCCTGCAGATTTTTCATTTCTTTCAAGGGAGATCTATGTGAGCCAACTCTTCTGAGGGCAGGAGCTGATGCTGGGCCTGACCAGGGGTGGGCCCTGGCTCCTGAGTTGACCATTCACTGACACTGAAGGGGAAAAGCCAAGTGTGAGAGTCCTTTTCCCTGCTCATTTGGTCTTAAGAGAAGACTACCATAGTCTCAACAGTTTATTTTTGCTTTTGTTTCCTTTGCCTCAGGAGACACATCTAGAAAAATGTTGCTAGGGCCCATGTCAGAGAAATTATCACCTATGCTCTCTTCTAGGATTTTTATGGTTTCATCTCTCACATTTTAGTCCTTAATTCCTTTCACATGTATTTTTGAATGTGGTATAAGGAAGTGGTCCAGTTTCATTCTTTTGCATGTAGCTGTCCAGTTTTCCCAACACCATTTGTGAATGAGGTGAAGGGGAATAAGAATAGACTTATAGTGATGAGGACTGAGTAATGTATTGTTGAATCACTGTATTATACACCAAAACTAATGTAACACTGTATATTAATTATACTGGAATTAAAATTTTAAAATATGCATAAAATAAGAAAATAAAGTATGTTAAGAAAAAAAAAAAGAAGAGAGAAGACTGCTGGACATGCTGACATGATAGCAGTGTAACTCTGGCCAAGACCTATTTTCCATGAGAATGTGTCTGAAGCTAGTGCCCTTTGACCACTCTTTTTTTTTTTTTTTTAATTTATCCATTTGGGGACAATGGGATAATTTGAGCTTAAAATTTTTGGTACTACTTAAAACCACATCTTTAAAAAAAAAACACACATCTATTTACATTTACATCTATATTTATCTTTGGAGGCCAGGAAAATAAAAACAAAAATGAACTATTGGTGGGAATGCAAACTGCCACAGCTGCTCTGGAAAACAGTATGGAGATTCCTCAGAAAATTAAAAAAGAAAATTACCCTACAACCCAGCAATTGCACTAGTAGGTATTTACACAAAGGGTACAAAAATATTGATTCCAAGGGACACATGCACCCAGATGTTTATAGCAACATTATCAACAATAGTCAAATTATGGAAAGAGCCCAAATGTTCTTTGACTGTTGAATGGGTCAAGAAGGTGTGGGATATGTACGTGTGTGTGTGTACTGAATATTATTTAGCCATCAAAAGAATGAAATCTTGCCATTTGCAATGACATGGATAGAGCCAGAGTGTATTATGCTAAGTGAAATAAGTCAGAGAATGACAACTATCATATGATTTCACCCATATGTGGAATTTAAGAAATGAAACAAATGAACATAAGGGAAAAAAGTGAGAGAGGCAAACCAAGAGTGTATTGAAAAGAAAGTCTTTACAGAGAACAAACTGAGGGTTGCTGGGCGGGGGTGGGGGGGGGGTACTGGGCAGGGGGATGGATTAATTGGATGATGGACATTAAATAGGGCACTTATTGTGATAATCTGTTTATGGCAGTAATGAATCACTCAATTCTACTCCCGAAATTAATATTACACTATATGTTAACTAACTAGCATTTAAATAAAAACTTGAAACTACCAAAAAATATTTCCTATAAATGGGAATTTATAGGAAATTGAAATAAATTTTCAATTTTATAAATTATGCTGAATTGGTCATAAGTAGTAACAATTTAGATTTTTACCTAACAGTAATAATCTTACCATAGTAAGATCCCTAGTTTTGGTAGATTTTAGATACTGCTAGGTTTTAAAACATTTTAATTTAAAAACATTTCACAAAATGTGATGCCAATGATCTCCATGTAGCTTTAATTTTAATTTCCCTGAATACAAGTGACATTTCCTAAAATTCCATGATCATAGAAATTAGATAAATTTATCCATACAATAAACAGTGTAATCAAAGGAACTAGAGCTATATTATAAACATAGATCATTCTTAAAAATTAAAATATTGATTTTAAAAAGATGTGTATACTTATACATCCTGCTTGCTATATAGTAGCATACCCCTTATATAAAACTTAAAAGCAGGTAAATCAAGCCTACTTATAGTTTATGGACACATTTATAAATAGCAAAAATGGCTATTTCTGGGAACAGCGGTTAAGGGCTGTCATTGTGGAGGGGGACACAGACTTCTATTGTTTCTAGAATAGTTTATCTCACCAGTGGGCTTACAGGTATTTTATTTTTTTTCTATAGCTTCCCAGCTCATAAATATTTTTATGATTAAAAAATATGGATTGCATACAGTTGATTGCTATTTTATTCTATGATCCTTCATTTTTCTTTCCATGACATAGAAGACAGAAAGTGAGCTATGCCTAACCTAACTCCATTCCATTGCTAAGCTACATGGTCTGAGCCACCTCAATGCCTTGTCCATATTGTGGCAAGTGCATGACAAATGGTCTCCCTGCTTCCTTCCCTACCCTTCTTTTAAGGAATCTATTTCATTTGAAAACTGCCATTAGTTCTTCAAATATTTAAGTCAGATCATGTCATTTTTTTCTCCCCAAAGCCTTGTGATCAATTCCCATTCCAATCACAACAAAAAACGTATTTCATCCAATGGCCATAAGATGTTAATTTTCTCAGCTTATCTCATACTATTCTATGATCAGAAATACAGGAGAATATCATAGGGCATTGATTCCAGATATCCATTCCATTTGGAACACTATTTCCAAAGATATGTGCTTAACTAATATCCCTTACCTCCTTCATGTCTTTTTTCAGATCACACTTTCTCAAAGGGGTCCACTAAACCACTAATTTAAAGTCTTAACTTGCTCTCAATGACACCACCTTGTTACAGATCTCTTCTCATTCTACTCCACTTTCCCCATTTTCAATAGCACTTGTCAATTATAACATGCTACACATTTACTTATGTACTAGGTTAATTATTTACTACGTGTTCCCTTCCACTAGAATATAAGCTCTCCAAGGCTGTGAATCTTTATTTGGTTCAACAATGATCTCAAGTAGCTATAATATGTGGCACTCAATAAATACTTTGTGTCATGATACCTAAATAACTGAGAGAAGAGAAAATTTCCATATTCTATCTTATACTTACTATGGGTAATTGCTCATGTAGAACAAATCAGGACAGTTGGTGGCACTATATAAATATTTTCTCTCTGTGTGTATATTTGTGTATTCTTATGACTTCATCTGGCCAAATTTGTCAAAAGTCACCATACATATGATGACACAAATCCATGAAGGTATTGCCAGGTTCTGTATTAGAGACATGAGGTTCAAGAATTTTGAACTTGCATGAGAAAAGTTCCTTCTCTAGAGAAGCCCACAATAATAATAATAATATGCAGTAATGATGATTTGAAGTCAAAAGATTGCTGACCTAAAACAGTGTAGAAAACATGCACACACCACTTCTGATTACATTTTCTAAGAAAAATCCTACAGCCTTATCTAATTATATGAGAGTAGGAAAATCCAATCCTATTATGTTCCAGAAGCATAACCAGAAATATTTGGAACTATAATAATGACCATCTAATTGGCCTCACATAATTTAAGGCATTCTTCCCTCACACCCACCTTAAATGCTTCTTCTATAAACAGCTGCAGAGGGGGAAAAGATCAAGCTCTGAGTATCTCATTTTAGTCAGATGAAAGAAAAGACTTGTGCATCTCTGAGACATCCACCCTTATTTACTAAAGACCAATTACTAAAGGACCAATGCTAATCCAAAATATCACAGCATTGAGCACTCAGGAAATTACCTTTTTTGCTAGATTATAACCAGAAAAGCATCTAACCTAATGGTTTCTATTCCTGAATTCCTCTTGGAATTACCTGCAACATTTTTTAAAGATACATCTTTTGGCATCACTTTAGGAGATCAAGATTGAGTAGATCTGATGTGAATATCATGGATACATGTTTAAAAAGAATATCTCAGCCAACAGATGCTGATGTTGCTATGTGGACTAGAATTTGTACCACTCTCCCGCAAAATGTTGAAACTATCAAGCTTTTCTGACTTCCAAAAGATGAATTCAGATATAGTCTGGGGTCAAGGAATCAATATTTCTATCTAGTACCTCAAGTTATTCTAGTCATCTGGTCATCTGACAGTATTAACCCATTATTATAGAGGAAAGAACTTTCAGTGAAAGTGAGTTGATCCCTTGTCTTTGAGGCTACATAGGGAGGTGCAATATTGTCATTAGAACTAAAGAATAATAGAGAATATTCAAATTCAAAAAGTGTAGAGATAATCTAGTTGCCTCAGTTAAAAATGAGAAAATTTTAAAAATTAAGTGGCTTACCCTCAGGGAAAGGAGTTTGCAACTCCTGAGTCCCATAAGAGTCCATGGGACACTTATGACTAAGTAGGACATTGTTTTTTTTTTTCTTCCTTCCCTCCCTTCGTCATTTCTTCCTCCCTCCCTCTCTTCCCTCCCTCCATTTATCCTTCCTTCTCTCCTTCCTTCCTTTCCTTAATGGTTTTCTGTACTAAAAAACTATTTTCAATTATTTGCTTGCTAGAGAGAGAGAGGAAGGGTTTGAGTCCTGAGCACCTGTCCAGAGTGGCAGAGTTAGTTCACAGGGCACAAGGAGGTGTCTTCTCGGGGCCACAGCCTTTCTTGAGCTCAAGCTGCTGCCTACAGATTCATACTGTCTTCTCAGCAGGATGCAAAATCTCAGCTGTTTGCCATTTCTCCCTGAAAGCTGCTGTTGCCCAATTCTTAATGTTTTTTAGGCTCAAGACTTTTAGCTGCTATTTGCTGCTATTGAAGGAAAGAAGTGTCCAAATTGATTTAGTTGAGTATTTTTTGTTAATCATTGTGAAAAAATAGGAAATAAATAAATGAACTGATAAAATTTGAAACATAAGAAAATTTTCAAGTTTGTTAAAGACATCTTTTCTGGTCCATAATTGCTGATCTAGATCCTAAAGAAATAAATTGGAATCTCTGAGATTTTGCACCCAACTTTTATTAATGATGAAAAGACTCACAAATAGTGACCACCACATCCCAGTTTCTCAAGCAAAATGATAAGGCATCATATGCTATATAATAGGCATCTCCCCTCCTTGATGATAGACATTACAGTGAATACTAATGTGTCTTTTCAAAAATTAATTACAGAAAAAAGATACTTGAAAAGTTAATAAACTTCTTCAGTTATATCTCCAATTGTCTTTACTATTTCTCACTTTTAGCTTCTGCAGAATAAGCAGAATATAAGTGAAACCAAATTTCCAGGTCATGGAGTCCTTTCTGAGGGATGAGAGCTGTCCTGGAAACTTAAACACACTTCTTGAGCTCCTATGCCTTTGCTGCCTCATTTCACTAGCAATCAAGTCTACTCCAGATTTTTATAGGCTCAGGCCTTCAGTTAAAGGAAAAGGAAGTTACTGAGGAGAGGTGGTAGTAAACACTCATTCACATATCCATCCATATGATATGGATGTTCTTTTTTAAAATTCATATATATTTTAGTTGATGTTTCTAAAAGAAATGATTCAAACATGCACATGCAATATCCATCGTGCAATAACATTTGCAAACCTAAAGAAATATTCATAATAAAATTTTAATATCACATTTGACAATTATTACAGGTTTTCTGATAGCAATTTTTGCTATTTCAAGTGGAAAAGAAAATAAGGGAAATTATTAGGAAAAAGGATTACTCTTGATTTTCTTCTGAAAAGATGGTAAAAACAAAAATTGATGGTCAGGTTTCACTGTGATTAACTTAACAGCAGACCCATTATTTATAGTTGCCCCCAAGGCTACACTGTATGTTAAGCCCATTTTTATAAAATTGTCTTTATACAATTATTCTTAATTATTTTGCCATTTTGTAGAAATGACTAATCCATGTGTCCTGAATGAAAAATATCTGCACAATTACCTAACTGCATTTTAATTCTTACCTACTGTTCCAAATCAGAGACTCAAACACCCAATGCCTCTCTGAATTAATACTATAATTTTACATTACAAAGAAAACTATCAGAAGTGTCAATTTAATTACTGAAAATCAGCCAGTTTTCTTTCTCTTTTTTTACTATAAAAAGCTTTATCTATAATATACAAAAATATTCAGATAGAAAGAATATTATTTTCCTTACAAAGTTCTTAAAAGTACTAAATGTCTTTTTTTTCCTTTTGAGAAAGAGAGAGAGAGAGAGAAAGAGAGCGTGTATGGTGGATGAGGAGGGACAGAAGGATAAGGAGAGAGACAATCTTAAGCAGACTCTACATTTGGCATGGAGCCCAACTCAGGGCTCAATCTCATGACCATAAGATCATTACCTGAGTGACAATGTAACTTGGGTGCTCACCCACACAGGTGCCCCTTAACATCTTTATATTTTGGCCAAAAATGGACTAGCTGCACTCACCTAAAACAAAACTCCTTCTGGATGACTGACAACTTTTGTAGACACAGCTGCAGTGTATAATGATGGTAGAATTGATTACTTAATTTTCATTTTATTCCTATTACAATTATAAATATATTTGGAGAAAGGTAATTTTCATAAAGATAAATCATTATGCATTCTTTCCTTGATTCAATCAGTGTTTGTTTTAGTTTGAAACACCAGTGATGCATTTACTTCAGCCAGCAACTAAGTAGCATTAAGCAAAAATACTCCCCATTATAGAGCTTTCAGAATGTTCTAACATTAATGTAATTAAGAATTTCCCAAATGCCTGTAAATATGAAGACTTCAGGTCCCCACCATGAGAATCTTCTCTTTAAGTAGGTTGGAAAAGAGATGGAGCATCTGCATTTTTAACAATTGTCCCAAATTGACGGTTAAAGGAATTGCATTTGGAGAAATACAGGTTTGAAACCCAGTGAATTGAAATTAAACTTTATTTTTTAAAATCTGAAAGAGTAACTCTTCTAACACTTGAAACCATGCCAATTTTTGTCTTGCCCAATGACTTTGTTAGCTAGTTTCTGAATAATTCTAATTAAAAGTGTTTATTACTTTGCACTTTCAAAACAAAAACTGAATTTCATCGACCTGTGAAAAATTTCTAATTGTTGAGTAGTATTTATGTAAATAAAATATTTAAATTAATTTAAATAGAGGGAATTTTTAAATAATTTTTTTAAGAGAGAAAGAGAGGATGTGTGTGTGTGTGTGTGTGTGTGTGTGTGAGAGAGAGTATAAGTGGCATGGGGAAGGGCGGAGGAAGAAGGAGAGAAAGAATCTCAAGCAGGCTCCACTCCCAGCATGGAGCGCAAGTAGGAGCTCAGTCTCACAACCCTGAGATCATGACCAGAGCCATAGAGTTGTGGAAACTTTCCTGACTGAGCGTCCCAGGCGCCACAAGGTTGTTTTTTTTTTTTTTTTTTTTTTTTATATGTTCAAAAACTACATTCTTAAATCAAATTTGTATGGAATATACAGTTTACTCTCAGAAAGTAATCAATACTTGTTTCTCACTTGGAAGTATTTTAAAGAAAAGTATATTTTCAGTGTGTAAACTTGGGACTAATGCTCACAATGGTCATATTGAGAAATATTTAGTTAGGTGATAAAAATCTCATTATTTCTTTATTTCCAAAGGTGAGGACTGGTTACAATGAAATAGGGTAGTTTATTCTTCAGTTTTATTTATTTTATGTTATAATTTTCAGTGCTTACAATCTCTTAACAAGAGACCATAAGCCACTATGTCCTCCTCTACACTCAAAGGGATGTAATGATAGATAGGAAGGGGAAACAACAGCAGAATTTGGTATTTTTTAAAAAAACTATCAGATTTTTTAATTAAAAATCTATCAGTTATATGCTCCTTTCATTTCCACTTTCTTCTCCTCCCTATTCCCATTTCTCCATCCTTCTAGTTTATCTGTAAGTCTTTGCTCTTTTGAAGTTCTCCCTCACCACGAAAAGAACATAGGCAGCTAACCTGCTGGTTCCAGGAAGAAGAGGAAGGACCTGGAAACAGAGTCGCTCCACTCACTGCAGACACAATCTCTACATCCTCAATCTGCCAGCAGAGCACCAGTGAGGAGCAGAGACAGTGAAGGTTCACTGAGCACCTGGCCAACTTGAACATATATGAGTGATGATAAATGATTGCTGCTTTAAACTGCTACGTTTTGTGTTAGCTCTGCAGCAACAGCTGACACAAACAGGGGGGCAGGGTACAACCACCAGAAGCAGAGCTGGTCCAGGAGATGATGCCACTGGGGACATAGAAAGTGTAATCAGGAAAAACAGACTTACAAGAGAAGGAAGATAAGAGATTTTTAGCTTAAGTCATTATGGAGATAAAAAGTTAGGGAATAACCAGTAAAATTCCATAAATTTTCATCCAAACTGTTAGGACCAAATATATATGGAATATAGAATTTGCAGACTTATGAAGTTATTAGAGTGTATATGTGATATATTTTGTAGCATTCATCAGCAGGTTCGAGGATGATGTCTCATAATAAATTACTCTGAAGCAAAACAAATAAATATTCACAGCAAATAAATCCTATAAAATTCATGTCAATCAGGTCAGGTTTTGCTTCTAAATGAGTTATTAAAAATATTTTAGTTTTTAGAGCTTTACAAGTTTTGGAAGTATAGATGAAGGCCCTGATATGTCAACATAGCAGAAAATTGCCAAAGTATGGAAAATTAGAAGAACCACTGAATTGGATGTTAAGGCTAAAACCTTGTTGGACTACCTAAGATAAGAAAATAAAACTAAAAATTAGTTATGTTTAGTGAAAACTCTAAGCTATTGATGAAATAGTTGATAAAGAATACCCATGCTTTCCTCTGTAAGTAGGAAATTACCCGGCCCCAGTTCAAACTCCTTGTAATATTGTGACTTGAATGAAAAAAAAAATAAATGGAAAATATAGTTTACTGCCTTTTCCATACACTTAATTGAAGAGATCTGCAAAGCCTGAGCAGAGTGTGGACTGTGAAATGAGAGGGCAAAGTGAAAGGTGGGTGAGTAATTTCACTCCAACTCAATTGTATGGCCATGGTCCGTCCCCAAGTGGCTTTTCAGCATGTGTTTTAAAGTAGTCTCTAGCTTATGAAAGACACAAAAGCATAATCATCTCCAGAAAGGTAACCAGAACTGTCAGAAAACATAGAATTGTGTGGCATCCAGACGCTCAAAGTAAAGACTTGTTACGGTCCAGTTCAAATCCACCTGATAATTTAACAGTATGATACAAGCTTAATTCACATCTGCTTATTTGTATGCCAACCAGAGAACTAGTCACTAGGCCCTTATTTCATGGTCTTTAGCATCATATTTAAAAAAAGTTCTGTAGTTTTGGGGCACCTAGGTGGCTCAGCTAAGCAACTGCCTTCGGCTCGGGTCAAGGTCCCAGGGTCCTGGGATGGAGCCCTGGAACAGGCTCCCCACTCAGTGGAGAATCTGCTTGGCCCTCTCCCTCTGCCCTTCCCCCACTGATTGTGCTCTCTCTCTTTCTTGTATACTCTCTCAAATAAATGAGTACATTTTTTTAAGAAATTAAAATTAACAAGTAAAAAAAATTGTGTTCATTGAAATCCCATCCTGTTATAAAATGCATTATCATTACTACTATTATTGATAATATCATTGGAAATGTAAAACTCTCTAGAATTATTTTAAGTGGTATTAAATGGAATAGCATATAATCTTGGGAATGTTCAGGTGCCATACATGGTAATTATATTTGGTAAATAAATGAACATGGAAAATTATGAGACTCATCTTACTGTGGTTCATTTATTGGTTTAATAATGACATGTTCTTGACTAGATGAATGAATGATGAGTATGTTTTTAACCATCCATTAATATTGGACAGCTGAAAATGTTTTCTTTAGTATTTAAACAAGCTGTGTGTATTTGAATGCCCATGTTTTCCTGTTCTTAATTTTCAGTTTGGTTTTTCAATACTTTTGTTGATATGGTCCGAATGTCAAATTTTTATGTATTAGTAAAATTTCCATGGAAACAAATAGAAAAATTTTCAGTCCATGGTTTGAATTTATTAAGTTTTCTTTTATCAAACTAGTGTGACCATTTAAAACTGTATTTCCATGCTTGCTTGTCTATAATAATTTCTAACAATTCATTTCTATGTGCAATGCTTTTTTTTTTTTACCACTTTGCTGAGTTATGATTGACAACAAAAAGGTGTATGTATTTAATGTATACAACCTGCTGAGTTTGAGGTTAAGTATATATCTATGAAACCATCACTACAATCAATGCTATAAACACATTCATCATCTACAAAAGGTTCCTCCTCTCTCTTTATTTTAATTTTTTTGTGATTAAAAACATGTAAGATCTATCCTCTCAGCAACTGTATAAGTAGAGAATGCAATTTGTTAACTGCTGGCATTATGCTGTACAGTAGATATGCATGACTTAATCATCTAAGCACAATGTTTCAAAGTCACATCTATTCAGAGGTTTGACTATATTAAAATCCAAAATAAGTATGATATCAGGTACAATGTGTATATATTAAAGCACTCAGAACATATTTGATATTAAAAAAGTGAATATTGCATATTGACTCTCATATTGCCATTTTCCCCAAAGTTGTTAATAAATGAAAAGGCTCTATAGTGTTTCTTTTTGGTAAAAGTTTGAGAATATTTTTCGATTACTTCAAAATATGAAGAGCTTTAATAAGTTAGCTATCCTGATACTATTTTATAAATGCTATTATTTCAAAGAGATGGATATATTCTAGGAGTCTGTTAAAAATGAACTTAGTTCAGAAGAGATTTGATCTTTGTAGGAAACTAATTATATGGAAAATGAATCATTCAAGATATCAAGTACCGAAAAAAGACAATTCTAATTTTTGAAATTCAAAGATAGATCTTCTGAATAGATATAATAAAGAATAGCAATTACAAATAGAAGAAAAATAAATTAAAACCTATCTAACTCTGCAGATGGACAAAAGAACAAAACAGAAATTACAGACAAGATATATTATTAAAAACCAAGGATACCACAGTTTAAAAAAAAACTTTAAAAATTTATTTTAAAAACCTTAAAATTTGTATTTCCAATGTGAATTTTGACTTCAGATGGATATATTCCCTAAAGATGTAAAAATGAACTTTTCCATTGAGAACAGAACTTGTCTAAGAGATATCAAAACTGTATTTTCCATATTATTATATCTGATTATAGCCAATTGATACTCCTAAGTTATTAAACATTAATAAATGACACAGACACCAGACTCTTAGGATCTAAAGGCTCCTTCCTGATCAGTGAACAATGGGAATAGCAAAGAGCTAATCTTGATTTCCTCCTGATTCTGAGACAGAAGTAGCTCTAGTGCTGTTCCTATTTTAACAACTTCATGCAGAGACCCCACAGTTCATTTGAAGTAGTGGTCTAGAATTCTTTCATTTGATGAATTCTTACCTTCTAAATTAAGGTAGATCAAGTCCTGTGAAGGAAGGGTCAAGGAAGCTCTTATTTGTGACTTAGTATTGCTACTGAACCTTAATTTTAAGAAGATAAAATACAGATTTCATACAAATACAAAATTAACATGTGTCGAATGTCTTAACTCATTAACGCATGTGGAAACTAGAAAGATGTGAAAATCAGTTCAAAGAGAAATTTGAAAAACACCTATATCTATATATTCGAAAATACATTTGCTAAAAGTTGCAAAAATGAGTTCATATTTTATAGGGAAATAAAATGCAAATGCAATAATTGGGGTCATATTTTCTACAGAGCAGAAGTCAATTGTATTTCCACTAAAAAATTGTACACTTTGCAATGGATAAAAATTATTTGCATTTCCATCCATTTTATACAATTTAAATTCCACCCTTACAGAGTCATAAAATTATCTATTTAAGGAAGGCAAACAAAGGTGAAAACACAGAAAAAAGTCCAATAACCCTTGAAGGATGACTAGGCAATGTCTAGAACTGCAATGTAAAGAAACTCAGTAATCTTATTTGCCATTTACATGTTGTGGAAAAATTTTTCCTGAGAGTCTTTTAGTTGTGTCCAAGCCTGAGAGGTTTTCTTGATTTAATAACTCTTGTTTGGCTACCTTTATCTTTCTAATTTCTCAAAGTCTGTAAACACCTAATGGTGATGTTAGTCTAGAACCTCCCACTAGACTGAGGGGGACACTTGACGGGATGAGCACTGGGTGTTATTCTGTGTGTTGGTAAATTGAACACCAATAAAAAATTAATTTATTAAAAAAAAGAACGCAGCTAGTAAAAAAAAAATCAATGCACAAAATCAAAATATTAGTTCACAATTTTGCTTTTACCTCAAAATACACTGTGCATCATAAATTTAAATAAAAATTTAATTTTGAGAAAGACACACTTACAAAAAAAAAATGCTTTTAGGCGTAATCCTAAATGGAGTCAAACATTCTCAAACACAGAACTGGAATTAAAAAGGCAATTTTTAGCAATCTGCCCTTTCAACTCATAAGTAGAACCCGAAGTGACCAGATATCTCAACAGGACAGCAGGCATGGCGTGATACAAAAAACTATGGCTAGAATTAATAGAAAATAAAGGAATGCATTTCAAACACTAAGCATTAATTGACCTGTGCATTGCTTGGCACAAGTTGCATCTCAATGAATAGTTGGGGATATAAGGACATAAATGCTCCAGGAGAATACAAAGATGCATAAGTAAATATCCTCAACTCCACAGGTACTCATAACTAATAGGTTTTTTGAGGAAATGGGAGGAAGTTATTTCAGCCCTAGGTCTCATGGATTGCAGACCTAAAGATCCTTAGGGATTCAAAGCGCCATTAAAATAACAGATAGCTATTGTTCTATCATGACTGGCAAATGAATAGAAGGGATTTGTATAAGGGGGAAAGCACTTCAGCTGAATAAATAGAGTGGTGACAGAAGCAAAAGAAAAAACATATAGTAAACATCACTCTCAAGGGAAGGCACAGTTACACAATAGATTAACTAGAATAGTTACCATTTCAGAATTAAGTCTACACCAGTCTACACTTGAGCAATCCATAACCTCTGTCACTTCTGAGAATTCCGGATTCTATAACTGTCTCAAGATTGTGTCTTATCCTGCTGAATCTATTTAGCTATAGTAATTCAAAATAAAGCCCTTTATTTCTAGAGCAAAATAAAGAGATGGATACTTTGAGTCCCTATCTTTAGTTGTCATCGGGTTGGACAGGGGGCATGGTGGAGAGTCAGGTAGAGAAATGTGTTTGCATGTGTGTGTATATACAGAGTGAGAAACAGAAAAACAGAGACAGGAAAAAAGGAGAAGGAGGAGAAAGAGTTGAGAATAAAAATAAGTAGGAGGAGAGAAAAGAAGCAGGGAGGAGAGCCAACCTGGGCTTGAAACAAAATCTGGAATTCAATAGCAGAAAAGCCACATAATTATTTTGATATGGCACAAAATAGCTATATGCTTATACCTAAATTCACAGCCTCAGGTACATCTGCAGTGGGACAAGAGAGGGGAGAATGTCAAAACATGTGCCCATTAGGTCATGGGTTTAGGTTATAAGAATCAGAAAAAATGTTCAGCATATTACATAAGTGTTCTCCTGCTGTTGATATGTTTGTAATTTTAAACCCCCTAGTTTTTTCTCTCTTCTTTCTGTTCTTTTGTCCTAATTTCTATGAATGTGGGTTCAAATCTTTTTTATATCCTTAACACCACTTTCCTTATCCCTAATTATCACAGCTGATAGCTTTAGACCTTAGAGACTATTTAACTAAGAAGGAAAAGTCTGCATTATGAAATAGTTCAACTCCAACCATGCCACCTCCATCAGCTGCTAAAATACCGAGCCTCTTCTGCTCCTACCAGCTCCAGGAGAACTGATGGAAACTAAATTTGTAGAAAGGATTTTGGTTGAAAACAAATTGATCAAAATAATGAATTGGTCAAAACAAGAATACTTATAATATGTTCCCTTTCACATAGTGATAACTTTTAATAGACAGAGGACATTTATGTACTTTAATTTGCCATCAGCTTTTTAAACCATTTGTCCCGTATATCCAAATTTATCATTTAAAACTTTAAATGTAATGTTAGTCAATTATTTCTACTCTATCTAATAGCAATGTTTTCATAACATTTTAAATACCATTTCCAGCTCTAAGTAATTTTTTGAAAACAAATTTGTTGAAATGAATGTTGTAATCATCAAAGTTTATTTAAATAAATTTTGAGCAACCCAAGGTAATGCAAAACTTGAAAACACTAATAATTCCATAGGTTACTACTTGTATTTTTTTTTGTTTTTTATGTAATCACTTAAGGCCCATGTTTCCTATTTGGCCATAGTTATTATACTTTTAAAGATTATAGGAAAAATTTTGAACAGTTTTTCAATTGGTATAATTTGCTTTGGTTTGATATAGTTATTATTTGCAGTTATATTAAGAATTGAATTTCCATTGTTAAAAATACATTCAAGATTTGGAAATAAGCAGAAGGTTAAAACATGCCAGGTGTGTAAATAGAATAGTATTTCTAAGTGAAACTAAAAATCTTTAGAATAATCTAAATTTTTGTGTTTGGATATTTACTGAATATTAATTAACAAAACCAAAGGATAATTTCTGAATAATATTTTGTGTATCCAAATTATACTCAAGGACATTAAAAATAAAACTCATATTGATACATTCCCACACCTTTTCTCCCTAAGAGAATATAGAGAGGAATGTTGAAATTCTTTTCAATAGCAAAAGCTAATATCTACTTGGTGAATTCAAAATGATTGATGACCTTTCCTTACGGTTATTGATAGGGCCCCAAGAATAAATCCTAGAATTCTACAAAGGAATACTAACACTTTTAAAAAGAGTATGCTAGGAAGATGTTTTTTATTGTGATAAAATATAGATAAGGTAGGATTGACCATTTTAAACATTTTAAGTGCACAATTCAGTGCATTAAATTTCATTGAGTGCATTTACACAGTGCATTACCTCACCACTATTCCTCTTCAGAAATTTCTCATCATCTCATACCAAAACCCTCTACCCATTAAAAAATAATTCCTCATTCCCTGCTCCCCTCAGGCCCTGCTAACCTCTACTATACTTTCAGGTCTCTGAATTTGACTATTTTTGGTACCTCATATAAGTGGAAGAATGTAATATTTATCATTTTGTTGTCTGGCTTATTTCATTTAGCATAATTTTTCAAGGTTTATTCATGTTATAACATGTGCCAGAATTTCATTCCTTTTTAATGTTAAATATTCTATTATAAATAGATAGATGATAGATTAGATAGATAGATAGATAGATAGATAGATAGATAGATAGATAGATAACATACACACACACACACACACACACACACACATCTCATTGGTTCTTCCATCCATCTGTTGATGGATTGTTTCCACTTATTAGCTATTGTGAATAATGCTGCTATGAACATTGGTTTGCAATTATCTGTGGGGGCAAGGGTTAGTCAAAACACCACAAAATTTCCTACTGGCTTGAAGGTCACATTTTCTTGATTAAGGATTTGCTTGATTGCTGTAGACCGTGCATCATTTTTCAGAGACCCTATAAGGTTTATAAAGCCAGCTTCTGGTTGTTTTTTGATGTTTCTATGAGTGCAAAGGGGCTTGGAGTTTCATAGACCATTATTTTGCTCTGCAAGAGAAATCTTTAAGCAGAATTGTCTCAAAAAATTTTTTTAATCTAAAAATGAAAATCTTGTGATATTGAAAATAATTTACCTTACATTTAGAAAATGTATTACACTTTTATGATATTCATGGTACACAGATCTAAATCTACCAAACTGTTCATATACCAGAGAAGTTCCCAGTATATGGCAGTAATGTCACACATTTTGTTTTTCAGCAATTGTATGAGGTTGGTGAGGCAAAGACTATTATCATTGTATCATGTATAAGAGAATTTAAACTTAGGAACAGAATGTGATCTATATAACTCCTAATTGGTGATCTGAAAACTTCAACACATGCTGTGTGATTTCTTCCTATCAGGACATTTTCCAGCGCCTTCTCTAGTTGGATTTTTTTTTGTTTAAAGTTATACACTCAAATGTTTTGTCATAACTTTTCTGCCAATTCTCATGATAGCTGCCAGGATATATTCAAGGGCCATAACCATTAATTGTACAATCTTCTTGGTCTTCCTGGGCCTTAATAAGTTATGAAAAGATGAATAGAAATGGTATTTATGGTTTGTTAGTGGAATCAGTGGTTTAAAATCAAGTTCCTATTGCTTCTGTCTACTCAAAGTTAAACACTTCACCAAGTCTCTACTCATTTTGCAGTGAAAATCAGCTCTCAGATTTGGACCAAGACCTGAACCACAGGCAGCTGAAAGAGTGAGTTCGGTTTGGCTTGGGAAACCATGGGTGAAATAAAAACAGAGATTATTAGATCAAACTTAAATAAAACTTCAACATAACAATATGACATTACACACCCTTCCTTCTTCACTTTACAACATAAATATGAATAAATATGTCTCAACAGAAAATGATTATTTTCAACAGAAAATGATTATTTTCAATAGAAAATGATTATTTTCAATAGAAAAAGGATTGTAGAAAGGATTTTGGTTGAAAACAAAGTGATCAAAATAATGAATTGGTCAAAACAAGAATACTTACAATATGTTCCCTTTCACATAGTGATAACTTTTAATAGACAGAGGACATTTATGTACTTTAATTTGCCATCTGCTTTTTAAACCATATTCTAAGGCTGAGATCAGTCATATGTCTATAAAAAACAAACTCAGTAGACTTTCCATTTCATTTTATTTGATGTCTCTTTGTTTTTGAACCACTGTTTGCTTTGATTCTCCTTTTTTTCTGGCCACTTCTCAGGAGAAACTGCTGGCTCTTATTCCTCTCACACACCAGAATTTGCTGATATTTTTCAGGCTTAATTTTATTAATTTTCTCATCTCTCTTTTCATGATCTGCCTGATGATCTAATCTCATTGTCTCAACTGTGATCTACTTACGGAAGTTTATAAAGTCTTTCCTGAACTCTAAAACTGTAGTTATTCATTCTCACATTTATTCATATTATAGGCTTCTTTGGAGGTATTGTTCAATGGATCCCTGGGTGGCGCAGCGGTTTAGCACCTGCCTTTGGCCCAGGGCGCGATCCTGGAGACCCGGGGTCGAGTCCCACATCGGGCTCCTGGGGTATGGAGCCTGCTTCTCTTCTGCCTATGTCTCTGCCTCTCTCTCTCTCTGTGTGTGACTATCATAAAAAATAAAAATAAAAAAAAATAAATAAAAAATTTGATCAAGCATCCTTTTCAACTGCATCTTCTCAGAATTTTCAATTTGATTTCAAATTTAAGAAACTTAAATTTAACATGTTATATTGGGGCCCCATTCTCTCTATTTCCAGTGCACTCCTTTTTCAGATTTCCTTATGACTATAACTGATATCCTCATGAATGCCCTAACCAAAATCCTAGCTCCTCTTCCCTTCCCACCCTGATTGAATCCACATTGATATAAATCTCCATCTCATCTCTTTTTCTTTTAAATAGGAATCATTGGGATCCCTGGGTGGCGCAGCGGTTTAGCGCCTGCCTTTGGCCCAGGGCGCGATCCTAGAGACCCGGGATCAAATCCCACATTGGGCTCCCGGTGCATGGAGCCTGCTTCTCCCTCTGCCTATGTCTCTGCCTCTCTCTCTCTCTCTCTCTCTGTGACTATCATAAATAAATAAAAATTAAAAAAAAAATAAAGCAATCTGGCTAAGATTCTTAGAATCAATTTAAAAAAATAAATAAATAGGAATCATTTGCTATAAAGAAACGATGAACTTACAACTAACAGCTATTGAAATTAATTTGAACTATAAAGGCACAGACTGAATCATGAAGATGATACTAAGAAGTGTAGAATTTGAGTCCAAAATTCAAACTTGAATGACTAGAAGTTGATTAGCATCCACAACTTTCATAAGGTGCTTCAAAGGTCTTAGATCTTGGAGCCTTTATTCAAAAGTTCTTATAGAACATGTTAGGATAACTACAAACAAATTAAAAATCTATCTATACAGAGGCAATGTGTTTGAACTTCTGAAATCAATTCTTAAGGTATTCTTCCTGAGGTTTCATTATATTCTTTTAAAATGGCACTGGAGAATGAAAAAATGGAAACAATAAGATTTTACAAGAGTGAAAGCATTTATGAAACCATATAACTGCCAAAGAACATATTTTAAAGCATCTTAAATGGTTTGATTAATGAATAATTTAAAAAGTCATTGTAGCTAACTACTCCATGTTAAATGACCTTTATCCCTTGGGCATCTGATAAAGAAAGGTTCAGCTTTAAACAATATAAATTGAATTAGAAATTCACATGCTTATCCCAAAGTCATTCATTTTATGAACTGATTACCTCTTTTTTCTCTCCATTGATTTCTTTATGAATTTTCATACAGAATGAGTCATATGATGACTATGAGAAATTAAAAAAAGAATATTAGAGAAGGAATCTTGCAATAACCCATCTATGCTTGTAGCAAAATTTCCTGAATCCCTTGAAATTGCATGTCTAATTTCTACATATGTCATACTTCCAAGTCTGTGTTTTTGCTCAACTACTCTCCTGGTGTAGAACTTGCTTTTCTCTTTCTATGTCTAAATTCCTAACTCACAGGTCACCAACAGTGTAAAATTTACCTTGATTCTCTTGTGATTAATACATCATCACTTCCATGCATTCTCTCCTGTAACACTTTGTCTATAATATGAGTACCTGCATCAATATTAATGTGCATTACAACTGTTTACATATGCTGATATAAACCCCATATATTCAGTAATATTCCCTTTCTACCTAATAAAGTGTTAGCTCATGAGGTCGGACACTATAACTTTAGCAGTTTTACATGTCCTTGGAAATAGCAAAATGCCTTGAACATGATAATTACTCAAAATTATTGACTTACCTGAATATACTGCTCTACAATATTCATATTCTGGTTAAACAAACTGACCTGGGAGCCCAAAACTTTCATAATCTGAATTCAATTTGGTTATGACTATATTTTGTATTAGTCCATACAGGTATTCTTTGGCTTAATTTAAAGATAGTAAAAAAAAAAAAAAAAAAAAAAGTTAAGAAAAAGACTGTATTAGTCCATACAGGCATTCTTTAGTTCAATTTAAAATAGTTAAGAAAAAGACTGTTATACTTATGTATGTTGTATTTTCTATTTAGTTCACATGATTATATGTTTATTATATGTTTATATATCTGTTATTACTGCCATATTAGCTGTAAGAACAACAAAAATAAATGTATAAAATTTACCTATGCATAAACACTGGTAAAGCTTTCTTACATTCTTTCTGGATATTAAACACATTCAGAATCTTCCTGTGGTGATGATCTCTGCAGCTGGACATCTACTAAAATAGAAATGACTTTAATTAAAGTTCCTATTGAGACAGTTGCTTCTAGAACACAGGGTAATCCTCATGGATCAAGCAGTGGCCATCCTACTTATTCTCATAGCTAAGGTTTTATTCCTGATAGGGTAACCACTGTTCACCTTACTTTTAACAAAGAAATCACCTCCAGTGGGCTACAACTCTATTACAGTTCTACAGGTTGGAAACATGGATATTTATTGCAGTTAAGGAACTAAGAATTTTAAAGAGGTGCTTTGCCAAAGCTAGCTGATAAATGACCTCATTCTCCTTCATGTTTATTGTCAACACCGTGCTGTGCTGGCACTCCAAGATGTATGATGTGCTTCATGTCTTTCTGCATGAGTTTCAGAGGCACAGCTCTCGATAAAGAAGCGTGCTTAAATGGCTGATTTTATTTGTTTACCAAAGACTATATCTTTTGTAATTCATCAAAGTATAAAAAGACTATTTCAAGTAGTTTCTAATAATTACAAGTTAAAATACCAATATAGAGGCTTTCCTCTATATTAGCTTTCTTCTTCTTCCTCTGCTGAAGGTTGGGTGGGCTTGATGAGTTTGCAACCCAGGCAACCTTATGGAATCCCACACTCAATAGGGCCTTGTTGATGGTTTCCTGTTCTGCCATCACCATCTTAAAATTCTTAGTTGTTTTTGAACAAAACCCATGTAATTTCATTTCATTCCATTTTGAAATGCCTCTGGCATCATGGTTTAGAATGATTCAAGTGATTTTGGCTCCTGAGGCAGACAGATACAAACCAATTAGGTAAAGTTTCTTTATTTCCAATTCCTTGAACAGGCAGTTTCTATACTATGATCAAGAAAATTGTATTGCAACCTTTAATTATCTTGCAAACTCCACATCCTTTGTTTTTTCCTTTTCCTAATGAAATGTTAGAAGCTCAACCTCTGAAAACATTAAAAACTATAGCTCATCTTGTTCGGTGTGGGTTGAAAGGAAAGGATGGTCCACTTTTCTCTGGGCATAGAGGTGGAGAGGGTAATTTGAAGATCATAAGGCAGCACTGAGGAACCCATGCATGAGGCAAAACACTGTTTGGAAATAAAAAAATCAATGAAGGCCAAAGCTATTGGAATAATTGCAAGTAAGTGAAAGTCTGTTAGTATTCAGAACCAAAACATTTTATTTAGAGGACTGAAGAGACATTTGAGTTGAATGGGCTTAAAAAACGTACTAGTCTTGGCTACTTGATAATAAAGTACAGCAGGCTTTCCAGAGGCTTACAATCTCTGTGTTAGAATTTTTTTTTTTTCTGTGTTAGAATTTTAAATCTCATGGGGCACCTGGGTGGCTCAGTGGTTGAGCATCTGCCTCTGGCCTAGGTTGTGATCCCAGGGTCCTGGGATTGAGTTCCACATCAGGCTCCCAGTAGGGAGCATGCTTCTCCCTCTAGCTATGTCTCTGCCTCTCTCTCTCTCTCATGAACAAATAAATAAAGCAAACAACAACAACAAAAAAGAATTTTAAATCTCAGATGATTTTTATCTTTACATCTAAATACAGAATATAATTAATTATAAAGCATACAATTATGTACAAATTCTAAAATGTTATGGTAGTTTAGAATCTATCAAGGAAATATAGCATAATTCTTAATATCAGCTTTCAGCATATTGCTATGACCTCATTTATCATTGTGTAAAATTGTTTGATTAAAACTGGGTGTATCATACAAACATGTTGCACTTTATTGGAATTAGAAATAGCCCAGACACAATGCCATTAACAGGAGTGCAATGAACTATTCCATCATGAAGGGTCTTAGAATATTGGTAAACATTGCTCAGCATCCAAATTGAGCTTTAGACTCAGTATCTCATTATATAAGTGCAAGGCGTGAATTTTATATGCCGAGACCATGTCAAGCACTATTAAACTGACAAGGGTATAGAGAATGAACAATACAGACCTCTTGAAAACTCTCATTATTGCTTTCAGTCAGGTGGCTACAGGTATATATAGTTTCAAGAGAAAAATGGAATAATTTTTGAAAGCTGTCACTGATCAACATTCTAAATGCACACTTTTTAGGAAAAAACAACACATGGTGATTCTTTTCCAATATGCTTATCAGTCTGGTTATCAAAGTCATATTTCAACATTGGTTGTGCTCATTAAATTTGTACTTGAATATAAATGTTTGAATATGCATTTTTATGTAGCAAAAAAAATCTTTAAAATAATCTAAAGTGGATTCAAGGACATGCTTTGCAGTTGATGATTTACTAACTAGAGATATGACATTTTGATGATCCCTCAAATCTGTTTCCCAGAAGACCCATTGCCCTTTTAAAAGCCATGACGTGTCCTAATGCCTCAGTCACACCTGGGCCCTTGTGACTGGATTTTTTGAGCAATAGAAGTAATATGGATGACATCATTTTTCCTAAAAGCCAACTTGAGGAACTTTGAAGGCTTCGGCATCAGTGGGAGAAAGCCTAACCAAATAAATGATCTCTTCTACAGAA
Organism: Canis lupus familiaris; assembly: GCF_011100685.1. NCBI lineage: Eukaryota > Metazoa > Chordata > Mammalia > Carnivora > Canidae > Canis > Canis lupus. The sequence goes on from NC_049252.1 coordinate 17,961,637, forward strand.
AAATTGAGCCTGAGAGAAGCATTGAGAAAAATACCATTTGACAACCAGTGAGATCCTTTGGGTTCTCATCTTACTTTGAGAATTCTGATTTTCCTTTATACTTCAACAGTAAGGAATCTATTCATTCTAATGTTATGTCAACAATAGAGTCCAACATTTGATATTGCCTTTTCCTTTTTCTTTAAATAAGTAACTACTGGGAAGTAAAAGTATGTCTGGTTGACTGAAAGTGGTTAGAATGAGCCAGTAGCAGAGGCTAGAATAACAGAAAGGTAAACAGGAAGGGTAGGTATTTCTCTAGACACATTCAAAGCTGGATGAAGGCCCTCATAAGGCAGAGTTTGGTACCAAAGCAACTACTAAAGGGAAGAAGACAATATGATGTAGAAGCAACACCCAGTAGAGCAAGGACAACCTGGGTTAAAGTCATGACTCTGCCATTTACACATAGCTTATGAATAAATTACTATATATTTGTTACAGGATTTTTTTTTCCTTTAGTGGTGGAGTTCTTGGTCATACCAATTGGAAGAATGTGGGCAGCAAAGCAAAGTTTATTGAGGGACAGTACAAAGCTCCCAAAAAGGAATAGGACCTGTGAGGATTGCCACCAAAATTTATAAGTCTAGGGGTTTTTATGGGTTTGTTGGCAGGCTGTTTTAATCTGATTAACCCTCCCTGAGCCTGTCACCCAATCAGGTTTTTGTCACGTGGGAAAAGGTGGAGGACTCCTTCCAGGGTGGTGTAAAATCCTTTAAGGGTGGTTTCCTCTTAAGCTGATGGCTCTTTGTCCCTGTCTGACTTTCTTCCGACTATCCTTCATGATATTTTTGAGCTTCTTTTTACTCTTATGGAACAGAAAAATGGCAATATCTTCAAAGACAGAAGGATTGAGATTACCTCCTGTAGTTAAAGCATCTGATAGAGTAACTGGTACTTTGTAATTGTTTCTAAATTTTGGTTATTGTTACTGCCTTTTCAAGGAAAAATATTCCCTATATATCAAAATTAATAAATGCCCATAAAATACATTGTTGCACAAACTTGGAGACAAGAAAAAAAAAAACAAACTTGGAAAAAATTTTATCAATTCACTTTTTCCTCATTCTGGGGAAAAATATTTTGATTTTTTTTCTTTCCTTTCCTGTGGCATTTTAGTGAAATAAGTGATAGCATGAATTCTGGGACTAGTCTGTATCAAATGTTGCCTATACCACTTTCTAGCTGGGTGATCTTCAGCAAGTTGTTTTCCTCTCTTGATGTGTCCTGGTTTCCTTGTACTTGAGTAATATGAGAGTGAATTCTAGGTTTTTATGAAGACTAAGTTAATCTTTAAATAGTTTGTAATAGTATTTGGCATATAGAAACTTCTATGTAAATAATAGATGTAACTTTTCAATAAAATGATTTTGGTGGCATTTTGAGATATTCATCGACATTTCATGTTGCAAACTACTGCATACACATTTTGTGCAGATTTTTCATTTTAAAATATTTATTAAAATTATGTAAATTAATTTGCTAAAATACTGATGTTGTTATTATAGCTTTAAATTTTATTTATTTTTTTAGCTTTAAATTTTAGCATCAATTTCAGAATTAGTAAAATAGACTTCCTTGTTTTTTTTTTTTTAAGATTTTATTTATTTATTCATGAAAGATATGAGAGAGAGAGGTAGAGACATAGGCAGACAGAAAAGCAGGCTCCTTGCAGGGAGTCTGATGTGGGACATGATCCCAGAACCCTGGGATCACAACCTGAGCCAAAGGCAGATGCTCAACCACTGAGCCACCCAGGTGCCCCTTCCTTATTTTTTTTTTTTTTAAGATTGTATTTATTTCCTCATGATAGATACACAGAGAGAGGCAGAGACATAGGCAGAGGGAAAAGCAGGCTCCCTGCTGGGAGCCTGATGTGGGACTTGATCCCAGGACCCTGGGACCATGACCTGAGCCAGAGGCAGATGCTCAACCACTAAGCCACCTAGGCATCCCATTTAGACTACTTTAGAATCTGAAAACATACTGCTTCCTAAAGTCATTTGGAACAGGAGAATGGCAACATCTTCAAAGACAGTAGGATAGAGATTACCTCCTGTGGTTAAAGCATCTGATAGAGTTACTGGGACTTTGTAAATGTTCCTAAATTTTGGCTATTTTGGTTATATATAATATTTGGTTATATATAACATATATATTCATGTGTGTCTTAATTTTAATTTAATTTAATTTAATTTAATTTAATTTAATTTAATTCAATTCAATTTAATTTTACCCATTCCCTTTACAATTGTAAACTTCCTAGGTGTACTAACTTTCTTTGTTTTCAAATACACATTTGAGTCTTCATTCAAATGTGTACTTAACCTCATTCACTATTACTACCTTTCCCATTGTTTAAAATATATACTTGAAGCACTCTTCAAATGCACATAATCAACTTAATGGTTGTCCTCCTTTTTGAATTCCAAAACAGTTGTTGAAATGTGTTTGTGGGAGGAGTGAGGCTGTAGTAGGAAAGCGTTTCTTAGCCCAATATGAATGAGAATGTGAAAAGGAGGACCCACAGAAACTGAGGTGTGGCAAACACAGCACTCAACAGACCCTTTGATCTACTCCTGCATAGATTCTGGGGTAAAGAGCAGAGATGTGGTTCAGCATTTCCAATTTAACGTTTCCACAACATGCCAAAGTCAATATGGATCTTTTGACTGAAGTCTTCAATCAGAAAGGGTTTTTTGTTTTGTTTTGTTTTTGTTTTAACCTTTCACAGAAAAAGTCAACTTATTTTCTGTTTAAAAGAAATGGAATTCTGAAATAATATCCTCAAAGAAACTCTGAATATTCCTTTATTACCTACAGAAAGAAAAATCAGCCAAGTGTTGTGCCCAAGATTCCGTATCCGAGAAACCACCAAGGAGCCGACACTGATGCAAACACACAAGGGTTTACTTACAAGCTTGAGCTTGGGTCCAAGTGTACCTGACACAGCGAAGCAGGGACTTGGACCCCAAAGTTAGTTACAGCTGAGTTTTTTAGGGCCTGGTCTAGGGGATCTTCAGAAGGGGTGGAGGAATTTTTTCCATTCCAATATGGGGGAAAGGTTGGGGAGTTTCTTAAGATCTGATACGGGATTCTCTGCCCAGGGCATTCTGACCTTTATTGTCTTTCCAATATGGGATTCTCTGCCCAGGACAATCTGCAGTTTTTCCTGTAAAGTTCAGCTCTTATTCCCAGGGACCTAAGATGGCTGTACTTGTGCTAATGCTAAACTTGAGGTGGAATGGCCTCGATTTTTCTCAGCCTCCACACAAGAAGGATTGAAAAAGTATGTATATAAGATGGACTCAGAAAGCAACTAAAGTGTGTTAAAGCTTTCAGGTTTTAGGCATTGTGTTGGTTACATAATGCAGTTTTTTGTTACTTTAAGAGGTTCTGTGAGTTGTATATTATTAACCCTTCTTCAGAGGGGAGAAATTTGAGTTAGAAAAAAATTAAGCAACTTATGCCCTTGAACATAGTTTCTTATTAAGATTTCAGTACAGTATTGAAAATGTCTGCATAGGTTTATATAATATATTTTATTTATATAAGGCATGTTTGTTTCTTCCCAGGAAACCCAAACTCAAATGCTTTCTAACAGCATCCAGGATTGATGGAGGATATAGTCAGCTAAAGATTATTGTGCTTAGTAATATACCACTTAAAAATAAATATATGATTCTGCTTATATGACATGTACAGACTAGGCACATCTATAGAGATAGGAAGTAGATTAAGGTGATTTAGGGCCAGGCCTGGCAGTTGGAGGGGATAGCTAGAGGGTATGGGGTTTCTTTCTTTCTTTTTTTAAAAAAATTATTTATTCATGAGAATCAGAAGAGAGAGAGAGAGAGAGAGGCAGAGACACAGGCAGAGGGAGAAGCAGGCTCCTTCAGGGAGCCTGACATGGGACTCGATCCCGGGTCTCCAGGATCAGGCCCTGGGCTGAAGGCAGGTGCTAAACTGCTGAGCCACCCAGCTGCCTGTATGGGATTTCTTTTTGAGGTGATGAAAGTGTTTTACAATGATAGTGGTAATGGTTGTACAACATTATCAATATACTAAAAACCATTGAGTAGTACACTTTATTTTCCTATTTTTACTTTTTAAATGTGAGTATGGTTGACACACAGTGTTACATTAGTTTCAGATATACAACATAGTGATTCAACAACTCTATACATTATGCTATGCTCCCCACAAGTATAGTTACCATCTGTCACCATGCAGCACTGTTACAATACCATTCATTCAATTCCCTAAATTGTTCCTTTTTTTTCCCCCTGATTTACTCATTCCACAACTGGAAGTCTGTATTTCCCACTCGCCTTCACCCATTTGCCAATCCCTAACCCCCTTCCTTGTAGCAATGAACACAGCTGTACACTTCAAATGGGTATATTGTATAGTATGTGAATTATAACTCAATAAAGCTGTTATGGGACACCTGGGTGGCTCAGCAGTTTGGTGCCTGCCTTCAGCCCAGGGCGTGATCCTGGAGTCCCGGGATCAAGTCCCACGTCAGGCTCCCTGCATGGGGCCTGGTTCTCCCTCTGCCTATGTCTCTGCCTCTCTCTCTCAGTGTCTCTCATGAATAAATAAATAAACTCTTAAAAAAAAAAAGCTGTTACAAGGACTTAAGACAATCACAGGAAATTAAAGCACAAGTCTCCAATTTTGTTAAACTTGTGTCCATTCGGTTTTGGTAAACATATATCTTGTCCTCAGATATTACAGTAAGAATTAAGGGAAGTACCTGTGCCTATTTTCTGAATGAAGAAATTAGCTATGAGTTTTATTTATTTATTTAGATTTTATTTTTATTTATTCATGAGAGACACAAAGAAAGAGGCAGAGACATAAGCAGAGGAAGAAACAGGTCCCCTGTGGGGAGTCTGATGCAGGACTAGATCTCAAGACCCAGGATCATGACCTGAGCCAAAGGCAGATGCTCAACCACTGAGCCACCCAGATGCCCCAGCTATGATTTTAAATCAAGACCAGTCAACACATTTTTTTTCCTCTTTGTCAATGCTCAAGTTCAAGGAGCCAAAGGGAAGCAAAAAATTGGATTTCATTAAGATTGTGCTTTAGAGAATACAATAGTGCAAGAGAAAGGCAAGCGAGTTGATGGAGTATGCAAATAATTGCTTGTGATCAGATTATGGAGATTTTGGTTTTATGCATAATGATAAAATCAAAGCTTGGTCATGAGAATAAATTGTGGAAGGCAAGTTCCCTGCAGAAGAAAAGATCCAGGAAGTAAGAGCCCAGGGGTCTTGGGAGAATCATTGTAGATATTGAAATCACTTGGGATTTTATATGAATTATCTTGGGAAGACAACCAGTAGGTGAGGAAATAATTCTAAGAATAGTGGTAACAGGTTTGGGTTTGAATAGCTTAATCACATAAAAATCAAGGATTTTAAAAAATAATTTTATCGACTTCCTTCCTTCCTTCCTTCCTTCCTTCCTTCCTTCCTTCCTTCCTTCCTTCCTTCCTTCCTTCCATTCTTCCTCCCTTCCTTCTTCCTTCCTCCCTCTCTCTCTTCTTTCTTGGCAAATTTTCAGTTGGAATACTTCCTGCTTCTTTGAGATGTAAATATTTTCCAAGCCTCCTGTCAGTTTTATAATACTAGAATTTTTTTTTTCCCCCCAAGGACCTAAGGAACCATTCCTTTGAAATGTAATTATGAAGAATGATAGTGTCCCTAACAGTCTCTGTGGGATAGTAGAGGTCTAACTACTAAAATGGAACATTTAGCAAACAAGATGCCCTGCTCACATCCAAAGACCTATCCCTTGATGCCCTCCAGTACTTTTTCATTAGCTGTGCTCAGTGCTTAAAAATGCTCTCAACCTTTTATTTCCATGGAGTTAAGCTCACCCTCTCTCTCCTATTGCAATAGTCTTGAACAAAGTATTCCTTGCCTATTTAAATCTATGTGGTGCATTTAAAAAACATTTTATTTTTTTATTTGACAGAGAGAGAGAGGACAAGTAGGCAGAGTGGCAGGCAGAAAGAGAGGGAGAAGCAGGCTGCCGGCTGGGCAGAGAGCCCAATGTGGGACCTGATCCTGAGACCCTGGCATCATGACTTCAGCTCAAGGCAGATGTTTAATGGACTGAGCCCCTCAGGTGCTCCATTTATGGTGCATTTTTAAAGATAATTTGTAAGTAATTGTGTTGTTTGCCACTGTAAAAAGGAGACTTTAGGTATGCCTCAATAGAAAGTGCTGAGAAAAGAGTTCTTGCTGGGTTATTGATAGGCAAAGTGAGATTTAACCACAATTATCTCTGTTCACTGTACATGCTCCTCAATATCACTAATAGAGACCTTGACAGGAACTGGAATGCAAGTGAAGTTCTACCGAAACCTCTGCCTTATTATAATGCTACTTATTTAATGGGGCACCAAGGTGGTTCAGTGGGTTAAGCATCTGCCTTCAGTTCAGTTCATGATCTCTGAGTCCTGGGATTGAGTCCCGCAGCATTGGGCTTCCTGCTGAGCAGGGAGTCTGCTTCTCTCTCTTCCTCTCCTCTTCTCATTCCCACTGTTCATTGTCTCCCTCTTTCTCTCAAGTAAATAAATAAAATCTTTTAAAAATATATAATGCTACTTATTTTAATAAAACTGATTCATTAAACACTGAAAAAATCCAATATAAATATTGAGGCAAAAGGTATAACCCAAGACTGATACAAACTAAGTACATAGGATGACACAAAAATCTTGGGGATGAAGCACTGTCCTTTCCCTCCCATCTCCTGCAGAGAGTGAGCAGCCAGCATAAAACTCAATAAGCAAAAGCTAGAAACAGCCATTAGACATCAGCAGTCAAATTGAAGTCAGTTGACAGAGTCACCCAAATTTAGTGCAGAGGGATGGAGCCAACAGGGCTACATTCAAAAATTACTATGTTTCCTCAAAATATTGTAACAGAAATAGGGTTTTTGTTAAATTTGTCTCTTAAAGATTCTATTTGTCAATGTTGGAAAAGAGAAGAGAAGAAGAAGGGAGAGAAGATGCATCTTGCTCAATTACCATGTAATGTATTACTGAAAAGTCAAAAGCATAAAAATACAAAATGAAAAAATTAGAGTGAAAAGTCTTTATAAAATACTTATGTATGATATATCTGTTCAAAAATACTTTAGCATTTTTACAAAATGCATAGTTTTTGCTTTGCAGGCCAAAGAAAGACAGTTTGAATATTTCTATTCTCTCTTATTTCCTCCAATCGGCTATTGAATCAAAGTCATGAATCACTCTTAAGTATTTGAAGTTCTTTCTTTAAGCTACTTTATGTCAAATTTCTCCTTGATTACTAAAAAATTTCATTTTAAGAAAAGACTTATTTTTATGTAATCAGTGGAAATTTTGGAGCTGTAATCTTTTTTTCCTAGGTATTTGCAAATATATTACATGTGAAACTGTAGGGATTAGTTTAGTGGCATTTTTGCAGGCAATATTCTCTTATCCTATTCCTGGCACACAATTCCAGAGTGCTCTAGGCTAATTAAACTAAACAAGACAGTAGTCTCCAAAACAGCCAGGCATTTCTGAGTATGTCAATTTTACATTCACTCAGAATTACATTTACTTTAGGTGGAGAGCTAAAGGCATATAAATTGCTTTATTTTATTTATTTTTATTTTTCCTTTAAAGGATCTTGAACTCTGAAGCTTGCTGATCTACTGGATTCAAATCCTGCATCAACCACTATTTAACTGTGTGGCTTTGGGCGAGTTAAAAAAAGTTATTTAACTGGCACTCCAGGGGGCTAAGCGGTTTAGCACCGCCTTCAGCCCAGGGCCTGATCCTGGAGACCCGGGATCTCCCTCTGCCTATGTCTCTGCCTCTCTCTCTGTCTCTCTCTGTCTCTCATTAATAAATAATTAAAATCTTTTTTAAAAAAGTTAATTAACAATAAGAACTCTCATTCATTTACTACTGGGAATTCAAAATGACACAGCCACTTTGGAAGACATTTTGACAGTTTCTTACAAACTTAACCATACTCTTACTGTTTGATCCAGCAAACATGCTTCTTGATATTTAACTACCTAAAGGAGTAGAAAAGTTATATCCACACAAAAACCTACAAACAGATGTTTACAGCAACTTTGTTCATAATTGCCAAAATGTGGAAGCAACCAAGATGTCCTTTAGCAGGTGAGTGAATAGAGAAATTATAGTACATACAGTTAGCTGTTATTGAAAGCTAAAAAGAAAAGAGCCATCAAGCCATGAAAAGACACGAGGAAATGTAAATGTGAAAGAAACTAACCTGAAAAGGCTATATATACCTTATGATTTTGAGTATATGATAATTTGGAAAAGATAAAACTGTAGAGAAGGCATAAAGATTAGTATTTTTTAGGGGTTAGAGGGAGGGGGGATGGATAGGCAGGGCACAGAGGAATTTTAATGCAGTGAAACTATTCTGCAATGATGATTCTGTAATGATGAACATATGTATTTATACATTTGTCAAAACCTATAGAATGTACAACACCAGGGATGAACCCAAGTGTTAACTATGTGTTAACTAAGTGATAATGATGTGTGAATGTAGGGTCATTTTTTTTTTTTTGTACAAATGTACTTCTATGCTGGGGGATGTAGATAGTGGGTGAAGCTATGCATGTGCAGGGACAGGGGGTATATGACAAATCTTTATATTTTCTGCTCAATTTTTCTATGAATGAAACTTCTCTAAGTTAAATTTTTTTCTAAGTTAAATTTATGAATTAAATAAAGTTACTTAAATGCTCTCAACTTCAGTTTTGTCCAATGAGGAATGTAGGTAATGATCACATCTGTTTCATATAGTAGTTATAAGGCTAAATCAGCAGGTACCATTTGCTTAGAACAGTGCTTGTCTCTTAGTACACATGGGTTAGCTGTTATTAGTGGTAGTATATCAATTAGATTTACTAGGACTTCTTTTCCATTTCTTTTATTTTTTTTCCTTTCAAAAGTTTACTTAAATTCAAGTTAGTTCACATATAGGAGTGTAGTATTAGTTTAAGGGTAGAATTTACTGATTCATCACTTGCATATAACACCCAGTGTGTGTCACATTAAGTGCCCTTTTTAATGCCTGTCACCCAGTTACTCCATCCCCCTACTTACCTCCTCTAGCAATTCTTACTTTGTTCCCTATATGTAAGAGTCAATTATAGTTTACTTCCATCTCTCTCTTATATTTCCTTCCTTTCCCCTATGTTCATCTGTTTTGTTTCTTAAATTCCATATGTGAGGGAAATCATATAATATTTGTCTTTCTCTGATTGACTTATTTCACCCAGTATAATACTGTCTAGTTCTATCCATGTCATTGCAAATGGCAAGATTTCATTCTTCTTGATGGCTGAGTATATTCCAAGATGGGTATAGATATACATATGGATATGGATATGGATATAGATATAGATATAATCTCTTCTTTTATCCTTTCCTTAGTCAATGGACATTGGGTCTCTTTCTGTATTTTGGCTACTGTGGTTATTGTTGCTATAAACATTGGGGTACATGTGCCCATTCAAATCTCTATTTTTGTATCCTTTGGGTAAATACCTAGTAGTGTAATGGCTGGGCCCTAGGGTAGTTCTATTCTTAACTTTTTGAGAAACCTCCATATTGTTTTCTAGAGTGGCTGCATCAGTTTGCATTCCTACCATTGGTGCACAAGTTTTCCTTTTTCTCCACATCCTCTCCAACACCTGTTGCCTCTTATGTTATCGATTTTAGCCATTCTGAAAGGCTTGAGGTGATATCTCATTGTATATTTGATTTGTGTTTCCCTGATGATGAGTAACATTGAACATCTTTTCATCTGCCTCTTGACCATCTGGACATCTTTGGAGAAATGTCTGTTCATTTCTTCTGCCCATTTCTTGGCTGGATTTTTTATTTTGAGGAGGTTTTAGTTTAATAAGTTTCTTATATATTTTGGACACTAACCCTATATCCTATATGTCATTTGAGTTTCTTCTCCCATTTACGTATGTGGCTTTTTAGTTTTGTTAATTGTTCTCTTTGCTGAAGCTCTTTGTCTTGAGGAAGTCCCAAATAATTCATTTTTGCCTTTGTTTCCCTTGCCTCTGAAGACGTGTCTAATAAGAAATTGCTGCAGCTGAGGTCAAAGAGGATACTGTCTGTGTTTTCCTCTAGGATGTTGATGGATTCCTGTCTCACATTTAGGTCTTTCATTCATTTTGAATTAATTTTTGTGTACAGTGTTAAGAAAGTGGTCCAGTTTCATTCTTTTGCATGTTGCTGTCCAGTTTTCTCACCACCATTTGTTGAAGAGACTTTTTCCCGCTGAATATTCTTTTCTGCTTTGTTGAAGATCAGTTGACCATATAGGCGAGGATCCATTTCTGGGTTCTCTATTCTGTTCCATTGATCTGTGTGTCTTTTTTTATGCCAGAAGCATACTGTCTTTATGATTACAGTCTTGTAATAGAGCTTAAAGTCTGAAATTGTGATGCCTTCAGCTTTGTTTTTCTTTTTCAGTATTGCCTCATTACGAGGTCTTTTCTAGTTCCATACAAATTTTAGAATTGTTTGTTTCATCTCTGTGAAAAATGCTGGTGTTATTTTGATAAGGGTTCCACTGAATGTCTAGATGTTTTGGGTAGTATAGACATTTTAACAATATTTGTTCTTCCAATCTATGAGCACAGAATGTTTTTCCATTTATTTGTGTCTTCCTCAATTTCTTTCATAAGTGTTTTATAGTTTTCAGAGCACAGTCATTTTACCTTTTTGGTTAGATTTATTCCTAGGTATCTTATGGTTTTTGTTGTAATTGTAAATAGGATCAATTCCTTGATTTTCCTTTCTGCTACTTCATTATTACTGTATAGAAATGTAACAGCCTTCTATGCATTGATTTTTATCCTGCAACTTTGCTGAATTCCTGTATCAGTTCTAGCAAATTTTTGGTAGAGTCTTTCAGGTTTTCTACATAGAGTATCATGTCATTTATGAAGAGTAAAAGTTTGGCTTCTTTGCCAATTTGGATGCCTTTTATTTCTTTTTGTTGTCTGACTGCTGAGGCTAGGACTTCCAGTACTATGTTGAGCAATAATGGTGGGGACATCCCTGTCATGCTCCTGACTTTATGGGAAAAGCTCTGTTTTTCCCCATTGAGAATGATATTAGCTGTGGGTCTTTTGTATATGGCCTTTATGATGTTGAGGTGTATTCCTCCTATCCCTACTTTCTTGAGGGCTTCTTAATCAAGAAATAGTGCTCTATTTTGTCAAATGCTTTTTCTGCATTTATTGAGAGGATCATATGGATATTATCTTTTCTTTTATTAATGTGATTGATTTGCATATGTTGAACCATCCCTGCAGCCCAGGAATAAATCTCATTTGGTCATGCAGTCTAAAACCTTTGGGATGCACCAAAGGCAATTCTAAGAGGGAAGTAAATAGCAATACAGGTCCTCCTCAAAAAGCAAGGAAAGTCTCAAATACACAACTTAACCTTACACCTAGAGGAGCTGGAAAAAGAACAGCAAAGAAAGCCTAAATCCAGCAGAAGGGAAATAACAAAGATTAGAGCAGAAATAAATGACATAGAAATTAAAAAAAAAAAAACAAAACAGATCAATGAAACTAGGAGCTGGTTCTATTAACTTATCTATAAATTAACAAAATCTATAAATCCCGCACTCGATTTTTCAAAAAGAAAAGAGAACGGACCCAAATAAAATGATGAAGGAATGAGGAGAGATCACAACCAACACCACAGAAATACATTTCTTTGTTCTTTATAGTCACCACCCACCCACACTTAAACTGTGAAGCACACTAAACAGAAGTCCTTATCCCTTCTTTACATCAAGAAACAAAAGGTAAGAACTCAAATAAGTTCTATAGATCATAGGTCAGACTGGAAATAGGCCTTCTGTCTCTTAAAACATTTTTTTTTCCATTACACACTTTGTCTAAGGCCACCTTTACACTCTTAAAATTACAGCCAACTCTGCATAGTACAGTATTAATGGAAAATTCATGCATATGAGAACCATGCAAAGCAAGGAATGCCTGCATTGATGAACCCAAAGAACTTGTTGATGTAGCTTATATCTCTGGATGTTGACCTTATGAGATATTTAAACTGAGAAATTTAAAAATCCAAGACACATAAGAGTGTGATTCATGAGTCTTCAGATTTTTTTTTAGTTTATATCAGATTTTTAAAATTTTTATTTTATTATAATTTTTTTATTGGAGTTCAATTTGCCAACATATACCATAACACCCAGTGTTCATCCTGCCAAGTGCCCCCCTCAGTGCCCACCACCCAGTCACCCCAACCCCTGCCCACTTCCCCTTCCACTACCCCTTGTTCATTTCCCAGAGTTAGGTGTCTAATGACACCAATAATAAAATTACACAGTATGCTCCTGAGAGAATAAGAGTGAGAGGCAAGAAAAATCTTCATCTTTTTTATAAAAATAAATCAATTTGACCTCTTAGATGTTAATGAAAATGTTTTGGAATACCTAGCAGTCCCCAAACCAGAGTTTAAGAACAACTGCAACATACAGTATGTCATGAGAAGGCTTCATACATGGCTGTCCCTGTCCTCAGATACCTCAGTGGCTCCCCGCTCTTTAAAGGAAGCTTTCTCATATTCTTCCAATTGTCTTTCAGCTTGATCATTAATTTCACACTAGACAACTTCTGAGTCTATGTCCCCTTCATGTCCATTGATATCTTTCCCACAGGTGTATGCTCCCTTGGGAGAAAACAGGCCTTAATATCTAAGAGCTTTCTGCCTGTATGAAACTCTTAGCTCAATTCATGCATAGCAGAGCCTGGGAAAGGAAGCAGCTTTGGTCTCAGCTAAAGAACCAGAGAACCCTGAGCTGAATAGGCTTCAGAAGCCACAGAGGTGGCCTAGGCCATACTGGAGGATGAAGTGGATGCTTTGATGTAATTAAGTGAGTAGAGGCCACAGAATGAGGTATAGAGTTGAGCAGGACAGGGCAGTGGATGAGCCAACTGAGACCTATCCAGAGGCTTCATGAATAATCAACAGTGTGGAGAAACACTGGTTGGCTACTTAATGCAGTTTATACAAAGTAATTTCCTTTGTTTTTAAAACATCATGAATGTCGATGAAATGCCCTTTCATTTCACATTTAAGCTATAAAATGTCACCAGCATTTCCAGTTTATTAGATGATGTGTTTCTTTAAAACTTTTGGTTTCACAAATACCATGCTCTATTGTTGCATAAGGTCAGAATTATTTTCTGCCTGTTTATGTGCAGTTTGACAAACTAAATCAATTTTTGGTCTTTAGGAGAATAGAGTCAGAGCTGATATGTTAGACTTTGTGTACATAGCAGTTTTTCATAAGGGTTCCTTATACTGAGGGATGTGATAGGTATTGAAACATCTCCATATCACAGGCTTTCACATGCAAGTTGGCATAGGATATGCCGATTAATAGTTGGATATCCTGTCCAGAATGTAATTCTGCATTATCCACAAATGTTTATTGAACTCTTATTTTGCACATATCATTGGACTGAGTGCTGAGTATAAAAAATAAGTGTAAAATGTAGCCTTCTATAAAGGCTTATCATGGTCTAGATGAGAAAACACATAGGCATTCATAAACATATGTGGGTGAACACAATGTAGTTATAATAATGTAAGGTAAATGCTAAATGTCAAGGTGCTATAGACCAGAAATATGGGAGGCTAGAGAAGGGATCTATGGTGGAAATCTGTTTAGGAATGTATCTCTTCCCCGGCCCCTGCCATGGGATATCATAAGAGCACAATAAACCCCAGTAGTATGTATATGGCTCTTGCCTGGTTAATTAGCATATTTTTCTTGCTAGCCACACTGCTTCAAACTGGACCAATGAAAATCTGCTTCCTGATCTACTGAAGTGAATGTGGATGGAACTATTTCTGTGAAGGTCCTAGGCTAGTAGGATTAAATCATGGAAGTCCTCCTGATTATCTTTGCTACTCAATTAGAAGAGCCTTCTGGGAATAAAGTTTAAGACAAAGAAAACAGTATTGAGAGATGCAGAGAGAGAGGTATTCCTGTATCTCATTATACCTAGAGTTTCTTCTACCCCTGCACTTTTCTGGGGATGTTGACCAAAAAATTCTTCCTATTCTTAAATCAATTTGAGTTGAATTGACGAAACCAGCCATTAAATGAGTCCTGATTCACAGAGGAAGAATAATCACTTGAAGACTGAAATTGCCCAAGAAGGCTTCTTGGAATGATTTGAACAGAATCCTGAATGCTGTTGAGACCCAATTAAGACGGAAGGATGAAAAAGGATATTTAAGACAGGGAAAACACAGAGGGCGAAATCCAGAGTGGAAAGTTTAAAGTCTAAAAGTGTGTAATATAGAGTGGCTTCACGTATGGAAAGAGATCCAAAGTTTTAGGAAAGGGAAAGAATTCAATTTAGCAGAGATAGAAGCTGGTAGATGGCTTTAGGGGTGCTCATATTTAAGCAGTGGAATACAGAATTGAAATTAATGAAGGAAATCTACAAAGAAGAGAATCCAAATAACCTAATAGAGAAGTAAAAAATGTATATGTTTTATATATATATATATATGATAGAGATGTATCTATATCTGTATGTATGTATTTATCTATTTATCTACCTGTATCTGTATATGTATATCTATTAGAAATATGGGTTTTTGTCTTGCCACTGGCCCTGTAAAATTGTACATGTAATCTTAAACCATTTACAGACAGGTGCCAAAATCCCCTTCCAGCTTTAATTATTGTTTTTGTTTCATATTTATTTTAGCAAAAATAATACATTCAAGTAAATTTATAAAAAATAAATGTTACCAAAGTTTATAGTAAAAACTACCTTTTTTTTCCTGTCTGTTAATTGTTTCTCTCTCTCCACTCCCAACTTCAGCACTAGAAAAAAAATACTTCCAAGTCTTCCAGCTCTTTCTTTATATATTAGCTTCATATTCTACATAGCATTTATACTGTTTCATTTTAAATTTTCAATTTCAAACATCATCTATTTTCTTCCTGCCAAGTTGACACCCACTTCTACTTTTCCTCAAATAGAATCATGATTTTTGGTCACATTCTGAGTCAGTATTTATTTAGCCTATGTCAATATTTAGCCTATGTCAATACTCTTCTCCACTGAGTCACACAGGGCTGTGAGTATGATGCATTTTTTTAATCAAATAGGTTTCACTTTTCTGCTTCAACAAACTAGTCAAATACTTTTTAGGAATATTGTTTTCTAAATGCTCAAATATATCATGGTAACCTACCAGCTTCACTTTCCTTTCTTGATCTTTCTGAAGCTCTCACTCTTCTCTTTTCCTTCTCAACCTCAAGCTTCTTATCTTCAATCCTGTTTGCAAGGTATCCCAGGGCTCCAAGTTGTCACCTGTCTAGGCTTCAATGGGATCATTTTGCTCTGGAGTTGTTCCTCCCCTTTCTCTGCTAAGTCAGCTACTGCTTCTGTATCTGCTGACTTTTACAAAAACATGTTAAAATCTCATTAGGGTTTGTACATATTAGTTTTCACGTTTTTTTAAAAGCTTCTTTTCTCTGTTTTAGTTTTGAATAGGGGATAACCAGCATGGAGCTAACCTACCTTAATTATCTAGAAATTCCTCCATTCACTTTAATCTCTTGGTTCCTGCCTCCAAATATCTGAATTTTATATTCTCCATATTCTCTTTGGAATATAAAGTTGTTGGTTTTTTTTTTTTTCCCCAGAATCTTCAAAAAATTTTTAAAAGGTTCTTTTATCCCTTAAAGTCACTTCTTGGCATTTAGTGTTATCCCCAAATGCACTCATTTTTGTCCCTTAAATTCACCATTTGTATTCCACAGAGTCCCCACATTTCACTTTTTATTAAGAATTATAAATAACTCAGAAATGATTTTCAGATCCTTATGCTTCTGCTAATAGATTTTAGTAACGTCTCTGACTTGCTTTATAGTCACATATAAGGGTATATCAATCACTTTGAAAACTGATTATGGAATAATGCCTATACTTTAAGAATCTTCTTAAAATTAGTGGCCTGCAAATATATACAGGTATCTTAATAAGTTAATAGGCATTTGCCCTTAGAAAACAGCCACCCCAGAAGACTGTGGTATATTATAACTTTAACTATTGGCAGTTTGAAACATGAAAACTTGAGTAATAATAGGTTCCAAAGCTTTTTTTGCAGTCTCCCTGATGGTCCCATACTACCGGATAGGTTCACTATCAATCAACTGGAGATGGCAACCCCAACTCAATACAATAGCTATTGATTTCACCCACAGCTGCTATGGGCCAGAAATGCAAATTTTACTTGTTATTTATTTATTTTTTGTAGAAATGCAAATTTTTTATCAATCCTTCCATGCGTTTTTTTCCTTGTCAATGAAAGCAAAACCAAAAACAAAACAAAGAAACATCAAAACAAACAAACAAAAAAACAAAATTAAAAGAACCCTCCCATTTAATTTAATTAGCAAAAAAGTTGATAGATGTGCAGCTTAGTTTTAGTTGCTAACTATGGTCTTTTGTGTCTTTATTCAATGATACAGCCCTGAGAAATTCCTCTTAACCTGTATGTGTTTAATTTTTTTAAGTTTTTAAGTCTTCCAAGTACTTTTGACAATTACTTAAATTCTAGTTGTCCATGCCAATTGGAGCCATTTGTCAAGGACTGGCAGCAGAAAGGGAGAGATTCAGTCAATCCTCATTATTCTTAGATTTTGTATTGCAAATTTGTCTACTTGCTAAGATTTATATATATATCCCCCAAATCAGTATTCCCAGCACTGTCAAGGTCATTCACAGGCATGCCCAGAGCATCAAAAAATGCAATTGGCCAGAATGAACTTCTGCCACTGACATGGACCAAGGCCACTCTGGCCACTCTGGCTTCTAGTGTCAGCTCTCATACTCTAAGTGAGCATCCTTACTCTACATGAGCAGTCTATTTAGTGCTATGTTTTCTGTATTTTCGTTTTTGTTATTGTTGATGATGATTTAGCTGTTTAAGATGGCCCCGTAGTTAGCGTTAAAGTTACTCTAAATTTCCTAAAGGCATCTTCTTAGGTGATGATATGCCTTTCTGATAAAATACATGTGTTAGATAAGCTTCATTCAGGCATCAGATATACTGCTGAATTCAATGTTAATGAATTAGCACTATATATTAAAATGTCCTTAAATAGAAGCACACATAAAAATAAGATTATGTATATGGTTGTTGCACATGTTGTGATCAGAGTCTCACAGTACATAACTCTGTATTTTCCCTGGAACAATGGTTCCCCACTTGCTACATCAGGGTTCACAGAGGCTTTATAAAACATAATTACCAAGTATAATGAGAATGGACTGTATTTACTTATTAACCCCACAGATGCCTATTCTAATTCAAAAAACTTGAGTTAAAAGTTATTGTGCAGATTTCAAGTCAAGGATGGATAAATAGGTTAGCCTCCACTACTTCTTACTGTTATATGAAGACTCAAAATAACAAAGTTAATAGTTCTATTTTCATATGTATTTGTTCACTTTTGTTAAAAAAATGATTAAACAAAACAATAGATGATGTAAACAAAGTGTATTTAACCATGAGACTGTAGTTTTCATTCTGAGAACTGCAAAAGGTAAGGAAGGCAGGAAGCATTTTTTGGGTAAAGAATAACGAAAAAGGAAAAGACAAAAAGAAAATATCAGATTGGCTAGGGCCACATAGTCAGCCTTGTTAGTGGTGAGAAGGAACCAGAAAGTAAGTATGGTGCCCAGACCAGGCTTTGTGTTTGGGGATTGGCTGACTGGATTTATAATACTACATTTCTCCTCTAACAAAGTATTTATAGGGACATGAAAGTTTATCTGAGATTCAGTTCCCTGATGTACCACCTGGGGCAGAAGCAAACTCCATGTTGCTTATTGCTTATGTAGAAACTTATTTCAACACTTTAATGGACCACAGGGAAACAAAAGGAATGACTCAAGTATCTTTGTCAAAGCAAAGCTGCTTTTTTTTTCCCTTTTATTTATGTCATGAACATGTATATAATCTTAAAATTGTCTTTTATATTAATTTACTTTCAAATTTATTTCTTATGTTTTTTGATACTTGGAATTATAGCAGCATCTGAACTTTTTTTTTTAAGAAGGAAGTTTTTGTTTTTGTTTTTAAAGATTTTATTTATCTATTCATGAGAGACACACAGAGAGAGAGGTAGAGACATAGGCAGAGGGAGAAGGAGGCTCCATGCAGGAAGCCAAACGTGGGACTCGATTCCAGGATTCTGAGATCACACCCTGAGGCAGGCGCCCACCACTGAGCCACCCAGGCGTCCCAACATCTGAACTTTTAAACCCAAAATATTATGTTGTTTATTGGCTTCAAAGAGTATGTGCTGAGTTACCTTTTTGGTAAAACAATCAAACCCCTATAATATTTCTGTCCTTTTCTTGAAAAATTCTGAAATAGTAGTTTTAAGTTCTATAGAATCATATATTGAATGTAAAATATATTATTAATTGATGCTAATACATAACAAAACTGAGTATTTAACTGTCATAATTCATCTGCAGTTTCATTTCAATTAAAATAAAACAGGCTATAAATGAATGTTTCAAATTATTTTGCTACGCTCTGATTTGTTTCCTCACTAGGAATTACAGCTGCAGTAAAATAAACTACAACCTAATATATAGGAAATAAGTTAGTGGTTTATACAGTCATGTGGATTTTTTTATGTTAGTTTGAATATTTACGGACTTGGATGCATTGAAATCAGAGTGGTTTTTTTTGTAACTCTACATGCAAATAATTGATTAAATGACCCTTGTCAATGACACAAAGTCTTGAAAGTTAGCTTGTCAGGTCTATTATCAATAATTAAGATAAGACTGAACATACCTTGCTTCCCCAGTTCTGCTTTATTTGCAAAACTTTTTTTTTTCCTTAAAAAAATATCTTCCCAGTTGCTGAAGCAGAAAAATTACTTTATTTCTACCTCAGTGGAGCTTCTGTTTTGGTGTTTGAAACACCTGCTATGCATATATTATGTAAAGAACATACCAATCATTTAGAAAGAAAATTTGAATATAAGTGCCAGACATTACTAAAACCTGTTTCATAATGTGCTTATGTATCATTTTCATTGTTTTACTATTTTATTGCTGTAGAATCAGGCAGGCATGTGTGTGTGTGGGTGTGTGCTTGTGTAATTAATGGATGAGAGTAACAACTACGGTTAACATAAGCCAATAACCTTAGTTATTTACCTGTGCTAACACTATTTGACAAGAATTCTATAAAAATGACGCAAAAATTTCCAATCCTTGTGTTTCTGCTTCATTCTATTTGCATTGGGGTATTTGCATTTAATCATTGATGCTTTTCAAATTGTCTTTGTCTCTCAGAACACAGACTGAGAATGCCCTACACATTTTAAGGACATGTAGATGTATTCCACAAACTTCAACTAAAATAGAAAGTGACACTAGAAACAAGTGATATGTGGAGAAAGTGAAATTTGACCCACTGCCCAAAGCTTGTTAATTACTTCCTTTATTTCAATTGTGATCATGAGGTCTCAAGCAACTTATCCATCCCAACCAGCATTTTACAATTGATGTTTATATATGCCCTGATCTTTCTCATCTTCGTTATTTCCTCATTTGTTTTTTTTTTTGTTTGTTTGTTGTTTTTTGGTTTTGGTTTTTAAGTCAAACACTTGAGAGGGTATATGGATGCATTACCTGCATTGTAAACAATCTGTTTCAGTCTGGATTACATTATCACTGATTTGCAGAAGGTACTATTACAATTGGCAAAAATGGGAGCCTATCTCACTAACATCCTCAACTAACGTCCTCCTTGAAACACTTTTTTTTTCTTGTCTTTTATGACATATCTCTTTTGGTTTCCTCCTACTTCTTCGCCTTATTTTACCCAGTTTTACACATCTTTTAGCTGGACTTTTTACAACCCAGTCCTTTAATCTTTTAATCTGTAAATTCTGCGCTATTTTCAAAGGAATTTTTCCATATTAACTGGCTTTTTTTTCTTGCTCTACAACTTCTATGACTTCCAGCACTGACTTCTCCTTGAATATCCACATTCCTATGTTCAAATACTCACTTCAGATCTCCATGTTATTTCCAGATACCTTTAATTCAGTCTGTCCAAAAGTGAACCCATGAATTCCCATCTGCCATTTTTTGTAGCCCAGTTTAAAGTGACTTCATTGGCCTTCAAATGATCAAATTTAGACAAGCTAGATTTTTCTAGATTTCTTCTTTCTTATCCTCCTTATCTAATTGATTATCAAGTTTTATTTATTTTACTCATTAGATGTCTTTAGAATATGCTGTTTTCTAAATGTTTCACTCCTTTTGTGGTTCATGTTATTATCATTTCTTACCTAGATTATGGCAGCAACCCAATAACTGGTTTCTGTCAATTCATTTTTTTATTCCTCATCCAAATTAATTTTTTGTCTGCATGTGTAATTAATGTTATACAACGTGAAGCCAAAGGCAATGGACAGTCAATAAAATATATAAAGTTGGATGTTGTTATTGTATGTATGAGAGAAGATATTTGGCACTACTGAAGCATCTGGGTTGAAGGAAGACTCTGGTTTGAGGGGTGATGAGTTCATTTTAAGGGCCTGAGATTAGTAAATAGTAATAGAAATGAAAAAAAAAAAAGGAGTTAGATAAGTAAATACTTTTCAGAATGGTGTTTGTGGCTAGTAGATGTGGATATGGTGGTGAGAAGGACTCCTAGCAGTCTGAGCAAGTCAAAGATATATCCTGATTAGATTTAATGCAATCTTCTTTAGCAATGCCTAAGAAAATGACAGTATTCTCTTTCTTATCAGTTAGCCACCATGTGCATGTGTGTATGTAAATATATGAGTGTATGAAGGTACACATTTATAAATGCATATGCCATTTATATGCACACATGCATACACATGTATGTACATATATACATGTATGCTTGTAATGCATATACACGTGTGTGCACACACGTGTGTATGCATTTATACATGTGCATACATACATGCACATAATACATATATAAATATGCCTAATGTATAGATCATGACAAGAATATTTGTTTCTCTTTGTCTGTCTCAGTAATCTAATGCTTTCTAGGATAAATTGAATGTGGGAAATATGGTTCAGAGAGAAATTGATCAATACTTTCTGAACAGATCAAATAGCACTATCTAGAAATCATTTTCTTTCACAGGCTATAATGAACTGTTAAACCTAACCAAGATTTATTAATTTCTTCATAACTTTTTGTGTCTGATGATAATTGTGAGTCTAATTTATTTTCTGAGCCCAAAACTTACCAAATCATCTTTAGCAAGTTATTAGGCCCACATTAGCTCTCTGAACATCTACATTTATGTATAAAAAAATCTGTTTGGATATCTAGCATTAATGAAGAAAGATGAAAACAAACTAGTTCTATGACATTGTAATTGTTAAGCTAAAGACTGGAAATTGTACAGATTTTGATTCTTCTTTTGCCTTTCTTTTTATATCATTACTATCTCAGTCAGTTCATGCTGTTATAACAAACTACCATGGACTAAGTGGCTTGTAGATAATAGAAATTTCTCTCTCATATTCTGGGTGATGAAAGTTCAAGATCAGGGTGCCAGCATGGTCAGGTTCTGGTGAGAGTCCTTTTCTGGATTGTAGATTGCCATCTTCTGGAATCCTCATATGGTAGAAAGAGGGTGAGAGAACTCTAAAGGTCCTTATTATAACTAAGCCTAGTCATAAGGACCCCACCCTCATGACCTAATCACCTCTCCAAGGCCCTCCTCCCTCCTAATAAAATGATGGTGGAAGTTTAGATTTCAACCTATGAATTTGGAGTGGGGGAAGAGACACATTCAGTTTTGTAGATAGAATGTTTAATATTCCAAGCTTGTTAGTCTATGTGAATTCCTTTCAAATTTTCATCATTCATCAACAGGGTGAGTGATAAATTTAAACAACTAAGTTTACATATCTCATGGTATTGACATTTTTCTTTATGAAATAATTTTGTAAAAAATAAGATCTTTGGGTAGCCCAGGTGGCGCAGTGGTTTAGCGCCGCCTGCAGCCCGGGGTGTGATCCTGGTGACCCTGGATGGAGTCCCATATCGGGCTCCCTGCATGGAGCCTGCTTCTCCCTCTGTTTGTGTGTGTGTGTGTGTGTGTGTGTGTGTGTGTCTCATGAATAAATAAATAAAATCTCTTAAAAAAAATAAGATCTTTGCAATATAATAAGTATTTCAGAGGAAGTAACAAAATTTCTCAACTTCAATAATTATTTTGAATATTCTTAACAGAAATTTCAGTAAAAAAGAGAATAGATTTCATATTTAATATGTAGTTTCACTGGTTTTTTTTACTCAATCTTTTTTTTTATGTTATCCCTATGTGCTAGAGATATATGTAATCTGCAGTCACATATATAAACATTTACTATTATTTTTATTTAGAAAATAATTATTTTTCAATATACTAAGGTACAAAGTAAATAAGCATAATATTAATTGAAACCATAGTTTTCCTTAAATGTATGGGAATAGTATTGTAGCATAGTGGAAGTATGTCCAAATCTGGCTTTTCGTTGTATAACTATTCCGTTATATATTATTGGTAAAGAGAGAAATCATCAAATAAGATGGGCTGATTTTTTCCTATTTTCTTGTCTTGAAATTGAGGAATACCAAGACATAAACAACTAAAGGGGGATCCCTGGGTGGCACAGCGGTTTGGCGCCTGCCTTTGGCCCAGGGCGCGATCCTGGAGACCCGGAATCGAATCCCACATCGGGCTCCCGGTGCATGGAGTCTGCTTCTCCCTCTGCCTGTGTCTCTGCCTCTCTCTCTCTCTCTCACTGTGTGCCTATCATTAATAAGTAAAAAAAAAAAAACAAAACTAAAGGATAAGAATCCATGTATACTCCATGGTCAGAGTCCTTTGATTTTAATTTCAGCCCCTTCCACTTGTAGGTAGATGATCATAGAAAAATTCCTTTCCTCATTCTACCTCTAAACCAGAGATATGTATAATGCTGTCATAGGCCTACTGAGAGTTTACTTGAAATAATTCATGGAAAATACTTGTCACTCAATAATTTTTTAAAAGGTAGCACTTTATAAAAATCTATAGAATTTTCAGCTTCTTTAAAGACTACTGAAAAATATAGTGTACGTAAGAGTATTGAACCAATGAAATTCTACTTCGTAATGAACAAATGGATGTTTTCAGTCTTGACTTCTTCAGAGGACTCAAATTTCCATAAGTATGTCTAAGCCATCCCAATCAATATTTAATCTGTCTTTAGTTTAGTAAGAATCTATATAAATGAGGGATACCTGGGTGGTTCAGTAGTTGAGCATCTGCCTTGGGTTCAGGGTGTGGTCCTGGCGCCCTGGGATCGAGTCCCACTTTGGGCTCCCTACATGGAGCTTGCTTTTCCTTCTGTTTATGTCTCTGCTTCTCTCTGTACCTCTTATGAATAAATAAATAAAATCTTTAAAAAGAAGAACTTATATAGATGAAATACAGTAGATATATTTTTAAGCAGACAGCTATACTTTATATCTTAGGTTTTAATAATTACAAAGAGTTTAATATCCAGCCTAAGGTATATATTGGCATTTTAAAAAAAGCATTTACATCACTCTTTTAAACATTTCCAATGGAAGCAAAGTACTCTAATGATTTAATATCCACTATTATATATTTTTAGGAATATATATCAACATTGTTTTGCTTAACCAGCAGAAATTTTCCATTTTTTCTTCTAAATACATTTTTCTTCTAAATACATTTTTTCTTCTAAAACCAATTTCATTCAACTTCTCACACTTAACTTTTATTATAAGGTGATAAATTTTATGCAAAGAAGAGTTTTATTGATTTAATTTATTTTTGTGGCCATAAGCCCCTCTAAACATTGAAAAATTATTTTTTTAAAAAAGATTTTATTTATTTATTCATGAGAGACACACAGAGAGAGGCAGATACATAGGCAGAGAAGTAGGGACCCCAATGTGGGACTTAATCCCAGAACTCTGGGGTCACATCCTGAGCTGAAGGCAGATGCTCAACCACTAAACCACCCAGCCATCCTTATTATCACTATAAGTTTAGTGTTGAGGAGACATTTTATTTTTAAATTTGGAGATTTTTAGTATACAGTGGTGGAAAATTAGACTGAAAACTCCATTAAAGACCCTTAGCAAAGATTTAATATAAAAGGTGTAATTCCTTCAATTCTCTTAAACTACCTGTAGCCACATACTCTTGAATGTCTCCATATACTTTAGTGGCACACAAAAGCCGGGTGGTAGACCACTGATGTGAGGAACAGCACCACACTGGTGGCTAAACAACGTCACAAAGGATCTTTTTGGCTTGCTTCTTTCAGATTTCCTCTCCTAGGCTTGCTTTTAAATAGAAATTCTGGAGACTCATAGGAAAACTTAAAAATAAAAAACAAAAAACAGAATTCTTTAAAAGCAGCTGATGTTTAACATTTTTAAAAATCTTACCTAAATTTGTTAGGGCTGTTGTTTTCTTCCTCTTTCTTTCTTTTTTTTTTTTTTTTTTTAAGGATTTTATTTATTTATTCATAGAGACAGAGAGAGAGAGAGAGAGAGAGGCAGAGACACAGGCAGAGGGAGAAGCAGGTTTCATGCAGGGAGCCTGATGTGGGACTTGATGCCAGGACTCCAGGATCAGGCTCTGGACTGAAGGTGGCACTAAACTGCTGAGCCATCCTGGCTGCCCTCTTTTTTTTTTTTTTTTTAAATCAAGGCTGGATAGTCTCTTGGGGCATAGTCTCTTTTGTGTACAGAACAGTTTCTTATTTTAATTTCCTACATAATTTAAAACTTGATGAATTGATTTCATTAGCACATTAAGTCTGCACAGCACTTACATTGCCCATTTCTCTTAACACAAACTAAAGTAAAAAAATAACCTCTGTTGTTGTTTGAGATTTCATTTGAGTAGATTGGGTTCTGACTGATTGCCTCATCACAAGTTGCATTGATTAAGATGAAAGTAGCTACACTTCTTACATCTTCTCAACATCTTATTTAAAGCTTATTTCAAACTTTTATTCGTTTTAGAAATTGTGCATTATACATCCTTGGAAATAGTTTCCAAAAATTCCTTAAGCCTTTAATGTATTCACAAGTTCTTGATTTTCACCTTGGCCACACCAACGCCTTTCATCTAGGGCAATTTTTAAAAATCAGCTGCATTCTTTATCGAATGAAAGTTGCATACAACTGATAAAAGCAAAGATCCATGGTCTATTTCTAAAAGAAAGAAGTAGTCTCCCTGTCCCAAGATCTGTACAGTAATTGTGGACACATTAATTTTCATTCAATTGGATATCCATCAAAAGGGGTAAGTAGTATTTGAAATACTACAGTCCAAGACCTCTTCTAAAAATAAAACTTAAAGGGTTCCTTACTGGTTTGGGGGGCTAGATCCTGATACTTTGGACAAACATTATGTTTTAAACATCTAAGGGGGTTGAAATTTTAATTATTGTTATTGAAGAGGGAAAATTTGAAACAACCACACGTAGATTAAAGTCCTGAAACATTTAGGTGCACTTGGGTGGTTCAGTTGGTTAATGTCTGACTTGATTTCAGTTTAGGTCATGGTCTCAGGGTCATGAGATTTAGCCCCTGGTTGGGCTTCACATTCAGTAGGGGGGTCTGCTTGAGATTCTCTCTCTCCCTTTCCCCCCTATTCCTGTTATCTCTCTCAAAATAAATAAATAAAATCTTAAAACAAAAAACAAGTCTTTAAGGGCTTTCTATTAAAAAAAAAGTCCCGATATGTTTGTCATGAAAAGATCTAAGTCATAATATCGCATCATAAAGAAAATGTCCATTAATATGGCAATCTGAATAACTGAACTTTCAATTTTCAATGTGCATTGTGGAATAATATTGAACAATAAATAGGATTAACCAAGCACTTATTATATACTTGGCTCTGGGCTAAGGATTTTAACTATGTTACACCATTTAATCATAGCAACTCCACGAAGCATGCATTTTTAAATTGGACCTGACAAAGGTGTAAACTGAGGTTTATGTGATAACAGATAAATCCAGGATTTAAATCTTCAACTACATAATGCTGAGGTCTGTGCTTGAAAGCCTTCACTACCTCTCTGAAAAGGAGTTTATTCTAATATCCAAGGGGAGGATAGTTAGGGGGAAACAAGAAAGGGGATTAAGACATACAAACTTCCAGTCATAAAATAAATAGGTCACAGATATGAAAATTACAGCATAGGGAATATAATCAATAAAATTGTAATAATGGGGGAGCCCCCATGACTCAGCAGTTTAGCGCCGCCTTCAGTCCAGGATGTGATCCTGGAGACTTGGGTTCGAGTCCCACGTCAGGCTCCTTGCATGGAGCCTGCTTTTCCCTCTGCCTCTCTCTCTCTGTGTGTCTCTCATGAATAAATAAATAAAATATTTTTAAAAATTGTAATAATGTTGTTTGATGACAGATGGTGCCTGCACTTCTCATGGTGAGCACTAAGTAATATATAGAATTCTTGTATCAATGTAATGTACACCTGAATCTAATACAACATTGTATGTTGATTATACTTCAATTAAAAGAGGGAAAAAAGAATTTCAACAAAAAAGAGGAGAGATAAATAGTACAAGTAATTAAAATGAGTATGCTTATATTTTTTTCTTGCTGTGTTTTATTGATGAGGACAATAGATCCTTCCTGAACTGCTAACTTGATTTCTAATAGCAGGGCATAAGAGGTCTGGGTAGCAGTGGCTTCATCACAAATTCAATGTTGTGGTGATTCAATAAGATGTTACACTTTTGAAAGTTTGTATCATCCTGCTGAAATAGAAAAATGAAAATGCATTATCTTTCAAAGCAAAACTAACAAGATAGTAAATGTTGACTATACCTTTTCCTAGAGAACTCCACCCCCGTCATCATGATTTGTTGATTTGCAGCAATGACAATTCTTTTAGATATTTTTCTTGAAGGTCAGTCAAATTTATCCCCCTAGTTGCGTTAGGATTTGGGACAGTTTCTCTTATAGTCATGAAACCATAATCTT
The DNA here is from genome assembly GCF_011100685.1 of Canis lupus familiaris. Classification (NCBI taxonomy): domain Eukaryota; kingdom Metazoa; phylum Chordata; class Mammalia; order Carnivora; family Canidae; genus Canis; species Canis lupus. Next base: position 17,988,867 of record NC_049252.1, read on the forward strand.
ACGTGGTTGGCATAAGGTTGGAGGATCAGTAAAGTCATGATGACTGCAAGGTTGGGACTCTGTGCACGAGAGAGAAACTCTAGGCATGAAAGGTTTATAAGACTTTAATACAGGTATTGTTTCTGGTAATGAAAAAGACGAACAGAGATAGACACTGTGGAAATTCATTAGTACTAAAAACCAGTAAAGCACTATGTCAAAACCCATTTCTTGTCAAAAACCTTTAACTTCATCTTAGTTCTTGACTGGGGACAGCCAATCAATCACACAATCAACACTTGCTGAGTATGATACAAGGCAAAACTCTAAGCATAGCCTCTGCCCTTCTCAATATGTAACCTACTTAATCTTTCTACAAAGACAACTTCTAGACATAGCTCTTTTAGTGTCCTTCAAAATCTTTAAAGCAAAATTTTCTGCATAAAAATATTTAATACAGTGATATGTTTCTAATGAAAAGATATCCAGTGTTTCTTTCCCTCAAACACCTTACTTTTTGTTTGTTACCCCATTTCAGAGATGATCTAATAAGAAAATACTAACAGCTGTTTCATTGTGAGTTTTGGTGTCAAGGCTTGAATAAGTTCATATTTAATTCAAGAAGACACACAGTAGGGACTGCTAGTATCCAAGATCAAACCACACTCATACGTAATTCAAAACCAAAGATTTAGTAGGACTCTGCAACTGGTTTTTGAATGAATTAGCCCAGCTGTTTTAATGGTAACTGACAGTTGTTATTCAGCAAATTAGGATTTAGCAGG